>NC_045500.1:1276477-1895325 GCF_009650955.1 Corvus moneduloides | reverse complement strand
TTTTCCTTTCAGCACTTTTTAACATCTGAAGAGCTCCCTGGCAATATTAAGACCCTGTGTTCTCAGAGCACCTCCCTCCCTGCTGCAGAGCACGTGGGTAAGAAGCATTTTGGAAGTCATGGAAGAGAAATGTGCAATCAAGTATTGTACTGTAGTTTGAGTTTTGGGCTGGAAATACAATACAGTTGTAGAACAAAATTGCCTTTCCTCTTTCCTGTCCCTGCCTTATCTCCTCCCTCTTCACTTCCCAATCCACACATCTGCATCTGCTCTCCAGATAGAAGCCCCCATGAGACCCCCATGCTGTGGTTAAAGCAAACCAGTTACCTTTGAGCCTCCTGTCCAAAACACTGCCCTGAGATCTCCCCAGTCACTGTTTTTGAGTGTTCCATACTTAGTGGGAAAGAAAGGGGTTGAACTGGATCATCCAGATTATGTCCCAGGCCAGCAGCACCTTTCCCCCTCTCTTTCAAGCTGCTTTTGCCAAAGTCGGGGTGGTACCTGTGTTCCCCAAATCAAAACTCATCCCTCAGCAACTTCCGTCTCCTGAGAAGAACCACTTTACAAAATCTATTAAAGAAAATAACAGCTTTAAGCCCTTCTCTTTTCACCCCTCCCCCCCCCCCCCCCCGCCCCGGAAAAGGGCCCTCCAATATTGTTTAATTAAAAGCTCATTCTTCAAGGCTCATTTGATGTCAGCTTTGAAATTCTGTGCATTTCGTTTCCATTCATCTTCCTCTGTGTGTTTAATTCAGTACATTTCCAAATAGGGTTTCTGTGTGCTCACTCCTTGAACCTCAGTGCTTTGTGTAGCACTGAGCAGTGACAGAGTTATGTCAGCCTCTCTGCTTCACTGGGCACATTTGTTCCCTCAAAATCAACACAGCAGCTGGAGACACTGACATCTGAAACACTCCTGGTTCCCTTTACAGCACAGAGTGCCTGGCACTGAACTCAAGCCAGAAAAGCAGGTGCTCAAGGATAATGGAGCCTTAGCCAAAAAAAGAAAAGAAAAAAATCCTAGCTAGGAAAAGACAGGTTCATGGGCTGGTTTTGTGACTCCCAGTTTGGCTACCCAATTGGGAGCAACTCCATGGGGTGGTTTTATTGGCATGGAGCAGCTCTATTGGGTGGATGTTGATTGGGGTGGGTTTGCTTAAGGTCAGGCTTGGGTTGGGGGTAGCTCAACCAAAATCTTCCAGTGAAGCTAAACACAAGTACCTGGCTAACCTTGCCTTCTGCTCCAGGA
Organism: Corvus moneduloides; assembly: GCF_009650955.1. Lineage (NCBI taxonomy): Eukaryota > Metazoa > Chordata > Aves > Passeriformes > Corvidae > Corvus > Corvus moneduloides. Next base: position 1,894,076 of record NC_045500.1, on the reverse strand, counting down.
GCTTCTCCAGCCCTTCCTGGGAAGGTGAAAGCTTGAGGGAAAAGGCAAGGATGTTATACTGGGGAATGTGGCTTTGCAGGAGTTGGATGTTGGAGAGCCTGACTGAAAATCCTCCTTCTCAGATTCAGGAGACTAAGCTGGGCAGCTGGGAGGATCCAGCATGCTGGAAAAGCAAGGTGGGATGTCAGTGGTGCAAGAAAATGCTCAAGCACAAATGCTGTGTGAATTGAGGTGGGGGATAAAGCTGTGCAGTGTTTCTGTCTGATCACTCTCTGGGGAGTGGAGACCTTGGGAATGCTGCTGGGAGAGCAGGCAAGGGTACGTGTGTTTCAGCTTTTTGAAAATAACTCACTTTGAGACAGCAAAGGTCATCCAGAAAAGAAAACCTGAGTAGAGACCAAGCTGTAAGAAACTTGCAAAAGTAACGCAGGGTCTCACCCCACTCCTTAGTTTCCATTTTCAGCACAGCTGGCTTCTAGATCCCGTCCTTGGGTGCCCAGGGATCCAAAAGCCTTTTTCTCACCTAAAGCAGAGGCAGAAAACAACCACAAATGTCTGTCTTGAGGAATGGAAGCTTTTATGGGAGCAGCTCTGTTTTGTATCTTTAAGATGAGCACTTTGAGAGGACAACATGACCAGAAGATGCTCGAAGTGCTGGGGAGATGCAGCATGAAGGCAGTGAAAGGTGGGAGTGAGAACTCGTGTGTGGGTCCCTTCCAACTCAGAATATTCTGTGATTCTGTTTCAGGTGCCACGGAGGTGGGCTGGGAGGGTGAGGGGGCTGCTCAGTTCAGTGCCTTTTGCCTGAAGCATTAACGTGTTCATGCCGAGGTCTGAAGCATTTACATTTTATTCCTCACTTTATGTGTGTGCACAGCTCATAAAATCAGTGATGTGGGTGCCCAGTGGAGATGAAAGCTTCCCACCTGATGTGTACGGTGAATAACAACGATAGTTATGTTGCACATTTCAGAATTGTTCCTGCTCTTCTAGAAAGACGAAGCTCTGCCATGAAATGGTGGATTTCCTTAGCTTTGGCTGTTTCTTAGCACCCGTGTTAATTTTCATACGGCTTTTCCATTTGTTTTTCTCAGGTTTTTGGAAACAAAATGCTTGAAGGTGACTGCCTGGCATCTATGTCAGTGGTGAAACAGGGAAGACTGTGACCTAGGAGTATGAAATTGGGCAGGTTTCCCCTGTCTGTGCTGAGCAGAGGAGTGATATCAGGGGTCTCTGGATTAGGGGGGAGCCTGTGTTACATTCCCAGTCTGGCTCTGTCCTCCCCAGACAGGTGGGAACAGACATGGTGGTGTGGGGCCTGTGTCTTCAGGAGTCATTTTTGTTGTCTGATACTAAGAAAGGAGTGGTTGTCATGGTTACCTGCCTCCCTTTCCTGGTCTTGCCAAATGTCTTCTCTGGAGCCTTGGGCTTGGAGCAGGATTCAGCATTTCCCTCCTGCTGAGATCACACTCTGCTCCAAGCACCTTGAATTTCAAATGTGCTGCTCTGTCACACTGGGGTGACATTTGTGTACTTGGGTGTCTCAGGAGCCTTTGGTGCTCCTGTCTCCTTACTGATCCTTCAGGACAGGAAAGAGGTGATTGAAACGAAGCCATCTGTGGGCTTATTTGGGGGTGCAGCCCTGTGTTTGCAAGTGCTGTGGGGTGTCTGGGTGGGTTCTCGCTTCGCCAGGCCATCCATGGGCTCAGGGGCTCAGTACAGACAGTACCTCCCACAGAAAAACTCCCAGGGATCAGCCCAGCTCTACTTTTCCTCTCAGTCTTGGTTTTTAATATCAAACCAATGTGGCAAGTTAGAAAGTGACCTGAACCACAGAGGTCAGTCTCCACAAACCTTTTGGATTGAATCTGATTTTTTTTCCCCCCTTTTAATGCCTTTTTTCCTTCTTTGCGAGAAGAGGAAGCTTGAGTGAGAGGGGAGCAGGTTAACAAAGAGTCTCTTGAGGGGTTTTTTGTGCTGCCTTTGGTTGGCATTGCTTCAGAGAGGTAACTGAGCTCTGGAAAAGGGCTCATGCAAGTCATGCTAGAGTCCCATGCAGCAAGGGGGTGCCAGGGATTGCAGCAAGTCACGCTGTAGGAATTCTTGGAGGAGGAAGGTGAAGTGTCTCAAAGAAAACATAAGCTCATGTCCCTTTTAACAGAGCACATTTCAGAGATGCTTTAACAATTGATCAAAATCTAAATGTGCAGTCCACTATAGGGCTTGGCAATGGGTTATTTTATAGACTAACAAGTGGGAGCTGTGTTAGGCTGAATCCCTGAGCTGCAGGGAAGGTGGCTATCCCATGAGGAGGGATAACTTGCTCTTTTGAAATCAGGTCAGTTATATTTACCATTTAAGGAAGATAAATCCAATTAAAATTATGAGGGTGCAAGGAATCCACTGTTGCTTTCTTTCTGTTCAACTTTTATAGTAATAATCATTACCAAAACTCCAGGAATGAGGGGCAGGGGAAACTCTGTGCATAGACAGCCAAGTGTTACAACACAGCTCTGGCTCGAGCTGCTGAGCCCCCTCGGAGCCTGGGCTGGAACATCTGGTCCATGTCCTGTTGGAAGGTCAGCCTGAACAGCCAGGCAGTGGAATCTGGTCCTGACTGCTGCACAAGGGCCTGGGCTCCTGGGGCTGGACAGCTGTGTCTGGAGCTGGGAGTCTGCAGAGCTTGAGGTGCTCCTGGGGAAACAGATCGGCTTGTGAGGTGGTGTAGGCAGTGACCCAGTCTCCTCCATTCCCTTCTGGCTCCTGGATGGCTGGAATGCCTCCCAGGAGAGCACTGGGCTTCCCCAGCCCTCCCAGCAGGGTCCTGGTGAGGTGTTCTTGGCATGACATGTGAGTGTAAGGAGGTGGTGTGGTTAGGGCAGCAACCCCTTCCTACTTTGTTGGCTCTGTAGCTGGGAAGTGGCCAGGACTTGCTGCTCTGCCCTGCTTACCTGGGAAAACCTCTTTGGATTAACTAACCTGCCCAGCATTTTCCAGGAACACATCCATTTTTCTGCACACACCCCCTCACTCTCCTGAAGTCCACATCACACTGCTCTCACACCTGTCTGGGAGCTTATTTGGAGCAGTGGACACTGAGCAACTCTGGTTGTCCTCTGAACTGACCTGGGTCCCTCTGGAGACGGGGAGGGAACTGGTGCTCTGTGCACCTTAGGGTGAGCGGTGCCACAGGAGTGTGAAGGCATTAGTCTTTTAATTAGCATTAACAGGACAATTATTATCTTAATTAAAAGACTGATAGTAATAGACTGTCATTAAAAATGACACTGAAGCTGCATTTGAGGTTTAACTGCTGCAGTACCCTGACTGAACTGTATGGTTGTTAATCCTCAGTGAGGGTGTTCTATTTCCCTGAGTGATGTTGATTTAACATTCGGTAAGTGTCTTAGTGAATCTCTATTAAAGGCATATGTGGAAACCTTAATTTGAAGCATTACAGAGGAGAGTGAGATCTTCAATTCATAAAATCCTTTTTAAACACTGTGAGCTCCAAAATCTGGCCACTGCCAAAGCAAACTGTATCCTGTAAACTCTGTGCCAGATGTCTCATGTGGGGTATGCTTAAGGTCCAAAGAAAATAAGAAAGAAGGGAACAGTTTGGCCACTGACACCCCAATCCAGCCTATATAAAGGAGTTTCGTTTCCATTCAGGAAATAACCTCTCCTGGATGGATCCTGTTCCAAATGTGTCTGCTGAACAATCCTTCTCAGCAACACCTACGCCTGTGAGCAGAAAGAGGATCTCGTGGGAAGGTTTGGGAGGAATCTTAAACCTCTTGAAGTTTGAGAAAGAAGAGATAGTAAAGAGCTGAGAGGTGTTTCTGGCTGTTGGGTGTAGCACGGACGAGTGCCTGGCATGATGCTGGATGCAGAGACTGTTCTGATGTGCCCTGGGTGTGATATGAGATGAAATTCAGGGTAACCTCAGACTCCTGTGTGTAACTTCCACTCTGGAAAGGGCACTCCAGGATATTCGGGTTAAAAAGAACTCCAACCCTAACACTTAATCCCTAACACTATCTAAAACTAATCCTAACCCTAAACATTAGACTAAACCTAGATCAAACTATAACCCTAGCTATAACCAAAAAGTAACTCTGAATGTAACCTAACCTTAGACACTAGGCTTAAACAAAAAACGTAAATACTAACACTGGGTAGCCCTAACAGCCACAAGCACTAACCCAAAAATAAATAGTAAACCCCAAATACAAACCCTACACTAAGAAGCAATAACAGCTGACAGCCCTAGCCCTAACATTATCCCTACAGCCAAAACCGACATCTAAACACTAATCCAAACCATAATACTAAACCTGAACCTTAACCTAACCCTTACATAACCCTACCTCAAACCTTAACCCTAAGTCGAACCCTAACACTAACCATAGCCTAACCCTAACACCACAAACATAACTCTAAATATAGCCCTTACCTTACCCTAACCGTAACCTCCTAATCCCAAACCGTAAGCCTTGCCTTGCCTTGCCTGCTCCTCCTTTGACCTGCCCTGCTTGTCAGCCCCGACCTTGCACTGCCTTACGGACACATCTGTGTCCCTCCCTTGTCCCTCCTACCACTCTGTCACCTTGCTTGCCATGCCCACATCATCCCCCACCGGGACTTTCCTACTTTTTTTTCCCTGGCCTTGCTTTGCCTTGCAGGCCTCTCCTTGGACTTGTTTTTCCTTGCCTCCCATAACCTTGCCTTGCTCTGCAAACCAACCCTTGCCTTGCCCTGCCCTGCCTGGACCCCCCTTTCCTTGAGAACTGCCTTCCACACCCATTCCCTGCCTTAACCTGTGTGCTCCTTTCTTCCCAGGCCTGGCTCATGCCTTGCCTTCCTCTCCTTTGCCTTGCCTTGCTTGTCCAACCCCTCTGTTCTTGCCTTGCATTGCCTCGTAGAACCGTTCCCTCCCTTGACTTGTTGCCCCTTCCCTGCCTGGCATTTCCTTGCCGAGCTGTCCCTGGCCTCTCGCCTGGCCTACCTTCCTCTGCCTCGGCCTTGCCTACGATTTCTGGGCATTCTCTTGCCTTTCCTTGCTCTGCTTTCCCCTCACGGCTCTTGCCTTGCCTTCCCTGCAGCTCCCTTGACTTGCCCAGAATTGTCCACACTTTGACTGCCTGGCTCTGCCTGCAAGGAAGGCGAGGGAGACGTAGGCAAGGGAAGACAAAGCAATGGTAGTCTAGGCAAAGCTGGGCAATGGGACTGAGGGCAAGGTAAGGCCAAGTGACCCAGAGTGCCTTTTCTTGGGAAGCAAAGGATGCAGTCGCAGGGCTGGTGGATCGCATTATAGGACACCGTGAGGAGTTCAACTCCAGCGAGACATTTTTTGTCCTGACAGCTCTTGTGTTGGAGCAATTCTTGGATGTATTCAATACTGGAGGTGGTATCCAACCTGCAGCTGGCAAGCTCCTGAAAGAGGGTGGCAATGCTCTCGCATGAGAAGGAAAGCACATAGCCCCAGTGGTTCAGGTGCAGACAAGAAGCTGCCTAGTGGAGATCAAGGGCAGCAGCAACTTTCTGTCCTGGCATATTTGGTGTGGGAGCATTCCCTCAACTTGTACAGTTATGGAGCTGGTATCCATATTTTGAAGGTGGTGTCCTGAAAAGTTCAGTTTGGCCAAACATTTCCGCCTTTCAGAGGTGGTGTTTCTGAAATTTCTGGCAGTACATTTATTTTCAGCAAGGTAAGCAGCTCAGTCTGGGTGTGCAGCTGGTACAGTGCCCAGAGCAGGTAACACCCAGTACCAGTGTTCTGGTACCTTTGTATGGGATCAATCCCTGGATATTTGCTGTTTGGGAGGAGGGGATCCCACTTCCTTTGAGATGGAGCTCACAGTTCCTCTCTTTGGCAAAGAAACCAGTCTTGGATCCACACACTGGGTGCTCTTGGTGAATTTACTCACTTTTCCTGGTATACAATTCTGTCTGTCAGAGCTGTTGAACCGCTACAGTGGGAATGCAAAAGCCAAGCTGGTGAGCTTTTTGTCCTGGTACCTTTAGTGTGTGAGCAGTCCCTGGTGCCGTTCATTTTGGCTCCTGACTCTGGGAGATGGAAGGATTATGATGGTATATATCATATATGATATACCCTAGAGCTGAGAGGGAAAGTGCAGATGCCAGGGTGTGTGGTGCAGTTCAGGTTATAGCCAGCAACAGCTTTCTCACTTCTGTGAGCCCTGTTTTTGCTGGATGATTTTGATTTTGTAGCTGGACTCTGTGATAATGAAAAAAATTATTAGCAAAAAGGATTTCGTGTTGCCGTTTGAGTGTGGTGCAAATAAGAGTTTGTACTTGGAAGGGGAAGGTCCGTGAAATCTTTCTGTCCTGACAGTTCATCTGAGAGCAGTAACGTTTTCAACTGGGTTCTGCCCTTCGGTGGTTTAGAGATAGGCGAGGAGCTTTGGCTTCTTTTGCGAGTCCACAGCGCCATTGTGTGGTGGTTTTTTGAGCGCTGACCATTGTCAGGTTAAAGCCAAGAGCTTTTGTGTCCGGGCCCTGTTGGTGTAGGAACAGTGAGTGTAATGTAGGGGTTCCCTGGTGGATCCTGGCTCTTCGAGAGTGAAAGAATGTGGTGCTGCATATTCCTGAGAAAGGAAGGCGAATGTGATGAGCTGATCAAAACCCCCATGCCCTGTCTCCCTGCCCTGTTGGTGGGAAGGAGGGAGGGGCTGGTGGAAGAACAGGTGTTTTTAAGGGCTTATTTTACTTCTCATTGTCCTTCTCTGACTTTGTTAGTAATAAATTCACTTTGTACCTCTAAGTTGAGCCTGTTTTGCCCTTGGAGTGTTTTCTCCCGGTCTTTAATTCACGACCCCTTTGTTAAGTTTTTGTGTCCTCTGCCCAGCTGTGGCAGGGGAGAGGGAGTGAGAGGCTTTTGTGGGTGCCTGGTGTTTGGCCAGTGTCAAACCACGACACCAGCCCAGGTCCATTGGGATGGCAGCATGACCCCCTGGCCTAAGCACCACCAGTTTGGTGTTATCTGCCAACTTGGCGGGGGTGCCCTCTGCCCCAGCTTCCCGACCATTAGTTAAGGAAAATGTTCAACAGGATAGGTCCCAGTGCTGATTCTGGGAGACACTGCTTATTCCTGACTCCACACTAGACTTGGTGCTGCTGAGCAGCAACCCTGGGGCCCAGATGTCCAGCCTCTTTCAGTCCTGGTCACTGTTGGCTCATGCAGTCCGTGTTCCTTTGGGTGAATTGAACTTTGTATTTAAAAAAAAGAAATTGCCAGGTGGGCACATGCAAGCCCACAGCTTTCAAAATCCCATCACACCAACATCCCTCACTGCATGTTTCTACCAACTGCCCCAAAACCTAAAGAGAAGGAAACATCCTGTAAAATATTCATGAAAGGCCAAGAAGGGGTTTTAATTATGGCTTTGGGTCTTCTGCTTTGGGTCTGCTGGTGCCAAATGAGTGTTTCCTCCTTTTCCTTTCTGACTGGTGGTAGTCCCTGCTCTTCACAAGCTGTCTGCAGAGATTGTCACCCTGCTGCAAGGGCCTGCTCTTCCGTCTCTCTCTTGGCAGGGGTTGTTCCCAAGCAGCCCTGTGTGCTGGAGCATGCTGGCAGCTCCTGTTGGAGGGCCCTGGAGCTGTGGCATCCCTGTGAGTGTTGTCATGACCTGGAGTGCTCGTTCTCTTCCTCCTCCTCCCTGTTGAGTTGCTGCAGCTGGGGGTGTTCATGAACCAGCTGCGCCATTCATTGCCCCGCTGCGGGGATCTGCTCACTCTCCTTCTCCCTGGCACTGTTCCTCTGGCTGTGCATCACCTTAATCCTACCAGGCAGACCCTGTGGTCCTGCAGAACCTGCCTCGCTGCTGGGCTTTCCCCCTGACTGAAGAAGGAGTGGATGATGAAGAAGCTGCCATTTCTTCCATTTGCAAATCCAAGCACCTGAAGAAAAAAAGGAGTGACCTCTGTTTAGGGCATTTCTTGCAGACTCATCTGGAATTCAGTCATTTTTTTTGGAAAGGTTTTCTATGACAGAGAACCAAGGTCACCAATGGGAAATTCAGACACTTGGGGTCTTCCTACCAGGTCTGTCCCTGGTCATAGCAAGCCCTTGTCTTTATACCCCCTACAGCCTCCATTTCACAGAATCACAGAATGGGTTGGGTTGGAAGGGACCTTAAAGCTCATCTCATTCCAACCCCCTGCCATGGGCAGGGACACCTTCCGCTACCCCAGGTTGCTCCAAGCCCTGTCCAACCTGGCCTTGGATACTTCCAAGGATCCAGGGACAGCCACAGCTGCTCTGGGAACCTGGGCTGAGGCCTCACTACCCTCACAGGGAAGGAATTCCCTTCCTTTATATCTAATCTAAATCTTCCCTCTTTCACTTTGAAATCATTACCCTTCGTCCTGTCACAACACTCCCTGATAAAGAGCCCCTCCCCATCTTTCCTGGAGGCCCCTTTATGTCCTCTTCTCTGCATAAGCCAGCTTCAGAGAGCAGACAAGGAGCAGCTTACACAGGGCAGCAGCCTAAAGCCCAGCAAGGGGAGAGAAGAACTGGTGTGGGACACTTCAGAATTAACAGCACTGAAGGATGCAGGGAGGAATTGTCTCCCATGGCAGAAACACTCAGGAGGATGAGAGAACAAACAGCAAAGCCAGGAAAAGGAAACATTCTGAACACGTCACCCTGGTTATTACCTGGCATAGAACAGCAAATAGGCTTGCTGCCCCAGAACTGTGTGGATGCCACAGCTATCTACAGCCACATCATTCATCTTGTACCACTGCCCATTGCTCACCTGTAAAGGAAGGCACCCATCTCTGGAGAGGAAGGGCAGTGTTTCTATACAAAAAACTGCCAAACCAAGAGTAACCAAAACAAGTCCAATCTAGTCCCAAAGGAGGAAATCCCCCAAAGCCTTGGCTGCCAGTAACACTGCCAGGTCTGTCTTCCCAGCATACATTTTTCCCTGTCAGGAGGGAAGTTGCTCTTCACCTTTATGTAGCAGAAAAAGTGTCCTTCAAGACAGGTGTGACCGCTGTGCACCACAACAGCATACAAGGAGTAGAGGAGGGGTTCTCCAGCTGTGTCAGACATGTACGGCCGAAGATCCAAGAACTCAGGGTACCCCACAACCTATGGAGAAACCAAGATGGCTCAGAAATGATCCTGAGCTACCACATGAAATAGCCTTCAGCAGGTCATGGTTTGGGTGGGAGGAAACTGTTCCCTGCCAAAGCAGCTCTGCCAGAGCAGAGTCCAGGCTGGTCTTCCCATGGGAAGATTCCTCTCCTCAGAAGGGAACACGAAAAGCCCAACATGAGCAGCTTGTGACAGAGCACACTGCTTTGGGGAATCTTCTGCTCCAAAGAGGAAGTTGCACTCCGGCCGCATACACACCTGGCTGATCTTCCTGCTGGTCCGTTCATCAGCCCTTCCCAGACACACCGTGAGGACCCTGGGCTCATGATGGATTGTGACCCTCTTGGAGGCAGCAACCTTCTTCTTACACCTTGAACCCAAGCACAGAGCCGAGTGCTGAAATGCACCCAACCTTGCCTCAAGAGGGCCAGACAACCTTTCCTTTCTCACACCCTGGCACTAACATCAAGGCTATTCCAGGCCGTAAGGCCATATTCAAAAAGGCCGTATCTCATTATTGTGCATTAAACCTCTCGGAGAAACCGATCCTGCTTGATTTCAGCAGCCCCTCATGCAGAATCTGGTGTTAATATATGGTAAGAAATCTTCTTACTCGCTACACTTGAAGCACTTTTTCCCATCCAGCTGCTTGGGTGTCACAAAGTCCTCCAGAGCTGTGGTGAGGGATGAAGCTCCCTGGAGGAGTGAGAAAGGAGCTGCTGAGCTGGGGGAAATGCCCTCACCCGAACATTTCCCAGGAGCCAACAGGAAGACCCAGGCAGCTGATGCTGAGGAGAGCCACCAGGACCCCGCAGGCAGTGTTTGTAAGGAGACAGAAAGAGGGGTGTGATACTGAACATTTCCCTGTGTTCCAGGGGTTCCTGGGCCATCTAGAGCTCCCTCTCAGGGCCACTGCTCAGTTCAGCTACTGATGGAGTGCAGGGGCATCAGCAGTGAAAACTGATCCAACCCGTCAGCCTGGGAGCCAGGCAGGACAAAGGGAAGAGGGAGGTGAGTAGGTCAAGGGTGCAGAGGGGATAATGCTGCTTGTTCAACTTAAACCCAGCACCATAGACAGACCAGTGCCATGGCCTCTGCAGAAGGACACTGTCCATTCCACTTCCTACTCACCACCAAGATCCCTTGTGCTCGCAAAAGAGGTTTGTAAGACAAACGCTTTGGTTCTGAAAAGCTACAGGGGCCTTGGGACCTCTCGAAGCACAATTGCAAACGTCTTACTTTGATTTTCAAAAGGATATCCAGGAAGGCCATGTAGAAATCAGAAACTGTTTTGCAGCTCAGGCATGTGACTGGAAGGAAAATCAAAATGCTGAGGGAAGTTAATTGGTGTCAGTTTATGCTCGTGGGTCCTCCTACGCCAGTCATCACAGGACCAGCTGCATGTCACAGGGGGACAGAAGGGCACAGAAAATGCCAAGAAGAGCAGCAGTTGTGGAAACATACCTCTGGATCTCAGAATGCCCCGAAATATTTGATGGATGATGGTAGTTCCTTGGGAAGAGATGTCCAAGCTGGAAATAAATGGCAAGGCAGAGAGTTACGTCCTCCAAGAGTTTAGCTTAGAAAGCCCTGGGCGGAGGTTTTCCTTGATGGGAGTACTTCAAGGAGTCCAACAGATTAAGGAACATTGGAAAGGGAATTTTCTTGTGCTTACTCGCTGCTTCCACTCAGACAAGCTCTCTGCATGGCACTGAGAGTACACCGTAAGAACTCGTAGGCATCTCCTGGTATGTCAGGCTTAAATTCTCCTATGACTAAGAAAGAAGTTAACAGTTCTTCCCTCAAAGAAGGAAAGAACCTGCTGAAGCACCTGAAACTGCTTACATTTGAGGTCCCTGATGACAGCCCTAGGCCGGATGGCACTGGCTGAGGAATACAGGACCTTCCGAACGTGAGCTTCCATGATGCACATCATGCAGAAACCTTGCTGATGACCTGAGGAAAGAGGGAAGCTTCTTAGGTTCGCAAAACAATCCCCAGGTAGAAAACCTAATGGAGGTCTTGAAGTTGTAAAGACTCTCTGTTCCTCTTCTCCCGAAGTGCCAATGTCCTGACAAGCCCGGGACACTTTAGTGCATAGAAAATGTTCTTCGTAGGGAAGCTAAACTGGCACAAGTTTTCTGTGCAGTAAGCTAAGAGGGTTTAACTTGAAGGGACAGGGACCCAGGGCTAGGAAGAGGTGCCTTTCTGAAGATGAATGCACCTTGATAGGACAGGTGGCTTTTAGTTTGAGTGCCTGAGGAGCATAAGCTCATGGGGCTAACAAAGAAGGGCTGCTGTTCTCCTAAATCCAATTGCAGATTCTGGGAATCCTTGGGATGTACCCAAGAGATTTAAAAGGAGATATTCCTAAAAGTACTCACAGAAGCGGCTGTGCTGACGAGAGAGCAGGTAATTAGCCAGAGGGGGTGTGTATGTCAGGCACTGCAGGACGACGTTGAGGTAGCAAGTACTACCAAGGTTGTAAAGTCCCGCTCCAGGTCTCCGTTTTTGCCTCCAGTCCATGCAAATCTTCTCTGGGGGAAAAAGGGTCTTTTGTGGTGGATTCATTCCCTTGCCAATGACTGCAGGCAAACAACATTTGAAAAGAGGTAAGACAATGGGTGACAGGTGCACTCTTCTCTGGGTAATGGCCAGGCAGGGCCCAGAGAGTGGTGGTGAATGGCTGCATCCAGTTGGCATTTGGTCACTTTGTCCCACAGGGATTAGTGTTGGGCCCAGTTCCTGTTTAATATCTTTACTGATGATCTTGATGAGGTGATCATGTGTACCCTCAGTAAATTCACAGACCACACCAAATTTGGTGTGAGTGTCGATCTGCTGGAGGATAGGAAGGCTCTGTCCAGAGGGATCTGGACAGGCCGGATCAATGGAATGAGACCAACAGTATGAGGTTCAACAACACCAAGTGCCAGGTCCTACACTTCAGTCACAATAACCCCATGCAGTGCTCCAGGCTGGGGGCAGAGGGGTTGGAAAGTGGCCCAGGCGAGAAGGATCTGGGGGTGCTGGTCAACAGTGGCTGAACGTGAGCCAGCCGTGTGTCCAGGTGCCCAATAGCATCCTGGCTTGTATCAGGAGTAGTGTGGCCAGCAGGACCAGGGAAGCGATTGTCCCTCTGCACTTGGCACACACCTCAAGTGCTGCATCTAGTTTGGGGCTCCTCAGGTCAGGAAAGACATTGATGTGCTGCAGCATGTCCAAAGAAGGGCGGGGAAGCTGGGGAAGGGTCTAGAGGGTAAATCCTATGAGGAGCAGCTAAGGGAACTGGGATATTTTATCCTGAAGAAAAGGAGGCTCGGGGGTGACTTTATCACTTTCTAGGACTACCTGAAAGGAGGTTGTAGCCAGGTGGGGATTGGCCTCTTTTCCCAGGCAACTACCGATAGGACAAGAGGATATATAGTCTTGAGCTCTCCCAGGGGAGGTTCAGGTTGGACATCAGGAGGAATTTCTTCACAGAAAGAGTGATTAGATAGTGGAATGGGCTGCCCAGGGAGGTGATGGAGTCACCATCCCTAAGGTATTTGAGAAAAGACTGAGTGTGGTGCTTAGTGCCATGGTCTATTTGACATGGTGGTGTTTGGTCAAAGGTTGGACTCGATGACCTTAGAGGTCTTGTCCAACCTAATTGATTCTGTGATTCTTTATGTGAATATTGTTGCTTGAAAGCTTTTTTAAATGCTGAGTTCACTATATGACACCAAGGACAACAGTTCTAATCACCAACCCAGAAACATCAGGGGACGCCTAACACCCCATTGACATCTACTGACAGGGAAACAGTTCTGGAAAACAGTCTGTTCCCCTGTTTAATCTGCCAAAAGTCCAACAAATCCACACTGATTTCTGGGCCTCAGGCCACCTTCCTTTCCCTCTAGAGCCTTGGATTATCAGATCTTCACTTTTCCTGGTTGTAATGTGATGAAAACAAGCAACACCTGGGCCTGGCTGCTCTCAGGGAATGCCCCAGAATTCACTCCAGGCTGTCAGCGCATCAACACTTAGGGATGGAGCAGTGGCCATGTCCTTCATCCGTGGGCAAAGTCCAAGCCAGCTGGTGAAAATGTTACTCAAAGAAGTCATTCCCTGCTGTAGCCATTGCTCCTCTCAGGTACGGAGTGAAAAGCTTTGGATGACAAAGGATATCAGAACCTCCTCCAGAAAGATCCCCTGTTGGGAAAGAAAATATTCGTAGCTCAATAAAATGATTTCAAAAACCCCAAATGTTACCCAAAAAGCACCTTCAGCTGTCAAAAGCATTTTGTTGGTGCTTGTAGCTGCTGCCAAGGACAAAGAATACTTGGAAAAAGGCAGGGGAAGGAGCCAAGTTACCCCAATGGCCAGCTTTTGCTGGCCCACTCCTCAGGACACCAAGCATTGGACAGGTGAGATCACAATCGCCAGTCACAGGTTCCACATCTCCGCCACTGGTGTGACACTTTTGTGATACACAGCATCACAAACGTGGGATGCATCCTGCTCAAGAGGTCTTGGTCTGCCTCACGCTGGTGGGTTGACCCTCACAGGCTTGTGCTAATTAAACAGCGTTGTAATGCTTTATTTGTATGGAGATGGATTTAAGGGTGGTAATTAACAAGCTGCATTAAGATGGTTTCTCCAAGGATGTTTCCCTGTGGATCCCAATGTGTTTCCCAAGTGCTCCAGTGACCAGGTTTTACTTTAACAAGGTGTGAAGTGCCATGGAAGGCCAATGGCAATAAATCCAGGATTTTGGCATCATTGCCACATGACCCCTTTGCTGAATCCCATTGTTTCCTCATCTCACAACCAAATACTCCAAGATATCCCACTTGGACAGCGCTCCAGGGTGGAAATCATCCTGTGAGTGCGGTTTGGCCACAGAAATCAGTTGGAAGGGCTTCGTTTATTTCGTTTTTTTCAAGTTATTTTATACCCCCAAATGTCTCTCAGCTCACAGGTTTTCAGCTTCATGACATTCCTCATAGAACGACATGAGGATTAAAGTGTTTCAGAAACATAAAGTCCTCTGCAGAGGCCCAGGACAATCCACATTTTTGTAAAAAAAAAAAGCAATTTCATCCAGATCTTATGAAGCAAAATCATAAAAATGCCCATTTTTTCATCACCTTGTCTCACACCATGAAGTTAAAAACATTTTTCCTCCACTTCCTGCCTCAGAAGGAGTTTTAACTCTTCCAATAACTTAATCTTCATAGTCTTGTGACCCTGTAAAGTGTGGTTTTGGGGGTAAAAATTAATTAAAAGCTACTAAATCCTGAATGCTGGAGGTGGAGGGAGGGCACCGGCCTCCCTGCAGGGAAGCTGCAGGATGAGGGACACTCACTGTGGCTCCAGGGAATTGCTGTTTTGACTGAAACTGATCCAAAATGTTCTTTGGGTTAGAAAGGGGTGAGAAGGGGCCATTTGAGGCAGCATTTCATCACTCCATGGGGTGTTATTGTTGTCTTTTGGTTTTGATCTGCCTTGACAACAGGGAAAACACATCAAATCTCTTATTCTTCAACTTCTGATTGACTTTGAAGCCGTTTATTAGCGATTCCCCTGCTCACAGCTGGGGCACACGGCATCACTCCTGCTCCTCTCCCATGGCAACGGAGCATGGCCCCCAAACACGACGGGGTGCCCACAAGGGAATGTTGACCTCAGTCCCGGGATCGGTTGCCAACAACAGAACTTGGCCCTCAGACCCTCCCAGTCCCTGCTAATGCAGCCCTCGGACATAACCAGGTGCCAGCAGAGGAAATGACCAAATGACCACGTGCCAGCAAGGGAATTTTGCCCTCAGCCATGGCCAGGTGCCACCCACGTAGCATCCTTTTGTCCCTGATCCCTCCGCATCAAAGTAAGCGCTTTTATTTAAGGAATAGCAGATATTTACATTTACAGGGAGAATTCTGGCCCCTGCAGGGAATGATTTTCAAGGTTATTTTAAAGATTATTTTCAGGCCCTGGTGTTCACTCCTGCACCTTAATTAGTGAGAACTGTGCTCCTTTGGAACCACTGAAAATAATATGGAATATTTTGGGCCTAATTTAAGGGCATTTTGCCCTTGTGATTCCTGTGCCTCCATCGAGCACCCCCGAGGTCATCTTGCAGGGGCTGCCATCCCTCATCGCTGTGATCACTGGATTTGATTCACTCAACCCCTCTCACAGAGATCCAGGTAGCTGCAAAACATCGTACTGCACATATCCCCCCACTGGGGCATGACAAGGGGGGAAATAGTCATAAATATCATTTCTGGGGATGACAGTGGAAGGTATTTTTATCTTTAGAGTTTAGTGATGTAGTGGACGTTTGCTTTCCTGTTTTCCTTGATCTTTATCAGTAGTTTCATATTGCTGCACCTCCAAATCCAGCCCAGATCTGCGGAAAAGAGGGAAGACATCAAAGAACAACCCCAAAAACACAGTTTCCCACATCTGCTCTTCAAAAGGGGTTTAGGAGGAGGCGGCCTGGTGCTGATTGCAGGTTATAGTCACAAAATCCTCAAATCCTTCCAAATCCATTTTGCCACAGTGGAATTTTAGGGATAAAAGTGCATAAATAAGTGATGTTAAAGGTGAGTTCTTGCCAAGCTTTGCCAGCATCTGGATCCAGGTCCTCCAGGTGTTTAGGATCTCCAGGACCATCCCATGCCAGGCCCAGCCAGCAAGGGTCACCAGTGCCCCTTGGTAAGCTGAAAATGAGCCAAAACCCTGCTGGTTTGGGTGAGTTCCTGCAGAGAGAACTTGGAGTGAAATCCATCCAATGGACAGACGAGGAACCATCCTGAAACCTCTCCAGGTTCCTGGTTGTGGGTTGATGCCCCTCGGAGTAGTGGACCCTCCTCTTGAGGAGTCTGCTGGTCTGGTCACCAGCATCATCATCATCATCATCAGCCCCCTGCTCTCCTGACACAACCTTCTCTCTCTGTTCTTTGCAGTTGACAGAGATGCCAATAACAGCTGGGCCGTGCCAGATGTGCTGTAGTAAGTCCCACGAGTTTGGGATGGGAAAGGGGATTCCACCACCCTCAACCTCCGTGAGGGCTTCTCTGGTGCTGGGCTGGGTCTCCCAGAGCCAAAACCCACCTGAGGTGTCCTCCAAAAGGGCTGAGATGTCCTGAAATGGGTGGAAAACATCCTCCAAAGGTCTGGAAACACCCCAATAGTACAGAGAATAATGATGGAATGGGAATAAATCCCATTTTTCAGTTATTTTACCCAAAACTATGGCATTTAGGGCTGCATTTGCTGCCCAAAAAATATTTTGCCAAATGGTTCACTTCTTGTTCTGATCATGAAACTGTTGATAATTGTTCATTTGTACCATTATGGGGGTAAAGGAGAATAAGTGGGTGTGAGTGATACAGGAGGCAAGAACTGGCCTCTGAGCACCCACTTGATCATTTAAATTGGTCATAAAACATCATTCTTGGACCATTAATGTGTGTCCATCACTAGTTGTAGCATTTATTAACATTAATTTGTTAATTAGGTGTTGTCACTGCCTCCCTAAACCTTTTTATGTTTTTTGCAGCAATCCTCAGGCCTTGAACAATTTTCCACCTGGATCCAGAAAGGTGAGTGACAGCTCAGCTCCCTCCCTAAATCCATGCAACTTCTGTAACACAAACATTTTTTTTTTAAATTAAAACTGGATTTTTACATCAAACCTCCCCAAAGGTCACAATCTTTTTAGGTCTGAGTTCCTGCTGCTGCTCATGCAGTGCTGCCAGCAGGGATTTTGGGGTGGTTCAAGCCAAAATTGGGAACAGGGAGAGCTGCTGCCCCACTGCTGGGGAGAGCTTGGTGCTTCCTGGGGCTGCCCCTCACCACTGTGATGCCTTTTCCTGGTCTTAAAATCAAGAGTCATACACGGTTAGAAGGGGAAAAGGGATTTTACCTTGGTATTTATTTTTAAGGATCCTTAGGTGTACACATCCAGGTCATATGCATCGAGATGCACCCTGCAGAGTCTGTCTCTGTCTCCCTCCCCCCAACATTGGGTATATCATTATAGGTGTTACTAATTAGCAGATCTATCAAAGATTCCCCAATGAGAGGCTCAAGTGAGCCCCCCTCCCCAAGGAACCTTCCCCTGGATGGTTCTGTCTTGGTTTACAGAATATGTTCTGGAGAGGACCTTGGGCTCTGGGGCACACTGATCCCTGGCTACGAAGCTTCTAAAATGTTGAGTCTCTCAGCTTGACAAACAAGTCCAAGAATGTAGGCAAAAAGCACTGGGAATACAGAAGTTGTAAAAAGGTATAACAGGGGTATAAAAGAAAAGGCAAAAATCTTCATGGCATCAACTACACCCTCTTTTTTCCCCACATTTCTTTTAATTCTGCACCAAATAAATGTTCGTCCTTCCAGCCTGACCGTGCTGCTCTCTCATCACAGAGGATGCACCCAGTGCCTTTTTTGAAGGTGCTGGGGTGGTAGACCTTTTCTAAATTTCCCCTTGGAGAGCCTTTCCTTGCCCTCGCATCCTTTCCAACCCCCTCGGTGTGTTTCTGACGCATTTCCCAGGTCTGGGAGCCCTCCCCGAGCGCCGAGCTGAGGGGCCTGGCCCTGCCGGAGGCCGCCGGCGCGGGCTGCCCGTGGGGCGGCGGGGCCGCGGCGGGGCCGCCCCGGGACCTGCTCCAGCAGTGCCTGTGGGCAGCGGGCATCACCGAGCAGCTGCTGGAGGCCGAGGCCCAGCGGGAGCCGGGCAGCTTCCAGCCTCCCCCACAGCCCGCGGGGCCCGCGGCTCCCCGCAGCGGCCCGCAGCTCTGCCAGGCCGCCCTGGGCCGGCAGCCGCCCCTCAGCACGGCCGGCAGCGCCCAGCCCTTCGTGCAGCACCTCGGGCCCTTCGCCAGCCTCCATGCGGGCAGCGGGCCCGCTCAGCTGGAGGGACAGCAGGGGATGGCCACCGCCCTGCCAGCGCCGCAGGTCGTGTTCCTCCAGCAGGCAAGTGCAGCCCCCTCTGCGTGGTGGCCACCCGGGGCCACTCCCGTGCTGTCTGCCGGACAGGCTTTTGTAGTTCTCTGGTTTGAAGTTCTGGGTTTCGGTTTTATTTTTTAGTTTAGTCCTATTTCTATTTCTCTAAATGCCTATGGGTTTTAATTTTGCTAATTCTTTTCGTCCTGTGTCTTTTTATTTCTTTCATGTTGTTATTTTAAGTCCTGTTTCTTTTCCTTCGGTTCTTTCACCTGGGAAGGGGGAAGAGAAACGGGGCCAAAGACCCCAATACTTGAGTTTTTTATTTAGCTCAATCTTCACCTCCCTCTGTAGACCCCCCATTTGTGGGTTAGGGGCACACAGGCCCATTTCTGGGGTTCAGACCCTGAGAGGGGCAGCACCTTTTTCGAATCCTGGAGTCCTTAAGTTTGGAAAACCCTCGAAGATCCTCACATCTGACCCTTTTTGTCCTTCCTTGTATGTGCTGGTGGCGGGATAGAGTCCCGTCCTCCTCACGCATTCAAACCAACCTCAAGCAGCTTGCAAGTTAAAAAGAACCAGATTTAGGGCGTGTTTTCATTTTTTGTGTTGTTTTTCACCCTGTCCAGGTGCCACAGAGGATCATGCTGCAGGTGAAGCAGCCAGCCCCCACCACACTCGTCCTGTTCCCTGGCCCAGCCTCCTGTGTCCTGGGGAGTGGCCAGGGGCCGGGGCCACCGGCCCACAAACCCAGCAGCCACCCACATTCTGCCACCCCATCGTCCTGTGGCCACCAGCACCCTGGAGCACCAGCACCCCAGCACAGCAGCATCCCAACGCCCAAGGCTGTGGGAATTGAGCTGTGGCATGGTGAAAGCTTCTGGAGCCTGGAGCCAAACTGGGGGAAAGTGGACTCTTTTGTTTCTTATTTTTAATAGAACTCTTGATGCAAAGTGCCATAAGAATCCAAAGTGAGATTATTTAGTATTAAGGCTTGAGTTTAAACACATTCCCGGTCTTGTTTCATGTTTGCAAGATCTCATCACCCTGGTCCCTGTGGAGAGGACCTAAAAGATAGGGACAAGGAGCCGGTCAGAGTGAAATGGACAAAGCAGGTACACGGGAGAAGAGAGAAAATGCAGCGGTGTGGGAAAGGGGAGGGAATGGGGACGTCCCAGGGCACAGAAAAGGCAGCAGCGCCCCGCGGGCCCGTCACTGCCCGCAGCTCTTGCTTTCGGTGCTCCCGGGAGCCTTTACGAGTTCAGGCGCTCCCTTCTCCTCCTGCAGCTCCCAGCGCCCGGCGCTCCCCGTGCCCCGAGGCACACGCGGGTGTCGCACAGCGCTGGCGGCCACGGGGCCACCGCAACTCAGGGGAGCTCTGGCAAGATGCGGAGGCGCCCGGCGCCTGTCCCGGGGAGTGTCCCCCGCCGGTGCCGGCTGCCTGCCCCGGCCGGGAGCCACGGCGGGCGGGCTGCAGCCGCAGCCTCACAACCCCGGGCGGCTCCGCGAAGACGCCGCGGCACCGCCGAGGGGGCCGCTCGTCTCCCCAGCGCCGGGCCCGCGATCCTCACCCGCCGTCGCCGCCAGGCCGTTCCCGGGGCTCCACCACGCCGATCCCGGGGCTCTGCCACGCCGTTCCCGGGGCTCAGCCACGCCGATCCCGGTGCTTGGCCGCTGCTGCCGGGCCCCGCGCTGCCGGGCCCGCCGGCGGGAGCACTGCGGGGGCACCGAGCTGCAGTTCCGCGCTTTGGCCGCCCGGTGGCAGCCGCGAGCGTGGGAACGGCGCGGGGCTCGGGGGACGCGGCGGGGGAGCCCCCGGAGGGCGGGGGACACGGGGGGACACGCGGGGGCTCCAGAGGGGACACGCACCGGGGACACGGGGGGACACGGGGGGACACGCGGGGGCTCCAGAGGGGACACGCACCGGGGACACGGGGGGACACGGGGGGACACGCGGGGGCTCCAGAGGGGACACGCACCGGGGACACGGGAGGGCTCCAGAGGGGACACGCGGGGACACGCGGGGGCTCCAGAGGGGACACGCACCGGGGACACGGGGGGGCTCCAGAGGGGACACTCACGGGGGACACGGGGGGGCTCCAGAAGGGACACGCACCGGGGACAGGCGGGGGCTCCAGAGGGGACACCCACGGGGGAAGGGCACGGAGGAGAAGCTCTCTGAGCGGACAGAGGTTCCCGGGAGCCGTGCGTGGGGATGGCCGGCAGTTCCCCCCCCCGGGATAAGCCCCAGGACAACGCATCAGGGGTACCCACGCGCGCTCCGGGTCATCCCCACCCGGGATCATCCACCGCCGTGCCCCCAAAGTGCCAGCGTTTCACCCCAAAGCGCGGAGTTCGGCGGTGGTTGTGGTTTTTTCTTTTCTGTCATATAAAAAGGGAGGGGGGTTCCTTTTCCAAAATACTCGGTTTGGAGGCTTTCCAGTGCTTTTCCGCGACTTCGGGTGATTTTTGGTTTTGGTTTTGTGCGTGAAAATGTGGGGAGGTTTTGCTTTCTGGCTGTGAAAATCTAGGAAAGAATTTGGCTTTCCCAGGAGCCCCAAAATGGGAGTTTTTCCCCAAAATTGTTTTGTTATTTTCCCCGCCCCACCCCACCGTTTATATATTTACACTCGTCTATTTAGACTGTCAATTTACTCTTATTGTATAGAATATCTATTTATGCTTACATATCTATTGACTATTAAATCTATTTACACTTATATTAGCATTTACATAGCACATCTACACAGGCTGTTGGGTGAGACTGATGTATTTTGGCCCTTTGAGATCCTTTTAGGACTTCTCTACTTTTACTTAAAAATCTACTTACATTTATTTAGTTATCTAAACTGTCTCTCTATTCAGTTTCTTATATCATAAAGTCCTTTGTATTTTGTAGTATATACAACTTTTTAGTTTGAAATCAATTTATATTTATATATATATTCAATATAAGTAAAAATGATTTTTTTTTTCTCTATTTTTACTCCTCACACCCATATTTACAAAGCTTTCCCCATGAAGTTTCAGGCATTTAAGATAGTTATACAGGGCAGAGACTCCAAATGAGCTACCTCCCCTTCAGTTTTAACCATTCCACTTTCACCAATAAGGAGAGATGAATGTGAGAAGATGTAAGTGAAAAAATAACAGAGCAGCTGTGAAGGGTGGTGGGTGCCCCTGCATGTGGGGTGGTTGGTCCCACAAAGCACTAAGTGAAACAGTTGATGCCTTATTATTCTTCTGACATGAGTTCCACACCAGGGATTTCTTTTCTGTTTTCTTCTTTTCTTTCTTTCTTTCTTCTCTTTCCCTTGTTTTTTCTTTCCTTCTTCTGCGCCAGAAGGCACCATTTTCCATCCTCCTAATCATCAGGTACCTAAAAAGGTAGCCTCTTGCCTTGCTGCTTGCCATGCTGAGTCAGGAATGTGAATATTTAATTCATGTAAATGCGGGACAGCATCGTTCCTTGTTTGGCCAAGCGTTTCCTCATTTGGTCCCCTGAGCAGAATGTCGTCATTATATTGTCAAATTGTGGGTTCAGGTGTGGGAAGGATTGATCCTGCCTCTTTAGCTAACATAGCATGGACCTCCTAAGAGACTTGGGACAAGGGCCTGGAGGGTCAGGACAAAGGGAATGACAAAGGTCAGGGTTAGATGGGATATTGGGAAGAAATTCTTCCCTGTGAGGGTGGTGAGGCCCTGGCACAGGGTGCCCATGGAATCTGTGACTTCCCCACTCCTTGAAGTGTTCAAGTCCAAGTTTGATGGGGCTTGGAGCAAAAACTGGTCCAAGCCCTGAGAAAAAAATGAGCTTTAAGGTCCTTTCCAGCCCAAACCATTCTGGGATTCCAGGATTTCTTCAGCACTGTGCCAAAGCTCCAGCCAGGACTTGGCAAAATTTCATTAAACTTAACAACAACCATTCCACAGACTCTTTTGAGGTTTTTTCCTTATTATGAACAACTTGAAGCCACATGCCAGCAGATAAACCCTTCTCCCGTCCTGCTGCATGGAAAACCAGCATGGAGAGGGAGCCAGCAAGTGCAGGCAGCAGTGCCCATCCTCCCTCTGCATCCCCCTGCTGCAAGGCAAGCCCTTAACCCAAAATTTGGGAAACTGAGCTTAACCCCAGATGTTCCACTGGGCTACGAACTAAACTCAGATTCCAAAAAGAAAATAACCACCCAGCATACATGACAACATTCCTCTAAAGCAATTGTTTAAACTGTTAATAAATTTTAAAAATTCAAGCTGAAAAAAATATTATAAAAGCTGCTCATTTCTTGTGATTACTATTTTCTTTTTTGAGAGGAAAAAGACCTTCTTATTTTATAATTCCCTTTAAATTTATTTTATCATTTTTAATTGTTTCATTTTAGAAAGGAAATAATTTTTGGATATATAACTTGGCCTTTATGTCATTTTTTTCTGTATTTCCTACCTATAAATTTCTATTGTCATTCCCGTGGTTCCAATTATTGTTTTCCTTTGCTCCCTCAGTGTCACCGATAGGAGCAGACCCGCGTGTATAAAGGAATGGATGGACACGGCGGGGGTTCAAACAGATTTTAGGGATCGAATAAAGGATGGAGCCCCCCCGGATGAGGGATGACGTCACGCCTCCCTTGACCACCATCCGCATCCCCCTTCCCGGTGACGTCACCAGTCCTCCCCCGCGCTTGCGCAGTGCGCGCTCAGCACCCCCCGGCGCGGCGCGGAGGATGCGGGGCTGCGGGTGGGTGCGGGGCCGGGGGGCTGTGAGGGGTGCGGGGCTGCGGGTGGGTGCGGGGCCGGGGGCTGTGAGGGGTGCGGGGCTGCGGGTGGGGTGCGGGCCGGGGGCGCAGTGAGGGGTGCGGGGCCGGGGGGCTGTGAGGGGTGCGGGGCTGCGGGTGGGTGCGGGGCCGGGGGGCTGTGAGGGGTGCGGGGCTGCGGGTGGGTGCGGGGCCGGGGGGCTGTGAGGGGTGCGGGGGCTGCGGGTGGGTGCGGGGCCGGGGGCTGTGAGGGCCGGGGGCTGTGAGGGGTGCGGGGCCGGGGGGCGGTGAGGGCCGGGGGGCTGTGAGGGGTGCGGGGCTGCGGGTGGGTGCGGGGCCGGGGGGCTGGGAGGGGTGCGGGGCTGCGGGGGGGTGCGGGGCCGGGGGGCTGTGAGGGGTGCGGGGCTGCGGTGGGTGCGGGGCGGGGGGCTGTGAGGGGTGCGGGCTGCGGGTGGGTGCGGGCCGGGGGGCTGTGAGGGGTGCGGGGCTGCGGGTGGGTGCGGGGGCCGGGGGGCTGTGAGGGGTGCGGGGCTGCGGGTGGGTGCCGGGCCGGGGGGCGGTGAGGTGCGCGGGGCCGGGGGGCGGTGAGGGATTGCGGAGCCGGGGGGTGGTGAGGGATGCGGGCTGAGGGTGGGTGTGGGGCCGGGGGGTCTGTGAGGGGTGCGGGCTGCGGGTGGGTGTGGGGCCGGGGGCTGTGAGGGGTGCGGGGCTGCGGGGTGGGTGTGGGGCCGGGGGGCGGTGAGGGGTGCGGGGATGCGGTGGGTGTGGGGGATGCAGGGTGCGGGTTTTGGGGTGCGGGCGGTGAGAGGGGAGCGAGGGGCGATGCTGTGTTTGCAGGCGGGGCGGGGGGGCGGATGTCGGGGCGCAGGCGGGGGTCGCACGGGGATGCGGCACCACCTGGGGTGCGTGCATGGGGCGGGGGGCAGCAGGGCCGTGGGTATGGCGAGGGGAGTCGGGTTTGGGGTGCACCGCGGGTCTGGGGGCGCGGCGGGCGCTGCGCTGACGTTGCGGGGAGAGTTGGGGTGCAGCAGTGAGGGCGTCGGGGGAGCGAGGCCGGGGGTTCCTCTGCGTGTCGGTGCGGGGGCGGTGCGGAGAGGGGGGGGGGATGTGCTCGCGCACTGCGGGGGCGTTTTGGGGGTCTTGGGGACGCGGGGTGTGCGCGTGCGGGCAGCGGCGGAGGGAGGGGCGGCGAGCGCGGCGAGGGCGTGTCCGTGCGTGTGTGTTTGTGTGTGTGTGTGTGTCCTGTGTGTGTTTGTGTGTGTGTGTGTGTGCGTGTGTGTGCGTGTGTGTGTGTTTGTGTGTGTTGTGTGTGTGTGTGTGCGTGTGTGTGTGTCTGTGTGTGTTTGTGTGTGTGTGTGTGTGTTTGTGTGTGTGCGTGTTTGTGTGTGTGTGTGTGTGTGTGCGTGTGTGTGTGTGTGTTTGTGTGTGTGTGTTTTGTGTGTGTGTGTGTGTGTGTGTTTGGTGTGTGTTTGTGTGTGTGAGAGTGTTGTGTGTGTGTGTGTGTGTGTGTGTGTGCGTGTGTGTGTGTGCGTGTGTGTGTGTGTGTGTCTGTGTCTGTGTGTGTTTGTGTGTGTGTGCGTGTTTGTGTGTGTGTGTGTGTGTGTGTGCGTGTGTGTGTGTGTGTGTGTTTGTGTGTGTGTGCGTGTTTGTGCGTGTGTGTGTGTGTGTGTGTTTGTGTGTGTGTGTGTGTGTGCGTGTGCGCGCAGGGCCCTGTGTGTGTGCGTGTTTGTGTGTGTGTGTGTGTTTGTGTGTGTGTGTGTGTGTGCGTGTTGTGTGTGCGTGTGCGCGCAGGGCCCTGTGTGTGTGTGTGTGTGCATGCAAGGGATGTGTGCGCAGCGCTGTGTGTGCGCGCAGATGTGTGTGTGCAAATGTGTGTGCGCCTGTGAAGGTGTGCGTGTGAAGCTGCAGGGGCGCATGTGCAGGCATGTGTATGTGCAGGTGTGTGTGCACAAGCAGCCATGGCCGTGCGCAGGTGTGTGCACGCAGTGGGATGCTGGTGTTTGCGGGGCCTGGAGCTGGGTGGTGTGGGCGTGGTGGGGTCCGTGGTGCTTGTGCGGGAATGCACAAGTGCACAGCGGTGCACAGTGTGTGCGAGGGGATGCAGGCATGCACAGGTGGGCACACATGCACGCTGCGTGGGGATGCATGCTTGCAAAGGTGTGTGTGCGTTCACACTTGCACAGGACAGGGTGTGCATGCACAGGGCACGTGGGGGCGTTGTGTGTGCAGTGTGTGCTTGCCTTGCTATGCACACACGCAGCCCAGCACACGTGCGCCACCAGAGCACACGTGCATCTGTCTGCAAAACTTCATGCACATGTGCACAGCTCTGTGTGTGTGTGCTTTGCACCTGTCTGTGCACGGTGTGTGTGTTCACAGGGTGTGCCAGGCATGGAGCAGGCGTGGGCACTCTCCTGTGTCTGTGCGTGCACCCACGTGCCCCACAGCGTGCGTGCAGCAGGTGTGTGCACTGGGGTGGGCTCACCTCCAGATGCACACGTGGAGGGTGTGTGTGCACAGGGCACGTGCTGCAGGCGTGTCGGGGCTCGGGGCACCCAATGGGGTGCACGTGCACAGGGGTGTGTGGCCGTGCTGCACATAGGTGCAGGTGCTACTCAAAACCCTCGTCAGGCCAGGTCTTCCCCCAAAACTGTGATGTTTCTGCTCCCCTCCCCAGGGAAGCATCACCAGGGCTGGGGGAATGAGCTGGGGTACTGATGCCTGTACTGGGCTATTCCTGGCTTACTACTAAGTTACTGTTTGCTTCCTACGAGGCTACTGCTAGGATGCTGCTGGGATATTCTCAGTAATCTCCTGAGGGAGTAGTGAAATACTATCACGACACAGCTGAGGTGCTCTCAGGATACTGCTGGGATGCTACTGAGATGCTATCATGAGTTTACTAGAATGTGGACAGGCTACTCTGCAGACAGTAGTAAGGCACTTTCAGAGGAGCACTGAGGTGCTCTGGGTACTATGTGGATGCTGCAAGAACTCCACTAAGGTACTTAGTCAGGCTGCTACTAAGATATTTCCAGCATATTTCCAAAGCTGATACTGAGGTACTCCTATGAAGGTACCACTGGAGCAGCTCCCACACCACCCAGTTCCCCTCAAGAGATGTTCAGGTTGCTTTCAGCATAGTTACGTGGCAGTAACATAATATCTGGATATTACTTTGCACTACCAAAGTGCCACCAACACTCTATGAAGATCATAGCTATAAGATAATAGCTGTATCCCATTACACCACTATTAGATCCTATAGGACACTCATTATATACTACTGAGATACTATCAGGGCACCAGGATGCTTTTGGGATGCTCCTGACATGGTATCAGGATATTCCTACCTGTGCTAGTACAACATCAGGACAATGCTGAGCTACTCAATGGCTGCTACTAGGATACTGTCAGCACATTACTGATACTTTCAGGCCACTTGCTTAGTAGTGATATAGTATAAGGATAGGACTAAGATGCTACCACTTCAGGGAAATAGTGGCATATTTTTTACATACTCTCAGGGTAGCACTAAGCTATGTGGACCACTATCAGCACTTTGTTGCTACTAGTAAATTACTGCTGGAATAGTGCCACAGTATCAGGATATTTCTTATGAAGGTAGTACATCCTGATGGGATACTGCTGGGATGCTACAGAGATGCTGTTGGTTGTGTAACAGCCCTGGCAGTAGGGTTTCAGTCGGCACGGCAGCAGCGAAGGGAATGGGGAGGTGGGTGTTGTAACCTGTTAGTAGCCTGGTGCCTCACGGGCACCCTCTCCCTGCAGCTAAGGCAGCACGTCGGTGTTGAGGAGGATGGAGGCGCCCCTGGTTAGTCTGGAGGAGGAGTTCGAGGAGGGGCCCGGGGACGATGGGGGGACCCTGCAGCGCCCTGCGGACCCAGCGCTGGCCGAGCTGGAGAGCTTCTCTGCCGAGATGATGAGCTTCAAGTCGATGGAGGACCTGGTGCAGGAGTTCGACGAGAAGCTCACTGTCTGCTTCCGCAACTACGACGCTGCCACCGAGGGCCTGGCCCCCGTGCGGGGGCGTCTCCAGGCACAGGAGGAGGAGGAGCGCCTGCAGGATGAGGAGTGAGTAAGGCTCCCCTGCTTCTGGGGCCACGTGCCTCTTCACACCCCTGAAACCCCCCACAGTGCAGGCTAACTCCCAGCATTGCAGCATGGTCATGCTCCGTGTCAGGAGTAGCACTGTAGCATCCTATGAGTAAGGACTACCTGTGAGTAAGGGTCTTCATGCCACCTTGCATCACGGCACAGTCGTGCAGTGGCGTGGAACAGCTGTGTGGTATCCTTTGAGTAGCTGTGTAGGATCCTATAAGTAGGCCTTGCGTGTGTCTTTTCATGGTCATGAAATACCCCCCTTTCCCGGAGCACGCAGTCCAGCTCACCTGTTACAGCACGATTGTGTAGCACCTCAGAGTAGGGGTGTAGTATCTTATTACTAACACCCCTCTGGGGCCTGTTGCACCTCCTTGCACACTTCTAAGCACCCATCATGTGCAAATCAGCACCTGGACTGTGGCGTGATCTTACAGCACCTTGAATTAGCTGTGTAGGATCCTTGGAGTAGCAGTGTGAGATCCCCAGAGTAGCATCCTATGAGGAGGAAGAGCAGCGTGCCCCATGCCACATTGCAGGGGGCCACAGCTCTGTCTATGCAAGGAAAACCTCAGGGGCTGAGCATAAACCTTGAGTAAGGTGTAAGTTGAGTTTAACCACCCCCTCTGTACCATGCTAGGGGATGGCCAAATTCCCTAGGGTCAAATTCCCCCCCTAGATTCCCCCAGTTATCACTGTTCCTTTTGTGTTAAATTCCACAGTTTCATTAAAAACCTTGTTTTGTTACAAAATGCCGTTTTTTTCCCGCAAATCCTTGGGCTTTTTCCTCATGATCATTCTACACTATCACATTTCTGGTGGATCTTTTGTGTGTTTAATTGGGATCATTCCCAGGCTGAAATTGCTAAACCTTATTTCCACCAAGCAAAGGGGTTGCTTTCAACCCCAACAGCCCCAAATCTGTTGGTTTTGTCGCTTTGTGTTTGGGGTTTGTTTTTTTCCCCCCAAAACCCACTGAGGCTGAATTGATTTTTGCAATTGGTGGAATTCATGGTTTTTCAGAGCAAAACGCAGCTTGGCTGCGCGCCGGGGCTGCCGCGCTGTCGCCGCTTTGTGCCACTTATTGTGTCTTTTTTGGGTCACTTTGGGCAAAACAGGGCTTTTTTTTTTTTTCATTCTTCCTTGAATGAGCCCTGTGTGCAGGGCGGGGGAGGGGCCATGGTCTTAACAGGCACTGGATTTCCAGAGCTGTTAACCATTTCTTGCCATCATTAACTCAGAAATTGCTGGTCTTGGTCTGCCCCTGTGGGGTGCTGGTCCTTTAAGAGCAGAGGGAAAAGCAAATTTGGGGGGATAATCACTAATTTGCTGTGCTTTTTTAAAAAATAGGAATATTAGAGTTTGCCATCCATATTTTTGTGTGTTACTTTGTGAAATCTGTAATTCCAAGGGGGATTCAGCCCTGGTGAGGAGGGAAATATGATAAATCCCAACAATTAGCAGTTTTGGGGTTGGAAAGGGGGCAAATGGTTTTGGGGTGATTTTCAGGATTAGGATGTGGCACCGTGTTGGACTGGACCCACCATTTCTGGTGGGAAAATGGGTAGGTTTCCCTGAGTTGAGGAGAAAATTTCTAATCTGTGCCTTTTCCCCCATTTTGACCTTTTCTCACATTTTTGGCCTTTTTCTCAATGTTGCCACTTTTCAGCTCTTTTTTCCCATTTTCTGTCTTTCTCCTTCATTTCTTCCCTTTTCTCTACTTTCCCTGCCCTTTTCCCCATTTTCCCCCTCATTCTCCCTTTTTTCTT
This sequence comes from Corvus moneduloides, assembly GCF_009650955.1. Lineage (NCBI taxonomy): Eukaryota > Metazoa > Chordata > Aves > Passeriformes > Corvidae > Corvus > Corvus moneduloides. Next base: position 1,865,367 of record NC_045500.1, on the reverse strand, counting down.
ATATTTTCTCTTTCTCCCTACTTCCCTTTTCTCCTGATTTTTCCTTTTTCTCTCTTTTCGCCCTTTTCCTCCTTTTCCTATTCCTTATTTTTTCCTCTTTCCCTTTCTTCCTCTTTTTTTTTTCTTTCTCCATTTCCCACCATTTTCCTTCTTGGTGGTTGGAACATGACATGGTGACATTTTGGAGCTTTGGGACCTTTAGGGGTATTTTGGGGTATTTCAGAAGAACATTTGGGGACATTTTGGAGTGTTCCAAGGCAGCATTTTTAGGTGCTTTGGGGCCTTTCAGAGAGTTTTGGGGCTTTAAGATAATGTTTTGGGCCACTTCAGGGTGTCATGTGATGGTTTTGAGTGGCATTTGGGGACATCTAGAGACATTTTGGGACATTGCTGTGGCCTTTTGGGGGAGTTTTGATAGCAGCATTTCAAAATGATATTTAGGGGGCTTCTCAGGTGCTGGGGCAGCATTTTTGGGTACTTTGGGGTATTTCAGGGCAGTATTTCATGATGCTGTTTTGAGAAGGGGTTTTCTAGGATATCATTTGGGATGTTTTGGGATATTTCAGGCATCTCAGTGGTGTTTCGGGATTTTTGGAGGTCATTTCAGGCTGTTTCTGGGCTGCATTTTGGGATGTTTTGCGGCATCTTGGCATGCCATTTTTGGGATGGCTCTCTGAGATGCAACATTTTGGGATCAGAACTCCACCCATCTCCCTGCAGGGTCTGGGATGCTCTCACCGATGGCTTTGCCCCCCGGAGCTCCCCTCGGCCGTGGCTGCTCCCCAGGACTGAGGCCCTCGATGGCACCGACCCCCAGGTAGGGCTGTGGTCCCCGCAGCCCCACAAACCCCCCTGTCCCCTCATGATCCCCTGACAATGCTTGACAGCTGTCAGTCAGCCCCAAGGCTCAGCGACAATCATGGCACTGCAGACTACCCAAAAATAGCAGTTTTGGGGTGCTGCAGCACCAGTGCAGTGAGTGCCCACATTTCAATGTGAAATCACACTGAAACGGGCAAGATGTTTGGTTTGACAATCAGGCTTTGCCAGTTTGCCCCCCATGTCAGGGTGGGGTGGGTGTTTTTGGGGGTAGAAAATGTGTTTTCATTTGTAGTGAGTTTGTGCTGGCAATAGCTGCTTTTGGGGTTGTAAAAATGTCCCAATATCCAGGGAATTTAACCCACTTGGGTGTAATGGCCTGTTGCTAAACGGGGAAGAGAAGATAACTTTCTTAGGTTATTTTCTGCTACAAAGGTGAAAAAGATAGTGAAAGGTGGTAAAAAAGAAAATGCCTCCTTGTCCAACATCTCCATCCAGCATCTCCATCGTCCCTTCCTGTTGGTGTTCCCCTCTGCCATGTCCCCATCTCATGTCCCCACCCAGTGTCTCCATCAGGCCTTTCCCATTCAGCTTCACCAGCGCTTTCCTCCCCATCCAACATCCTTGGTATCTCCGTCGAGCATGTCCAACACCACTCTCCATCCAACACCTCCATCTGACAGACCTGGGCTTCTCCCTGTCTTCTTCCTAGTCCATGTTCAACAACTCTCCATCCAGTAGCTCCCTATCCATCATCTCTCTCCATCTTCTGGCAACACCTCCCCCTCAAGTGCTTTCTTGTTCATTGTCCCCAGTGTCTCCATCCAGTGTCCCTGTCCAAAGCCCCATCCAACACTTCCCCATCCAGCATCTCCATGCAATACCCTCAATCCAGCATGTCCCCATCCAGTCCCTCCCCATTTGATGTCCCCATCCAGTGTGTCTCCGTGCCACCCCCCCTTGCAGCTTGTTCCCCTGAGCCAGGGTTCCCTAGTGGCTCTCCCCATGCCAGGGCCAGGGCCAGGGCTGTGTCTGTGTCCGTGCTGGGGCCATGCCCACATCAGGCCGGGCCTGTGGTGCCACCGAGGCTGCCCAGCCTGTGTCTCCTGCAGCTCGGCGGAAAGGAGGAGGAAGAGGAGGAGGAGCTCACTGAGAGGAGTGAGCAGGACTCTGGAATCAATGAGGAGCCGCTGCTGACAGCTGAGCAGGTACCCCTGGCCCCACGGGCATCTGGACCCCTGTCTGTCCTCCAAAAGCCAGGCTTGGCCACCTCGGCCCCATGAGCACGATCTGAAAGCACAAGAAAAAGCCAAATCCCATCATCTTGGGATGTGGTATGCAGGACCTGGAATGTGGATGTAGACAGAAGTGTAGGTTGTGGGTGCCAATGTGGGATTTGGGTGCATATGGGAGCGTGGGGTGCAGATGCTGCTGAACAAAATGGGTGGCATGGGGGGAAGAATAAAAGTGTGGGGGGCAGAGGTGGGATGCAGCTGCAGGATGCTGGTATGGAGGCAGGGTGCAGATGTGGGGTGCAGGATGCAGGGTACAGGTGTGGGGAGGGGGATGTGAAGGCAGCTGCAGGGTGTGGGTGCAGGATAGAGAAAGCAGGTGCATGTGCAAGTACAGGATCCAGAGTGCAGGAGGAGGAGGGTGCAGAGAGCAGGATGCAGATGGGTGCAGGATGCAGATTTAGATGTGGATGCAGGTCTAAAGTGTCCACGGAATGTGGGATTTGGACGTAGGTGGGAATGTGGGATGCAGATGCAGGATGCAAACAGAGGACCCAAGGCACAGATGGATGTAAATGCAGGTGCGGATACAGGATGAAGGGAGCAGAATGCAGATGCAGGATGAAGGGGAAGGATGGAGGATGCAGAATGCTAATAAGGATGGAGGATGGAGGGAGCAGGTTGCAGATGGAGGATGGGGATACAGGATGCAGGAGCAGGATGAAGGGAGCAGGTGTGGGTGCAGGTGTGGGATGCAGGGTGGAGGTAGGATGCAGGTGCACATGGAGGATGCTGATGCCCTGCAGGTCATCGAGGAGCTGGAGGAGCTCATGCAGAGTTCACCTGACCCCGAGGCTGACCCTGAGGGTGAGGAGGAAGAGGAGGAGGAGGAGGAAGAGGAGGAGGAGGAAGAAACCAAGGCTGATGCTGAAGGCAAAGGTGGTGGCGGGGGCACGGAGCCCATCGTGCTGCGGGAGCTGCATGCTTTCTCCCCTGCCTTCAACAACAACTGCTCCCATGAAGGTATGGCCAGCAGAGCCCAGGCCAGTCACTTTTTGGGGACAATTCCAACCAAATTGGACAACTGAGTCTCTCCAGGCCTCAGTGCTGGCTTGCTCTGGGACTTGGCCAGAAGGGCTCTTGGCAAAAATTGTGAAGAACACAGGGATCTGGCTTTTGGTATGGAAAGGCACATGGGGTTCGCCAGGAGCCTTTGTGTTCTGCATGGGGTGCACCATGCACATGAGATTTGTCACTAGTGGCATGGGCTGTGTCACCAGTAAGCCCAGGCATTTCACTAATTGCTCTGCTCTTTATCACACTGTGCAGGTTACTAATCTCACCATGCCACTAATCGCAATGTGCCTGTCACTAATTGCACCGCGCATGTCAATAACTGCACCATGTGTGTCACTAATCACACCATACACGTCACTAGTTGCACCATACATGTCACTAATCACACCCTGCTTGTCACTAATTGCACTGTGAGTATCACTGAGTGCACCTTGCATGTCACCAGTCATGCCAGGCAGTTCTGTAATTGCTCTGGGCACGTCGTTTATGGCGCTGAGCATATCAGTAATTGCACAATGGGTTTATCTCTTGGTGTCTCAGAAAATGCAGAGCACATCTCGCTCAGCACGAGATGCATTGTAATGGTTGCAGTGTGCGTTTCACTGAGTGCACTGGGGGTGTCACTGACTGCAGCAGGCATCTCCCTCGTTTCCCCATGCATGGCACTGGCTGCACCGAGTCCAGAGGAGGCCACGGAGATGCTCCAAAGGTTGGAGCACCTCTGCTATGGTGACAGGCTGGGAGAGCTGGGGGTGTTCAGCCTGGAGAAGAGAATGCCCCGGGGAGACATCACAGCCCTTTCCAGTGCCTAAAGGGGCTCCAAGGGATTTGGAGGGGGACTTTGGACAAGGGCCTGGAGTGACAGGACAAGGGGAAATGGCGTCCCACTGCCAGAGGGCGGGGTTAGATTGGCTATTGGGAAGAAACTTCCCTGTGAGGGTGGGGAGGCCCTGGCACAAGGTTTCCAGAGCAGCTGTGACTGCCCCGTGCCGGGAAGTGTCCAAGGCCAGGTTGGATGGGGCTTGGAGCCACCTGGGATAGTGGAAGGGGTCGTTGTCCATGGCAGGGAGGTAGAACGAGATGGGCTTTAGGGTCCCTTCCAACCCCCCTGTTGTGGAATGTCCCCTCGGCCACGAGCCCATCTCTAACCCGCCGCGGCGCAGGCCTGGGGCAGCTGTCGGCGCGGGAGCTGGTGGCCGCGGCGGGCCGGGCGGAGGCGGCGAGCCGGGCGCTGTCGGCGGAGCTGGTGGCGCAGCTGGCGCGGCGGGACGAGCTGGCCTTCGAGAAGGAGGTGAAGACGGCGTTCATCGGGGCGCTGCTGGCCGTGCAGGGGGAGCAGCGCGAGCAGCGAGAGGCCGCCCGGCGCCGCCGCAGGGACAAGGGGCTGAGCCTGCAAGGGGCGCGCTCCGAGCGCGGCAACCACATGCCCCGCAAGGTGGGCACCTGGCGGCCACGAGGACACGAATGGGGTGTCCCGGGTGGACAAGGAGGAAATGGGGGATGTGGGGATAGGATGTGGGCAGAGGGACATTGGGGGGGGAGGGGGTGACGGGATGAGGGTTGAGATGAGATGGGGATAGTGACAGGATGGGGCAGAGGGACGGGATGGGGTGAGGAGGACACAGGACAGGGGTCATGGAGCAGGGCCGGGGGATGTGGGACAGGGGACTTGGAGCAGGGGGATAAAGGGAAATGGGGTGGGGGTATGGGGCAGTGTGATGGGAGGGATATGGAGCAGGGATACGGGCAGGGTGTGGATGTGGGAGTCAGGGAGCTGTGGGGGACACTGGTGCCCGAGGAGGTGCCGCGGGTGATGTCGCTGTCCCCGGGAGGTGACAGGGTGACACGTGTCCCCCCAGCGCTTCAGCATGGAGGGCATCTCCAGCATCCTGCACTCCGGCCTGCGCCAGACTTTTGGTCCTACCACCAACGAGAAGCAGGTGCCCTTTTTTCCCCAAAAAATTACCCAAATCCGTTTCTTTTCATTCCTCCTTCCTGCACTCCCCATTCCCTTGCATCCACCAAGCCCCTTTTAAAATGTTTTTTAGTTTTCCAGCACTGCTCTATCCCCTATACCTTGCTAATCCCTCTTGGAAAAATTACCTGTTTTCACTCCAAAAAGTCCTCCCTGAGGAGGGATGAATTTGGGTGGAGTTTGCAGCGCCCAATTAGTTCAGTACTCCCCAAAATACCTGCAAATTAAATGCAGTTGCAGGAATTTTGCAGAAATACTCTATTTTTGCACCAATTTGGGGTGATTTGTCTCAAGGCAATACAAAAACCAGGCAGTTTTGTGCCATCTGGGTGGTTTTTGGGGGTGGCTCTTGTTTTTGCAGTACCTGAACACAGTGATACCCTATGAGAAGAAGGGCTCACCACCCTCCGTTGAGGACCTGCAGATGCTCACCAACAGTGAGTATTCATTCAAGCTGCTGGTTTGGGTCAGCATCAGATGTTTGGGGGACACAAAGGCACATTTTGTTTTGATTCACTGGCTGCAATTTGGAGATTGTTGTAGCACAGCCTGTTTGGGGGATTTCTTGCATCATTGCAGTATGGGCCATTTGAGGTGCTACCACCCACGTTGCATCATCATTGCAACAAACTCACTTGGTGGGAAAAATCCCTGGTTTGCGTCACTGCAGCACAGCTGGTTTGCAGCCAACACCTCCCCTCAGTTTATGCTCCTTATATCAGTGTTGATTTGGGGGTATATCACCCATTCTGCATTGCCACAGATTGGCTAATTGGGGATGAAAGTCCTTTTTGTTTGGATGTTCCCAGGCCTGCTGCATAAATTGTATGGGGGAATTGTATGGCAGCTGTGGGGCTGGTTTGGGGGGAAAAAGGGGCAGTTGGGAGGCAGCAGGGCCAGGCTCACAGCTTCGTTCCCCCTCACAGTCCTGTTTGCCATGAAGGAGGGGAATGAGAAGGTGCCCACTCTGCTCACGGATTACATCCTCAAAGGTACCTGCTCCCCTCCTACCTGCGCCCTGCACCCTTCGTGCATCCTTCATGCAGCTTCCCTGCAGCTCTTGTGCCTCCACCACAGATCCCTTCTGCACCCTCCTGCCTCTCGCTCCCATCCTTTGTGCATCCCTTGCCCATCCCTCTTGCAACCTCATTCATCCCTTTTGCCTCTCCTGTGCACCCTCCATGCATCCTCAGAGAATCCCAGACCCATCTTGTGTTATTCCTCCTGCATCCCTGGTGCATCCTTTGTGCATCCCCCACACACCCTTCAGGAATCCCAGGTGCATCTCCTGCACATCCCTCAGGCATTCTTTGTACAGGTCTCCTGTCCTGCCGCGCCTCTGGAGGTCCCTGTGCAACTTCCTGCCCCATCCTGGGGCCCATCTGCTTCATCCACACAGCCTCCTCACCCTCTGTGCACCCTCTCACACCCCCCACACCCCATCAGGCACCCCTCCTCTGCCTCCCTTGGGCATCCCCATCCATCTTCCTTGCATCTCCTGGGCATGCTTCTGCATCCCTGTGCATCTCCCACACCCCCTCTTGTCCATCTCTTGTGCATCCTCGTGAGTCCTCACGTGTCCTTCACGCTCTTTCTGTGCACTGTTGTGTGTGCATTCCTTGTGCATCCCTTCCATGTTCCTCCTGCATCCTGTGTGCAGCCTCGTGCAGCACTTGTGTGCTTGTGCATCCTTGTGTGCCCAGGTGCCTCATTCACACTCATGCAGCCTTTCTGCCCCTGAACCCTTGTGCACATGGAGCACACTGGTGCACCCTTGTGCATGCCCAGGTGTCCCTGTGCAAGCTCATGTGCCCTTATGCAACCCCCGGGCACCCTTGGGCACCACTGTCCATCCCTGTGCAGCCCAGTGCCAGCCTGTGTGTCACCGTGCACCCTCGTGCAGCATTGCATGTGCATTTTGTGCATTCTCGTACACATTTGTGCATCCTCCTGCATCCTTGTACATCCCCATGGATCACAGTGCATCCTCCTGCATCCCTGTGCATCCTCACGGATCACAGTGCATCCTCCTGCATCCTTGTACATCCCTGTGCATCCCCATGGATCACAGTGCATCCTCCTGCATCCTCATACATCCCTGTGCATCCCCATGGATCACAGTTCATCCTCCTGCATCCCTGTGCATCCTCACGGATCACAGTGCATCCTCCTGCATCCCTGTACATCCCTGTGCATCCCCATGGATCACAGTGCATCCTCATGCATTCCAGTGCATCCCTGTGCATCCTCACAGATCATAGTGCATCCCTGTGCATCCTCATGGATCACAGTGCATCCTCCTGCATCCCTGTACATCCCTGTGCATCCCTGTGCATCCCCATGGATCACAGTGCATCCTCCTGCATCTTCGTACATCCCTGTGCATCCTCACAGATCACAGTGCATCCTCATGCATCCCTGTACATCCCTGTGCATCCCTGTGCATCCTCAGAGATCATAGTGCATCCCTGTGCATCCTTGTACATCCCTCTGCATCCTCATGGATCACAGTGCATCCTCCTGCATCTTCGTACATCCCTGTGCATCCTCACGGATCACAGTGCATCCTCATGCATCCCTGTACATCCCTGTGCATCCTCAGAGATCATAGTGCATCCCTGTGCATCCTTGTACATCCCTGTGCATCCCCATGGATCACAGTGCATCCTCCTGCATCCCTGTACATCCCTGTGCATCCTCACGGATCACAGTGCATCCTCCTGCATCCCTGTACATCCCTGTGCATCCCTGTGCATCCTCATGGATCACAGTGCATCCTCCTGCATCCCTGTACATCCCTGTACATCCCTGTACATCCCTGTGCATCCCTGTACATCCCTGTGCATCCCCATGGATCACAGTGCATCCTCATGCATCCCTGTACATCCCTGTGCATCCTCCTGCATTCCAGTGCATTCTCCTGCATCCCTGTACATCCCTGTACATCCCTGTGCATCCTCCTGCATTCCAGTGCATCCTCATGCTTCCCCAGTACATCCCCACACACATTTGTGCATCCCTGTGCACGCTCGTGCCTCACTGTGTCATCAGTGCCCCCCAGGCCTCTCTCTCTCTCTCCGCAGTGCTCTGCCCGACCTGACGCGGTGCTGCCCTCACACTCCCACCCCGGCACCCCCAAAATGGGCCAAACCCGAGGAAAAAGGGTCACCCACCCACGGCTGCCCCACCCCGCACTTCCCCCTTTGCACAGCTGGGAATAAAGAATTCCTTACATTAATTAGGCAACTGGTGTCCAGTGTCTGTGTCCCCCCTTGCTCGTGGCGGTGGTTTGCAACTTTTTGATGGGAAAACGCTGTTTTTAAGCAAAAAATCCCAACACAGACTTAGCTGCAGTGCTCAAGAATATTCTGGGATCTATAAAACCCACAAACTTCTGGCTGGGTTGCTTAGAGGCAGCTGCAGCTGCCACTATCAGAGGGGAAAAATGCAGATGTAAATTCTATTCTCAGGGATTTTTCCCATTTTTTCACTTTTCTGCAGCCTGATTTTCTGCTAAAAATTGCACAAACATCACCTTTTTTCCCCCAGAAAATCAACCCATTATTAAGGAATGGCTTATTAGGGTACAGGAGGGCTTCCATCACTTCCATTTGGGGGAGAATTGCTCTGTTTTGGTGTTTGTCACTCATTTTGGGGAAGAGTGCCTAATATGGGGGTTGTTGCTTGTTTTTGGAGACTGTTGTCCATTTTGGGGCAAATTCAGTCATTTTGGGGGAGTTACTTATTTTGAGGAGAGTCACACCACCAGTTTGAGACAGCATCCTTTTGGGGCATGTCACTCATTTTGGGGGAGAATAACTCATTTCAGGGAGAAATTAGCCCCTTTTGGGTCATCATTTGATTCTGAGGAGCATCCCTCACTTTTGGAGACCATAACTCATTTTGGGGTGAGCATCACCCATTTTGGGGTTGTGTGTAATACTTTGGGGAAACATCACTCATTTGGGGAGAGAATCACTCATTTTTGGAGAACACAGCTCATTTTGGGGTGCACATCACTGGTTTGGGGGGTGTATCATTCATTTGTGGGTAAAATCCCATTGGAGCTTATTTGAGGGGGAAAAGTTTCATTTTTGGTGGTTTTGGAAGTATAAATCTAATTTTCTCCACATCACTCAATTACCAATTTGGGTCCATTCACCCATTTTGGGGGTAAATCACATCTTTGAGGGGAGTTTTGCCCATTTTGGGGGGTTATTCCTGCATTTTGGGTCTTCTCCACTCAAAGGAAGAAGCTGCCAAGAAAATACAGGTGTGACCCCTCATCTTGTAGCACTTTATAATAAATGGCCAGGAATTAATACTAAATTACAATGAATCCTTTATGAAATTACAGATTACATTCACGCCAGATCAGTATCCAAAAATAGGCATTTCTGCCCATTGCATCACTTGTGGTTTTTATCCCAGCTCTTGTTTGGGTTCTTTTATCAACTCTTCAAGAGCCAGGAAAAAAAAAGGACAATGAGGGCAAAAAGCCACCAAGAAAATTATCCTTCTCCTAGAATGTCACATTTAGAGCAGGAACCTGCAGAAGACAATTCCTTTATTTTTGCCCTGGTTTGCTTTTGCATTTCCTCCCATGCCACATTTTTAAGGCGAAATACACCCTTTTGCTAGCATTTAAAATAAACCCAAAATACAGGGTTTTTGGCAGTTGCCCTCCCCCATGGGGCTAAAGCTCCACCATTTTCCCATGTGGAGGGACAATACCAGGGAGAAATGATCTTTCAAGCAACAATACTGAGTTTCCTTCCACCCAGGTGAGTCTTGGGGATCCCCCTTCAATTTTGGGTGAAATCTTCCATTTTTTAAACCAATTTTTTTCCCCATTTTTAACTAACTCTGTGCCAAAATGCCTTGGAAAAGTTTTCCTCTCGGCAGCCTTTGCCCCAACTCTGCATCCAGCCTCCACCCTTAAGGACGAGAATGGGGTGAGTTGGTTTTTTTCCAGATTCAGCAGAGGTTTTAGCACATAAATTAAAGGATTTGAAGGAATTTCCTCCCTTTTCCAGAAAGTTGTGTCCAGAGTCACCAAAAAGCCGCAGCATCGCGGCCAAGTTGGGAGGTTTGGGCAATCCAATGAGTCGAGCACCAAACCCTCCTCAGATATAGCAGAATCTGCACTCGCTGATTATTTTTCTCCCCCTCCATGCCAGTATATATGCCTGTGAATGACCTTTCTGGGGGAAAAAATTCCAAAAAGCATCAAGTCCTGGGGTTGGTTTGGCTTTTCTTTGCACCAAGAAATCCAAGGGACAGACGCAGTGGCCCACGGTGAAAACCCGCCTTTGCCCAACAGCATCCAAGCGTCACGTGGGGAAAACAACTTTCCCTAAAAATGCTTTTGCTTACCAAAAAATGAAGGGAAAAAGAAAAATAAAACCTGAAATAAAAGATTAATCTGGCCACAATATGTGCCTTGTAAACGTGTGTCCTTCACTTCCGAGCACTGACGCGGTGGTCCCCGCGCGCCCGTGGGCAGCCGGGGCCTCTGCCAGCGCTGCCACTTTGCTTTTTTCTCACTGATTTCTTCTCACTGATTTCTTCTTGCTTTTTTTTTTTTTTTTTTTTTTTTTGCATTTTGGGGGGAATTTTGTATCTGGTGCTGTCAATGATTTGGGAGGGTGCAGGAGGAGCTATTCCAGTGAGTCACTGTGGTCCAAACCAAGGTCAGCGCCAGGTGCTGCTGGGAGGCCACCAGGCTCTTCCTCCAGCTCTTCCTCCTCTTCCTCCTCCTCCTCTTCCTTCGCCTCCTCTTCCTCGTCCTCATCTTCCTCATCCTCCTCCTCTTCCTCAGTGCCATCAAGGGAGTCGTCATGGGCTGCCAGCATTGCCTGCTGCATGGCCATGGTGGCAGTGGCTGATGAGAGGGGTTGGAGGTTGTCCATGCTGAGTGAGCCTGTAATTAAAAGAAGTACAGAAATAAGAACTCCCCAGCTAATACAGGAAGGACAAAGGAAGTGCATAAACCAAGAATAACTCAAGTGAAAAGCTTCGAGAGCACGCCATAGGGTGTCCCACCTACCCCACTCACTCCCCAAGATCCAGTCTTTAATTTTTCTAGCTAATGCATCATTAAATAACAAGAAGCCTTACTTCTGAGCCAGTAGATGCCCAAATTGGTTGGCAGATTTCTCTTCATCTTCTCTCAAGTCCTACCTTTCATTCTCTTCATCCCGTCTGGTGTATGTTCATTTCTGCTCACTTCACCTTCTCTTCATCTTCTCTCTTCATCTTCTTCATCTGTTCTCTGTTCATCATCTATCTTCCCACCTTATCTCATCTGTCATCTGATCTTCATCATCTCTATTCTTTGTTTCCATCATCTGTTCTCTTCGTCTTCTTTCTTCCCATTTTGTCTCATCTGTCTTCTCATCTCCATCTTTTCATGTCTCCCCTCCCCTCCCCAGCTCCTCAGGAGATATCCCAAGCCGTGCCCCATAGTGGGTGATCATTGAGGGCTGCTCCTGTGCTCAAGGGATGGGAGTGCCCCATCGCCAGCGCCTTGCCATGGCCAACTGGAAGGACCTTCTTGCATGGGCCACCTCATGTGCTTCCCCACAGCACAGTAAAGGGCTCTAGAAATTACCAATTAAGGCCACAATGTAATGCATGGCCACTCCTTCCTGGAAGGGCAGGGGCCACTGGGGTTTGTCCTTACCATCAGGATTTGTCCCTGAATTGCCACCCTGCTGCTGCAGGACCCCGGCGGCGATGGAGTTGGGCCAGAACCGCTGCGTGGGCCGGTGCTGAGATTTGATTTTCTTGGCTTTGGGGGCTGGATCTGGGTTGCTGGCATCGAGCATTGGCTGCAGGATGCGCCGCCGGGCATTTATGAACCTTTCCATGGAAAAGAGAGAACATTGGAATGGCTAAGAGTTGTTACACCAACACTGAGTTAAAACAACATGATAGCAAATCAGTGAGTTGCAATATAATAATAATACTTTAAGAAAGTAGCTTCGTGGTTCAAAAAGCTGGTTTTTTAAATTTTATTTGCCTGTGGCACATTATAGCTCTGCATTAATTTTCCAGCTGAGTGGGAGAATGCTGCACATTGGATTTACCAGGAGAGGGCACTGAGACCTTGCAAACCAGTGCTGGCATTAAACACAACTGAGCTCGTCTCCCAGGAATCACAGAGTCATAAAACCACAGAATGTGCTGAGTTGGGAGGACTCATCAGGATCATTGAGTCCAGCTCCTGGCCCTGTGCGGTACACCCCAAGAATCAGCCTTAAGCTCCCAAGTAACCCCCCCAAAACACATTATACAGCACCAAAATAGGGTGACAAAAGTCCTAAAGCCAGCAAAATAATTGCTTGGGCCACCAATATCTGCTCACCAGTTGTTGACTTGCAAGAGGGTCAGGTTGGTTTGGGCAGCAATTTGCCTCTTCTCATCCTCTGTGGGGTAGGGGTGCTGGAAAAAAAGAGATGGAGTAGCAAAATTACATCCCTGCATGCAAGATGTCATCCCTGTGTAAAACATCATGAAAACCTGCCTTTTTTTTTTTCTTTTTTTCATTTTCCCACCCTAAATTTGGTGGCTTCTTGCATTTTCAGAATGCAGGATTGAAGGGTGGCATCCAAGAGCGTCAGGATTTCCCCAGGTGCCCTTAGGGCTTCTCCAAGGCTTTCCATCAAACGCTTTTCCTTGAAGGAAAATGTTCTTGTTCTTTTTTTTAACTCTAGCAATTTTCCAGTGATGGTTGTTGATAAACGTGGGATTTGGGCTTCAAAACGCACCGTGACTCACAGTGCTTATAAAGGTATCAGTAACACACCCTGAAACATCTGCACTGGGAAACCACCAGCTCAGAGCTTCAGCAACCTCCTTCCAGCTGTGCTAAAATTCTCTTTTCAACCCCAGAAATGAAATTATTATCAAACCAGCCTCACACATCATGTTTTGGAGCCCCAAGGCAGTGACAGTTACCATGACTTGGTTTTCAGCTGTTAGCTCCCAAAACAGTGTGATATCCTTGACAAAACCACCCAAAGTCAACACACACTGGAGACTCACTTCCCACTGGGGCCTCAGTGGTTAAAAATGGTACTTTTTTTGGCAGAAATATCCCTCTTTTGGTATATTATTTCCAGCATTCTTTCTTCCTGCTGGTGCTCCAAAACTTCCAATAAAATGATGAGCATTTTTGGTTAGAAACCACATCATCTCTGACACCAGATGGAGAAATCTCATGGGGAAGCCCAAGTTTCTTCTGACTGCAAGGAGCAGGCTGAGAGCAAAAGTCCAACCATCCAGCAGAAGAATTTCTCTTCATTTTTCAATTCCATTTTGGAAATCTTAAACTATGAGGTTCCTCTGGCACCTGGCACAAAAGTGTTTTCAGTTTCTGGTCTTGGAAGTCGTTTTTGTGCCTGCAAATCTTCCGTTGTGCCCTCCAGAAACAAGGGAGATGCACGGCACAGCCAGGGATCGCAGCCCAACACAGCAATGCTCTTGTCCTCATTGCAATAAGTCCAGGATTTCCTATAAAAAAAAAGCTGGGAAGTTCCCAACCTGCTGCTGCTTCCTGTCCTGGCTGATTTTTCCACAAGTTGCTCCTTGGAGCTGTTAACCTTCTGCATTACTGATGCCTTGGGGATCTCCCACCACTCTGTCTTTGCAACCAGTTTCCAAGTGATTCCTTGGCTGAATTATGCAGGAAAAAATGTGGGATTGTTGGATTTTGCCCTTTGCCCAGCCTTGCTGATGAGAGAGAACTCTTCACGCATGAAAATACCAAGTTTGCATCTAAGCTCCCTCTACCTTCCATCTCCAATCCCTCAAAATGGGGTGATTTTGCAATTCTGTGTTTTGACTGATTGCTGACGTGCTACAACCCTACCTGTGAGGCAGCTCTCACATTCCAGCTTGCTAGAAAAGGGTATTTTGGAGCTGTTAACTGCAAAAAAATGCTCAATTATCCATCTTCAAAAAACCTTGTGAGTCGCCTTCTAGATTGGTCTGCTTCTTCTTGCCCCACCTGCATTTTTTGATCATTCCCAAAATACAAGCCACTTTGCACCTCCAAATACAAATTCAGACAAACCACCACGTGGATTTGAGGATTTCTGGACTTTTTGTCCTTTTTTTCCCAGTTTGCAGGGTGTTTTGGTGGCTGTGGTGCTCACCATGAGATGCTGGAAGAGCCATGAGCGCATGATGTTGGTGGCATGTTTGGGCAGGACGCCTCGTTTGTTCTTGGACTTCTTGTCCTCACCATCAAGGAGGGAGGTGAGATCCAGGTTCACCTGTCAGGGGAAAGGAATGGGGAGAGAATTGGTTGAAAATGGTGATGGGCAACCCAAAAAATGAGCAAAACCAACCCAAAATGGGAGTGGGATGAGTGCAAAAAGACTGGCACTTATAGGAGCATCCAAAAGCCATTTCCTGCTCCACTAAATCTGCATAAAAGCAGATTTTCTCCCAGGATCTGTATCTTTGATCTCAACTTTTTTGTCAGTGCTTTGCAAGGGGTAACGGCACTGTTGGGGACTGTGGTGATGACGCCATGACCAATCTCAATGTGTGGTTTAGGAGGAAAATACTTTTACCTGAAAAAATAAAATAAAAAAACCCCCCAAACCTCATAAAAAGATGATTTTCTCAACTGCAAGTTTAAACCCTGCCACTCACTAACCCTTTGCAAACCCTCGTTCCTCACCCAGCTGATTTCCACCACAAGGAGGAAGATGCCCATTGAGCCAAAATTTGCTTTCTCCCCCCCTAAAATTAAAACGAAGCATCTTGCTGCAAGAGAAGTTTTAATGAGGATTCAGGAACCAAACTGAAATCTAAGCACTTGAGTTAAAAAGGGATTTTTTTTTTTTTTCCCCAAGTCTTCATCAAAACACTTCTCCTGGATGAATTAAACATCAGGCCAGCAGGTCCCTGTGATTCCCCTGGGCTCCAGCTGAATAAATCATGCCAGTGGCACAGGAAGAGCATCCGAAGGTGCTTGTCCAGGCTCTCTCCCTGCCCCAATATTCCCTGTGCACATGTTTTTCCCACCACAGAGGGTTTTGCTGCAAGATTTAAACCTGCAGTGGAGAGATATTATAGAAAGAAATTTTTAAAGCATTGCACAGGCAAAAAAATCTGCCAGGGAGGTGCCACCCCTTTCTAAAATGCTGTTTATTGATTGTTTTATAAGAGGCTCCTGCTATTAAAATGGGACATTTCAGAAATAATGGGGGTGAATTTTTGCTTCTCTGCCCCCAGGAAGCAGTGTAACAGAAATTGATGGGGTTTATTTTTTTTTTCCAAATTCCTGGGGAATAGGGGCTGGGAAGAGCTCATGGACAAGTTGTGTTAATAAATCCAGTTCTGCTCCAAATCATTGTCTTACTGCAAGAATGCAGGGATCATTGTGTAACTCGTTGCAATGTCAGGGAAAAAAAAGGAATAAAACCACAGCAAGTGGCTGAAAAATATCCCCAAATTCAGAAAGGAAGACCTAAAAATGAGCCTTTCCCACAAGTGCCATGATTGCTGTACTGGACAGGCAATGCCAGTGATCCCAGATCTGTAATATATCAGCAATAATATCTGTCCTACCCCATCCTATCCCATCCTATCCCATCCTACCCTATCCTACCCTATCCTATCCTAATCTTATCCTATCCTATCCTATCCTATCCTATCCTATCCTATCCTATCCTATCCTATCCTAATCTTATCCTATCCCATCCTATCCTATCCTAATCTTATCCTATCCTACCCTATCCTATCCTAATCCTATCCTATCCCATCCTATCCTATCCTATCCTATCCTAATCCTATCCTATCCTATCCCATCCTATCCCATCCTATCCTATCCTATCCTAATCTTATCCTATCCTACCCTAATCTTATCCTATCCTACCCTATCCTATCCTATCCTAATCTTACCCTATCCTACCCTATCCTATCCTATCCTAATCCTATCCTATCCTATCCTATCCTAATCCTATCCTATCCTATCCTATCCTATCCTAATCCTAATCCTATCCTATCCTACCCTATCCTATCCTAATCTGATCCTATCCTATCCTATCCTACCCTAATCTTATCCTATCCTATCCTATCCTATCCTATCCTATCCTATCCTATCCTATCCTATCCTACCCTAATCTTATCCCAATCCTATCCTATCCTATCCTATCCTATCCTATCCTATCCTATCCTATCCTACCCTAATCTTATCCCAATCCTATCCTATCCTATCCTATCCTATCCTATCTATCCTGTCCTATCCTATCCCATCCTATCCTAATCCTATCTATCCTAATCCTATCCTATCCCATCCTATCCTATCCTATCCTATCCTATCCCATCCTATCCTATCCTAATCCTATCCTATCCTATCCTATCCTAATCCTATCCTATCCTATCCTACCCTAATCTTATCCTATCCTAATCTTATCCTATCCTATCCTATCCCATCCCATCCTAATTTTATCCTATCCTACATATAATGAACAATTAATATAGACTCTAGAATGGACAATATGTACAACACACAGTATATAATAAAGCATGTAGAATAAAATGGCACATGTTCCATCCCACATTATAAATAACAGATATTGTTAGATATTGCACAAAATAATATTATGTATTATAATCATTGTATTATTATTATATTGTAATATTTTATAACAATAATATAAGCATTGTTAAAACTTCTGAGGTCGTTGCTATAATTTGTTAGGTACCCCAAAGGCACCTGGCAGATGGGTTTAATCAACATTTCTTGCTAATTAAAAATTTAAGATACTCCAAGGGTTGAATTTATGGAGAAGTGGGGGGATTCTGCCTGCTGCAGTGCAAAGCTTTGGCTCCAGTGGAAATTTGAGGTGGGCAGGCCTTACCTGGGCATTGGGGATCTGCAGGGCACCAGGGGTGATGGCTTGGGCGAGGACCTGGCCCTGTGACGTCACCATTGTCACGGGCTGGTACAAGGCTCCACCTGTGGAAAAGAAGACATTTGGGGGTACCAAAACCCCCACCTTTCCTCCTGCCCTCCACCTCCACCGTGCTCCCTACCTGGCACGGCGGGCGAGCTGCTGCCAGTGCTCATGGCCAGGTTGCCCGGTGGCAGCGTGGCCGCGGGCACCACGATGCCCGGCGGGGGGTTCGACGCGGGCGGCAGCGCTGCTGGAGAGCTCTGCAGCATCTCCTGTGGAAAAGAAAATATTAAACCCACGAGTTTTAGCATGTGGGAACGTGGAAGGGTTATTTTTTTCCCCCTACAATAAATTTGCCCCGTTGCAATTTTTTTTGTTTTTGGTGGTTCAACAGGAAAAATTGCGGAAAATGTGATTTTTCAGTTCGTTGCAATTGCAAAGAAAGATGGAAAAAAAAGGGTTTATGCTCTGCAGAGCTCCCACTTAGCATCTTCCCCAAACTTGCTTTCTTTGTGCAGTCACTCTTTTCCAATTAAAAAAAAAAATGAGAGGGAAAAAAAAGATCATGAGGGACCAAAAGGAATTTCTTTAATCTTTTTCTTTATAAAATGTCTATTTTTTTGGTGCTTTAACTGAGACTGGAGGATGCAGCCTTTGCTAAAATTCAAGGTGAGCACCATGGTTTCCCTTTGCCAAAATAAGAGTAAAATAATGAAGTTAATAATAATAATAATAATAATAATAATAATAATAATATAACATAACCCCCATTCCTTGCAGCTTTAAGCCAATTTCTTGCAAAAATGGGCACTTCTTGATCCAAAAGCTGTAATTTTACTTTAAGGTCCATCTCTGGAGCACCAACCAAAAGACCTCAGATTGGATGATTATTTTTATTTGATTGTTTATTTTAATATTTAAATGACTATTTGAATATTTAATGTGACATTTTGGGAAGGGGGGAGTGCCACAATTGAGGCTACGGGGGGAATATGGGCAATGTACCCCAAGCTTCCACATGGGCAGGATTTTGCAAGTAATATTGGTAATATTGATAAAATTATCATTTTAAAATAAGCCCAAGGTAACGGTATCTCTCTAATTCACCCAGCTGGAATGGAAATGAAACTGCACTGATTTTTTCTCCCTTTTCTACTGACTTTCCCATTCTGCATCACTTCCTGGTGTCCAGCTGGTTCTCAAGTGTTGAACATAATGTCAATAAAGGGGCTTTTTTTCACCTTTTTATGCAGTTTTCCTACGTTTTGATGCATTTCTTCAAGAATCCTATTATTTGGGTTAAGAAAAGAGAATTTCCCTGGCTTAGTGATGTGCAGTGACACTGGAAAAGGCAACCATGTAGATGTGATCAGGCTGGAAAAAGCTGCAGCTCCCTTTCTCCAGGGGGTAGAACTACAGAGATGGGAATCGGAATGCACCAAATCAATTCATGTTACACCAAGACGTGGCTGTGCTGTTCCATGGGGATTTGGGGCACTCTGTGTCCTCATCAATGCATTTCCCATCGTTGGGGGGGGCAAACCTGAGGTCTGTTCCTTTTTTCTCCTTCTCCCCATCACATCCATGCAACTTTTCCCCCATCAATCACCGCTGCTTTGCCTGTGCTGTCATTCTCTATAAATTTCATGCTTTTGCTATTAAAACCCCCTTATCGCACTTTCCCCTCCTGTGATGCCAAGTCCAAAATGTTGGACCCAATGCCTCTGCCACGTTACTTTTGCTATTTTGGTTACCTGGAAATTTTGCTGCAATTGCTGTGAATTTTTCATTCGCTTCCCAGACATTCCTTTCCATAGCTGAATTAATTTAAAAAATGCAAATATGACCGTAAAATACTTGTACTTTTTTTTTAGTATTCCTTCCCCACCTCCAGTCCTCTGGGGGATGTGGTTTTCGGTTTGAGAAATGAGTATTTCTCAGGATATAGAGAGCAAAAATCAGCCTCTTTTGCACACTCTTGGATTTTGCCCTGGCTAAGCATCCAGCTAATAAAAACAGTGAAAATATTCATAAAAACCAAGTGTGGTCCAGGAGGACGCCAAAAAGCAGCCAGGTATGGCCAGGTGCAACCAGAGGTTTGAAGCAGCTTGAAGACCTCTAGTTTTCCTCCCCTGCCTTGCTTTTCCATGATTCTTCCTAAAGAAGAGCATCCAGAACACCATTTTTGGAAGTGCGTTGGGAAGAAGCAATTTGGAATATCAGAAAATGGGAACAAGAAACTGCTGTTTCCAGATACAGTGGCCAAAGCCATTTTCAACAGTATTTTGTGATGAAAAAAATTGCCTTTGTTTTTGTGGTGCAGAGGAAAACTCTCCCAAAACATCTTCTCACTGGTGTCCAAAAAGGCAGAATATTGGTAATTACTAGAAAGAGCTATTGAAGGAATTAATGGTCTTTCTGCAACAGAACTGTGAAACCAAAATGACCCAATGGAAGTGGAGGCTCTGCCTTCAAATAAATATAGAGCAATATCTCCAAGAAGATTTAAAAAATATATTTTGCATACCAATTGCCTCAGATTGCAAATGTCAGCCAAATTCTATTCGGCTTGGTAGTTTTGCTGCAGTGGAAAATATTTTATATATTTTATATTTTGTATTTTGAGACTCAAGGAAGTTCATAGGAACCTAAAACAGTTTGGGTTGGAGGGGTCCTTAAAGCTCATCTCATTCCACCCCCCTGCCATGGGCAGGGACACCTTCCACTACCCCAGGTTGTTCCAAGCCCTGTCCAACCTCATCCTAGACATTTCCAGGGATGGGGCAGCCACAGCTTCTCTGGGCAACCTGTGCTGGTGAGGCACCACCCTCAAGTTGCAATGCTTTTGGCAATTTTGAAATCTGAGTGTGAAAAAAAATGCATCACTAGGTGTCTCTGCAGACTCACATCTCGGCACTGATCAATAGCAAAACATGATTTCTCCAAAATAAAAGTCAGTTTAATGAAGAAAAAGACCTGGGACATTGCACAAAAAGAACCCTTTCTTACAATAAGGCAAATGTCCAGGTGCCAGAAGGTAAGAAAGTGCTAAAATTCAGTGCTGCTTGAGCTGCTGTCCTTCCCCTTGTGCTTTGTGACACAGACATTCATTTTTGGGTGGTACACAATGTGTGAAAATATCTGTCTCATCCTAACTCTGAAAATTACTTGTGCCGGGGGAAATCGGAATTAGTTGGAGAAAAAAAAAGAAACCCATGGGTTTGCCAAGAAAGAGCTGGCCAAACTCAGACTCATGTAAGACGATTCATAAGGCTCCTTCGTGAATGGATGGGTGGATGGGGATGAGAAAAAAGTTGGCTTTAAATAACAGAGAAATCCAGGCTTGTTCACAGGGCAAACTTGGATAAATTAAGATTATACAGAGAAGCGCTGCATTGACTTCCACCAAACCAACTGTCCACCTCCAGCCACCAGCAACCTGGGCTAGTGGATGGTGGCCCTGCCCACAGCAGGGTGTTGGATCAAGATGGGCTTTAAGGTCCCTTCCAACCCACACCATTCTGTGATTCTGTGGAGAAGTAATTTGAGGAGAAGAAATGCTGCCCTGAAAATGCCCATTTAAACACTGCCAATCTGAAACAAGAGCTGAAAAATACAAAATTTGATTCCATTTAAATGTCCCTGGCAGTGCTGTGGTTCCCAGTGTGATTGGCTTTGCAACTGTTTTTTTCTTGCAAGTGGAGAGCAGTGAGGACCACTTTGATGTCGAAGGTGAAGTTAAGCATTGCATTAAATTGGGCTCCTCTCTCCACCATGAAAGAAGGATCTCCCCTCTTCCATCCTGGTCGGAAAAAGTTTAAAAAATATTCATTAAATAAAGGGAGGGGGCTAAAAAGAGCCCAATGAGCACTCAAGGTAGAGGAATGAAGCCAAGTGAAAAACAACCAACAAAATTAGAACGGGAGTTGCTTGGTGGACTTGGAGGACAAAGAGGCTACGACTGAGTCACAAGACAAAGCAAAGCACAAAATGGAGAAAACAGAGTACAGAAACCCTTGTAAGGTAATGAAGGTTCAGGGGAGACTCATCACATGGGAAAACTCCATACTTGTCACCAAACTTGGCCAACACCAGGAATCATCTCTCAGCCTGGCAACATGAGAAGATTTCAGTCAAAATGCCTTGTTTGAGTGTTCTTTCATCTTCCCATCGTCTCAGGCATTTTGTATCTCCAAAAATTCCTGCACTGTCCATTTTAGACAGCAGAAATAACAGCAGGCAAAGGACCATCCTTTTTGGATACACCAGGGAAATCCAACACTGAGTGTCCTGTGACGAAATTTTGACAGGTCCAGAGGTTGTTTTCCCACTTTTGGCTGATATCCTTGTTATTGTGTGTCCATAATTTTTTAAACATGTTCTGTGGTAAGAAACTTTGCCAAAACCTGAAATATTTCACTTTCACGACAAACTTGGTGTATCTCCTCACAAAATGACTGACACTCCTTCCAAACCCTAAGAAAACCTATTTGCTGGGAAACCTCCTTCATTGATACTAATTACATTCCATTATTTAGATTTTTTTGAAATCCTAAATGAATGGCCCATTTGCTCTTGCACCTTCCCTGAGCATGAAACCAATAGGCTGATAATTAGAGAAATCATCCCACTTGCCATTTTTTAAACACTGATCCTGTGATTTTTCAGCTCTCTGGAGCATCCTTAGCCTCCAAAACTCAACTGATGGACATAGAGCATTTCCACCCTTTTTTTTTAAGCCTTATCCATGCAAACTCAAGTGTACTGAATGAGTTGAAGTACTCAGGCACTTGACATGGCTTAGTTGGACACAGAAAATGTTTGCCATGGTATTGTCACTGGTATGTCATCCTCATCCCATGAGCAGATGAGATGGTGGCTCTTTCATGGTCCATCACCATGAATATTTCAGCTCCACCTGCTGAAAATCCCTTCATGGCTGAGCGAACATTTCCCCTCCAGTTGGGTCTTTCCTGGGTGTGTTCCCATTTATTTAGCAACTGCCTCCAAATCCTCACTTGAATTCCTCAACTTTCAAGTCTTGCCCAGAAGGAAAATGTCAGCAGCTCTGGGTTTCCAGGAATCAGAAGCACTCGGTACCTCTCCATGGGCTTGATTATTTTCCAAAGACTTGTGCTAATTTTCTGATATGATCCCCACCTCTTTGTGAGACACTAAATCCTCATTACTTTTCCTGACCGATGCATTCTAATTAGATCAACACTTTAAAAAAAAAAAAAAAAAAAAGGAAGGAGGGGGAAAAAAAATTCACAATAGCCACAGGACGGCTTTCCATCTCATTAACTCCCTCACTTATTATTTTCATGAAAATTACTGATAAAAAACGTGCATCTCCATTTGCTGGGACCGGGAGCTTTGTCGGCTCATATCTAACATCTCTCTCATCACCCGGGATGTGAGCTGTTGCCATGGCAATGCACAATAATAGAAACTAATAAATTACAAACGAGATGCTCGTTGAGCAATTATTGTTCTCTTTTATGCAAGTGTCTTGCTAATTTTGATCATAAGGAATGCTTCCATAAAGCAGCGAAGGGATAATACATCTATTTCTAGAGATTATTAGGATATAGAGTGAGGATGGGGTTTCTTAGATCAATGATTAAGTGGTTTGGTGCTTTCAGGGAACCCAAATAAGAAATGGAACTTTTCTGGGGGGCTTTTCCCTCATCACATTTGGAGCTTCAGACTCAGCAGCACCTGGAGCTGAGCTACTAAAAATGGGATTTTTTTTCCTTTCCACCACCTTAAAATGCCCCAAAAGCCCTAAGAAGGCCCCACCACCTGCCTCCTTTTCAGGGAGAACCCCAGGAGCTTCCTGGGTTATTTTGGGTTCGCTGCAGCTATTTCTGGTGGGATTGTGCAACCCTAAATTCCATTTTTCTATCCCAAAAACCACATGTCTGAGAGAGAGAAACCCCCTAGGGCAACACAATATAGCATCAAGTTTTTTGGGGTGCAACCAGCCAAGGTTTATTCCCTGGACTGCAGATGCACGTGAAAACCCCAACCCATGGGCAACTTCTTTTCTGAATATTGAGTTACAGTTCCTCATTTTGCCCCAAAAGCCACCAAGGTTCAACTTGGTTTGGCTCATTCAGTTGATATTTCTGCAGTTCTCCGGCATTTCCTTGTACTCCTCCACTATGCTTGAGGCACCAAATGTCTTCTTCTCCCAGCTAAAATCCAAATCATGCAAAAGAAGAAGTCAAGGGAATGTCAATCATGCTGGGAGAGAACTGCAAGATCTGCTGAGACACAAAAAGGAGCAGTGAAGCCAGAAAGGGTTATCTGAGACCCAAAAATCTGTTGAGCTTCCTTGAAACAAAAAGGGAAAGAGAAGCAGTGAAGAGAATCTTGATGTTTCTGTCCCTCCTGCCAATAAATAGCATTTTTTCACAAAAAAATGCAACTTTCTTGTTCATATTCCCATGCACTTGCACGGCTTCCTTCCCCTCACATTTAATTGCTGCAGCTTTACAGTTTAGGAGTCCTTCACTCTCTCTTTTGCAGAGCCACAAACATTGGGGTTGCAGCTCTGCCAACCCATGAGAAAAAGGACATAAAAAATATAAGATAAGAAAAAAAAGTCACCACAACAGCATTTATTGCACTCTATGAGCAAGATACAGGATTTGTTGTTTTAATTCTTGAGGATGGACTCCGATGACTTTTCAGGAGGCCACAACTCCTGCAGAGCAAGTCTGAAACCTTGCTGGCCCAACTCCCTGCTGGCCAATGTGCAACAGTGGGGATTAGAGAGGAATTTTAAGGCATTACCTGGGGGTGGAGGCTGATGGAGGAGGGGTTGGGGGAGTAGGGCCCCCCCAGGTCATTCCTGAGTAGGTTGTCGCTGTGCATCTTGGTTTTGAGGCAGGTGATGTAACGGTTGCAAAAGTCCTTGCACAACTCATTGACCTTCTCCAACTCCAGGAGGTGGATGCGCAGCACCTGGATCGCCTTCACCATCTATGCAAGGGCACAAAGTTAAAATCAGTATTCTCCCCCAAAATCCAACGTAGAGCTGATCCCTACAGCAGAATGTAATTCATTTCCTTTCTCAACACACCAAAAAAATCAACATTCTTGCCCAAAACCCATCCCAAAGCCCGTCCCTCTGCATGTCTGCATTTCTTTTCCCTGCCCATCAATCATAACCCTGGAATCCAAGAGGAAAAACTCACCAAATTCAATAATTCACCGTTGCCTATATAGGAATTGCTCCCCGTGCCCAAAAAAAAGTACAAGCCAAACCCCTCGTTGTTGAAAAGTGTTTGGTTATTCTCTGGAGGCCACTTCTTGTAACAAGATTACGGGGCTGCAACTCAGCCGTGAGCTGTTGCCGGTGCAAAGCCTGGGCCTCATTAAAACGTACCCCATAAACCTTAAAAAATTTACACATAAAACATTCCTCTCACCGAGCTGAAACCTTAAGTTTTACAGCCGCTGTTTGAAATCTTGCATAATATATAAAATTTCAGCTATTCACTCCGGGGCAATAAATCCGGTTTTATGTAACAAAGCGTCTTTGCATTTCAAAGGGTGTTTTTAACTTGCAAATTTTAGTGGTCATCTTTACAAACTGCAAGTTGCCATGGTTGGGAAACATCCTGAAAAATCCAGGGCCAAACTCCAGTGGCAGCTCCATGATGGAGAAAGTGAATTTTTGGTTGGTGAACAACAGGGGTGATGGGTTGCTGCTGGAAAGATCTTTTATTTAGCTGCTTTTCTTTTCTTTTTTTTTTTTTTTTTTGCTATTTTTTTCTGGGTTTCTTTTCCCTCCTCCACAGTTGACGCAGGCAAAGCACAAGGTGGAGGTGTCGTGCCCAGGATTTCCACATCCTCCCAAGGCTCACCGGCCATGAAAGTCAATATTCAAGGGCAAAGGCAAGAAGACCTGACACATATATGTAAAAAAATAAATCTCTCAATTATCTCAGCTCATTTGCTTAGGGTCTCATTTTATGTCCCTGCTCCGCTGCGTCGTATATCTGTCCGGATAAAGAGTTACAGTCCGATGGCGTACGTGCGCGGGGTTGTAAAAAATACAGATGCTGAATTAATTGACTGTGTGGCACTCGGCAGCTGATTGAGTTGATAATGGTGAGATCTGACCTTTTTCTAATTTCTAATTATGTGCATCTTGGCAGTGAGGAATACATGACTCTTATTCTAATGATAGCTAATGCCACTGGCCTTTTCATCCCTGCTTTGCCATCACCAATTTCTGGCAAACCGGTGGCGTTAAAAAAAAAACAAAACACAACACCCAAAAATTAACAACACCAAAAAAAACGACAGTGTAAATAGGGGGGAAAGCATCAGCTCAAGGACAGCTTGAAATGTTCTGATTTGAGCACTGCAAGACTTTTAAAGCCAAAATTCCCTTCAACTAGTGCCTCCCACCAACAGGAATGTGCTTCTCCAGCATCACATTACCCATCTCCTCTGTCTCGACGCAGGTTGCTCACACAGAGGTGGATGGCTCCTCCTTTTTTGGAGGAGTTCTGGGCATTGGATAGAATACATACATCCAGCAACGTGCTAGAACTGGGACACACCCACATACACAGAGATACGGATCTATAGAAAGACTTAGCAATAGATACATATGAATAGGGATGTATCAAGTGCTGCAAGGTTATACATGGGATCAATCCAACTGCCCATGGCCAAATTTCACCTTGGCAGCAAGAGCGGCTTCAGAATACGTCCAAAAAACACGACTGGTGTGTTGTGGGGTTTTTTTTAGAAACCACAAAAAACATAGCCAGTGTGGATGAATTTCCTGCACTATTTGCTGGTGATGTTTCACCTTGAAATGTACAGAAGTAGGTTTTCCTTTCCCAAAATTTTAGATCTTTGGGGTTTTTTTTCGCTTCACCTGGCTCCATTTCTCTCCTCCTGATAGAGCATTACACCCATTTTTATGCAATTTAATGCAATGGGGGTTTGTTGGTGCACATCAGCATTTGTTCAGCCCAAAAACAAATAATCCAAAACATTGGTTGGGTTGTTTGGTTCTTTTTTTTGATTGCTTGTCCCAGAGCGATTTCTATTCTTGACTACAAGTTATTGCAAAATGGGTTTAGCAATATGCAGAAGGGGCTTTGCATGGCCTGCAAATTTTTTGGAGGGCATTCCGCAGACTCTTGGCTTAGGGATGTTAAAACATTCTCCTCCACAAGCTGAAATCAGGCACAAACCTGTGGCATTTGTCTTCACCTTGAAATCATCTCCTGCTTTTTTAGAAAAAACAGTAGCTCTTGCACGTAGGTGAGTTTTGCTAGTTCTTCCCTTTGTGATATGTCATCATTCAAAATCACCTCCTTGATATCTGTAACACTTAAAAAAAGTAACCTGTGAATTGCCTGATTTTGCTTCTTTTCTGTGGAAGTCCCTCTGCTTCATCTCCCAGGGGACACATAACCCCCAGGGAAGGTGTTTTGCTGTTTGCATCATCAGAGGTGCACAGAATTGCCTCTTCAGACCTTGAAAATTCGCTTGTTGAGCATCAGAATGGTGCCATGAACTTGTCTACCCACATGTTTGCCATGGAGGCCACATTTGGATGCTTTCTGGACAAAATAATGGGATTTGGAGATATTTCCCGAGGTCTACGCAAGAGAAATCCCAAGCAGAGTCTTCTGAGGCACCTTCCAGCAGCAATGGATGGAGTAGGAAATTTGAGCTGATGTGGCAGAGAATGCACCAAAACCGGTCCAAGTGTTCCAAACCGTTGATATCCATTACCTCATGGAAAAAGTAATTATTGTGCTCTGCTTCTAGGACATGAGCTGGCCATGACACTTCAAACCAGATGGTGCCAGATGAGAATGCTGACACTAGTGCACGTTGCACCGAACAGCAGTAATTCCTACAGAGATTGCAAGTTTTGGGGCACAAACCAGCCAGAGATCTTGGCTGCTTTCAGGAACCTCGTTGACCCCATGGAGGTTGTGTGGGAAAATTAGCCAAAAGGGGGCAGAGGGGTTGTTCTTACACGGGATCTTCTGGAAAATGTCTCAGAGAAGGTCCTGGAGAAGGTTTCACAAGGTCTGTGGAAAACATTGCCAAGATGACCAGCACTACAGAGCCCATGGATATGGTGGTAGATCTTCATTTGTTCCTCACCCCCTACCTTTTCAACACCCCCCAAAAATCATCTGCCAAGCCCCAGCTGCCTGTACCAGGTTGTCCAGCTCGGGGTCATCACTGAAGAAGGGCTTGTGCTCCTGCTCCTGCTGGTGGACAAAGTTCTCGATGTCGACATCGAAGCTGGCCGAGGTGATGCACTCAGAGCCCTGCGTCGCCTGCTCACACTTCTCAAAGAGCAACGTCAGCAGTGGGAACAGTGGGTGCCTGCAGAGGACAAAGGAGACCACCCATAACACCCACTATTTTAGGTCCCATGTCCATCTTTACCCCACATCATTTATCCATCCATCCATCCATCCATTCATCCATCCAACCATCCATCCACCCATCCATCCATCCATCCATCCATCATCCATCCATCCATCCATTTCCTCCCAGTCTGTAAGAACCTAGTGGTGCAAACCTCACTCTCTGGTCACACTGGAAGTGCTCCCTCTAGATCTCTTTCAGCAACAAAAAAAAAGCTTAAAAATTGTAAAATTCACTATCTCTGCCATCAGGCAATGGCTGGTTCCAATGTCTGGGTGTTTTCCATCATTGCACCAAAGCATTTCCTAAATAGGCAAAAAGGCTGTGTCTTGGACATAGCCAAGATGTCCTGGAGCTATCTGCTGTCCAAGTGGCTTTTCCTTTCAAGGATGGACATCAGCCCCTCCTCATCAATGGTAATATTTTACCTCAAAATGTCTCTGTTGGTTGGAGCTGGTGGTGGGGACTTCTATCTGCCTGCAGCATCCTATGGACCAACCTTGTTACGGGCTGCTCCTCCACCAAGAGGTCTCTTTGCACCTCTGACAAGTCCACAAAGATGGCTCAAATCCCACTTCCTTCTTACCATGAGATTTTGAAAACTAAGATTTATAATTCTTCTTGAAATTGACAAATCTTGCCAATGATGATGCTAAATTGATGCAATATAAAATGCAAATGCACACACAGCACCAGAGCACGTGGACACTGTGGGGATGAAGACCACGGCTTAGTGCAAGCTTCAATAAGCCTCTCCAGCTCAGTGCAAATTAAAATCAAAAGTGTTTTATGGAGTCTTTCTGGGTGGAAATGCAAAATGCTCCTGCAGGAATGGTCTCCCACAGCACTCCAGTTATCCGAGCACAATGGGATTGGCTCCGCCATCTTATCTCCAAAAGATGGCCCAAAAGATGATTATGAATCACTTCCTTACAGCCTTTTTGAGTCAGAGTCAGGCGAAGGGGTTAAACCCCTTGGCTAAGTCTTCATTTGCAGCCGCTAATACCACAGCATATTATAGTTTAATCTGTCCTGATCCTGGTTTAATGCAAGATTCACCGAGGCTGGAGTAGAGAACGGAGAGGGGGGGAAATCATTTCATAATTTCAGTAGCCCCGCTGGAGCTTAGCCAAGGGATATGAAAGGCAAATTCCAGGCGGCAGGTTGAATTATTGGGACTTATGAACTGGTGGCACCGCAGCAGGTGCCTGCTGCCATTTCCAGAGCCGCTCCATCAATTAGGAGCAGAGGCATGGAATTACCCTAAGGATGGGGGTCTGGGGAGGGGAGAAGCAGATTGCAGCCCCTGAGCAATTTGTAGCCCCTTTTCTTTGCAGGGTTGCATTGACCAAGGGGGGATTAAGGCCGCTGCCAGCATCACCCCGTGCTCCTCAGTATGGGGACAGTGCTGCTATGGGCCCCCAGGAATGTTTTTGGGGCTGGCAAGGAGTAGGAGGGGGAGGCACATGGCTGAGGGGAGAATGGTTTGCTTTTCAGCTGAAAACGAAACGGAATAAAAAATTTAAAATTTAAGAGGGAATAAAAAGAAACGAAGTAGAATCCGATCCAATCGAATCCATCGATAAATAAAAATAAAATTAAATGAAACAAATTAAGAAAATAAACAAAAACACAAAAAAAAAACATTAAAAAACATTAAAAAAAGAAATAAAATATAACACAAGGGGAAATTAGGGGGCCGAGACCCCCAGGGATGGGTTAAGGGAGGGCACTGAGGGCACTCTCTGAGTGCAGTCTCAAGGACTGTTGGAATTTGGGGTTTTGCCATGAGATTTATGCTGGATTGTTGTGGAATTTGGGGGTTTTTTTTTCATTTTTGCATGAGAAAAAACGCATCCCAAACCACCTTTTTCTCCATTGCCAGCCTTTCTGTGGCCACACCACACAGAGGAAAGGACGGCCCACCATGGCAGGTGGAGGCTTTGCCATAAAAATTGGGAGCCCCTTTTTGCTATGAAATTTGCAGGGGGGGAATAGATGGATATCCAGAATGCACAGGGGAATCAGGAGGATTTTCCCCACTGTGGGTGTTGCGGAGGTGGAAAACCACCCCTGTGGCATGAAGGAGAGTTTTGGGGTAGAAAAATCTGCTTTTGCTGATTATGGTTTTGCAAAAAAAAACGTGTTTTGTTTAGTTGTTTTTTTTTTTTTTTTGCCAGGGAATCCTCCAAATGAAAGGGCTGAACCAGCACTGACATTTTCCTGCAGGAGAGAGGTCGTTTGCAGCCACTAATAAAAAGGATTCGACACGGGCTAATAAAGAGGAATGAATTCCTCTAATGGCCTAATTTCCCACCTTCAGCCGGGTTTGAGCCAGTGGCACAGCGGGCACATCACAACAGGAATTTTATTTTTTTCACCCCTTTTCCCCTAAAAAAAACCCCAAACAACCCAAAACAAAACAAAACAAAACGAAAAAAAAACCCACCACCAAAAAAAAGCCACACAAAAAGCCCCCCACCAAACTTAACGCAAAGAAATCCAGCCATTTCCCACTTGGAAAAATCCAATTTGTGGTGCTCGGGTGGTTTAAGCATCATTTCCCTTCAGGAGCATCATCTTTTCTGGTCCAAAATCCATTGGGAAGTCCCAGCCCCGCTGTTGCATAAAGTCACGAAAACACTTTAGCTGGGAGAAAATTGCAGACGAGAAGTGCCACTGCTGGACCAGTCCCTGCCAAGCTGCTCCCACACCAAGAAGGGTGGGGAAGGATTTCTTTTTTTCCCTTTTTTCTACTTTTTCTAACGGGTGATAAACCTCCTGCTAGGGCATAAAACCCGGCAGGGTGACTTGTCCATCGGTTTTTATATTTCCCATCACACTTTCCCAGCAATTTCCTTCCAGCTTGATCGACCGACGCTTACAGCCGATGCCTTCTGCCTTGGTGCAATTATTGAAAATTAACAAAATTCCATTGTTTGGGGTGGTGGAAAATGGACCTAGGAGAGCTAAGAAAATCCCTGTGTGCATTTGATACCTAATGACATATCCATCATCCATTTTAACCACTGGATAGGGGAATATTCAGCAAAAAAAGGGATAATTGTATGTAAATATATAACATATTACAAAACATATTGTAGTGTATACTCATTTTATATAAAAACGTATTTGTGGGGTTGTTTTGGCTACTACCCAAAAATAAGCATCCAGGTTTGGGCAGTAAGTGCACACATGGAACTAGACAACAAATTTTCCCCCACTTTTCTGGGGGGAATACCTCCCATAAGGTGTTTTTTGCATGTCTTTGACCTTCCAATCAAGGCTGTGAAAACTCCAAGGGTGAGGTTTGGTTTTTTTCCTCTATCCCACAAATGCTGCAGAACTCCTCACAGAAGGGCAAAAAAAAGGTGCTTTTGTCCTCAAATGGCTTCTTTTGCTTTGAGAAAATGATTTCCATCCTTGGGAGACCTGAAGCTAATAATCCTTTGTGTTTTCCTGGGAAAGGGTGAGTTCATTCCATACTTTCATCCACCTTTTCAGACCTTTCAGCCTTGTACTATTTGAATATTTGGAGTACAAATATTTTAATTCCTTCAAGTCTAAGCTGCAATTTTTTCATTCACAAGCCCCCACAGCCCTGGTCATTGATAGGAGGTTAATCCTTAACCTTAAACTTTAATCCTAAATATATTAGAATACTGTTACTCTTAGATCATTGCTACATGTTCTAATATTGTAAATGATCACATATCACCTGTATAATTACGTATTACTTATATAATTATACTGTTTACATCATTAGAATATTACTTACAGCAGTTACACAATAACATTACTGCATCTTTTACAGTATCATATATTATTACCCCCAAATTGACAAAAAAGGGATGGGAGGGGCCATCCATCCCTTGCCCATCACTGCCCACATTTTGCACAGATGCACGAACTGCACATTTCAGGTTAATGTGGGACTTTACTCCTTGTTCACCCCAAATCACACAGCTTTGCCCCTCAAAAAGGTCAATTTGGGGCAGTTCTTAGAGGATGAATATTTTGAAGGGGCAGACACACTGCAGAACAAAGTCCACGAAGGAGCTCCATCACCATGCGTTATAATCAATGGTTATTATTGCTAAAAAGGAGCTAATTGCTAATTCCCCCCTTCCTGTGTGTTAATTAATGCATTAGAAGAATAGCAGATTAATAATGCATAATAATAACGAATGTATCAACGAGCCGATCCAGTAACCAATGCATTAATTAATGCATCGCTGAATTGATGCAACAATCCTGCATTATAATAACGAAACCATTAATTAAAATGCATTAATGAATGCAATTATCTTGCATCACCTGTAGACAGCCCTCTTGTCGGCCTCCAGCTGCGCCTGGGGGTCGCCGCCCGCGGCCGGCACCGGCGTGTTGGCAGCCGCCGCTGGCGTGGTGAGATGCACAGGCTGGGCTTTGGTGGGCTGCTGGGCTGTGGCTGTCATCTGGGGAGGGCAGGGAATAAAGGAGAGAGGAAGAAAAGAATATCAGATCCAATAAAAATAGGGTTTGTTGCACTTTTCCACGCCTTCTGCATGGAGTTTTGGAAGTTCGGGACGCAGCGCTGTGTTGGGGCTCTGTGCAGGGTGGGTTTGGGGGAGGTAAAACATGCACAGGCATTTTATCTTTGCCTGGAAAGAGAAGGCTTAGGGTTTTACCACATTTTTCCCCACTTTTTCCACTTTTCACGAGGGGAAAATAGAGAAAAAAGTCCCCCCATCTTTATTGTGTGGGGTAATTTAGGAAGGGTTGTTTCACACGAGTCCCAGATTAAATCAGCTGCGACGCTTTGGTTTGCCAAGAGCTTTTTCAAAGCAGGTATTACTGTCTAGACACAGTCATTTTCAATTTTATCCCAAAATTAGATGTGCCTCTTCCAGCTCACCAAGCCCAGCAATGACTCATCTCAGAGCTGGGAGAAGACAGCCAAAAAAAATCACACTTTTTTTGGTGCCCGTGCCCAAATCACCCAGCTTTAGCCCCGGTGCTGTCGACACATCCCGGGAATGTGCTGTGCAATAAATCATCCTGCCACAAACATTGTGTTTCTTTTAAAAACAGCAGTGATTTTAGGTAAATATAAATCTTTAAGATGGGAGATGTGCCTGTGCCATTGCTCCTGAGAATGCCTGAGCGTCCTCCCAGCATCACCCCAAAAGTGCCACCCTCTGGAACAGGGTAAAAGCTGTTCAGGGGCAGTTTGCACTTAAAACCATCAATTCCATTAAAAAAACTCTGAATGATTTGCTGTCAGCCTTCAGACAGGTCCAACGTGGGCTCCGTGTTATCCTCACAAGATTCCGTTAAAAAAAAATTTCAGGGAGAATTCGAAACGCTTGGGGTTCAAATGCATCAGCAGCACCCCAAATCCAGCAGTTTTAGCCTAAAATCCCAGTGGAAAATTATTGCAGAGTGGTCAGTTTGCTTGCTTCGCTGTTGAAATTTGTCAAAAAATGAGTATTTGCCTATTTTTACTGGTAAATGTTCAGTTGTCCCTCAAGGCATAGAACAAAAGGAAGCTCTGGCTCTTTCTAAATATGATATATATAATTTATTTATTTGTCTAATATACTTATTTCTATGTCTATATATAATTATATATTATCTATATTTATATAATGTTTCCTCCTGTCTGTGTTTTGACATAAATACTATATATTATTTATTTGTCTGATACACTAATGTATTTATTTCTGTGTTTATATAGAAATGGGCTTATATGTAGTTTTTATTTATTTGTCTAACATGCCTCTAAATTTATTTGTTATTATTAATATAGAAAAATGTTCATATACACAAATTATCGTGTCATTAATTAATGTAAATGCATACATATGTATATTTATACACAAATATGTAAAACTTTGTAAACCCAAGCTGGACCAAAATCATGACACCTTTTGCTTTTAAAATGTTTGCCTTTAATATCTCCAGCCTGACCTTTTGCTGTCGCTTTTTTTCCACTTCTTTTTCTTTTCAATCTCCTTTATTGTTCATAACTCCAAAGTTGGGCTCCAGCACCTGCAAATTCACTTGGTGCTATTTCATTTCCAACTCACCCAACTCTCCCGACAGGTTCCATTTCTGTCCCTCCTCCCCTCCCTGGTGCTAAAGAAATGAGTGAAATTTGGGCTTCGCTTCCCCTTCTGATCCCAGCAGTTTGGATTTCTCTTCCTTCCCCCCTCATTTTCCATTTAAAACCCAGATGCCAACAGATCTCAGGATGCTCCAGCCATGCCACTGAATATCTCCTCATCCTCTTTCCCTTTTCCCCCTTTTTTGTCCCTATTATCTCCATGGAAAATTACATTTATGCAGGGAAAAATGGCTTTTTCCCCCAACATTTTCCCTTTTTTTTTATCCCCCCTCATCACACTTATTTACCAGGATTCCAAAGCCCTTTTTGCATCCTGCCAAGCTGACTACTTCCAGCCAAGTCTGCAACTAATTGAGCTATTACCCAAAAAAAAAAAAGCCTCCTCTGGGGCTGCTCCGAAGCCATTACCTCACCTTGGACTAAAGAAAAGAATAAAAAATAAGTAAAAATAATTCCAAGTCCATGGAAAAAGAGGTGAGAGGATGCTGGGATGGGGGGATTTGCAGCTGAATAGGGAGGAAGGAAAATACAGAGCCAAAAATGGCATTTGGGGGAGGAGGTGGGGATAAGAAAGGAGGGAAAAGGCAGCAGGTTCCTGGTAGTGGGAAAATGGGGAAAATAGGGGGAAATATTTGGGCATAAAACTTGTACACATTGATAAAAAATGCAAGTGGGTTTTGGTTTTTGGTTTTTTGTTTCCCCTGGAAAATGGCCAAAAATAGTTGCAGGAGGGGGGAAAAAAAAGGTGAACAAAAAAGGAAAATAAAAAGTACAAAAAGGTTACATTCAAAAAGCAGCAAAAAAGTGAAGAAAAAATTCTAATGATGACAATAATTATGGAAACTGTGAAAAATTCGTTAAAATATGCTTCAAATACGTTCAGAATGTGTTTACAAATACACTGGGAAATTTTTAAAATGTTACAAATATGTTCAAAGATGTACAAATTTAAAAATGTTTTATAAATACGTTTAAAATTTATTTAAAGCATAGAAAAATGTAAAAAATATGTTTGCAATTATGTAAGAAACCAAAATGCTTTCAAATGTAGAAAATACATTAAAAGATGCTAAAATGTTGAAAAAATTTTAAATTATGTTAAAAATGTCCTTTAAAATACATTTGAAGTGAAGAACACGGGGAAAAATGACAAAAGGCTTTAAAGATGAAAAAAAAAATTGTAAAAAAAGAAAGCAACAGTGAAATTTTAAAAGTAATACAAAAAATAGTAAAAAACCATTTCAAAATCCCTGACTTTTTGCAAAGCTCCTGGGTCGAGCAGATGTTTTTGAGGTGCTGTTTGCTCGATGCTGCCCGAGCTGTGTATGACATCGCTGGGTTTGGGTATTGCACATTTCTGGGGTTCAGAAATGTAATCCACAAACTACAAATTCTCAAATTATCAATTCCCAAATTACAAATTCCCACATTACAAATTTCTGGGGTTCAGGGATGACATTGCTGGGTTTGGATCTAACACATTGCTGGGGCTCAGGGATGTAATCCACAAACTACAAATTCACAAACTACAAATTCCCAAATTACAAATTCCCAATTTACAAATTCCCAATTACAAATTCCCAAATTACAAATTCCCACATTACAAATTCCCAAATTACAAATTTCTGAGGTTCGGGGATGACATTTGTGGGTTTGGATCTAACACATTGCTGGGGTTCAGAAATGTAATCCACAAACTACAAATTCTCAAGTTATCAATTCCCAAATTACAAATTCCCAATTACAAATTCCCAATTTACAAATTCCCAATTACAAATTCCCAATTACAAATTCCCACATTACAAATTCCCACATTACAAATTTCGGGGGTTCAGGGATGACATCTGGGGGTTTGGATCTAACACATTGCTGGGGTTCAGGGATGTAATTCACAAACTACAAATTCTCAAGTTATCAATTCCCAATTTACAAATTCCCAATTACAAATTCCCACATTACAAATTCCCACATTACAAATTTCGGGGGTTCAGGGATGATATCTGGGGGTTTGGATCTAACACATTGCTGGGGTTCAGGGATGATATTTCTGGGCTTTTCCCTTCTTTTGGAAGGTCTCTGCTGATATTGGTGGCTGCTCCTGGGCTCCAGGGGGGCTTCCCACAGGTTTCAATGCCATAATCCCCCTTCTTTAGATTTTATTTTGGCCAAAGACATCAAGTGCAGAGAGCAAATCCCCTAAATCATCATTTACCCCATTCTTTAGTGTTTTGCTGGGAAATTCCTCCACTGCCATCACACATGAGCCCAAAAACCTGCTGAGGACACCAGGAACTGGGGGGGGGTTTGTGGCTCCTACTGAAAAATCACAATCTCCACCCAAATTTTAACCTGTGACTTTTTCAAAACTGATTTTATAAATAAAAAGATAGAGCTACGTTAGTAAATTTTTATTTTTGTCCCTGTTACAACCACCTAGAAAGCACATTTTAGGGGGAGGAGGAGAGGAGGAAAGATACTTTTATCGCTTTCTGTGTTGCAAATTATAAAAAATCAACTTCTCCATTCAATCTTTAATTTTTTTTCAATATGTATTTATAGAGTAAGTTATTTATTTATTTACTTGTCTTTTTTGTCCCTATTGTAACCACCTGGGGGGAGGGGGAAGATGCTTCTTATCATTTTCCGGGGTGAAATTTATGAAAAATTAACATCTCCACCCAATTTTTTAGCAACACTTTTTCTTAAATGTTTTTAAAATAAGCAAATAAATAAATAAACAAATAATTCTCCCTTCCTCCCTATTTTTGGCCCTGTTGTGAGCACCTAAGGAGCATTTTTTGGTAGGGCAAAGCTGCTTTCACCACTTTTGGTGCTAAAAAATATCTATTTTTAAAACAACCTCTTTTTGCCAATGAAATGGCTGAAGACTCTTCCTCAGCTTTTTGCTTTAATTCATTACAGGAAACTGGTTTTTATGGAGACTAATTTTCAACAGGTAGAGTACTTAAGGAGTGCAGCCATGCTTGGTGTAAAAGATGCTCCACGTTACACTCCTGTAACAGATTCCAGTGATGAATGAAGCATTTTTTCCTTCCAAAAGGCAACTTTTCCCATAATTTTTGCTTTTTTTTGCATGTTTCTGACAGTGAGGCCGACAGCTTGCACAGCCTCTGCTGTAAAACCCGAATGCAAAGCTCCCCAAATCCCTTTTTTTAGCACTCTTCTCCCCAAAGTGGTTCCCTTGATGAGGAGGAGCTCATTGTATCTCTGATAATCAATAATATTTTCGCTTATCACCAGTCCCCTCCATTTCTTCCCCATCTTTGGGGAGAAGAAATTTGTGTAATTTGCTTTTCCAAACCCTAGAAATCCCAAATCTTCGGGTGAAAAGTTCACAGCAGTCACAGACGAGCTCAAAAAAAAAAATCAATTCTTGGCTGCAGCTTTCCCTCCAAACCCACTAAACAGAAAGAGAAATGCTTAAGCAACCCCCTTGATAAGGTAAAAAAGGCAGGATTTGGTCAGCAATGCTCCTGAGGGTCCCCAAAATTCAAAGTATTAGAAGAGGGGGCAGATAAGGGACAGGGGTGGGGAAGGTAGAGGGGATGTCTCCAAAGGATGCTACAGCAAATGTCGGCTATTTTAGAAGTCCCTTAAATTGCCCATTAGGACTAAAGCGTGGTGCAGCTCCCTGCTGCGGAAGCGAGAAAGGGAAAAAAAAATTTGGAAAAAAAAGCCCTACTCGAAGCAGAGCAGCGAAGCGAGTAAATGATGACACAGAAGTTGGAGGAGCCATAAAAGCCCCACCAAGGTGTCGTTTGTGAGAAGTGACCTTTTCCCACCAAAGGAAATGAGTAGAAAGGAGACACGGGCGGCTTCAAGGGGGGGGAAAAGTCAATTTATTTATTTTAGCTTGCGGAGGGCAGGCTTGGGGGTTTGGGGTTTTTTGTGGGGTTTTTTTTTTGGTGGTGAGGGGAGATTTTTCTGCTTTTGCAGATGAGAGATGCAGCAAATGGGGAAAAACGTGAAATCTTCCGTATGAACTGAAAAAAAAAAGCTGCTTTGAACATGGAGCTGGCTCAGTGCCAATACAGATCACCCCTGTTCAGTCATTGTAGCTGGAAGAGCGGAAACGTGATACAAATTTACCCCTAAAAAATCTTGGGATGGGCTTCAAGGTGCAGGACCACCTCCAAAATCCATCCTCAACTCCCAGGTCCAGCCCACTGGGGTGCTCCAGAAGAGTTTCTCTTGGACAAACTCCTCTTCTTATAATAACTTGACTCCATAACGATGCTTGGAAAAGTTATTTGACCACTTAGAGCACCACTGGAGATGAAATCTTTTTTCTCCCCTGCCACAAGTTATTAAAAAATGCCATTGAAATAAATCAAAGGCCATTCCTATGACTAAACCTGCCCTGGTTCAGTCAAATGTTTCATCTTTCCAGCTAATTAACCTGCTGGTTGCAATCATGCCACCATGTCAGCTCTCCAAGAAGACCCAAAGACCCCAAAATAAGACAAAAAGGGGAAAAAAACCATAGTTTTACCCAAAACCTTTCAGTCTTGGAGACTGACAGGAAGGGTTTTAATTTTGCCAGTCTCTGAGATGAACGCTCTGGGGTGAAATACTTTGTCATGGCCATTATTTAGAAAATCAAAGAAGTGAATGAAGGAGTTGGGGGTCCCGAGGGGTCTGGAGGACACTCACCTGTGGGGTGTCTTGGTAGGGAGGAGGAGGCACTGTCTGGGTGGCCATCATCGTCAAAGCTGGTGCCGGGGAGACATGGTGCATCCTGCTTGGGAGTCACATTGAGAACCTGCGGGCAGGAGAACGAAGCTGCTGGATTACAAGGGATCTCTCCCCCCAGAAAAATCCCACAGAAAGGGAAGAAAAAGAAAGGCAGAAAGGAGAGGTGACATTCCTCACACAAGCACTGAGCTCTACCCACACAGCCCCTGGAAGAAACTCAAGGTGATTTGATCACCCTTACCATGCTTTGATGATTTTTTGTGATTTGTGATTTTGGGTAAGAAATGCATCAGGGTGAAGAGAAGCAGCAGGCCACTGGCAGGGAGATCTTCACTGGACAGCAGCCAGGCAAAGGGAGAGCTCTTGGAGATGATGGCTGCCATCAGTGAGACTCATTATATTTTCTCCCTTGCGAACCCTGGTGCACCCAGGGCATTTTCTTTCCACCCCTCATGCCTAACCACGGTGCCTAAATGGGGATTTCCAACCCCCTTCCAGTTATTCCTCTTTTTTGGAAGCAGAAAGATGAATCATAAATGCAAAACTTGCCATTTCCTTCAATTATACACGAAACCCTCCCAAAACGATGTGTCTCTTTGCCTTTGGCCACCACACAGTCGCATCCTCAAGCACTGCACGCTCAGCTCAGAAGGGACATCGAGAATCCAGTGTGGGGATTCACCAATATCTTAAACTCCTGTGTTGTGCTGTCCAACCCAGCTGACTCCTGTGTTGAGGTCACTGATCCCACGGCGATTGAATGCTCAGAAATGTGGAAACTCTTGTTTGATTTGAACCAGGGAACAAACCTGGATTTTGCACACCCCATAAACCAAGGAGACAGCCCTCATGCCAGCCTCAACCTCTCTGGAAGTTGCTGCTTTCTGAAAATGCCGAGTTCTCTGGCAGGAAAACAAACTGATTTTTTTTGTATCTTCAGGTCCAAAGGAGATGGAGAAAAAAGAGGGGCACCAGGAAGGGACAAATCTGTAGTGGAGCACTTGGCTGGGAGAAGTCCCCAGCGATAGACCCAGTGGCAGATGTGACCCAAAAGCAATTCTTGGGCTGAAAATACCTCCTCTCCCACTATTTCACTGCAGCTCTGTGGTTGCTTCAGAAGAAAAGCCAATAATCTCGGCTAAATTCTTTTAAAAACTGTCCTGCCCTCTCTGTGGCTCAGAGCTCTGTTTTGAGCCAACTCATGAAGTCACCAGGAAATCTTCCTGGGCTCTCTAAAAGTGCATTTCTTCTTGCC
This sequence comes from Corvus moneduloides, assembly GCF_009650955.1. Classification (NCBI taxonomy): domain Eukaryota; kingdom Metazoa; phylum Chordata; class Aves; order Passeriformes; family Corvidae; genus Corvus; species Corvus moneduloides. Next base: position 1,825,838 of record NC_045500.1, on the reverse strand, counting down.
ATGCCTCCTTTTTGTAAGGGATGACATCTCTCCAAGAGACGTCCCTGTTGTGATGCCCATGGACGCACTGGCTTTCCCGCTGGCTTCTCATCCATGGCACCATCCCATGAAGAAATGCAGAAAGTTATGTAAAGTCCCCTGACATTGTGAGGGAATATAACCAAAAAACAGAGTCAGTAACCAAAAAGCAGAGTCACCATGGCTTTCACCAGGAAATGGTGACAGGCAAGAAGGTGCAAGGAAGAGGAATGGGGGCACTGATGAGCTCAGTCCAAACCGAGGCACATCTGGGAATCTTTGGGAAAAATGTACAGAGTCCTCCCTATGAGGTCCATGGTTATTTGGGGGAAGAGGTGCAATATCCTGATCTCCTCGAGGCTTCAGGCTTTTCCAGGCACTGAGTTCACAAATGCACCATATCCAAATGGAAAGCCAAGTGCTGCAGGCACGGGATGAGCATCAACAACTCTTCTTTATTTTGCATGAAAAAATGAGGTTATTCTTTCTTATACTTTGCACAAATATGGATAACCCATGAACTGAGTACTAAGAAACCACACCCAAAATCCTGTGCATTGTGAAGGTAGATCAGGGTTCTTGCATGACACAGACCTCTAGCAGCGAGGATATTGCATTTATGGGATTAAAATGATGCTTTTCATCTTTTTCCTCCCAACAGCAAAATAGCAGGAGGCAAAATTATCTGCTCCTGAGTGAACTCACAGCTTAAAATCTTTGATGTCCAATGTCAAAACTCAGCTTGCAGCTGCAGGCACACAAATATCCGTGTCCTCGGGGGGTAACACCAAGGGAAAAACCTCCCCACCAGAAACTGTTGCAGCTGGGGAAAAGCAGAATTTAGCACTGTGACAGTCTGGACATCTGGGAAGCTAAAAAAAAAAGACACTTGCTATTTTGGTAAAAATACCCTGCTTGGCATCTATTGTTCCTGCCAGGAGCAATCCTACAACCAGCACGTGGCAATTTACTGTGGGGTGTGAGCCTTTTGGGTGAGTCTATTCCCAGAAGGTGGCAGCCCAGAGCCCCATTTAATTGCTGAAAAATATCTAAGCTGCTCAAATCGAGCCGTTCATTGAGGTTTATGGGTGTTGATTTGGAGAACAGGACTCACAGCCAAATGTGGGGGGGAAAAAAAAAAAGAGGATAAAAGTGGGAGACAGCTGTTGCCAATAGCAGTGTATTTATCTTGGGGGAAACAAATGCACTCAGGCACCGTAAATATCCAGGAAAGTGTCTGGTGCCCACAGGAAAAGCTGGACAGGTGTTTCACATGGGAGCCCCCAGCCATGAATCTCAGGATAACAGTGCAAAGCTGTCAGCCCCATGGATTTATGGGCAGCCAACACAGGCAAGGGTTGAAAGCTGCTATTATGTGCATTAACCCTTTCTTATTTTTTGTATTTTTTATTTTATACATTAATCCCCTCTCTTTTCTTTCTTTCCCCCACTCCTGAAATGAATTTGTCTGCGTGAGCTCTTGACTATGAGCATCCAGATATGGGAAGGAGCAGAGCATCACCAAACCCCTGCCAACTCCTTCCAGCCCACCTCAAGGTAATGTTCAAATCTTGGGTGAGGAGTGAGTTCTGAGGATCTGGAGATCAAGGAGGGCAGGAATTGCAGCCAACTCCTGCGGGATTTGCATAGAAGAAAGAAATGGTGAGCAATAAAACCCATAAAGGCTCTTTCATTTCCGGAAGCAGCAGCACTTCACATTTTGGCAGCGACTTGAGATCAAAGTATCCTAAATTTCCTTATGAAATAAAATTATTTCAGCTATCACTGAAATGTTGCCATTACGTTGGAAATGTATTTCCCAAAGAGCTTGTGCCTATCTAAAAGACTCTCAGATTTATAGGCTGGGGTTTTTACCAGCAATATATTACATCCTTTTTCAAGCAAAAATAATTAAAGACTAAGTTGAAAAGTTGGGGGTTTTTTTCCATGTGGTCACTGATGCCTTAAAACACTTAAAAAACCAAAGTATTGTCAGTCACCCACCATATCCAGGTCATATCCAGGTGCATATGACCTCCTTGATTAATAAAACAGCCATAAGCCCATATTAGAATGGTTAGGGCTAGTTAGAATTAGGGCTGAATGCAAAAAAAAAAATTAAAAAAAAATTAAAGATCCCTTTTATGGACTCTGCATCACCGTTTTCAAAGCAAAATATTAATATTCAATCTGTAAAACACAATTCTTGTTTCTGAACCAATGGGAAAATGGGGATCACTTTTTCTAGCTCACTGAGAAGCTTCTGCCCCACAGCAATACGTGCAACTGATAACAGAGGATTCAACACGAGAAATCAGAAAATCAACTTTTCAGGCATTTCTTCTTCGCCACCTGAAGCATCAAAATTATTAGAGATACTTGAGGATATTTTTTTCCAGCCACAGAAGGCATTTTTCTGTATTAAGGGAAGATTGCCTTTTCTAAAGGGGATTTTTCTGAAGCGGGGATGCTGTGAGATTTGCAATGCCGCCGTGTCAGTCACGCTCTCTCCACAGCAGCTGCGAGTTTTTTATGTCACCATCTTCACAGAGGGCTTGTGCAGGCTGAAGTTGATGATATATGCATTCAGCTAAGTTAAAATGAAGAAATATAGCAGAGGAGGGAGGGAGAGGGTCCTCCAGAGGACGATACATCTCACTCGGAACCGCCAGGACAGGCTCACTCTCGGCGGGTGATGCCAACTCTTGATTGGCCATAAAGCGAATTAAGAGTGACCCTCTCCTCTTGAATGTCTCATTTCTATCCACAAACCTTCACCTATTTTGCTTGTTTTTACCAAAATTCACGCATTACCCGGAAAGATGAATACCAGGTTTTCATACTATTAAAGGAAGTCCCTTATGCCACCCTGAGCTTATTAAAAATAAACCAAATGCTGCTAAATGGTCAAAACCAGAAAAGAATCCAATTTTTCAAGACATTACCCATTCTGGGCCATCCCTCCATGTTCAAGGTTGCTTCCAAATAAGCTCATGTAACACCTCATCTGGGGAGACCAGGAACATTTGTGCAACAGATACCAATGTGCCACCAAATAGTTGTAATATTTGTTAAGAATATATGGTAGCCAAATTTCCTCAATCCAATCCCAGGAGGTTTTCTTGCCCTGGGAACATCTTGTGCTCTCAGCCAAGACACTGGATTTACTAAATGCTGACCTTTGTACCCTTCCCAGCATCCCATTATTAGTTATTGCCTGGTAAAAAAAGGAGAAATTGAGTCTTTCTGCTACAAGCAAGGGTTAAAGCAGGTAGTGATTTGATATTTCTGTAGAATAAACTCCAGACCAGAGCAAATCCCTTTTCTATTTTTCTCCTAAAAAAGCAGTTGGTCAATACATAAGCACTGGGATGAAAGGGAGAGGGAAACACCGTGTTGGACAATGCCAAACAAAACTCTTGCCAAACACTGGTTTGGAATGTCACTGGATGGGCCCCTGAGCACCAGGAAAAGGAGCATTTATTTATTTCATATTTTCATCTAGGTATGTAATTTTTTGTTGTTGTTGAATATTTGCATGTATTTGTTATTTGTATTTATTGATTTAATATTTCCCAATCCTCCTCCCAACTTCAGCTCCATAGAAAGGATGGAGCTGCTTCAGTGGATTTCTGATGAGAACAACAATTACTGCTAAATATTTCTCTCCTCTCCAAAGATACCCATCTCTGAAAGGCTCCAGGGATATCTCTGCAACATAAACATGAGAATAAAACCTGCAAGAGCCAGTCAGAGCTTTAGTAGACAAGGTTAATGTACCTTGAACGGCAGCATTAAACAACTTTGCTCATTTTTTTAAGTGGAGAGCTGAGATACCTACGTACCTTTTAAAGTGTTATTTTTATAGGGGAAGACCATTAAAGCACCTTCCAAAACAAACTGGCACAGGGAAACATCAAAGAAGCTTCTTCAAAGTAACCTGACAATACTTGAATTTTGTGCAACCCAGCCCTCTGCCCAAGAAAAGTTCCCAAAAGAGCAAGTTGTGATTTTTTTCAGCAAATCAAAAAGCTTTGAAGTGAAGTGTAGCTGAGGAACCCCAAAAATGCAGAAACTTCCTCTTGCTGGGCATGAAATGCCCAACAAAAATTTCTGGTTCCCTTGTAAAAAATAGGGAGCAGAAGAATTTTCCAACTGTTCTTCTCTGAGAGCAACTACCTCTGGAAAATTTATGTCCAAAGTCTAAAGTCTTGCCCTATGCTTTCAAACCTTGGCTTGTGCTCTTCATTCTCCATCGCAACCTGCTAATTTCATGAGTCAGGAATCACTGAGCACCCACATTTCCATCATGCAAACACCAAATCTCAAACCCACACTGGCAATGAGAAGGTCACAGAATCACAGAATAATCTGAGTTGGAATGGACCCACAAGGATCATCGAGCCCAGCTTCTGGCCCTGCACAGCACCATCCCCAAGAGTCACACCACACATCTGAGAGTATTGTCCAAATGCTTCTTGAGCCCTGGTAGCCTTGGGGCCATGACCACTGCCCTGGGGAGCCTGGTCAGTGCCCAACCACACCCTGGGTGAAGAACCTTTCTCTAATATCCAACCTAAGCCTCCCCGACACAACTTCAGGCCATTCCTTTGGGTCCTGCCACCAGGCACCACAGAGATGAGATCAGTGTCTGCCCCTCCTCTTCTCCTCATGAGGAAGTTGAACACTCTGATGAGTCTCCCCTCCGTCTCCTCCAGGCTGAGCAGACCAAGTGCCCTCAGCTGTTCTCATGCAGCTTCCCCTCAAGACCCTTCACCATGTTTGTTGCTCTCCCTTGGATGCTCTCTAACAGTCCAATATTGTTCTTACACTGTTGTGCCCAAAACTGCCCACAGGACTGCAGGTGAGGCCACCCCAGAGCAGAGCAGAGCAGAGCAGAGCAGGACAATCTCCTCCCTCACCCAGCTGGTGATGCTGGGCCTGAAGTCCCCTAAAACAAGAATGTCCCTCCTGGTTGCCAGGGCACTGCTGACTCAAATTCAACTTCCCATCAACCAGGACCCCCAGGGCCCTTTCTGCAGAGCTGCTTTCCAGCATTTCATTCCTTTGTCTGTCTGTACTTCGAGGGTTGCCCCATCCCGGGTGCAGAATCTGGTACCTCCCCTTGTTGAACCTCATGGTGATGGCCCAGTCCTCTAATTTGTCAAGGTCTCTCTGCAGGGCTCTGTCCTCCACCCTGTGCACTTCAACATCTTCATAAATGACTTGGATGCAGGACTGGAAGGGACATTAAGCAAGTTCGCAGGCGATACAAAACTGGGATGAGCTGTTGACTCCCTCGAAGGTGGGGAGGCCCCACCAGTGACAGGCTGCAAGTCTGATGCCACCTCATCCACCGGAACCCTTTGGGCCCGACCCGAGGCAGTTGCTCAAACACGCTCATGCAGCTGTGGGCCAGACATTTGTGCAGAGGATACTGTGACAGATGGTATTGAAGGCTCCATCCCCAAGGTCCCTGCCAGGCTAAAAAGAGCTTCTCGGAGGACAAAAGAGGTGATGGCAAAAAATTTGATGAGTTTTGGAGATATGAGCTGGAAGAAGAGGTTTAAGTGTGGGTCTGAGGTGAACGAGGTGATGGGAAACTCTAAGATTTGCGAACTCTACAAAATTTCTGTTCCAAGACCAAAGGTGATGCCAGCGCTGTTGCTTGAGGATGGGTATCTGAGAAGAACATGCTCAAAAACTGTCCTGCTCTGCAAAAATTTAATCATCATTTAAGTTTTTCCAGTCCAAACTGACAGCTGCAGTCCTTCACCAATGTCCTGGCTTCAACCAGGACAGAGTGAATTTTTTACAGTAGCTGGGAGTAAATCTCAGCCTGGTCTGAACTCAACACAATGAGGAAATTGGGGTCAAAAAAGGACTGGAAAGTGTTTAGATAGGCTAAATTTTTTTCACAACTTTTTTTGCACAATGACAAAAGGTATGGCCTGGCCTCGGAAGCGCATCTTGTGGTCAGAGGGGCTTCAGGCGGAGGAGAGCAGAAACAGTTTTGTGCCTGGAAATTGGGGAGACCAGCACACAGTGGAAAAAGCCAAGGGAAACCAAGTTGTTTCTCAGAAGCCTTCAGGAGAGGTAATTTCTATCATTAACCACTTAGAGTGATGCCAGCCCAGTGTTCCAGAAGGTAATCAGGTGGACACCCACCAGCACATCTTTCTGTGCCTTTAAAGGAAGGTGTCTGGACCTTGCTGGCACAATTTGCTGAGTTCAGGTTTGGTCTCCTTGCTGGAGATACTTCCAGGCCAGGTTGCACTTGTGTCCTCCACAGACACATGCTCATGTTCTCCACAGTTCCTCCAAAGAGAACAACCCAAGGCACACAAAATACATGGCAGGGTACTGAGTCCTTTCATGCAAGCACTGGGCAGCTCACTTTGAAATACAGACTGGAAACAGGGCATCAAGGCAGGGAGGATCCCCCCACAAAGTGGTCATTGTGGTGACCTCAACATCCCCCACACTCACCAGAAAAGTAATTTCAAAGTGAACCCAACCTGTACCTTTATCAGACTGAGGAGATATTCATCACTTCCTTCATCGTGTGGTTTTTGTTTTGGCTGAAGCAAGGTCAGCAGCAGGAATCAGGGCTTAAAGGGCAGCCTGGAGGAAATAATCCTCCCCTTATTGGCTGCTTCTTACTAAAAGGGACTTTCAGAGGAGGCAAGACTCAAAACAAAAGACTCAAATAAAAGATGCTCTGCTGGGCCACGGACCAAATGAAGGTTTTGGGTTTTTCCCTGAGAAGCCCCCACCCTAATGTAATCAGTTTAAGAAGAAACCAGGCACTTTTGCAGAATATTTACACAAATTGAAGGCGCCACTCCCATTTTCAGTGACCAAAGACTTCTCTTTGTTCCTACAGGAGGGAAGTTGTAGCCAACAGGGTTTTATTTTCTGTGTCACCGGCCGGGTGCCCTGGTTTTGGCATGGATCGAGTACATTTGTCACTCTGTCAAGCCCTAATTTTAGTGATCGGGGTTGACTAAAGGACTGTGAAACCCTTGGTTTCATGTACATCTTATTTTAAGCTCTGCATTTTGTTTATTTTTAGTTGGTGACCATTTCTCTGCACCCTACTGCCGGCTGTGCCAAAATTTTGCAGTGATAACAGCCCATATTTCAGAGTATTTTCACAAAAATATATCTGTGTTTTCCTCCAGGCTGCTTATGCCTTGTAGGGCTCTTAACAATATGTTATCAACACTTGAGCTTTAAAACAAGACTCTCTGCACAGACTGATTTCTTAAAAAAAGAAAAAGTGTAATTCTCTCCTGAAATGCTCACTGCATTTAGGGAAGGGTTGATACAATTTAAATGCAACAGAAAACAGCAGAAATTCCTCCAAATAGAGCCACTCCAAGGTCATGACTCGCCACATCCTGCTCAATTAACGCACATAATTGCACAATTAATATCTATAATTGCTTAATTAATATAAAGCAAAGCAGCCTTACTGTTAGGGGGTGCTCAGGGAGCCACTGCCCTGGAAGTGTCCTCCCACTGCCCCGAAAACTGGGTAGGGATCACAACCTGGGAAAGCAAACATGAAATATTTGAATACTGAGAGAAAATGAAGAAATGAGAAAGTGAAATATTAAGCAAAGGATGAAGGTCTGCACTAGGAAAGGTATTCTGGCAGTGCCAGTGAAGCCATGGTGGGCAAGTCTGCTCTTAATGCACTTGTTTTGAAGGATGATGGTGAAAATAGAAGGAACCAAGGAAAATGGAGGTGGGAATATCCCCTGGAGATGAAAGCAGGACTGATGTCTGAGCTAGATCAGGGTTTTTCCCCAGCAGGTTTGAACACCTCCAGAAAACAAGAAAAAATAAATGAGATTTTTAGAGGTCGAACCGAGATATGTCCAGAAAACGCAGGTGTGCTTGTGGTTGGTCTGTCCACAGAGGATGGAGGTCAACGTAGTCCTGCCCCGTCCTTTTCGACTCCTAGTCGGTGGCAAAAGCTCGTCAGGGGATCACACTGAGGGTTACTGGTACAATCTGGGTCTGAAAAGGAGAGAAAAGAGAAAAAGGAATGAAACAGCACTGCTGTTGGCTGTGCCCCCATTTCATGTTGCCATTTCCCTGGTTAATTACAATCCTTGCTTGCGTGTAAATGTGTTTTTATACTTGGGCTCAGACAGAGAGAACTGGGGAACAGCCACTACCTCAGAAATGGGGGAGCTCCCAGACACGGTTTAATAAGGAGAAGTCCATCCATATGGTAGAGATGATTTTACAACTACCAAGAATCTGGCCTTTATGGGACTGGGATTTCTAGGCCCATCTCAGCAGTTTCAGTGGAAAAACGAAGATGGGCTGAGCAAGGACCAGCACAGCCACCGACACAGGGGTGTTCTGTGTTTGACTGCAAAAAAAGGAATACAAGAGATAAAATTCACCACATCTCTCCATATATATCACCCCTAGTGAGCCCCTCGGATCTTCAATATCCATCTCTGATGAACGTCCCTCTACATACATCACCTCCAGATATTACCTGTGTGTCTATAAACATCACCCGAGATCTCCAATATATGTCTGATATATCTACCTTGATATATATCTCCTGGTAGAGAGCTCCTCAGATCTCCAATATAAATCCCTTATATTATATATATATAGTCCAATATATGCCCCTCGATACACACAACCTCTGCCAAGCTCCTCCAATCTCCAGTCTAGCACTGATGTATCACCTCGATACAAACCAACCCTCGACAGCCCCTCACCAAGGCACACCTGACATACACAGCTCTGATACATGGCACCAGGCTGGAGCTCCTCAAATCTCAGACAATCATCTGACAAGGCACACATCATCTTCAGGGAGCTCCTCAGAGCTCTGATAGATGTCCCATGATACGTGTCGCCTCCAGAGAGCCGCTCAGATTTCAATACACATCCAATATACCTCCCCTGATATGCGTAACCTGTTCCAGAGCTCCTCGGATTGCTGATCTGTGCCTAACACAGACACGTGTATGTACACCTCCATGTACTGAACTGCTGATTTGAATGCACCTCTGATACGTGCACCTCCAGTTGCACACCACCTCCAAGGAGCTCCTCAGATGCCCAATACCCATCTGAGATACCTGCACCTCCGGAGCGCTCCTCAGATCCCCACGACACACCTCAGGGATGCATCACCAGCAGAGAGCTACGGCTCGTGTGGTGAGGCCAGATAGGAGATCCATGAGAACTGTTTCCCCTGGTTTTAATTCCACCCCAAACCCCAGGCAGTAACACCACCTGCAGTTCTGGGCCTTCACAGCAGGCATTCATCATCTCAGACAGGAACATGGGTCCAAGAGAGTTACATGGGGAAGCTCGCATAGGAAGTGCCATTTCTGGAAACCTGGCCTAAGGTCATTGCCCAAGGAGAGATATGGAAAGAACGGGGTCATCTCGGGGCAAAACACGGCAGAAACCTCCAACCGTGGAAAACTTGGTGAAAGGTGCTTCTTGACTTCTCAGGCCAGTGCAGGTCCTGCTGAGAGATTGAGAGACCTAATCTGGGTTACACTAAGTGCTCAGAAGGGCCTGAGTCCAGAACTCTTCTACCACAACAGCAGGTGAAATATTAGTGGTTATTTCTGGTAAAGAATTTATGCTCATGCCTCAGAGGAACATGAATGGGCTGATGCCAAATACCTGTAGTGAACCTGGGATTTGATTTTCATTGGATTTGTCCTGGCATCATGATGAAAAAGCTCATGTTTTGCACCAGTCCTTCATCCCTATAAAGACTTTTTTTTATCACACAGGAAAGACTTTTGTCATCTGGGCTTGCTGTGTGAACAAAACGTGAGGACTGGGGGGAAAGAGGCAGAAATAAGGCTCTGTCACTTAAAAGTGCTCTGATAGACTGGCAGACTGATTTTCATCCTTGGACGCGGTCAGGCTTGAGGTCTTGGATGCTGCATGCATGTAGGACAAAAACATTTGCAACTTCTGCAGAAATGCCACTTTTGTCCCCATCATGAAGAACACCAAGAGCCAACCCCACCAGGGACATCTCCCTGAACACCCTTGCAGAGAGAGAAAGGAGTCTTTTTGAGCTGGCACACACTTTTAGCAACTTCAAAAGGCATCCTTTGAAGTTTAGCAAAGGCCTTTGAAGTCCTCCCGATGCGAAAGGGAATGGAGGAGATGCCTCCTTCAAGATGCTCCACCACAGGCAATGCAAGGCAGCAAGATCCATGGTGTCCCAGGCGCTCATGGTTGTAATTCAGCAGCTGCCCGAGGGTCATGAATGAGACACCATTTCTGACAAGTCATCAATCCCCCCAAATGCCCTAAATCCTGATCTAGTCGACCTGAATAGCATCCAACAGCAGAGAAGGGAGCCCAGTATCCTGGGATGGCAGCCTGTACCCTGGGTGCAAAAAGCCAAGGGCATCCTTGTTAATAAAGATTTAATGAAGTGTAAGGGAATGCTAATAAAGCTGACATTTAGCAAAACAAAATTCAGGATTTTTGCACAAAGTGTAGGATTTTAAAGCAAGAAGGCTCTTCCCAGCAAGTCACTTTGTTTCTTCCAATGTGAGCGGGCCACAATGCTTCCAACCTCATCATGTCAGTGCTGTTTAATTGTGACTACCATGTTTTAATAAATTTAATGCCAGCTCCTCTGACTTAGGGGGAAACCACAAACAGTGAAATCCCCAATAATGCTGAGTTTTATTGAATTATTTTTATACCTCACACTATGCCCAGCAGCAAGCTCTACTGACCCCAAACTCCACACCCGTGGGGATAACCAAAGAAAAACCCTGTAGGTGCGAAAAACAGTACAAATGCAGAAATCAAAGCTCAAATTTCAGTTAACCCTTTAAGGAGCTCCAAGGGATGATCGTGATATATCTTTGCAACATCCGCTGCCATCTGCAATGAGGACTTTTGTGACAAAAACCTTTGGTGTGTTGGGGTTTTCCCCACACAGTGCAATTTCTGTAGCATCTCCAGCATCTGGGTAAGGGCTGCGGCCAAGTGTTGGGGATGCTCAAAGGGGCAAAGAGGAATACAGTATTTTCATTTCAGAAGAAAAACTGGTGATGCACAAACCCCACCCTTTCTCTGAGAGAGTGAAAGATTTGAGATGTGCCCACACACCCAAATATTTTTGTATTTGTGCAAAAGCAAAGCTGCTTTGAGGCAAAACACAGTTGGGAGAGACAGGTATTGGTGGAGCCCTGCTGTAGGTGACTCACATTATCCAAACAGGGCATGGAGAGAAATACTGGACATCCCCACCCCAGACATGCACATGTGAACACATCTGGATCCAGGGAACAAAAGCAGCCTCTCTCCACTGTGCTGATAAATAATGGAAAGGCAAAGTGCCCTGCAGAAGCAGCACCATACTGTTCGGCCTCGGGCGAGACGGAGGAAAATTCGGTACCCATGAGGTCTGGAACAGTGGGATTAATAACACATCAATTTTAATGCAGGGTGGCTTGTACGGTTTTTTCCCTTTTCCCTTTTTTTTTTTTTTTTTTTTTTTATCCTGCTTCACAAACAGCAAAGTGAATGTTTGAGCATCTCAGTGGGGGGTTAATGAGGACTCTGATTAGTTATTCAGATTTGCCGATGCTGCCTACATCCATCCTCGGATGGGGGAATAACAGGAAAGGGTTTGCAGAAAAAGCTCTTAGAGATGACCTGCTTGGCTTTCACAGCTCAGGCAGATGAAGGCTTTGGGGGGGCCCATGTTACAGGGGTCCCCAACCCCAGAATCCTAGTGCCAACTTTGGGATGGAAAAGCATATTTTCCCATCATTTGTAGGGGATGGAAAAAGCTGCTGCATGTTCAGCCATGCCAATTCCTGTAAAGTTTCGGAGGAAAATACTTGGATTTTTTTCACATGAAAAAAAAAATGATTCTCGGCTGCCCTTAATAAAATTTGTGTGCAATTGTGGTCAGAAGTATATGGCCAAAAATGACGGGTGGATGGATGCAAGGATGCATGGATTCATGGATGCAAGGATGTATGGACACACAGAGTCATGGATGAACATACGTGGTGAAAAGATACATGGACACATGGAGGCAAGGGTGGAAGAAAGGATGGATCATCCTGTAAAAGCCACCACTGGGCTGCAACAATGCAACAACTGCTGCAGTATTTTCTACAGCATCCCATAAAATTCTAACAGTGGTTTATGTCCTTGTGGAAAAGCAATGAGCTCACCTCCTTGCTCCTTGACCCAGGGACATTTTAAGCAGGTTGAGCTCACATCAGTATTTTAAGAAGGTGGAACTGCTGTATTTCGGGGTTGCTTTCCAGATTTAGGCTTTTGTTCTTCACCTGCATCAAAAATCAAAAGGGAACCTGAGAAAATAAATGGCAGGTGTCCAAAATGCTGCTGCAAAAGGCCTAAAGGATGGAGCCAGGGAGGTGTTTCATAGCATTGCAAAGGGGCTAATAAAAAAATATAGGCATTATTTTAGGATTGACTCTAGGATTCATTATTTCTTCATCAAGAAGAAATATTTGAAGGATGAACAGGAGGGTGAAGGCACTGTCTCAGTGGTAAATTCATCCTAAGAACACTTTATTTCTTCTAGGCTCTGTTGACCCAGTTGGCTCTTGCTTTGAGCATCACTCAACCTAGCACCCAACTGGGGTTTGGGGGGGCTAAACTCCCTGGTCTTTGTGTCATTTCCCACAACACCTGCCAGAATCTCAGAGGAAAGACAAACTGGAGTTATCCTTCCTATTTCACGTTGAGGCACTCCATCCCAAACAGGCTCTTTTCCCAAGGACTGCCTCCATATGCTTTGTCTGGGTTTTAAACGGTGTGTTAATTGTTCTGAATTAACAGCTCCAGCTGGAGAAGCAAACAAGCAATTTGCAACCTTAAGATAACACCCAACTTATCTCAAGTGATTTAAGTTGGGAGTTTGGTTGGTTGGTTGGGGGGGGGGTTTAGTGGTTTTTGGGGTTTGGGGTTTTTTTTTTTTTTTGTGGGGAAATAGCACCTTTCTGGTTGTGAATGCACTGTCCAGAGCTTGGCTAAAATCACTCCGTGCACCCAATCCACCCGGGGTGGCCACTGGCACATGGCCACAGAAGGAGGTGGGATTGTAGGACAAAGAGAAAAAATGAAAAATCTCTGCATTTCATTTTACTTTAGAGACAGGAAAAATATAATATATCCTCATCACTGCTGGGCAAACCACTGACTGCAGAAGGGCTAAGGATTATTTTCTCCCCAACACATGGGGGTTTTTTATTACACAGAATCAGAGAATCCCAGAATGGTTTGGGTTGGAAGGGACCTTAAAACTCATCTTGTTCCAACTCCCTGCCACAGGCAGGAACACCTCCCACTATCCCAGGTTGCTCCAAGCCCCGTCCAGCCTGGCCTTGGGCACTGCCAGGGATCCAGGGGCAGCCACAGCTTCTCTGGGCACCCTGTGCCAGGGCCTCCCCACCCTCACAGGGAAGAATTTCCATTTACAGTTTGTTTCAAAATATTCAAGCTCTCAAATAGACCAAAAAAACCCGTCAGCAAACTCTTTCAAGCTTTCTTCCTTTGCCCTCTTTCATCTTTTTCCCTTTTCTTTTTTTCATTTGCTGCTAGATAGAGGAAGGAAGAAGGAAAGACCATGATGATGATTTGTTTACAAGACTGGATCTTCAACATGGATATAACAGTATTTTTTTTTAATTGTCATTTCAGCAATTTAAATCCTTTCTAATCTCACTCAGGGTGTGGGATTCAAGGAGGAAAGCCCACTCCTCTCTTCCCACCCTTCCATGCCTGGTTTTAAGAGTAGCCAATGGCACTGGCAGTGAAACAGACTCCAAAAGAAAATATTTCTATGATTATGACCGAGTGTCTGCTGCCAGATTGAGTGGAAACTCCTCTTGGTACCTGTCCTGGTTCGAGCCACGAGAGGGTTAATTTTTGCAGTTGCTGGGAGGGGTCAGGGCCAGGACCTGGTTATTCTACACCACTTCACATCATTTTGGGGGGAAGGGCAGGAAAGGGACTCTCTTCCCAGCCGAAGGGAGCAGCTCTAGCTGCAAGGTGAGCATTTTTATATGTGAATCGCTCTCTTTTTTGGTACACTGTTGTTATTAACATTCTTGCTGTTACTGTTTGTTTTCTTCTCTCTTTCCTGTTTCCAGTAAATTGTTCTTATCTCAACCCATCTTTTTGATGATGATCTTTGCCTTTTGTGCCTCCAGTTCTCTTCTCCAGGAGGAGAAGGGGAGAGGAAAGGGGATCAAGTGAGTGGCAGCTGGTTTGCAGTCTCAGTAGAAGACTGAGACTCTGCAAACTCTATCCCTGCCAAGACTGAGTTGGGAGTCAATGTCCATCAACCCCCAACAGTTTTCCAAGAGCATCGGATAACTGGGGTCATGGATGGGGTCACGGTCCTCCAACATGGTCTTCTGCTGAAGTTGGGGCAGTGTCTCCATTTTGTCTCCTTTTTCCAGAGAAAAAGGGGGTCTAACTGTGCCCTGAAGACACGAAGAAGGGCCATTAAGATGCAACGACGCATCCGTCTCCAGTCATGGGAGGCACCTCCAAAATACAGACCCAACTCTGGGGCTGTGGGACTCAGGCAGCCTTGGATGCCCAGATCCCCAGTGCCAAGCTGTGCTACCTGACGACCTCCTGGCACATGGATAAAGTAACAGGAGAAGCGATAAATCACTTTGGCACCTTCCCTGGGCATGGCAGCCCTTGATAAAAAACCAAACCTCAAGGGAGGGAGTCTGACACCACACTACTCCCAGTGCATTCTGTTGCACACATTAATCCTTCTTGATGGAGAATTACAATTAGGGCTCCGTCTTAAGGAGATATCAGCAATCAGATATCTTATCAAATGCCACCTCAATTATTCAAATAATCCCTGGCTCTTAGATTTGGGTGCTGTTTAGGGAAAGCGGTCCGATTAATGTGCTGACACTTCCCCATCACGTCCGACATCCTCAACTTCATGTCTGATTACGGAATTTGCATTCAATTTAATTTTTTCCATCTGGAGTAAATGAATAATCCGAGTACCTACCCCAGCCTTAATTACATTTGTTAAATTAAAAACCTGGGATGTGAGAAATTTAAATGCATGTAGCTCCATGGCCAGACAAACCTGCATGTTCAACCTGCCGCAGCCCTGCCAGCTCCTGCTCCAATTTCTCTTCCTTCCCCACAGCCAGGCATCAAGGAAATTACAACTAGAAAACAAAAATTCTTTCTAAACGATGAAACAATAGATGATCTTTTGACATTTCCAGTGCTGTTTGCAAGGGAATGAGATAAAATGTAATAAATTCATATACTTCTGTGTGTTTCTTGGCTCCAGCAGCTAAAATTTCCATCTCTTTATGCAGGAGTCCTGGGGAGCAGAAATCCTTGATAATGCCAAACAATTCGACACTTTATTTTCTCTTTACTCCACACCATGCAAAACACAGGCTTCAAGCTGCCAGCTGCTGGGAGTGAAACCAGATGCCACATCCCTTTTCCATATGGAAACAGAAATCACCCCGTTTGGGGGGGTCCTGTGCTCCCCTCGGTCGCAGCCCTCCATGACCCCAGGGCTGCTACTGGCACACAGCAAAGCCTCTCTCCAACAGCAAAAAACCACTATTTCAATGGTGCAGTTGTCATTTTTTACACCCAGCCTGGCTCAGGCCAGATCCTTGTACCATCAGACTCAGAGAACAGAAAAAAAATTTGCCCCAAGCCACCACATTTCCTAATTTTAAAATAAAGAAGGTAAACAGAGAGGTGTAAGTAAAACTACTGAACTTGATACATTTTTTAAAATTAACTTAGCAGAAGCTTGCTGAATTTCCCTTCTTCCAGAGATGATGAAACTCAAAAGGCTGGAATTCATAGGTGG
Organism: Corvus moneduloides; assembly: GCF_009650955.1. NCBI lineage: Eukaryota > Metazoa > Chordata > Aves > Passeriformes > Corvidae > Corvus > Corvus moneduloides. The sequence goes on along the minus strand of NC_045500.1, from coordinate 1,809,925 downwards.
ACTCAAAGTGGTGATGAGAAAAGTGTCCAAATAATTAAAGAATAATTAAACATTAAATGGAAGATAAAGCATTACCAGCTCAGACCATTTTAGGAGGAATATTTCAGATATTAATTGGAAATGGGAAATGTCAAATAAATATCTTTGGGTGTTGATCTAGATGTCAGCAGCAATGAAAACGTTGAGGAAAGTCTTTTCTCCACACTTACAAAGACTGAGTTAAATAACTCACATGTGAGTGAGTGCAATGACAACAATCCCCCAGTCTGAGAGACCAGTAATAAAATACGGTTAAAAATATTCAGGGAAAGCCACACTCAGGTAAAGTGAGACAGGTGAGAGCAGAATCAAAAATAGTTTTCCCTTTCCTCCCAGCATGCTTGCAGCTCAGACAACACTTCTGCACTCTCAGGGAGCTGGATTTGACTCCCCAGCCCAAAAAAATCCCTTCAGAGGGGTGTAATAGAGCATCCCCCCAGGCACAGCAGCCCTCAGATTTGGCCATCAGAGCAGGCAACTTGGATGCAGTCTAATGGACCTGCGGTTCCTCATCCTTCCTGACTTTCTTCTGCTTTGTTTGGAGTTAACAGTTATAGCTCCAGAGAAGAAAACATCATGTTTTAGCAATGAGGTCCCCAGCGAGGCTGTTTAAAAATTAATTAGTGCCATGCAATGTATTAGCGATGAATAGTAATTTTAGCTTTTGTACCTACTTCATTGCCTTCTACATGGTTGTTATTCCAGCTTTTCCATGGTCCTCCCAGCCAACCAGGACCTATACAGAGCATACCAAGGAAATTATTGGCTGTGTCTCCTGGAAATACCCAATCCAACAGCAAACACACACCCCAACATGTTCTCTCTGAAGCTTTTAAATAAATCAAGGTCATATTTGCTGAGCTGGCTGAAAGGTTGGGAACCTGCTCTGCTCAAAGAGGTTCCAATCATCCCAAAACAGCAGCTGTCCAAGGGTGTGAGCCTGGCTAGACACCCCCCATAGCCCCTGAGCATGTTGTGGTATGGAGGAGGTTGTGGGTCGTGGCTTCATCCAGGAGGGAGGACAGAGGTCCTCCCTCCATGGACAGACATGGGCGGAGATCGCCCAACCCTGAAGATGGAGAACCTTCAAGGATGGAGGTCTGCCAACCCCAGATGTCTCTGCCAGCCCCAAGGACGAAGATTCTCCTCTAAACCCAAGGAAGAAGATCCTCGTATCCCAAAGATGGAGACACACTCCCAACTCTGAAGGTGAAGATGCTCAAGCCTCAGGGATGGAGCTCCACAAAACACAAGGAAGAATCCACCTAACCCTAAGGTTGGGAATTCCCCCAGCCACAAGGAAGGGGATCTCCCAACCCTGGAAGTGGAGATCTCCAAAACCCAAGGATGGAGACACACAAAGTTCAAGGAGAGAGCTCCTAACCCTGAGTATGGGGATCCACCAACCCTGATGATGTAGATCCTCAAAACCCAAGTACCTTCACAACCCTGAGGATGGAGATTCTGCAGACTCCAAGGATGGTGATCCCCCAAGAATGGAGAACTTCCAAGGAGAGAGAAATCCCCTCCAGGACAAAGACCCCCCCAAACTTAAGGATGCAAACCCCATCTTCCCCAATCCCATGGAGGGCAATCACCCCCTGGGCCATCAGTGGCTGAAGTCTTCACCCCACGCTGCACGGAGCAGGACCCGGGGGCATTACCCTGGTCTGGTAATGGCCACCTCCCAAACTGCAACCCCAAACGAGCCACCACTGCGCTCCTTTCAGCAGTGAGTGAGGCAGCAGGGACCAAGGAACCTTGCTGTGTCGACTGCCTTCAGGTGGATTGTGGAGCTAAGGGGAATTTGCTGGGACATCTGGAATATATTCATTTTATGGCATGTTTCATATCACAGACAGGTACTTTGAAGCAGTTAAGTAGTAGCAGGGCAGCACGTCCCCATGGGTGGGCTGCGGTTTGCGCTTTCAGCCCGAGCTGCACCAGCATGACAAAGGGGCTGGGGAGACAGAGCTGACATTTCCCAAACAGCTTTGTGCCTCTGGGGGCAAATCCAGCAAGAAATTAAAACCCAAAAGGCCAAAAAAAAAAAGAAAAAGGGAAAAAAAGAAAGAAAACAACCCGCACATCTAAGTGATGTTGATCCCCCACATCAGGCTATTAACAGGCCCATCACAAATTGTAAATGACTCAGATAAATTAAATGGCTTAGCAACTGTGAGGAAAGGCCCTTCTGAAGATTCATTTGTTTCGTGGAAAAGAAATTATTCGGGAATTTTAAATCTTTTCCAGCAGCTTGACACAGACACCCTGTCAAGCCCACATGTTGATGCTCACGCAGCCCTGGGAGGCAGTCAGCCCTGAAAGGAAAAGTCAGAGAATCAGAGAATCCCGGAATGGTCTGGGTTGGAAGGGATCTTAAAGATCATTCATTCCAATTCCCTGCGATCAGCAGGGACACCTTCCACTATCCCAGCTTGCTCCGAGCCCTGTCCAGCCCGTTCTTGGGCTCTTCCAGGGATGGGGCAGCCACAGCTTCTCTGGGCAACCTGTGCCACGGCCTCAGCACCCTCACAGGAAACAATTTCTTCCTGATTTCTAAACCTCCTCTCTTTCAGTTCAGTGCCATCAAAGTCCTCTGCGAGCATCCAAAAGCAGGGGGATACAGGCACGTTCCCGCTGGCAAGCCACTAACGAGGCTGTGCCCCCTCCTAGCAAAACTATTAAAAGCCTCAGCCAATGAGGAGGTCTGAAAATGGGATGAATTGACCCAAAAAGCCCCCATGCTGAGGGAAAGCCAGCAACTGAGCTGCAATTAAAAAAGAAAAAGGGGGACAGTAACACGGGGCAAGAAACTAGGGTTGCAACCCTGGGTGCAGTAAGGTGCAGCAATGCCAAAAGCTGCAGTGATCCCCCGAGGCCCAGCGAGCTGCAGTGATTTACCCCCCAAAGCAGGGAGCCACTGCTTTCCTCCCGTGCTAACTCCTGAAATCCATGCGTTACACCTACCTGACTTCAGAGGCAAAGCCCAACTCCCCATTCACAGCCCTTTTAGCTCATGTAAAATTGAGGGGTTTTTCACCTTCAGACACTATTTCGCCGGCAGCAGCAACTCAAAACACCTTTTAATGGAAGTTCAGAGGTATAAAAGATGCAAAACACCCCTAAATTATTCACACGGTGTTTCAATCAAAGCCGCACTATGGGATAAAGGGAAGGATCTGGTGACCCTGGGGATGTCTCCCCATCCCCGTCTAGATAGAAAAACCCTTCTTGCATTTATTGGGGAGAAGTGAATGGGGGAGAGAATAAAATAAAAGGGTTTCCTGTATCCAGAAAGGGCTGGAGAGTGAGGAATGCAAGGAGTACCCACTTTTCAGGTGCATCCAACCAGAGAATCCTGGTTGTACTTGCCCTTTGGCAACACTGAAGCTTTTCCAAACTTTTATAGCACCAGAGGAGTAAAATTAAAGTGCAGCATGGGAAGAGAAAATGCTAACCTAGAAATCCAGCAAGAAGGGATGGAAACAACAACAACAACAAAAAAGAAAATTAACAGGAAACTCAAAAATTATTATTTTGTATTTCAAATACAAGAGGTTTTCCAAAAGATAAAGCCTTGGAAGATATTTCTTCTTCCATTTTTTTCCTCTCTGTTTCGCTTCTTTCTGTTTCACTGAGCATCCAGGTGCTCCTGAGCTGGGATTTCCATTTCTCTGGCTCTTTCTTGGGGCAAAACCCCAATAGCCCAATACAAAAAAACCCAAAGCCCAATCCCAAAAGTAGGACACCAAGCCCTGCTCAATCCAACCTCAGTATGAGGCTCGCTAATTACCCCGTAATAGTATTTATATGCTGCCGGCACACTCGGAAATGCAGCTCCTAACAACCGAGGTCGGCATCAATATTAATGTCCCGGCTTGAGTCTCCATATGCAGGGACCAACAGGAGACAAAAAAACATCACAGCACAGTGAAAAGAGGGGCAGAAAAGGAATTTTAGAAGTATTTTTCTGTGTTTGGGCAGGAAGGGAGTGCTTGAGATTAAATGAGGGGAGCAGCAATAAGAGCAAATATAAGTTCCCATCTCTGAGGCATAAATCTTCCAGCACTGCAAAATTTTTCACCATCCATATGCCCTTCCTCAAACTTTGAGTCTCCCCACAGGTAGGAACAGGCCAAAAAAACTCTTCTTTTCTTGTGATGGGAACAGGTTTCTAAAATTCAGGGCCTTCCCCTAACTAGTTACTCTAAGACGTTCAGCTTCAAATATTCACCCCTGCAAAATTCAGTCCTCTCTTGGTTGCTCATGCAAAACCCCAGGCTTTGGGTTGGCTCAGCTGGAAATGACCTCCCGAGAAGCATTTCTTTTCCAGTGATAGTTTGTTCCCTACATAACAAGGGAGCATATCCCCCCAGAATCAATATTATATTGCATGCAAACATACACAGAATATCTGTAGAAACGTGGCTAGACAGGGCACAGTGTGGGTTGCATACATGTCTCAGCACCACTCCATAATTCGATTAAAAACCGTCTTTTCTTAATAATTTCTATGCAGAGACACTTGTCACACCAGGAGCATTAAGGCAGAGTTTAAATGGAGTTAATAAACTATTAATAGCCTGCAGTAAGGCTGTGATAGATTTGAGCTGCATGTGATCAGTACCCCTTGGTACCCATGGCCGTGCTCGGTGCACATCGATAAAAATCAGAGGTCTTCCATGGAAAATGCAGTTCCAGGAAATCTGGTGTTTCTCGTGGAAAGATGCATGTTTGCAGGATTTTCTCCATCAGAATGAAAGCTGGCAGTTTAAGAGCAAGCATGGATGTGGCATTCACTCTGTGGACTGTCAGGTGCTGTGTCAACCCACACCACTGACATGCTAATTCATGTTGATTAATACTGAAAGAAAATGAACAGAAGCCATAAAGTTCATGCCCAAAAATTCAACATTAAGACGTTCCCAGATCATCATTTTGCGGTACTTTCTTTCCATTGCAATTCGAGAATTTCCTTATTTTTAGTCAAATTTGAAGCAAGAAAAGGGCAAATCGTGGAAAGAATTTGAAAATAGATGCTCTACTTCCCGCAGCCACTGTGGTTATGAAGCCTTTACTGACACATTTTGAGCTGTTATTAAACAACATCAACAAGTAACACTGACCCTTCAGAGAAGCCCCAGCTCTGTACTGATGACTACAACAGCAGCAGGTAACTCATTAACCCTTCAAAGACCCAGTCTTGAGTTAATGACTACAATGGCAAAGAATAAAATGTTGATCCTACAGAGAAGACCCAGCCCTGCATTGATGACTACCCTGTGTAGAAGCAGGACTCAAGCCAACTGCCTAAAGACTGCCATAAAAATCAAATGCCACTATTAAGTGATTTCAGATATTGCAAGAAATCCCCAGAGACTAATTATAACCTCGTTTGGCAATTTGGGTGGAAAGCACACTCTGCAGTTGTAGCCTTGGCCATCAATTCTGGTCAAACTTGAGATCTTTCTAAAGAGCCATTGTGTGACCCAGTGGAAATGGCAATTTTTCATAAGGAATTTCCCCCAAAGCTTAAATTGCCTCTTTATTAAATATTTCTTAGTTCTAACTTGTGGAGAGAGGCTGCGAGGTCTATTCCAGGAGGAGCAGTCTGTGAGAAAAAGTCAGAGGGTAAAAGCTTATCAGGGAAAAAAAGTGAGGATTTCCACTTGAGATGCTGATTGGAACCACCTGAGGACCCAAAGATAAACTCTAAAACAGGAGGGGTTTGTTTTTCTTTATTGGGATGATGAAAGAAGAACCATGAGAAGGAGTAACACCTTCTTCCACCTCCCCCAGCTGCAGATGGCCACCACCTTTTGGGCATTCCAACCCAAACCCTGACAATCCACTACAAGACTCTTCCCCACCACTTCCAAGAGAGATGAGTGAAAGGAGAGCACCTTCCTCCAACCTTTCCATCAGCATCAGAGGAAACACCTAAACACCAGAAACACCTAAACCACCACACCTTACAAATCCCTCCCTGCCTTTCCCCTCCCCGATGGCTGCTTTCCCCAGAGGATCCCCCAAGACGTCCAAAACCTGCTCAAAATCATGACCTGCCAAACAATTAACTGAAAGCAAACAAGAAATCGAGTTAATTAATAAATTGGGAACTACTGAAAGTCAACACGCCACACAATCAACTTGCCACAGGCCGCCTGTGCCAGGCATGGCTGCTGTTTCAGTGCTCTGTGTTTTCCCCCACTGGTTTCCCATGAAATGGGAGCTGCAAGGACTGAGAGAAATAAGAGTAATTTTGAGGGTTGCTGCAGCTTTTCAGCTCTCTGACGAGATGGTATTGGCTGATCTCCTACACAGCTGCTCCCTGCTGAATAGACACATCCCACCTCCAGTGCCGTTGGCCATCAACCAATGTGGGAATAAAAGCAAGTTTTGGGGTTTTTTTTCCTGTTGATGTGAATTATTTGGGGATTTTTTTATTTCTGGCTAAGGAATATGTGGTGATTTATCCAGAACTGCATTTAGATGGAAAAATCCCCTCTTTGCTGTCTCATCCCTGCCTAAGTGGCAGCTGCAAGTGGTCCAGTGCAGTGACCACCATCCTACAGCGAAGTGGGTCAGGACTATTTAATACCAAAAACTGGGGAGAAATGTTGTATTTCTTCAGCAATAAATGCTCCTTTTCCCAAAGTGCTAGTTCAGAATGGAGAAAAACATTCAGTTTTGAAATGCCTCAATGAAATTTAATTTTTGGTTTGAATCAACAGCTTCACTCAGTGCCATTTTAATGCTATTTTATGCTGAAATGTCAATTGGAAACTAACATTTTAAAATGTCAAAACATTTCACGTCTGCAGACGGTGCCGATAGTTTTTTGCTTCCATGTGTCCAAACAGAAAACGCTTTTGGAATTTTACCATGGGAAGAATAAAATTTTTAGATATAGATGTATTATATATATATATATATAAATCAATATTTTGACTTCTTGGAATGAAAACAAAGTTAAAATATAATATTTCCTCTAGGATGCAAACAATATTTTCTGACAAGCTGTAATCACCAAAAAGCAATCTGAGCCAAATGTTTGCTACCATGGTCTGTTATAGCTCAATGGAAAGAGAAGAGAAAGAAATTTTTGATATTGTAGGCTCTCTGAACCCTTTTTTTGCCACTTATTTCCAGGGTGCAGGAAGCTCCTTCCACCATACAGAACCGTTTCCAATGCACTGATTTTCCTTAATAGTGGGGAAAACAGCCTCAAAAAAATGATGATTTTTCTCTTCTAGAAAAGGAGAACTGGGGGGGGGGGGGGATTTGAATTTTGAGGCGATTTTCCCTGTATTTTGCACTGATGACACCTTACCCCCAGAACTGGAGAGGAAATGGAACTGGGAGGTTTTTGCCACGCTCATGCCGGCTGCAGGCAGCACGTGCACAGAGCGTGGGGGGTTTATCCAATATAAATGCAATTATCCAGTGATCTAACCTTTTAAATTCCTGTCTTGCCCATGTGTTACCAGAAAAAAAACTAATGGAAAAAAAATAGGAAAAGAAAGCAAATAGAAGCCAAGCAATCCACGGCAGTCACAGTAAAAAAAAAAATAAAAATAAATAGAATTTTACTTATTTTCCTGGATCCAGGGGCAGGGTGTAAACACACAGTGCTGTAAAATGGGATGAAAACGGGTAGTTTTGGAACCATTATTGGCCAAGTTTCTTGTTCCAAATCTCACAGCTCCATCATCCTCGACAGCACAGCTCAGCCACCCTCCATCACCTTTACATCTCCTCCAAATTTCTATTTTTCTCATTTTTTTTCCGAGCCTGGGCTACAGCCCCGCGCGGGGAATAAGCGCAATTATCTCGTCTCGCCACATTTTTCCAGCTCTGCCTGAGGTTTAATTAAAGCCAAGTGAAAAACACAGAGGAGCAGCACTGGGTTCTGATATCACCCCACCACATGCGGCGGGGAGAGAGGGAAAAATGGGGGAAAAAAAAAAAAGGGGAAAAAAAACACCTCCTTCATCGTCGACTTTTTAATTTAGCAAACCTTCCTGGATATTGCTCTTTCATCACATTTCCTTTAAAAAATACATATATAAATATCTATATATGTAGCTATGCAGGTGCCCACGAATATATGGACACCAGGATACGCATGCACCCTATCTCTATAAAATATATATATATAAGTGTAGCCTAATCCCCTGTAATCTCCTTGAATTACACCTCAACCACCCTCCTCACAGGTGACCTTTCCACGAAAGGCTGTTTCTATGCCAACAGCATTGTTTGAGTCAGGCAAGAGAAAAAATACGGCACAATAATCTGTAATTTTTCCTTAATTCAGTGTTTTCACCCATGGTTAGGAGCCAGTTGATGTTAGAAACACCCTGGTCACAGAAAAAAAATACTAAAAATTAATTAATATCTAGGATTTAAATACTAAAGGAAGAGCGCAGTAACCTTGACCCAATTTAGATTTTGACTAAACTTCTGGAATTGTTTTTTCAGTGAAATTCCCCTCACTTGGGGGTTTAGAAGCAAAATCCTACAGTTTTAAGGTCCTTTCCATATTAAAATCTGCAGTTCTCTCTCCTGCTCCATCTCATCTTGCCAAAACAATCCACAGGTATCAGTTCCTACCATAAGTCCAATTATGGAAAAGTCAGAAAATCTCAAATTTTTTCCATTTTTACTGTGTTTTGGGGAATTCCACCAAGTAGCTCATCTCCAGTGGGGAAAAAAAAATAAAATTACAATGCATAACAGATCTGAAATGCTTGAGAAATTGTTATAACATGCACCAAGCCAGCAAAAAACGTCAGGTAATAAGTGGTTATGAGATCTGACTGAGCAAAAGCAGCTCAATATAAATAATTTTCCAGAGAAAAAGACTCTTTTGGGGTCTAGATAATGTTACTGCATTTAAAATTTGCGACATTTTCCCTCACTTTTTGCAGTTCCTGGAATTCCAACTCAGCCCATAAAACTCATCCCTAAGCAGAGCCTCTAACAGCGATACAGAGAAAGAAAAATGAGATTTTGCCAGCACAAGTTCTGGGGTTTTGGTGTATTTTGGAGAGTGGCACCAGGAGCCATTGACTGTTGGGTTGAAGTATCCCCAAAATTGTGTTTGTCTGGCTTGCTGAGAGAGGGACAACCTCCAGATCCCTGCATATTCTTCCTATTGGCTGGTGGGGATTTATTTCTGTTTTTCTTCTGACCCAACCCCAACATCTTCATGGGTCCCAGGAGGGAAAATATTTCCCAACAGATCCATCTCACAAGCACTGAACCAAGAGGATAAAAATACCGGTTGCCATGGGAACATAAACTCTGGAGTTTGAAAATACCAGAATTAAACCTTACACTAATTTCAATCCTTAAATCCCTGTTTTTGCATCTGTGTTTTGGCGGGTTTGAGGGTTTTGGAGCAAAAAACCTCAGTTTCAAGACCTCTGCCAGGGTTTAACATCCTTACAGTATTTTCCCGCAGCTGGATGCATCACCAGGATTAAATTTATAAACTTAAAAATCTAAATTCAGAATTAAATTTAAAATATAAATTATTTTCTAATTCAATAATCTAGGTAACTTTTAAATTAAAAACAAGGATTAGTCCTGGCTTGTGGAATCACCTCTCACCATCCAGCCTTGGAATCAGACCCACAGATACTTCCTAGCATTGGGGATGAGCTCATCATCCAGGGCCAATAGATACAATATCCATTTCTGTATCTTTAAAAAAAATGCTTCTGAGATTTAATTTTATTTGCTCAAAATACACTGCAACCAGTTAAGAAATATTAAATAATAATAATCAGGCCCCAGTGCTAATGATGCTCAGGCAGCGAATCCCCTGTCCAGTGGCAGCAAGAACTTCAAACAGGTTTAAAGCAACTTTTGGAGTTGGTGTTGAGTGAAATTGCTCAGCCCAAATAGGTAAAAGCCACACTCAAAGGAAAATAAATCATGCTTTACTTATTAATAAGGAGTAAATCTGGGATCACAAGCACAGGGATTGTCACCTAGGAAAAGCTGAGTGATAATAAAAGGATCACAAGTTAGAAGGGGACGTCCATATTCCCCATCACAAAGGAAGATTCCAACCATTAAACTTGAGTTTCCAAAGGAAAAATGGAACAGGGAATCCATTCCCAGCATCAGAAAACCACAGTTACTGCAACAACAATAAACTCACTCTACACCGGCACCAGAGGAGTGCTGAGGGTTGGAAGGGTTTGCCATGGGATGCCATGGGGTGGTTTGATGTTTTTCCACCACAATCCCACGTGTTTGGAGCTTTGGAAGCACTGAATCCCTTCAGCCATCTCTGTAACAAGGGTTAAGTTTCCTGCACAATTCAGGCTGATGCTTCGGACTCCCCCCAAGTCCCAGCTGCAAAACTTCAGGTGACAGAGACAACGTGGCACCCTGGTGATGCCACAAATAACTATTTCCACTGTCTTTTCTCCCAAAACAAGGGGGTGCTGAGTAATTTCATTTCTCTAGAGGACCAGGCCACAATCCTGCTGCATTTTGGAGAATATCTCTGGTTTTGGGGTGTTGTGGATGTTAGTAGGACACTCCATCGGGTGTAGAAGCAACCGCGGGGATTTACTTACCCAGGTGACGCCTTCCTTTGGCAGCAATATGCCCCCAAACCCCCACAAACTGGGGGAAAAAGCAAGCCTCTGGGCCCAAAAAGGGTGTTTTTCACCTCGAATTCCTAGCTGGGAGAGGAGGCCTGGCTGTTTGCATGCCTCCACACTATAAAAAAAAAAAAAAGCATGAAAAAGCAAAAGCAAAGCAAGAAAAAGGGGAGGAAAAGCAAAACAACAAAAAAAAAAAGCAAGGAAAAGGTGTGGGGGGAGAGCAAGGAAAAGCAAGGAAAGCGAGGAAAGGTGGAAAAAAAGCAAGCAAAAAGCAGGCTCGTTGGTGCAGTTTGGGAAAAAGAGGCTGGAAGCAGCCTCGCAGAGCAGCCTTCCCATCGCCCCACAATCCCTCGCTGGCCCCCAGTGGGCTTGTGCAAACAGCATCGGAGCGGCGAGCGGCCGGCGCTGGCCACGCTCCTCCGGGCTGGGATTTTAAATAAATACGGGAAACCAGCGGCAGGCCAGGGGCAGGGGGAGAGGCTGGACCCCCGTCCCGGCAGGGATTCTGCGTCTGGAGGATGCTGAGAGGTGGATTTGGGGGAATCTGTTTCGCCCGCACGCGTGAAAAAGATGATTTTCCACATAGCGCAAGGAAGGGTGAACTTGGTTTTCAAAGGCAAAGGGAGTGGAGGGATTGTGTATGGTAGTTCAGAATTAATTTGGGGTTTTTTAGTAATCCAGGCAGAAATTCAAGTTATGATTATGGCAGGGGGAGAGGGGGGAGGCCACCACATCACCTAATGCCACTATGTATCTTATATTATATATTTTATATCATATAGCATGTTAGATATGTTTTATATTATAGATTAGATTTGTAGAAGTTCAGATGTTCTCTAATATTACATGTTACAAATGTTATATTTTATATATACTACAGGTTAAATAATATATTAGAGTAATATGTATTAGTTATCATTCCAATAATAGATCATACATTAATCTATTTTCTATCATATTATATGGTGCTTATTATAAAATATGGGAACAATAAATTATTTAGTCTCTATTATTTCCTCACATGGTTATAAATCTATGAGGTGATGGGAATAATGTATATTATGTATTATTTGAATGCATATTATCTATCATTCCCATATATTATTTGTCTGATGTGAGATGTATCAAATAGATGGATTTATATATGTGTGAGCTTCAGTATTTTCTTGGCTATTTAGTGGGGAAAAGGACTTTTACCAGCAGTACCTGCTGAGAGCCAGAGGCAGCCCACTGGGACCACTGGAAAAGCACTGCAGAACACAGATTTGGGGGGGATGTGGCCCTTGCACAGCTGCAGAAGGGAAGATGCTGACAGCTGTTTGCCACCCCTGGCACTGGACCCACCTCTGTCCCCCCACAAAACTCAACTGCATCATTTCAGAGATGCTTTTAGTGGCAAAAAAAAAAAAAAAAAAAAAAAAATTCCCCTTACTGAGCATCAATCTCACAAAAAGGAGCTGAAATTTGGTGCCTTTCCCCACCCTGAGTTTTTACCTGGACCTGGTTTTCAGGCCATCCCAGCTAAAAAAGAAGTCAATAAAGTGAAAATGAAAAGCTATTTATTAGGATTGATAACAATCATTAAAACTGGCTGGGTAGGAAACACCATTCTGCTCTGGAGAAGGAAGAGGGAAAAATGCAAATTCTGCATGAAAAGAAGATATTTCCCTAATCGCCCCAATCAAACGCTGGTGCAATTATCTGTGGCCAACCCAACGGGTTAAAATTATCCTCTTCATCTCTGGACACAGTGAGGAGCCGAAAAAATGTTTCATTTTAATAAAAATGAAATCTGGACCCTGCAGAAAGCAGCTTCGCTAATGACGTGTTTACACAGAAAAAGACAATTTCTATTTAATGGTGATTACTAGAGAGAAGAAATTAAACTTCCCAGAGTCTATGGGTTAGGGATAATGGGAAGAAAGTTATTGAGGGTGTGTAAATCAGGAGAGCTGTATGTGGGAACGGCCACGCGTGCGGACAGCTCGGCACACATGGCTCCGCTTCGCCGGCTCTTAGAGGGCTGAAAGGGATGCGTTTTGCTATGCAGATTTATGTGCCGATGTGTTTGCATATATGCAAATATCTGTGCGCTGCAAACGTGCGACGGCACGGGCAAAACTGGGAAATGTGCGTGGCGTGCAAACGTGCACCTGGAAACGCACGTGGAAACAGGCAGAGCCCAAGAGGCCAGCGCACACCTGCAGACAGGCAGAAACGCAGAACATGCGAACACACGCGGCACACGCGTGTGCAAACACACACACAAACACACAAACACACAGTGCACACGCAAAGCCGGAGCTGCAGGTGCCAACACACCCGCAGCCATCCGGCAAAACCCGTCCTTCCCGCACCCCAGGCTGTCCAGGCCCTGCACCGCGCTCCTGCGTGTCCGGGGGGATCTTGGGATCCCACTTCAGAGTTTAAAAAGTGCAAAATAGGGTTTGATCGCGAAGCCGTGCCAAATTCCAGTTTTTGGCTCCCCAGGTGAGCGGTGCAGATCCTTTCTATTCATTTTATTTTTCTAATTAATTTTTAATTATCATTCTCTTTTGAAATTATTTTTGTCAGGATAAAAATTATTAAATTTCTTTCCAAAGAAGCCAAGACAAGATCTTTTCACACCCATCTCCCGCCTAGGATGAATTAAGTTTTAGGGTTCCTCTTTGTGCCAAAGCCATTTCCATCCCGCGCCGACCTGTGCAAACCCATCCCGGGGCAAAATCACTCCAACGTCAGGCTTTAATGTCTGCTCCTTTCTAGAGCAGAGCAAACATCTGCAGAACAAGCCCAGATGCGAGCCGTGATCCCCCCCTCCTTCAGGAATTTCAGCTCCGAGGCACAAAATAAGGCAACGTCTGGGATGGTTTAATAATAGTAAAATTAAAATCGTTCCCAAAGCAGAGTGAAGGGCACACTCGCGAGGAGGTTTGCAAAACAAAAACGAGCCCTGAGCTGAAGTCTCGGGGGAACAGTTGGATCAGAGGAACAGTAAACAATGCACAGAAATGCAACTTAATTATCTTTACAACCCGAGTACGCTACCGGCTGCCGCAGTTTTCCATGGATGTGGGAGCAGAGAGGTGCTGGCATCCCCACGCTGAAGCTGGAGCATCCCCAAAAAGCCAGGAAAAAAAAGCCTCTTTTTGCAAAGTTCTGCTTGAATTTTCAGTCAAGAGCTGAAAACGGCAGAGCTGATGTGGGATTGGGGATGCTCATCCTGACTTCTTATTCAGATAGGTAAAACACAAGTTGTTGGTAATTTTTCGGTCTTTTTTTTTTTTTAAGAAAAACAAACTCCTGGCTTGACCTTGTCAGGTCTCACTGCATACATGACCCCTAGGCCCCCTGCATTAACACCAGCTGGGGAACTGCTACCACTCTCTTGCTGGGACGATCTCCCATGAAAAATTGCTGCAAAAAATGGGAATGGGGAGAAAAAATGCCCATTTATATATAAATATGTATTTACATATATCAGCTGGAAATTGTGCTAATTTAAACTGAGGGTGCTGATGAGGAGCAAAGTGATGTTTGAAATCAAAGCATGGGAATGATATCAAGCCAGGGATGCTGCAAAGGACCAAATCAAGGATGCTGAGCAGGATTAGTTCAAGGATACAAGAATCAATCCATGGATGTTGGCTCTTATCAAACTAAAACTTCCAGCTAAATACAAAATGAGGATGCCCACAAGGGCCAGAGCAAGGATCTGGCAAAGATCACACCAAGGACGCTCACTGCCTTCTGCAGATCAGGTTCAAGAACATCCAAGGAACCTGAAGGTGCAGAAATCCATGGAAGCTGGTAAGATGCATCCACTGGATGCACTTCCTGAGGGAAATGGCAAAGAAAGTGGCCGAGCCACTATCCATCGTGCTTGAGAAGTGGCAGTCTGATGAAGTTCCCACTGGATGGAAAAGGGGAAACTCCTCTCCCAGAGGAGAACTTGGGGTGCTGGTGGGTGAGAGCTGGACAGGCCCTGGCCCAGAACCGCCCCTGTGCTGGGCTGAGCCCCCAGCGTGGGCAGCAGGGAGGGGGGGGATTCTGCCCCTCTGCCCCGCTCAGCTGAGACCCCACCTGCAGAGCTGCCTCCAGCTCGAGGGTCCCAGCACAGGAAGGACCTGGAGCTGCTGGAGCCAGGCCAGAGGAGGCACCAGGATGATCAGAGGGATGGAGCCCCTGTGCTCTGGAGCCAGCTGGGAGAGCTGGGGGTGCTCACCTGGAGAGGAGAAGGCTCCAGAGAGAGCTCAGAGCCCCTTGCAGGGCCTAAAGGGGCTCCAGGAGAGCTGGAGAGGGACTGGGGACAGGGGCTGGAGTGACAGGATAAGGGGGAATGTCTTCCCAGCGCCAGAGGACGGGGTTAGATGGGATCTTGGGAAGGAATTGTTCCCTGGGAGGATGGAGAAGCCCTGGCACAGGGTGCCCAGAGAAGCTGTGGCTGCCCCTGGATCCCTGGACAGGATGTACCAGGCCAGGTTGGACAGGGCTTGGAGCAACCTGGGATAGTGGAAGGTGTCCCTGCCCATGGCAGGGAGGTGGAACTGGATGATCTTTAATGTTCCTTCCAACCCACACCATTCTGGGATTCTGTGACAGTTAAAATTAAACCAGAGGTCCTGGCTGGGCCCAAACCAGGGATGTCAGCTGGGATCAATCCAGGGATGCTGGCCTGGAACCAGCCAAGGCCACTAGCAGAGCAAGCTGAAGATGTTAACCAGGACCAAAGCAAAGACACTGGCTAAAGGCAAAGCTCAGCAACTCTCCATTTTCATCCAACTTTTTAAAAAACGCTGATTTTGATGTCTCCCAGGCTGCCAACAGCCTGGCAAGGTCCTGCACCGCTCCATAGCCCCTCCGGCGAGGCAGCAATGGGTTTTTTTATTAACCTGACTGAACTAGCTGGGAAAAACAGAGACATTTTCTGGCACAGTTTGGATCACAAAAGGTCCAGCCCGCTCCTGGCTCCAGAGCTGAGGGCAGCCTGGGGCTGTCTGCATCCCGCTGCCTGCATGGTACAGGCATGCCTGGAAGTCAGCCCAGCTCCCCAAAAGCCCAAGGGCTACTTCTACCCATGGTGTGCTTTTTCTGCAAAAATCATTTGTTGCTTCCATTTAACTCATGACACAGCTCGAGCACATCAATTCAGTGATATTTTGCTCAAAAATGGCTTTTCATCGAAAATTTCTTGCAAAACACACTGCTAGTAACTCCTGCACCTAGGGTTTGGTTGTTAAATGGAGATGCTTCTTTTCAAGGGATATTCAGCTTTTAACTAAGGCTTCCAGCAACCCCAAACCAACCAAACCCTTCCTAAAACTCTAGCTCCTGAGTTCATCAGAAAACCTCAGTATTTGGGTGGTTTTTGGAGCTTGGGGGTTTTTTTGACACCTGTCTGTACTGGCAAATCTGATGTCTGAAGTGCAGAGTAATCCAGTCTTCACCCAACTTCCAAAACAGAATTTTTAAAAAGCCTCATGCTTTGAAATTCAGTTCACTGCCTTTTTTTTTTTTTTTTTAATATTTTAAAAAACAGGTGATTTTTCCTAGAAACATAAAATTTTTCACCACTCCCTTGGCACACCTGCACTAGATTTAACCCTCAGAAGCAACACCAGCAAAAAGAAAGCTGAAAAAATTGTGGATTTCCTTCAAACCTAATAGCAATGCAACAGCTGGAGGAAAAACCCAGTCCCCAACCACCCACCCAAATTACACCCAGCTTCCAAACCGGACAACAAATAATTCCTCTGTTCAGCTTTGAAGACAAGGAAGCCACATTACAGCATTTTTCTGCCCTGGGATGAAGATAAATTAAGACCTTAGTGTTGCTAAAGCCCCATTTGATGTTGCATCCTAAAAAAGTATTAATTAATTAATTGCAAAATGGTTTTCTAATTACTTTAACAAGGATGCAGCTCTGACAGGGTAAGATGTGATGCTCTGCAACCACTCCAGCCTCTTTTTCCACGCATTTAAGTGCCGTAATGTCACAGTCCAGCACTGGGGAAGTTTGGGCCACAGTTAGACGAGCTTTGTGCTTAATGAGGGGCGCCTAATTAAAGTTGGGAAGTGCTGACTTCGTCAGGAGACCCTGCATCAAGTCTGTCCTAGGTTTTTTTGGGAAGTGAGCATCCCTGGCCGTCTGGTCACTCATCCCAGCAAGGTCACGCCTGCAGTAATTCAGGATTTTGGCTCGTCAGGTTGCACCAGCCTGGCACCATCAAGGCTCTCCAGCGAAGTAACCCCAAATAATATCCTGAATTATTCTCATGATTAAGATGGTGCTTGCATTCCCAGAGGAGGAAAAGCACATGGAAAGATATGGATACCCTTAAAATCTTTGGAACTACGGAAAGCTTGAAGGGATGCAACCCCCAAACCCAGATGTTAAATATAATGAGGATGAGGATGCTCGAAAAATAAGGATGAAGGCAATGGTGCACATCGACCCTGGCCGGGTGCCAGGTGACGAGGAGCCCCAAAAGGACAGGGTGAAAATTAGCAGGAGCAATCAAGTAACCGAAACGGAGACCTGGTGGCACCCGGCGCTGGGTTAATGGAGCTCTGCAGCAGCAGCTGGCGGCCGCTTCGGCAAAAAATCCAAGATTTTGCCCCAAATGAGATGCTGAAACACTCAGCTTCAAGCATTGTCCAGCCCGAGCTGCCACCACTGGCATTGCCCTCATTTTTGCCATCCCAATTTTACGGTGCTTTTCTGCTTTCCAAACCTCACATGGCAGCTCCCGTTGATTAAATCAAACCTGAGGTCTCCCCATCAGGAGTCACCCCAGTTTTGCAAAGGGTGTCACTACCTTTAGACAGTTTCAGAAGGTGCCTAAAAACGGCATTTTTCTAGGAAAAATACATGCACACACACAGAGTGCTGGAAGGTAAGGTCAGGAGCGTCTTGAAAAGATAAATTTTGCAGGTTTTTAAACGAATTTTCTCTCCTTTTATCTCTTAGGGGGAGTAAGGGTGAGCAGCTCGTGGGTGGGAATGGCACGTGGGAATTTTTCATGGCTCCTGGAAGGGTGTGTAGTTCAGTATTTCCACTACTATGAGGCAAGAGCAACATATTTACATTGAGAAACCCTTATTCCTGTGTCCAAAATTATTATTTTCTTTTTTTTCTTTTTCCCTCATGGGGCACAGGCAGCTTTTGGGAGAGACACCGGATGTGTGTAAGGCAGAGCTACAGGAAACCGCGGGATACGATGCTCAGTCAAGGATGCAGTGCTGGTCAAAAGGTGTTGAGAGGCATTTTTAAATTAAAAAAAGGGCTTTTCCTGAGATAATACAAGATTTGCTCCCCTGGTTTGGTGTGCAAATCCATATTCCAGTGGTTTAACACCCAGAAGAGTTGGAGTTCTCCAGCATGATGAATATGCGAAGAGCAGCATCCAAGATAAAGATAATTGGATCATTTCATATATATATATTTATAGATATACTTTAAAAGAACATTTATACACCCACCCTATACATATAAAGATAGAGGATATTGGGGGGGGAAAGGATAGAGAAAGAGGATATATATATATAAAAAATGTATATATTGGATTAATACATTGGATATATTATACTTTATATTTCCAATGGATATAATATTAAATTGATTTAATAGTGTGGCTATAAGGATAAAAATATCCAGTGCATTCATATATTTCCAGTGGTTGGATATAACATAATATATACAATATATTCGATGTATATCCTCTCTACATATCATATATATATATAAATAAATACATAGATAATCAAAATAACCATCCAACATAATATACCCAATAGATGGATATAATGCAATACATCCAATACATTCAATGTGTATCCAACATACATATATATATAATATCCAATATAATAGATCCAATGGCTGGATCCAATGGACTAGAGGTACTATAACCTGTATATTTATTCTAGATATCTGACAATATAGCATTAACCCCTTCTGCTGCTGCTGCTTCTTATCTATTTATCAAACTTCCACCAAAAAAACCAACTTTTCTCAAGTTTTTGGCTTTCTCTCCTCCCACACACTGGTGAAAATCAACATTTTCCTGTGGCGAGCAATCCCCACAATTAAAGCATTTCCCCTCCGTTTTGGGGTTCGCCTTGCTGCCAAAAATAGCTATTTCTGGAAATGCAGCAGGTGTGACACTTCAGAAAACAAACTGGCCATTCCAACCACATTTTCCAAATTTTTAGACATCTACACAAGCACTTGCTAATTGTGGGGGTGGCTCTGGCTCTGAGTACTTCACCCCACTGTGAATTTTGCTTTTTTGAAGGCTTTTCCCTGAGTTAGCAGCTGAATTTTCCTTTGCCATGAAGCCCTGCTCACACAGCTGTGTCAGGGTGCTTTGGCCCTGAGCATCATCCAGTGGCCAGGGCTTTGATTTTGCTTTTCAAAATAAAAAACCCCAAAAAACCAAAAATAAAGGTCTTGGGGGGATTGATCCTTGTTTAATATCTAAAAAAAAAAAAGAATTTCCCTGAGCTGTGACACCCAGCTCCACATGGTACCATGATGGATCCCAGGTCCATCCCAGCACCTGAAGCACATCCACATCCAGCAAAAGAAGGGAAAAGGGAGCGGAAGGATGGGAAAAAACAGGAGAACTTTCAAAACCAAAAGGTTTTTAGAAATAAAAATAACACTGAAATACCTGCTTGAGGAGCAAAACTTATACCCAGCGAGACTCCAAAATTCAAACAAAACCCCCGAAAGATTTGTCTCTACCCCTGCCTGTGGGGCCAATTTCTGGCAGCAGAAATGGGTATTTTAGAGCAATATATAGATTATACATAGATTATCCTGAGAGATATGTCTAGCTGCATCTAAAGCATTTCTAATTAATGCTATTATAAATAATATGCACTACATCATATATAGCAAGATAATAATCCCTTGCAATACATCACTGGATATCAAACATGATATAGCAATCTAATATATATTCTATAATCAGTATATCACTATATATCGAGCATTATAAATAAATGTATCAATGTGAATAGATCCTAATCATTTCTATAATATAGGATTATGCCAAGCAGTTATTTAATTATTTCTAAATATTTGTGTATTATATCCACTTACTATAGGTTACATATCAACGTTATCATATTGCTCTGTATCACACATTTCTGTAATAATATTTATGGCAATCAATATACTTTATCAGTATAGAAATAGGGGGAAAAAAAAAAAAGGGGGGGAAGCCAGTTTTTTCAACTCAGCAGCAATTTAGAGAAAAACCTTTTTTAAAAATCCCCCAAACCCCCAAAAAGATTCCTGGGGAAAACCCACTGAACACCTGAGCAATGCTGCAAATATCGGGGCCACCCGCACACGAGCCCCACTCAAACCCCAGCACACTGGGGCAAGTTATCCCAGTAAGATAAAAGAAGTTGTTTAAATCTCTTTTTTTTTTTTTTTTTAATCTTTTTTTCCTTTTTTTTTTTTTTTCTTTTGCCCACAGAGCTGGAGCTGGGAATCCATTAGCCTTTAATGAAGTGAAACCCTCATCTTGCCGGAGCCACCTCATTTAGCGCAATTGTTTCGCAGCCATTACAGAAAGACAATTACAAGGAAGCGGCGAGAGTAATTGGAAATGCTGGCAGGAGTTGGGCGAAATGATAATAAATAAAAATATTCCCCCTAATAAGCTTGCCAGGAGGGGGGTGGGCTGGAGAAAATCAACATAATTAGAACTGAACCTCGGTGAGGAAAAACAGACAGCAGGGTGGCGAGCGCTCGGCATGGAGGAGTGGGGGGAAAGTGGAGAAAACTTCGTTTTTTTACTCAAAAACCAGCAGGAAAAAGACTTTCCCCACCTGTACGCAGCTATCAGGAGCAAAAAATGGCTGGAATGGGAGATGCTGTCCACAGGGATGCTTGTGGTGCTCCTCTATCACCTGTTCCAGGCTGGAATTAAAGCCAAGAAAAAGCTTAAAAGTGAGATGGTTTTTGCTCACAGGACGTCATCGAGGAGCATCATTGGGTAACGAGAATTTCTCCTCATCAGAGGGGGTTTTTTAACATGGAAAAGACAATTATTTTTGCAAAACCTGTCTTATTTACATTGACCTTAAGACTAGAAAGCATTAAGGACGTGGATTTGGGGAAAGTTAAATCACACTCAAAACCCAACACAAGTAGCTGTTGGTGAGTTCCCTCCTTGCTCCAAAAATCCTGTCTTTTTCCACCAAATAATCCCTGTCCCCTGCAAAACCATCCACACTCCATTCCCATTCTCATCCCAACCCAATGTTGCTTTAGCAGCTCCTCCAAAACAGCTTGCAGAGAAAAGAAACCTTTACATGGGGGGTTTGTACCCAAAAAAAGCCATTCAAGCAAGGGTTTGCAGGAAAAAGGTCCTTCAAGCAGGGAAGTGTACCCAAAAAAGTCCTTAAAATAGGGGCTTGCACCCTAAAATGTACTTTTAGCAGGGGTTTTCAGCAAAAAAAAAAGTCCTTCAAGCAGAGCTTTGCAGAAATAAAGTCCTTCACGCAGGTGTTTGCACTAAAGGTTGTAAGAAAGGGGTTTGTACCCCCCAAAAAACTCCCTTAAAAAAGGGTTTGCACCAGAAAAGCCCTTAAAATAGGGGGTTTGAATCAAAAACAGTCCTTCGAACGGTCCTTGCGTCACAAAACGTCCTTCAAATGGGTGTTTGCACCAAAAAAGTCTTTCAAACAGCGGCTTTGCACCAAAAAAACCACTTTAAACAAGGGTTTACAACCAAAAAAGGACATTCATCATGTGTTTGCACCTGAAAAAGGCCTCGGGTGGCTGCACACACAAAACCTCCCCAGCACCTCTCCCCCCTCTGCTCGCAGTCTCTGGACGTGCAATATTTGCTGCAAAATCCAGCTGCTGGCAGCGTTCCAAGGGGCTGGAATAAATCCCTATCCCATCACAGCAAGGGTTTCCCCAAATCCAGGCAAAATACTGCAAGGGGAATTCTATTTCTCCTTATCATTTCTGTTCTACTCAGAGTCTCTGCAATCCTGCTGGGGCAGGGAAAAGCCAACAATGCATCCCAAGCCCTGAGCAGCATCAACTCAAATATCAAATACCCACCCAAATAATAAAATCGCCCCCGAATTCATCAACTATCCTCCCAATGACAAAAATATCCCAAAACATACTAAAATACCCCCAAATCAATTTAAAAATTAAAATTAAAAAAATTTTTAAATACTCCAAATAAATTATAAAATAGAGAAAAAATAAAATGCTCCAAATAAATAACAACATACCCCCAAAGTAATAAAATACCCGAAATAAATGATAAAATAACCATGAGTAAATAACAAAAACCCCAAATAAATAACAAGCTCCATCTCAAGAATAATAAATTAGTCCCCCAAATAATAAAATACATTGACTAATTAATAAAATATCCCCCCAAATGGTCAAATAGTCCAAATCTCTGCCCCGGCCCTCTGGAGCAAAGGCGACTTTCATTTAAAAACCACGCACGATTTTTTCCTTGCCAGTTCCCAACTCCGTTAAGATCATTATCACAGAATGGGAGCAGAGATAAAACATTTTTATTTTCTTTTCTTTTCCTTCTAGTGGGATTTTTTAGCAGAGCATCCCCCACTCCCAGCTCTCATGGAAGTCAGCTCATGTTGGGAGTTAATGTTTCGTTAATACATAGGTTTTTTGTTAATTTATTTCACTTTATTTTACTTTTCCATATTTCTCCTCAGTCAGCAATTATTTTACTTCCAAAGGGATTATTACAATTCTCCCTGTGACTTTTTTAGCCTTGGTGCCTTCCATAAGCCACAGGTGATGCTCACGCCACAATAATGTGCTATTAAATAATATTAAATTATTTTAAAATATGTAAAATTATTTAAAATACATTAAATATTATTGAATAGTAACAAATCTTATTAGATCCTATTAAATATTCTGCAAAGCCATATGCACAAATATTTAGGAGCTGTGAAATGCCTCCACCACCCAGCTGGGATGCTACAGTGGGTACCAGCGGGCTGAGTCCTGCTGGGAAGAAAGTAAGGAAAGCTCTGGAAAATTGGGGGGAAATTGGGCTATTTTGGAGTTATATAGAATTAACAGTTTATTTTTATACATACACACTATATAATTGTTATCTATATGATTATATAAAACAAATATACAGGGATAACATGGCTTACCCTATATGTAATATATACTGTATTACACCTAATAGAGATATATTCCATACAGTCTATATTATATTTTCTATTCTATATTATCTATTACCATCATTCTCATACGTAATAATTATATCCTAAAGCTGTGATATATTATTTTATATCTATTATAATCTGCAACACATCACATATTTATTACATCATAATTTATATTACAAAATTATGTATTATATATTTATATTGTATATTATATAATTATATATTATATATTATATATTATATATTATATAATATATTATATGTATTATATGTATTATATGTATTATATTCTAGATATCATAATATATATTATATACTACATTGCATATCATCTCATATCATTATATAAATACATGCACCATATGTAATTTATAGAAAACCCATGGTTCAGCCCCTGTTTTACTTAAAATACATGCATTTTAAGTCCCAACCCACAGTTCAGCCCCTAAAGAAACCCTGTAAAAAAAATCCAAAACCTGAAGGATCACTTCCCATTGGAGAGAAATGTGGAACGTAACACGTGAGATGGAATACATCTCCATTCTGGATCTCAAGTGAGATATACTGAGAAATAACAGGATTTGAGGTATTTGGGAATATCTCATTTACAAAGATCTATTCTAGTCCATTCTATTCTATTTAATCCAAAGTGAATTTGCTCAGAGATTCCCACGGAGGCTGGCGGAAATAGGAATCTTTAGGAGAAAAACCAACACCTTGACACAGAGATGCACAATTTGGGAGTGATTGGGACTTTCCAGAACTGCCAAAAATTTCCTTCCTGAATTTCCTGATTCTGCAGGATTCTGCTATCCTGGCACTCTGGCTCTTTGGAGAAAATCCAATTTATTCTTCAATAAATCCACTTTTGCTGCAACACCCCAAGACCCCGAGGATGATTCCGGGGTTTTAGAGCCTCAAAACCCCACTCTGCCTTTTCCTGATTGACCAACCCCAGGTAAGCCAAAACCCTCTGGAATTTGGTCCTTAGCACCAGAAATCCACCTATTTCTTGATGCATGAGTATCCCAAAGTCTGACCACAAAGGGGTTGCAGAGAGCAACTCCTCTACATTTTTGGGGGATGGAAAAGCATTTTCAGGGTTGCAAGAATTAATTAATTTGCCAAAGCAGTGTTTGCATCCCGCATTCCCAGTAGGAATTTTTCAGTAGCCAAGTGGAAAGGTTTATCTAGCCGGGAGCGGCGCTGGCTTCACAAACATTTCCCCTTATCCAGCAGGGAGAACCTCACCAACCGAAAGGAGATTTAATTAGTGAAAATCTCGTTAGGCAAACGAAATTATCCGTAAGACAATCCTGCTCTGGACAGGGGGGTGATTAACCAGAGCCATTAATCGAGAGCGGTGCTCCAACAGGCAGCTCTGCTCCAGGACGGGGGGGACACCACACCCCCACCCCCTTTGTGCTTGCCGAAAAGCCCTTGAGCATCTCATCAGCTCACCTTGATTGCATCATGCAAATTGCAATTAGCTTTTAGTTTCATCACCCCAGAAAATAGAAAAAAACCCCGTATTTTGGAGGCGCAGGCCCAAGCAACCCCCAAAATTTGAGAGGGACCAGACTGGTATCCACCAGATGATGTGCCCACATCCCACCACTGAGCACTGAGTAATGCAAATGTCATTTTTCAAGTTATTTTAAGATGTTTTGGTATTATTTCCAGCTCTTACATGAGGGTTTTTTACCCTAAAGCTGTGGGTGTTCTCGCATTGGTCCCTAATGATGCCCGGCAGCGTCGTGGCCTCCACCTGCTGTAACGCCGAGGGCATTGTTCAGGCAGCTCAGAACTACAGGGAAACCTAAAAAAAGCTGAGAGCACAAGCTGGGCTACTTCAGAATTCACCAGGACTGAACCTCGGAGGTGATGAAAACCGGCCAGGGGAGTGGGAACGGACCCACTGCTCTTTTAACCTTCTGCTTTAGTAGGATACCACAGAATCACCTATAAAAAGCATCGATTTTTATAGCAAGAGAAGCCTTCCCTTTGCCAGGAAGTCCTGCAGGATGCCTTAAAAAATGGAGAAAAAAAGCCAAAACCTCATAAAATTGGTGCCCAGCGAACATTCACGGCTTTCTGTCTATAATTATATCTATATATCTCTTGCTCAAGAGGAATCCCTGCGGACCTCACTTCCGCTGGGGACCTCACCCTGGCAGCATCCTCCAGCTCCAAGTTTGAGCATCCCTAAAGTGATGTTTCCCACCACCATCAGTTCCCAAGCAACGCCTGGAAGGAAAGACCCTAACCCTAACCATCACCACCCAAAAAACTGGGAAATCTGGGAGTTTTTTAGATGCAGGGCGAAGATGAGCTCACTGAAAACTACCCAGGGATGCAGGCGGAGCGAGATGATGGAGCAGGGTGAGGATGGATACTGAAGGAATGACCCACCTGATGTCACACAGAGTAGCAGGTAATTGAGAAATACCAATTAAATCCGAGCTGGCAGAGCCCAGTATATGTATTCCCCGTATATTACATTCCCAAATATATTCTTCCACTATATTCCCCAATATACCATATCTATATACGTAGAGATGTATAAAACATTGTATTTCCCCACACATACAGGGATTATTATCTAATGTTCTTCAATACATACAGTATTTCCCAATATTTTCTGTTCCTAAATATATTCCTCAACATTTTATCTTTCATACTCCCCTATAAATATATAAATATATGGATATTATAATATACTATAGTATACTACTAATACGATGGATACTAATACTATTCTATTATTTGCGCTGCCCTTAACTTAAAAGTGATTCAGAGGCTGCAATTAATGCAATAATCTGAATTTTTTTGCAATATCCATCAATTCCTTCTACATCTTGGGCTCGACTTACTGTTGTCCAATTTCTGCCACAAACTTGCGACAAGTTTTGAGCAAAACCCACTTAATTTCTGTCAGGCAAAAAGGGTTTATCCTTTAATGATCCTTACCAGATCCTACTCTTGGGACACAAAAAAAATTTGAAAAATGTGGTTTTATTTAAAATCTGGTTTCATCAGAAGGTCAGGTTTTACTGAAGAGCTCTGTTTTTAATGCAAGCTATTGATGGGCACCAGGCATGGGTGGGAATTACAGACCTTGGGCATCAGACACGCTAAAATCCATTTTCGGATGAGACAGGAGTGACCAGCCCTGCAGCACAGGATGTTTGACACTTATGGAGAGGAGCCTTTTGGATGAGTTTTGGGGAATTTCCACACTGAAGTGAGAACGGGTCTGGAACTCGTGTGCTCTGCAAGGACCTTGGCTATGTGGGTGCACTGCTGGGAGGCTTTAATGCAGGTGCCCTGCGAGCACCTTTGCTAATTAGGGTGCTCCATCAAGACCTTGGCTGACTTGAGTACCCTACAAGCATCTTTGCTAATTAAGGTGCCTGGCTGGAGTCTTTAATTTGGGTGCCCTGCAAGCATCCTTGATGACTGGGGTACCAACTCGGTCTTTGTTAATCAGGGTGCCATGCCAGGGTCTTTGCTAATTAGGGCGCTCCACAAGGAGCTTTGCTGATTTGGGCACTCTGCTGAGGTCATTCATTTGGGCACCCTGCAAGGACCTTGGCTCATCTGCACACCCCGAGGGCACCTTCACTTACTCAGGTCCCACTCCACGATCTCTGCCCATGCAGATGCCACACCAGGCTTTTTGCTAATTAGAAGGCCCTGCAATGACCTTTCCCATTTGGGTGCCTGGTTGGGATCTCTATTTTTTGTGCCCTTCGAGCATCTTTGCTAATTAGGGTGCCCTGTAAAGGTCTGTGCCAATCAGGGCACCATCCCATGGCCTCTGCCACTTCGGGTGCTCTGCTGAAATCCTCCCCCAAGTGTCCTGAAGGGGTCTCGGGTGCCTCATGGCACCTTTGCTCGCCAGGTCATGAGCAGCAGGTGCCACAAAAGGACACGACAGAGATGGCATCGCCCCTGCCTCGCTCTCGGATGCTCCGTGGGCAAGCCCAGCACTGGGCACCAGCACGGCTGCTGCATCCACCCCTCTGCTACTGGAATGGCTTTGCATCCCAAAATCCCACGAGGAGCAGGCGATGCACATCCCTGCGGGGGTATGGGGCAGCTTGTGGGATGCCTCGCTGGCATCGGAGCATCCCCAAATCCCATCTGCAACCCCCACGCTGCGTTAATAGCTCGTATTTTGCTAATTGTACAAACCTAATGGGGGAAGGAGCTGGCGGGGAAAAAAAAGGGTAATGGCCATCAGGCCAGCAATAAACCAAAATTAATGGGCTGTGGGAAGAAATCATGTCCACTTAATCCCAGCTTTGGAACTCTAATAGAATCTTGGAACACCAAGGAGGGTTGCTCTATCCCGAGGTCACTCCCGGGCCGTCCGTCAGGAGCCAAGCAGCCTGAGCTGCAGGACAGTCTGCGGAGGGGAGAGGAAAGGGCAGCAGCTTCTTCCCAATGCCCTGGAATGTGGCAGGCAGCAGGAGAGGGGGATAATTCCCATGGGAGAAGGCAGAGAGATGGAGAGGAATGCTGCTGAAAAACACCTTGTTGGGACTCTACCTTCAACTGGGGGATATCTGCTTTTTATCTCCTTTTAACCTTTTTTTTTTTTGGTTTTCCTTTTTTCTTTTTTTTTCCTAATTTTCTTTTAATATTTTTCTACTTTATTTTTTCCAAATTGATTTTCTTTTACCAATTTTGCTTTTCCTTTTAATTTTCTTTTTGTATTATTTTTCCCCATTTTTCTGATTTTGCTTTATTGTCTCTTTTTAACCAAGTTTCCTTTTTATTTTCTTTTTTTTCATTTTCCCATTTTCTTTTTATTTCTTTTTCTCTTTCTTCCCACTTTTTTTTACCAAGTTTCTTTTTTCTTTTTACTTCTATTTCCTTCCCTTTCCCCCATTTTTTTGCTTTTCATTACTGTTTTTCTTTCTTTACTTTCTTTTTTTAACCAATTTTCTTTCTTCTTTTTATTTTCCCATAGAAAAAGGAAAACAATTTCCCCACCACAAAGCAAGGATAAACGCACCCAAACCTCTAACCCAGCAAGACAGGGATGCTGGTGTGGGACACCAACATGGGATTCCCAATCCCTATTTTCACTCTCTCCCATCCAACTTTTTCCCTGGCCCTGCTTCATCCCAGTAGAAATTTAATTACTTTGTGATTTTTGCTTGCCCTGGAACAAAAATCCAGTGCACAAATATCCCTGTTCCTGGCAGAGAGGGATGGAGATAAGACTCATCCCAAACATTCCCTTTGGGTTGAAAAAAAACCCCAACACAAAAAACTTTCAGCCATAAATTCGGGTAAGAGCAAAGGTCTTCACTCTAGGAAAACTGGGATTGAAAGTAGATGTGGAGTATTTCTGTGAAGTTGTACAAATCCAGATGCCAGTGGCCATCACCAACACTTGGAAAAATCTAAACCATCTGTGTTTGCCAATCAAACTGCCCCACTCGGGAGCCAAAAAAGCCCAGTACAACCCCAGCAAAACCCAGTGGTTTGTACTAATGCCCCAAATCCTACTGGGAATGAGAAGCCAGCTGCTGTGCCAGCACCCCACAGCTCTGCTCCCATCTCCTGCTTGCGGTGGCTCCCTCCAGTGATGCTAAACCCCACGGGAGGCTGGAGAGCTTCTTCCTATGGGAGAATCACCACTTTTTTTCTCCTGAAAATGCCAAGGGGGAATAATTATTTTTAAAACACTCCTATTGTTGAGGAGCCACTCAGGGCTGGGGAGGATGGGAATGATGGATCATGCCAGGCTGGACCAGGGATGCTCCAGCTCCCTGTGCACAGAGTGAGCAAGGACACAAGGATCACCCAGACTGCACATGGGATGCTCAGGGATACTCCAGCTCCCTGTGCACAGGGCACCAAGCAAGGATACAGGGATCATCCCAGGCTGGACAGGGATGCTCATGGATATTCCAGCTCCCTGTGCACCCAGTGCTTGGGGCACCAGGGATCATCCCAGGCTGGACAGGGATGCTCAGGGATGCTCCAGCTCCCTGTGCACCCAGTGCTTGGGGCACCAGGGATCATCCCAGGCTTGACCAAGGATGCTCAGGGATGCTCCAGCTCCCTCTGTACCCAGTGCTTGGGGCACCAGGGATCATCCCAGGCTGGACAGGGATGCTCATGGATATTCCAGCTCCCTGTGCACCCAGTGCTTGGGGCACCAGGGATCATCCCAGGCTGGACAGGGATGCTCATGGATATTCCAGCTCCCTGTGCACCCAGTGCTTGGGGCACCAGGGATCATCCCAGGCTGGACCAGGGATGCTCAGGGATGCTCCAGCTCCCTGTGCAAACAGTGCTTGGGGCACCAGGGATCATCCCAGGCTTGACCAAGGATGCTCAGGGATGCTCCAGCTCCCTGTGTACCCAGTGCTTGGGGCACCAGGGATCATCCCAGGCTTGACCAAGGATGCTCAGGGATGCTCCAGCTCCCCGTGCACCCAGTGCTTGGGGCACCAGGGATCATCCCAGGCTTGACCAAGGATGCTCAGGGATGCTCCAGCTCCCCGTGCACCCAGTGCTTGGGGCACCAGGGATCATCCCAGGCTGGACCAGGGATGCTCAGGGATGCTCCAGCTCCCCGTGCACCCAGTGCTTGGGGCACCAGGGATCATCCCAGGCTTGACCAAGGATGCTCAGGGATGCTCCAGCTCCCTGTGTACCCAGTGCTTGGGGCACCAGGGATCATCCCAGGCTTGGCCAAGGATGCTCAGGGATGCTCCAGCTCCCCGTGCACCCAGTGCTTGGGGCACCAGGGATCATCCCAGGCTGGACCAGGGATGCTCAGGGATGCTCCAGCTCCCTGTGCAAACAGTGCTTGGGGTACCAGGGATCATCTCAGGCTGGACCAGGGATGCTCAGGGATGCTCCAGCTCCCTGTGCAAACAGTGCTTGGGGTACCAGGGATCATCTCAGGCTGGACAGGGATGCTCAGGGATGCTCCAGCTCCCTCTGTACCCAGTGCTTGGGGCACCAGGGATCATCCCAGGCTGGACCAGGGATGCTCCAGCTCCCGTTGCACAGGGAGAAAACGAGGCACCAAACACCGATACACTCAACTCCCAGATTTTCCCTGCAAGGATTCGGGCTATTCATATGGAAAACTAAACCCGGGCTGCAGGCACGAGCTGTTTTGATGCCCTCAGAGCAAAAGCAGGAGCGAGCTGCTCGCGTAAATAACGCCAGGGTGTAACCGAGGGAGGCGCTGGCCCGGCCGTGCCCCGTGGCTGCCGGGGCTCAGGTTGCAGGATCCGGCCTCGCCGAGGGATTGCGGGGCCGTGCCGGAACGCAGCTATTTTAAGGTTGGGGATATCATTTCACCAATAATTTCCCTCCGTTTCATGTGACACGGACCCAGCATCCCTAAAATAAACGGGGACTACACCCTGTCTTAAAGGGAATGGAAATAGAAATGTTAAAAGTAATAACAGGCACCCAAACCGTTGGTGTTAATGATTTGTCTTATTTTATTTCTAGGAAGGAGAATAAATGCACACCGGGGGCAAAAAGCACTTCGGATTTCAGCAAATATTTGGAAATCTTGTTAATTAATGGTACAGCGGACACAAAGATGCAGCTGAGATCCAGGGCTTGGGATCACAGAGGGATTTGGTGGATGTTTATATTGTATTTGGGGAGTTTTCCCACGGATATTAAAAATAAATAAATAAAACTTAGCACTTGGTCCCTGCCAGTGGCATGCTCAGGGTTCCTTACTCAGGGCAGCAGCAAAGATGTGATGCTCTATGTGCCAAAACAGCAAGAATTTGGAGGAAAATTGTTATTCACTGATTTTTTTTTCCCCCTACCGTGCAATGAGCCGAATGTGGGTTTTTGCTGTTTGGGGCCAAAAAGCTCTGATTTAGGATTATCCCCATTCTTGCAGCCATATCACTGCTTAATTTCATTGTACATTAAAAGAACATCCTACTGTATTATTTTATAGTATTATATGTATCTCTATTAATTGTATTAATTGTATTTATTCTTCTATAAATTACGCTATACTACATTATAAAAGTTCACTAACATATCCCAATCTCTTCATTGAAAACTACCATTTATCAGCTGGAAAAATCATCTGCATCTCCCGTGGAAGATCAACATCACTTTTGGCAGCTAAAACTCTCTCAGCAGCAAGTTTCAAATTTCTTTTCGACTCCATTGCTGCAGCTTCAGAGAACCTACCTCTGTGTTATTCCCCTCCCTCGCTTGCAAATGGAATGCAAAGTTTGAAATTCGGGTTGCAAGCAAAAAAAAACCAGCACAGGGACAAGGAATTTTCCAGGAAACGGAGCATCCACCAAGCTCATGCACTTGAACACTGGCAGGAGGCGCACCAGGAGCGTGTGCACGTATATCCAAGGGGTGCTTCTCCCTGGAAATCACTATTGGGATGTTCAGTTTGCATCAGAGAAGTTATTTGCCTCTAGGAGTACATGAACAGGTTGATCACCAGCTGCACTTTGCTCACAGGGGACAAGATTCTCCTTCCTCAAAACTGGGATGGGGAGGACAATGTGTGTCCAGCACTCACACTGCTCTCCTGCATAGTAATTCCCTCTTATCAATCAATTGATTGATAATTTTCTACTATAAATCAACCAATATTTTTATTACAAATCAATAATTTTCTGTTATAATGTGATCAATCCATTACCTTCTATTCTAAATCCATCAATCAATAATTTTCTAGTGTACATCAATCCATAATTTTTTACTGTTCATCAACCCACTATTTTCTACGATGAATCAATCAATAATTTCCCATTATTAATCAATCAACCCACGATCTGCTACGCCAAACCAGTCAATAAATTTTTATTACAAGCAAATCAACTCATGACTTCCTATTATAAATTGATCCATCGATAATTTTCTATTAGAACCCAATCAACCTTTGGCTTTCTAGTATAAATCAATCAATCAATAGGGTTTTATTCTGAGTCAATTTGAATTAAATTGAAATTAATTAGATCTCCGTTCAGTTGCTGCTGGGCTGAAGGCCCCCATGCTCCCCCCCAGGCAGGTATTTATAGCCACCGTGTCTCATCCCCACTGCCCTCAGCCCCGGCCATTAATTAAATTAGCACAAAGAGGGGCTTGTTGAGCGCTCCAGCCTCCCGAAGTCGAGCCGGCGAACAGGAAACAAAGGGTGGAATTCTGCCTGCTTGGCTCAAGGGTGCTGTGTGCCCCGGCCGGGTGCTGGAGCAGGGCATGGGGTGCCCTCGGATGGGGGAGCAGCCCCCCAGGGCAGCACTGGGATGTGGGATGGATGGGCCGAGCCAGAGCTGGGCTGGAGCAGTTGGGTGATGGGAATCTTGCGAAGGGAATTATGCAAATCCCACCTTGTAGCGGGTCTCACCCCATCGCTTCCCAGATTTACACTCAGCGCACCCAAACCGGAGGCCGGAATGCCAATGCGGCCACTTCCCAATCCCTGAGCCCTTCCCGTCTTATCACAGCAGTGTGAGAGCACTGCTGCACTGAGCCCCTCTCCAAGCACAATTAATTCTGGGTGAAAACGCTCCCAGTAATTCCTGCAGGGATAACAGCACTGGGAATTTCTCTGCCTTTTCCCCTGTTGAGCCAATTCCCTATAGAAATGGTTGCAGGGAAAATACCCCCCCTCCCCCCCCATCTCTACCTTGAGATAACCCTGGCCACTTGCCAGGTACTCAGCTATTAAAGATGCTACTAAATAGCTTTATTTGGTGGTTTTAGCATAAATATTCTCAGCAGGACCTTCAGCTCCACTGTTTGGGGTGTTAAATTTAAAAGGGAAGGAACAGGAAAAAAAACCTTTTGGAGGTTGTTTAGGCAAGGAGGAATGATTTAGCACGGTACAGGGTGGGATTAAGATGGCAAAGGTCACGTTGGAAAGAAGGAAAAGCTCCCCAACAGCAAGAGGTGGCTCCTGGTACGAGGAGAAAACACTGAAATGCTCAAAAAGAGTGAAAAGCAACTTGATAAAAAGTGATGGTTAAGACAGTGGGACTGCGGGGGGGAGTCAGGTTTTCATGGGGGAAAATAGCAGGAATGGGGAATATGCCCATGGTGGTTACTGGTCTGGAGGAGTCACAGCCAGGAGCTGGAGGAGCATCACTGGAAATGGACAAGTGTTGGTAAAAATGCATCAGAATCACTAGAATTGCACGAGTAGCCCCTAATCTGGATAAGCACCCACAAAATTGTACCAGCATTGCTAAAATTGGATGAGCAACATTAAAACTGGATAAGCATCCCTAGAACTGAATCACTATCCCTAAAGCTGGACCAGCATCACTAAAATCACACCAGCATCCCTAAAACTGCACTGGCATCCCTAAAATGAGACCAGCATCCTTAAAATGAGACCAGCATCACTACAGGTAGATGAGTATCCCTAAAACTGCAGCAGCATCCCTAAAATTGCAGCAGCACCCCTGAAGTTGCACCATCAACCCTAGAACTGAAGGAGCATCACTAAAACTGCATCTATGAAAATTGTACTGGCATTCCTGAAACTGGCACCAGCATCCCTGAAGTTGGATGAGCATCACTAAAATCACACCAGCATCACCCTACAGGAAAATAACCCATCGATACCATTTAGTATTAAATTCATATTGTTATCTTTAATTATTTACTATTTACTTTTTCTTGGTTATTGAGCATGTATTGCTATTTATTTTTTTATTGTTCCTTTTCTATGATAGTTAAGTTTGTTCTTTACCACCCCACTGACAAAGTGCCCCACTTCATTATTTTTGTTTTAGAGCAATTAACTAATTGCCAGAGTTATGAGATCTTGGATCTGGCACCAAGATATAAAGAGACCAATTTCTGCACGTAAATGCATTAAAAGACCTTTGCAGGCATTTTATAGAAATGGGATTTTCTTGGGGTTGAGCTAGGAAATAATAAGAATTTATTTCTTTTTTTTTAAACTCCTCCAGCAAAGTTCATCTCCTCAGAACCCAGATTTTGGGGGGTTTTTTTGAATAATTCTATCTAAATTGGGTGAGCAAGGTCAGGGAGGGGATGCAAGATGCAAGAGGTGGGATGGAGGGCATGGAATGCAGGATGGTCTGGAGGGGAGACCTCCACCCACCATCCCTGAGCCAATTATTTATAATTATTTATTATGAGCTGATGAAGGGGATGATAAAACACAAGACCCGGAGAGGGCTCAGCTCATCATCCTCACTCACTGGGAGCGTTCCCTTTGGAAAGAGGCAGCAGGAAGAGAGTGGAAATAGGGTAAAAATAGTAAACAGGGAAAAAAGGAGAAAAATCAGGCAGGCAAAAGACTTTTCTTTCTGGGATAGCATCAAAATCTCCATCCAGGCTCCCAGCTGTCCTCGGCATCAGCACCGGCAACAGGCAGCGGCATTCGGATGGAGAAATTAGCAGCTTGGAACAATAAATTCCCTTTTAAATTTATTGCTCAGGAGCATTAAAAATGTCTAAAGTGGTTTACATCCACCATCACCGTGGGAATTCGCCCAGGGATCCAGGAGCTGGTAATTGCTATTCTCAAACTTGCCTTGGAAGCTTCAAGTAGTGTTTAAAAAAAACATTTTAAGGGCTTTATAAAGCCATAAAGTGCCCTCGACGTACCTGGGAGTGATGGAGCTGGGAGAGGCTGGTGCTGCCTCCACCAAATAATCCTGGGCATAACACATTGCTGATCTGGTAATGGCAAAGGAAACTGCTACAATTCGATATTGTTCTTTTTTTTTCAATTATTTGGCCAAGTTTTGCCTCCTTGCTGGGCTGGGGGCAGAGCGCGTGGCATCGGGGGGGACCCCAGAGGGCTGGGGCAGGTTGGGTTTGCTGCTTGGATAGGGCTGGGCTGCCAAAAACGATGGGAAAAAAGGGGGAAAAGGAGAGGAAAAAGGAAAAATAATAAAGGAAAAAATAAAAGTGAAAAACAAAAGAAGAAAAAGGGAAAAGGAAAGAGGAAAAGCCAAAAAGAAAATAAAAGAGGGCAGAAAAGAGAAAATGGGAAAAAATAGGAGTGAGAAAGAAAGACAGGGGGGAAAGGGAAAAAACATTCCTCTTTTTTGGGGGGGGGGGAAGGAAAAAAGGAAAACAAGGAAAAAAGGGGAAAAGGGGAAAAGAAAAAATACTTAAAGGAGGAGAAGAAAAAAAGGAAAATCAAGGGCAAAATAAAACAAAAAGGAAAATATTTTAAAAAGGTAAAAAAGGAAAAAATAAAATAAAATAAAATAAAATAGGAAGCAAAAAAGGAAATAAGGAAAAAGGGAAAAGAAAGGGGAGGAAAAAAAGATGGGGAAAAAGAAGACAAAGGAAAATATAAAAAAAATAAAGGAGAAAAGGTAGAAAAGGGGGGGAAAGGAGAAAAAGATGGGGGGGGAGGAAGGGGGAAAGGAGGAAAATTAGGGAAAAAAGGGGGGGAAAGGAGGAAAATCAGGGGAAAAGGGGGGAAAAGGGGGGGAAAGTGAAAACAAAATCAGCTTTTCCTGACTTGGAAAAAATTCCAAGGGGTTCAAGCTCTAACCCAAGACTGGAGAAGCTCCCAGCTCCTGTGGGGACTGAGGTTGTTCCCGCTCTCTTCTGGGCATGACAGGATTTTCTCACTCGAAACCCCACTCCCAAACACATCTCCAAAAAAATACTACATGGGGGAAGAAATAAAATAGAAGCTTCCCATAATTGGTCCAAAATCGGGATTATTTTTAATTGGCTTTCTGAGATTTCTGGCAGGGATCCAGGCAGCCAGCCCAGCCAGGGAAGGGAAAGCCTGGCCAAAAACTGTGGGCTCACTTATAACATTTCTCATAGTTTTTGTAACACCTTGTTAAAGCCAAAAGCTCCGGATTGAACATTAGTGGAGAATGTTTTTCCCCTCGACACAAGTTGGGTTTCACTTTCTCCTCCTCCTGCACCAAAATAATCTGGTTTTTGGGGAGCATCAGCAGTGCTGCATCCTTAAACCTGAGGGGTCATGGCCTTTTGGTGAGGCTACCTGGATATTTGGGATTTTCCTGCCTGGATTATATTTTGTATGGGAAGGATGGGACAGGTGGCACAGGATGCTGGAAGATGGGGGAAGCATGGCCTGGAATATGAAAGTCAAGGTAAAAAAAACAAATAGTGACAAAGCAGAAAAAAAGAAAGAAAAAAAAATTTTTTTAAAAATTTTAAAATAAGCATAAAAATAAAACTAAACCAGATAATCAAAAATTAAAAGAAACTAAACCATAAAATAAAATAAGAAATAACATGAAATTAAAATTAAATTAAAATAAAATAAAAATAAGTAATAAGTAAATAACAATTTTTTTAAATTGTAGACATGGTGCTTTGGGAAGTGGTTTAGGGGTCGATTGCACAGCTGGACCCAATGGTCTTGAAGGTCTTCTGCAACCCAACTATTGAACCAATTAACCAGAGCTGGGAGAACCCAGGGTTTGTGTTCCTGTTTGGAAGAGGAAAAGCCAAAAAAATAGGATCTAATCAAGCAGTTGGGAAGCGCTGAGGCCAAATTCCCGTCTTATTTATACAGCTGCAAACCACAGCTGGGCAAAGGCAACCTCATCCCACTGGGATCACAGCTCCATCCCGCCAGGATCGTGGCTCCATCCCATCCCGCCAGGGTTGGTTTTCCATTTTCCCATGGGGATTACCTGGAGCACCACCTCGGTCCTTCCAAGGCTGGAGGCAGGGATAAACCCGAGTTTAAATTTAATTGAGGATTAATTCCCATCCTTCCGGATTATTATTTGGAGCCAGCATCTTAATGATCTGGCTAATGATGCTGGGAATTAATTTATTTTTGGGCTAATTAGAGGGCATTTGTTAACACCCTCTTTGGTGGTGGCGAAAATTATTTGGGAATCAAGTTATTCGACAGTGCACGGGATATTAAATGCAACTGGGAATTGTCTGGATCCAGTAAATTATCCCGCTAACACCCCAAAAAAAGCAGCTTTCCACATGCTGGAGTGAAACAAGGATGGGGAATAACTGGGGACAGGATGCTGAGAGGCATCAGCAGTACCCATGACCTAAAATAAAGATGACACTGATGCTCGATCTGGCTTTCCCACCCGGACTGCAGATGCCAAATCTCCCTTAATTTATCCCTAATTGTGGCAAAAGTTTCCTCCCGACTTTAGGAAGCGTGGCATGTTGCTCCTTGCATCCCTCCCATCGACTCTCAGCCGCCCCATCCCATCGCTCTGACTCATTTCGCTGATTACTCCAAGCCAGAGCAGCTCCCAGGAAAATCAATTCTGCCAAATTGGGGTGTCCCAGCATCCCAGGTTAATTTTCTCCGTGTCTTCAGGAAATATCCCAAGAATCCATGGCACAAACCCAACCAGGATGCGGATGGTACCCGGAGGTGCAGTCTGGCCCCCGCATCCCTGCGGATGAGGATGGATGGGTGAAGGATGCTCTTCCCAGCAGGACCAAGCCAATATTTAAGTTTTGTTGGAGGACAAAAAAAAAACCCCATTATCGCTCAGAGACTTATAGATGCTGTCCATCAACTTGGAAAAAAGACAAGAAGTAATTCAGAAGTTCACAGGAAAAGCCAAAATCACCCGAAATCCAAAGCTGCCCCATGAGGGTCTTGTTTTATCCTTGAGCTGGAAAAACAGTTATTCCTGGTGTGCCAGTGGGGTAAAACACTCTTCTCCCAGTACAACTTCATGCATTTAATCCAAAAGAGGAGATTTCCTTTAAAAAAAAAACACCTTAGGAAAAAAGAGGAGATTTCCTTAAAAAAAAAAAGGTGACTTTCTTTAAAAAAAACCACTATTTCCTAAAAAAAAGAAATGTTTCCCTTAAAATGGAGTAACTTTTTAAAAAAGGCAATTTCCTCAAAGAAAGGGAGATTTCCATAAAAAATGAGATATCCTGTATTTCCCCCTCCCAAAAACGATGGAGGGAAAATGGAGTATGTTCCTGCAAGCTCAGTGGGGAAGCTCAGCACCACTTTTCTCCCCGTTTTTTCCCTCACCCCATGATATTAGGGAGCATTTAATGCGATATATAAATATATATCTAATGTTATACAGATCTCAGGTTAAAATGAAGGGGCTTATGGAACCCCCCAGTGCCAGCTTTGGGGGGCAAGGGCTGCAAAGTGCCTTGAAAAGCCCAATTTTGGGATGCTAAGGAACACGGCATCTCCTTCTCTTCCTGACACCGCCAGCTCCCCTATTAACCTCTCCTGTAATTAGCCTCAAGCAATTAACTTTTGCTCCTAACGAAGGAATCTCAGTGCAGGGAGTTAAATAAAATAGGAGGGAGGAGGGGAAAAAAAATAAGGGGGAATCCTGATCCCATCATCTGTCTGCTCCATATGGCTTAAACCCAAAACAACGTGCTATTTTTTCACCTAAATCACCCAAAATCCAACTGATTCACCCAAAACCCTCCCCCCGTCCACGTGAGGCTGGAAACTGCCCCTGAAACATCGGGCCCCAAAGGTTTTGGGGTGGTTTTTTTTTCAGGGAGCACCCACTTTTCTACACCGGGATGATCCCAGCCACGTCGAGTCAGCACTTTTGGAGGCATGATGTCCAAAAGTTTCACCAAAGCCAGGTCCACTGAGCCACACGCTGCTTTTCCCCACTCTAACCCCAAAACTTTTGAGGATTTGAAGGCAAAATAAGTTGAAAAAAGCCAAATTAAGCCATTTCCTCTCCTATTTTCTGTTTCTCCCCGGCAGACAGCTGTCCTGCATCCCAGCCAAAAATAATCCATCCCCCCCCTTTCCTCAATCTAATCTCCCCGGCTGGGAGTTTGAAAATATCCTGCCGGGTTTAGGGTTTCCCGTTACCCGGTGGGCGGCGAGATAGTGGGAAAAAAGATCCTTGGGAGCGAGAAAAACCGGGAAGAGCCCAAACAAAGAGCCGGAGCCCAAGCTGAGCTTCGACACCTGGTGAGGACTGGGATGAAGTGGAGGGACACCCCAAACCCTCGGCAAAACTTCCCGAGTTGCACAATGCCACCGGCGGAGCCACCCTCCTACGGACGGAAATGCAATAAAAAATTCAAGGATAAATTTAAAATAATAATAATAATAATAATCATTATTATTATTACTATTAAGAAGCCCTCCCTGCATTGCTGCAGAGCCACTAAAAGCGATTTCTGGAGTATTCACCCAACCCTGTGGGATAAGGTGGGGGGAGAGAGGGGCTGCCAGGGCGTCCCGTGGAGTGTTCCAGGGGAAAGGGGGTGCCCTGGGGGAAATGAGGTGCGCCAGGAGAAGGCGGCACACGGGGGATAGAGGGGTGCACGCAGGGGTTTGTCCCAGGAGAGGCGGCGGGATGCGGCACGCCTGCGAGGGCCACGCTCCGGCACTGGCATGCAGCCCGCATGAGGCCCTGCGAGGTGGCACGGTGCCCCCCCACCTCCAGTGGGTGCCCTG
Source organism: Corvus moneduloides (assembly GCF_009650955.1). Taxonomy (NCBI): domain Eukaryota; kingdom Metazoa; phylum Chordata; class Aves; order Passeriformes; family Corvidae; genus Corvus; species Corvus moneduloides. Next base: position 1,770,643 of record NC_045500.1, on the reverse strand, counting down.
GGGGTCCTGGGAGGGCACCCCGAGCTAACTGGGTGCTTTGCAAAGCCGGGAGGCTGCAGATAAAGCGCCTCCCCCCCACCCCCCCACCAGCACCCGCTGCAGCCCCCCACCCCGGCTGCACGGGGGACAACTTCCCAGCTCCCAAATGCCAGGAGCTGGGGGGCTACAGCTCTTCCCGGGGGCTGGGACCAGCTGGGGGGGGGGGGAGGGCTGCCACCCCCCCTCCGGGGCAACCGTGGCCAGCTGCGGGGGGCTGCCATCCCTGCGAGGGGGCTGCAGGCAGCCAGGGGGGATCGCAACTGGTAAGGGGGGGCTGCAGCCCCCAGGGAGGGCACTAGGAGCGGCTGGAGGGGCTGGAGCAGCCCCGCGGTGGGAGCACGCCAAGTGCTCGGGGGTCTGCAGCCGGTCCGAGGTCACTGCAGCGAGCGCGGGGGGCTGCAGCCCCCGGGGGGGCACGGGGAGCGCTGGGGCAGGGGCGATCTGAAACCGGCTGGGGGGGTCCGCAGCCGGCCGGAGGTCGCAACCCCCCTAAAAGCCCTGCAACCGGGCAGCGGGGGCTGCAACCGGCGGGGGGAGACTGCGACCAACTGTGGGGTACGACCCCCCCCCCCCCCCAAAAACACCGCGACCCTCCCGGGGGGTTCTGCAACCGGGCACAGCGGGGGCTGCAAGTTGTTCGGGGGGCCGCAACCTTTGGGGGGTCTGTGAGCGGCTGGCGGGGTGCGCAACCCCCAGATCACTGGACGCCTCCCCCCGGGATCGCTGCAACCGGTCGGGGGATGGGGAGGAGGGGGTGCACCCCGCCCGAATCGCTGCATCCCCCCAAAATTATCGCGCCCGGCCGAGGGGGTCACGGCGGAGAACCGCAGTGGCACAGCCGGCCGGAGGTCAGCCCGGAGGGGGAACCGGACACCGGGGACGGACACCCGCGCTGCCCCGGCCCCGCACCGCCGGGGAGACGGCGGGAACGGCAAGTTACTTCCCACACCGGAGGGGATGGGGGGTGGGGGGGGAGGGGGGTGTCCCCGCCGTCGCCGCACGTGCCCCGCCGCCCGCGCCGCTTTGTCCGCCGGGCTCCGCGGCTCCGCCCGCCCCCGCGCGGCGGCCCCGCCGTGAGTGACAGCCCTACCTGCCCGCCAATCTTCATCACACCGACACCGGCCTGACAGCGCGGCCGCCGCTCGCCGCCCGCCCGCCCGCCCGGCCCCGCCGCGCCGCCGCCGACAGGCCCCGCCCACCGCCCGCAGGGCCACGCCCCCGACGCCAAACCCCGCCCCCCGCGGGCCCGCCCCCGCCAGGCCCCGCCCCCGGCCCCGCCCCCTCGCCGCTCCCCGGCAGCGCCCCCTGCTGGCCGGCGCCCGCTCCCCCGTCCTGCCCCCCTCCCCCCCCGCCCCCTCCCCAAAACGCGGCCGTCCCCCCGCCTGCCTCCGGACCCCCCCGGTGTCCCCCGGACATCGCCGCCTTTGCCCCTGCTCCCCTCAGCCGGGGTGCACCTGCACCACCTGCACCCCCGCAACCAGATTCCCCCCACCACATCTGCCTCCCCAGCAGCATCTGTCCCCCCACCTCGTTTCCCCAATATACCGCCGCGCATCCGTATTAACCCCCAACACGTATTTCTCCTCCAGCAGCATCTGCTCCCTCCGTATTTCCACCGCCTCCCCTCCCCCCCCGGATGCTTTTGCCATCCCAGACAGATTCAGAGCCAGCCTCGGTGGCCCCGGACTCCCCCAGCTCCAACCCCCGCAGTGCCCCCTCCATCAAGACCCCCAGGGGGGGTTACCAAACCCGCCCACCCCCCAGCACAACCGTGAAATTTAGGGCACCCAGTGAGATCCCACCCAAAACTCCTCCTGTGGTATTATCCCCCAGGCAAAACACTCGCATCTATTAATTATTGTTCATCTGGGGGAAAGTGGCTTCTGACCGAGCTCCCCCTACCCAAATTTTGGTCCGCATGAGGTATCAACTGCCCTTCTCTTTCGCAAAGAAGATGAGGTTTTCCTGGAATCACTTTCATTGGGAGCACTGGGTCCTATAGCCAAATTTTCCCATATTTTATTGCAAAAGCCACAGGGATGGATTTTTCTGGATCAGTCTGGCCACAGGGTTTTTTTCCCAATTTTCCAACCCTTTCCCTGATGAAAAATGCTATCAAGAACGGATTTAACGAGAAACGCTGGATTTCTGCCCATTTCCTAAGGATCTTGGGTGGGGGGCGGAGTCACTCAAAACAGCCCCAGAATTCCTTTGGAATAGGTTAAGGTTAATTGGTTAGGGAATAGGTTAAAATTGGCTCCAAAGAGTTACAGAGGGATGTATGAGCCAGCAGCACTAAATGATGTGTAAGGGATGGCCATGGGGTCAGGGATGCAATGGGAAAGGTGGTAAAACAAATTAAATTTAAGGCCAGGAACCCGAAACACTTTTAATTTTCCCTCTTCGGTTTTCCAGAACAAATGACCACTTGCAAATCAGCATTCCTAAATCCCTCCTTCCAGTTTATCCCGAAAGTAAGTCCCTCCAGAAAATGTTTGCTCCACTGTTTGTACTTCCTATTGCGAGCAGGCTCTAACATACACTGATGTCCTTTGGGCTCGTGGCTCCCGCTTGGAATCCATCAATAAAATAGCAGAGAGATGCAGTGGGTGGTTGGGATGAATCCCACCCACTCCCCTCCAAAAGAAAAAAAATCACTGCATTGCATCACTGGGAAAACCAGCGGGAACTCAGAGCATCCCCCCAGTCCTTTGGAGATGTTGGAATGATTTATAGGAATTTTTTGCCTTGTAAATCAGCTGACGGGACATTTTTCCCCTCCCTTATTACTATTCCACAGAAGCGAGCAAAGATGAGGAGCCATAAAGCTGTCGCCGGTTGTTTCAACCAGCAGGGGATGCCAGACAGAAAATATTTCGGGTTTTGCAGAAACTGGAGAATTGGAAAGGAAGAGAGAAGGGGAGGCAGATGGAAAACCCATCATCGTGATATCAAAGGACCACTGGATCATCCACACTTGGCATCTCATCTTTCTCACATCTCGTCTTGGAAAACAGGGATGTAAAAGAGCAGGCACGTGTGGGGCGTATTTTAAGCTACATCATTGCCAAAAATACTCAAGTGCTCAAAATTTTAGGGTTCTCGCAGTGCAGGGATATTTCTTCTGGAGCCAGCAGCAACAAGCTCCTCACATTCACTCCTCGAGCATCCCAAGTTCATTCCTCAAGAATCTCACATTGGATCCTTGAATATCCCACATTCACTCCTTGAGCATCCCTCATTTATCTCCCCCAATTTGTTACCAATCGCCGAAGCAATTCCGCCACTGGTTTTGGAGCCTCACTTTTAAACGCCAAGGGAAATATCCAGGCCCAGATTTTTCCTTCACAAAGGCAAAAGCTGCTTCTTCCCTGGAGAGTTTTTCCAGAGGTTAATTATCATCCCTGGTTAAAAAAATACATTTCCCAGTTGGATTGGCCACTTCATCAACCAGCCATGGGACCTTGTTGGAATTTGCTTGGTGATAAATTAAAACTCTCCCGCACTCAATCTCACAGTTCTTTTCCCCAGAAAAAAGCATCTTTCTGCTGTGACAGGTCATTACTGAGTGATTTTTTTGGTCAGATCTCATCCCTCCAGATCTCCAGGACCGGGGGTGCTTGGCTGCACCCCTACTGAGAAGAGTTCGGTACCAACTCACTTCTTCCCACCCTGGACTACCCTACGGTGACTGCACCTGGAAGGGATGTCCAAACCCCAAAACCAGGAAACCCTCCTCCATACACCTTTTTCCATCCCTATCCCAATCCAGATTGCTGGAAAACCTCCCTGAAATTAAACCCCCTCCACTTAAAATTCCCCCAGATTCTGGGGGTCATGCCATTTCCATGCCCCAGACTGGAGCTTGCGCACCTCAGGGAGATTTTTTTGCCCGTGTGAAGTCAGTGTTGTAAATATATAATTGCCACAAATTCACTGGCACTTATTCCAGAGGACATGGATGGGGCCTTTCCAAAAGAGACGAGTACTCAGAGCAGGCTTGATAAAATATTAAACATTTGGCAAGAGCAGCGACATACATACCCAGCAATATTTACATTTTTACATAACAGGCTTCAGGAGAAAACAAATTACATAAAATATAGAGGTTTAGTCTCCGTCATTTGACTGATCCTCCATAAATAATTCAATTCTCTTTCCAAGATTGTATTATTGCTCGTGTCGGATTTCTCTGAGAAAACTGTGACGGGATTCTCGGCAAGAAGCATAAGAGCAAAACCAAGCAAATTATTCGATGATAGATGTTGAAAACAAGACCGGGTTTTGGGACACGGCCTTGCAGCTGAGCCCAGCTTAAGCACTGCAGCAGGTTGGAGGGGTACGATGTCCCTCCCAAATTGCTTGCAGGGAGGGTGTCCAACCCCCTCAGGAGTTAAAAGATGCTAAAAAGGAATCCCTAAGGACAATTTAGGACTTGTTTCAGGTAGGGTGTTTCTCCAAACTGTCCCAGCTCAGGCAGCGGTACCCTCCAGCCCCTCTGGCTCGGGCGCTACACTTGGATCTGGTGATGATGCATAACTCAAATCATTCATTAAAATTTGTGTTGGGTTTTTAGGAGATATTTAAGGACATTAATATTTTCCTACACCTTTCCAAACCCTCTCCAGTAATGAGATTCAAGAAGTGAGAAGCCTTAGAAGCAACATAGGGACCATCCAATTGTCTGTCCAAACCCCACAATGCTTGTATCAAACGTGGGATGAAATTAAAGGATTCCCCTAATTTTAACTAACTAGCTCATGGAAGATTTCTATATCTTGATTTCCCTCCATCTTTGGTACTTCACATACAGGACAACTCCTCTTTTTACCTGTGCACATGATTTTCCTGGGAATAATAAGAGAGCCAACCCCAAAAGATTTCCAACACCAAGACAACAACGTCATTTTTGAAGCCACTGTGCATTTTAAACAATCTCAGACACACATACCAGCATGTAATTTCACAAGAACTAATAGATAAATACATGGGAGAATATAATTAAGGGGTTTATCAATAATCCACAGGGACAAGGAGGATATATTAAGAATAAGTGATCAATGCCAGGATGGCTCTATACTCCCAGAGGTTTTCCTATGCAAGATTAAATAAGATTCAGTTTATTTCTTGTGAGACACTGATGGATTGATAATAAAGAAAGCTAAAGCCAAAACAAAGGATTTTTCCCAGTTGATGCCTCCACCATGGAGCTGGGATTGAGTGGGAAAGCATCTAAAAAATGGGATTTCTCCCCTCCCCACACAGGCTGAGTGGGGGTTAATGCTGGCTTGTTGAGCCAGAAAGCATTTTGGGGTCCTTCCAGAGGGCAAATGATGGATAAACGGCAGGTTATATATATTTTGATTAGAAAATCCCTGCTGCCAACTTACTCCTCTTAAATGTTTAATTTCAAGGCATAATAAGTCTGCGGCTGGTTTTTGCTGCTCCTTCAGGCTCTCCTGTGCAAAGTTACTGAAAGCATCTGACTGACTGATCCTTTCCCAAGCATTTCCAGGGATAAATAAATAAAAAAAAAAAGAAGGTTCTGGATGTTTAAAGTGACTTACCTCCAGCACCTGGACAAGCTTTGGAGTCTGTTTTCCAGAGGCAATGTCAGCTGATTAAAGCAGAGATGGGCTGGAGGGATACCCATGGGGGGAAACAAAAATTATAAATAATTGTCAAACTACACCTTGTACAAATACTGTAAAAACAAAACCAGGGCTGGTTAATGGGCTGAGCCCCCCTCCAATTTATGTTTCCCTTGGATATCTGCGGTAGTTGGATACCAGACAGCCGACAAACGCGACGTGGAGATGCTGAATCCTGCCCTTTTAACATTTTGATTCCACCTGAGATGTTTCTTCACCTTGGCTGGGCTTTGGCACTCATTGCCCATCCTCTTTCCGGTTCAGCCCACGATGGGAGTTCAACCTTCACCCTCACCAAGCTGTGCCAGCGCCAGCCGCCGGCACCAGCCTGGCTTCTGAGGAGCTGGTGGAGGGAGAAGCGGAGAGATGGTCACAACTCTTTAAAGATGCAAATTGAGAAGCAGCCATCATAACAAGAGAGCTCTGCTAATTCTCTTACGAGTATGCAGATTTCAATGCTGACTTTTCCTAGGCTTATTTGTTTTATTTAGCAATAAATTTAATACCAGCTCCCTGAAGCAAAGAGACAGATGGACTATAAACTTTGAATTTTGAGTAGTTTTACTTCCTTAGGTTTGTGTCATCTTTGATGTCTTCTGAAATTACATCTTGGAAAGTTCTCAGGGATTGAATTCTGCTTTTTTACAGCCCTCAAAGCCATTTGATTAGCCGCCTTTTAATTTTTTTTCTTGTACAGGTTACCTGAAGGATCTTAAATACCATCTCAGTGATTCATATCCTTGGCTGCCAGAGTTGTCTCAGGGAGTTGCCAGTGGAGCTGAGAAAACCAAAGCACCCCATAATATCTTCTCCGCAGGCAAAGGAAAACAAAATGCATTTTATCCATCCTTTGGGATGGAAAGCTCCTGAGATCTGAGACTAAAACCCCTGGGCTGAAATGAAGTGGTGCCCTAGCAGAACACAGGGTGTGGGGTTTTGGAATGACCACAAAGTCATAATGCAGCAGGAAGGATTCATCTCCTTTTTTCTCTTTTTTGCCATCCTCCAGCAATTTAAAAATTAGTTTGGAAATGAGGAGAAACACCTGAGAGGTTGGTGCAGCCCAGGGAAGCCCCTGAGAAGAGGGTGGTCTCCAAGCTTCGGTTGCCCACAGGTGGTGGGATGAAGCCATGAGTTGATTGAACACCGTGATGGTCAGAGACACAGGAACATCCTTTTTACGGACAACCCTGAGGTGTGTGAAAATCCAGAATTTAATTTGGAGATATAAAAAACACATCCCATGGGCTCAGGATTCGGGGAGAGGTGAGCTTAAGGGTAACACGGCAACTTTGGAAGTGAACTCCCAGGAGCCACTCGATGCTTCGATCTAGCAGATCTAGGCCCAGCCAGGTCCCATCACGACTAATTTCCCTACCGTCACACACAAATAGGGAAGGAAATTAAATTTTTTTTAACAAACAGCAACAAAAAAACCCGCATCATTTCCAAGCTGCCGCCTGGGAAACAGCGGGGAAAAAAATCGATATATGTCAAATAAAAAAGGGCGAGAACAAAGGTGGTGCAAGGAGCCAGGAATAAAACCTGAATGGAAACTGCAAACAGGCTTGATTGCCAAAAAAACCACCTGCCTGAAAGTCCTGGGGGTCTCAGCAGTAAATTTGGGCCGTTTCAGCAGTTGTTGGTTGCTTCCAGACACCCAACATCCCACCGTGGGCAGATGCTGCCATCGCTCAGCCCTTCCCAGTTTTGAGACATTGTTGACTGCTCAACTGCGATGGAATTACAGCGGATGAACATGTTATGGGCACATTAAAGTCTAATGAGTGGCCGGTGATTAATGCCATTACGAAGAACTAATGGTGATGAGCCACTTAAAATGAAGCATTGTGGGTTCCATTCTCAATGGCTCCTTGGTTCCTCACCTGGAAACTCTTGGGGTGGAAGGAAGAAGAGGTTGACACAGGTAAAGGCGCAAGGTTTCCAAAGTGATGATGCAAGGAGGACCCAAATAGATACTCTTTAAAGATAAGATTGGTGGGAAATAGCACTTTTGGGGGAAATGTATGGGAAATTGAAGTTTCTTGGAAAAACATTTGACTCTGGGCTTTAGAGCCTTTGGGAATGGCATCATAAAAGCGAATTTTAATTTTTACCATCTCCCCAAACCCTGTTCTTGTCTCTCTTTTTCCCCTCGATCTTCTTAAACTCATTTTCCATGGATTCTTTTCCTCCTTCCTTTAGCTTTGCCTCTTCTCCATCCCTTGCAGCACTCGTGGAGGTCTCTACAGCCACATTTAAGCTTCTCAGGTAGTTGCTCTCCTCCTTCCCCTCCTTGGTTGGAACAGATTTTGCCACGATATCAACCCATGTTGACTCCATGGGGACATGTCATCCCATGTGGGCATGATGATATTAAAACATCCCCAGGAGACAACTACAGGAACTTTCTTTTTGTAGGCTTTTTAGGGAAATCGCTGCAGTTCCTTGAGCTTCAGAGAACCACGTCTCAAAAACCTTATTTGCACCAATCTATAGATTAACTAGACTGAACTAAAGTTGCACTTACTATAACAAGTCACCAAAACCAAAAAATGACCAACTTCCTCCCACTTGGGAGTGATAGGAACCATAAGAGGAACCCTAAAGTGTGATGACAGAGACGCCCTGTCTTCCTCCATCCACCTTCTCCAAGTGCTTCTTGGCTGAGGTCAGTCTTGTCCCACAGTATTTCTCTCCTCTTACCAACCAGGGCCTTGGGTAGCTTTTAGAGGCATTTCCACTTGCTGGGATGGGATTTTTTCTTTTTCATTTGAAAAGTGACTTCATATTCCATTTTATTATTTTTTGAATGTTGCAGGATTTATTCTGTTTGAAGTCTTACATCCTCATTTCCTGTCAGGATGATTAAAATTGATTTCCGCCATCAGCTAGAAAAAGATAATCTGAAGTGGTTTCCTGTGAGAGAGAGCTCTATCCCCACTGGAGACATTACTCCTCTCCTATTATTTTAACTTTCTTTTTTGGGGGATGTCTCTTCGGAAAACGACAACTCAGTGCTTCTCAGCCATGTGTCCTCCCAGTAAGTTGGGAAGAATTATTTAACCTCATTTTTCCCACCACAAAAAGTGGACTGAGGGATTTAAATAGCTCTTGTTTACCACTGACACCCTCCTGGCAGTATTTTTAGAGAAGTAATTGGATCCTCTTGACGCCTTCGCTTTGCTTTCTCAAGCTCTACGTCCTCTGACCCCACACCTGCACCTGTCCCAGTTTGTATCTGGGCAAGCTGAAATGGGATGGGTTTTTCCCCAGCATTAAGCTGGGTGGACTGGGAGACTTTGCAGAAGGAGGAGGAAGGGATTTGGGCTGGAAAACCGCTGGCAAGCTGTAAAACATCTGGCTGACAAAGAAAACATGGAAAAAGTGGGTCCAGAGAGCAAGCGGCGCTCAGGGATACAGTGGTTCCAACCTTTACCCATCTCTTAAATCAACTAAACCTGGAATATTCTAAATTAAAAAATCAATTAAAAGAAATTAAATAATTTTTTTCTAAACCAATTCAGTACATTTTTATAATTGATTAAATAAATTTTTAAATTAACAAAATCAACTAAACGCTGGATATCCTGAATAATCTCCAAAATATGCCAAAAATATCCCTAAAATATAAATAACATCTTTGTGTGCTGAAGGATCTTGGGGCCTCATGACCATGCTGGTTTGCAGCAAACCCCCATAAGCAAATTTATGCAAATGAGGGGGACTGGTGGCTCCTATCACACCAAGGATGAAAATGATACGTTTGTACTGATGCTCTTTTCCCCAACCACCATCTCCAGACTCCCAACCCATGAGGAATCCCCCCAAAAAAGGGGTCCCCAGACAGGTTCCCACCATCCAACAGATCCCCATCACAAGGCTTAAACACCCTTACAAGAGAGTAATTTAACGCCATTCCCAGCTTAAGCTCCATATCTGCCGGGCGTGAAATTAGTTCCAGCAAGCTGCAAATTTGCCACTAATAAAAATATTTAGCAATTCGCTAGTCTTTAAATCAGGAGCAGAATATTTTCTTTCTTGCATCAACGCCTGTTTCTTTTTAATTCTAATATTGGAGCATCGGGGAGCTCCAGCCGTAAAACTGGAAGTCTCACGACAGCACAAACAGTTTTAAATCAGTTCCCTCGGCGCTTCCAACTCCACTACCAAGAGTTTGATCATTTATTTTCATTTGATGCTAGACCGTGTTGGCTATTTTGGCCACCAGGATGAGCTGGGCAGGGTGGATTTGCACGTTTTAACCCAAAAGAGGCCACCTTGACCCAAACCCGCCCTGTTTCTGCGGGCTGCTCCTTGAGCGGCATCTTACAAAAGCGCTTTGATCCATATGATCCTATCTCGAAGGAAGGTGACCTCTCTGTCCTCCTGCGCCAAGCATTTAATTAGCCTCAGCACTAATTGCATCTCTCTGCCAAGCCCCTTTCACCCAATGCCAGCCTCAGGATCTTTGTCGTGCTTTTGCCAAGAAATGCCACAATTCCCTGATCTCTTCCTTGGGAAAAACTCTCCGCAGTGATGAAGCATCCTTCAAATCATTCCTTTTCCTTGGCAGGATAGCAGCTTCCATCCACTGGGGAGCACTGAGTTACTTGTGTCCAAATAAATCCTTTGCAGTGGCTTTTCCGGGCCATGAGCATCCAACAGCATCTGTATGACTCTGCTCCTCCTTATTTAAAGCAGGTTATTGCTTGAGAGCCTTTCCAGGAAAGGCTTTATGATACCAATATTATGGTTATCAAACACATTGGAGTTGGAATTAATCATTACCACATAATTTGCCATCACTTTGATGTGTCCTGTCCCCAGCACAAGGGTTTGGATGCAAATGACACATGGTGCAAACCAAAAGTCTTGGAGAAACCTGAATCTGTGACACCAGCAAATGTCCCTATATCAACAGTTATCCTGGAAAAAAACCACCACAAATGTGAAGCTTCTCCCAGAGTCATGCAAACAACACAAAAATCCTCAATATTTGCTGGTCTCCCACGTTTTTAGTCCACCTTTTATACCCAGCATTGCCTTTCTGCCACTTTCCATTACACAACTCTGACACAAGCAATGAATGGGACCAAATCCCAGCAGGTAAAAGCTGGAAGGAAAAAGTTATTTTAGGCCAGCAATAAATGATTCTTTGGCAATAAAATCAGATCTTTGCGTTCAACTGATGGGCTGACGGAGCACTCTGTAAGGCAAATCCGCAGCAAGGCATTTCTGATGCTGGGAGAAGGCTGAGATGCAGAAGAGGGATATGTTTAGGATGATGAGCTTTGTTGCAGACGGGTTGAAGAAATCTCTACTGAAGGTTGTGCTTGGAAATGTCACACCAATGGGGTTGGTTTTCCCAGGTATCTTCTTCCAGTTTCTCAACTGTGGGTTTCCCATTTGGTAAAAATGGAATTTGGGGTTTTAGAAACTACCAGGTTCCAAAAATACAAAGAAATGGGAAAATAGAGAAAAGCAAAGGGAGATTCCCAAACAACAGGAGCAAATTTTTAATTTCTGCCAGCAGGAGCAGGAAGCACAGGGAATAACAGAAGACAAGGACTGGGAAAAGAATGGCAGAGATGGACATCAACAAGGCAGGGACTGCAGAGGGGAAAAAGCCCTGCCTGGTGGGATTAACAACACGAAGCAGAGCAGGAAGGAGTTTGCTATCAAACATACGCTTTTAATATGTTGGCAGCCGGTTGCCACTCGATGCCAAGCAAAGGCAGGTGTCAGAGACAGTTTGTGTTATGCTTGCTGAAGCATTTGGTGTCATGCTGGAGACTCTGATTTCATCACAGGGAAAGGCAGGTTGATGCTGTGCAGAATAATTAACCGCTGGTTTATTCCTCCCCTTGAAAGAAGTGACAGAAAACACCACTCAGGTGACATTTTATGCAGCCAAAGTATTGCAGACTTCAAGCAGTTGAGAGGGAAAAGATCCGTGTTTTGGTTTTTTCAGGTTTACTGGTAGTTGAGCCCGGAGTGCCTGGGGTTGGAACAAGATCATCTTTCCAACCTTTCCAACCCAAACCATTATATAATTCTGGGACTCTGTGATAAAGTCGCCCATCAAACGACACTGGCCTGGGTCTGATGGGCAAGATGTGATGGTGAAGAGACAGGATTTATAAACAGGCTGAAATATTTATTTGGAATGGAAATTCCTCTTGTCTTGATTATTAGAAGATGCTTATAGCATTGACAAAGCTCTATAGCTTGTCTTGGCTGCCCCAGACCCCCCAGCATGGCTGTTCCAAAACCCTGCTGTAGTCCCCGGGTCAGCGTTACTGTATTAACGAAATCTGCCTGATTTTGGCCCTAAATATATTTGAGGGCGTGGACAACTCATTTTAGGGTTTTGGGGTGAAAGCGTGTTCAGCGGGGTGGGCAGAAGCTGGCTGGTAATGAAGCACCGATCCGTGTGCACCGGGAGCAGGGAGGGGAGGGGAGGGAAATTCCCGTTCCACCGGGAGCAGCTGCGAGCTCTGGGACGGGGGCCACAGCCGCGGGACGGGGAGCGGCTGAAGCGGGATCCTGGGGATTCCATGACGCCAGGAGGGCCGGGGTTCAATAGGGACCGGTTCAGTAGGGCCGGGTTTCAGTCGGGCTGGGGCTGAGATCGGGACCGGGACGGGGATCGAGACGGGGACCGGCATCGGGACCGGGACGGGGCACTCGGGCCCCGGGCGCGCCCCCGCCTCCGGCGGCGCGCGAAAGCCCCGCCCACCCCTCGCCCCTCAGCCAATAGGAAGCCCCGAGCGAGAGCCAGGCGGGGCAGGGAAAGCGGCGGCCACGCCCCCAGCCCCCGCCCCTCAGCCAATAGACAGTGCGGGGCGCGCCGGGGGCAGCGCTGATTGGCCGGGGCGGCGCGGTTGCTAGGCAGAAGCGGCGGCGCGGTGCGGCATGGCGGGCGCGCTGGGCGTGGGGCCGGGGGTGCTGGCGCTGCTGCTGCTCTGGGCCACGGCGCTGCTGCTCGTGCTGGCGCTGGCCCGGGCCGGCCGCGCCCGGTGAGCGCGGGGACAGGGCGGGATCCGGCCCGGTGAGCGCGGGGACAGGGCGGGATCCGGCCCGGTGAGCGCGGGGACAGGGGGGGGATCGGGCCCGGTGAGCGCGGGGACAGGGCGGGATCGGGCCCGGTGAGCGCGGGGACAGGGCGGGATCGGGCCCGGTGAGCGCGGGGACGGGGGGGGGATCGGGCCCGGTGAGCGCGGGGATAGGCCGGGATCCGGTGAGCGCGGGGACAGGGCGAGATCCGGCCCGGTGAGCGCGGGGACAGGGCGAGATCCGGCCCGGTGAGCGCGGGGACAGGGCGGGATCCGGCCCGGTGAACAGCAGGGACAGGGCGAGATCGGGATCGGGCTCGGTGAGTGCGGGGACAGGGCGGGATCGGGATCGGGCTCGGTGATCGCAGGGACGGGCCGGGCCCGCCGGTGCTGAGCTCGCCCCGCCGCTCTCCGCTGTCGCCGCAGGGCCGCCGCGGTGCCGGTGCTGCTCGGAGCCGCCGCGCTCACGGCCGCGCTGCTGCTCTTCCCCCGGGAGGGCGAGAGTCCGGCCCCGGCCGGCGCTGAGGAGGTGAGCCTGGGCATCAGCGGCCGGGCGGTCCCGGGGCGGGAGGAGCCGTGCCCCGGGTGTCCCCCGAGGCCCCGGGGATGGGCCTGGATTGGCTCCCAGGGTGCCCTGAGGACTCAGGGGTTGCCCCTGGAGACCAACGCATGGCCCCAGCTGCTGCCCTGAGGCCCCGGGGATGGACCTTTACCTTGGGAATGGCCCCAGATGGGTCATTGACCCAGGGATGGGCCCCAGTGGCCGTCGAGAAGCCCTCCTGGGAATGGTTCTTTAGCCCAGGGATAGGCCGCAAGGATGCCCTGAGGCCCCGGGAATGGACTTCCACCTCAGAGGTAGCCCCGGCACCATCCCTGATGCCCGGGGCATTGCCCCGTGCTGCCTTTTTGCTCTCCTGCGGCTGTTCTCGGGCACCTCTCCCGCTGGAAGAGGCCGTGTTGCTCACAGAGCTGGTAACTATTAATTTCTCTAACTAAATTGCTGATTTACACACTGTTCATCAGACCCATGGGGTTCTGTCGGCTGCCTTCCTCCCATCCCCGGGGGCTCTGTGCAGGGATTGCACTCCCAGCTCCAGCAGCCTCTGCTCCCTCTCTGCCATTCCATTTCCTTATAGTTTTCCTTCCAATTCTGCAGCCTTTCACTTTTCCCCCAGCTCTGTTTTCTGATTAAAGCCCAATAACAGCTCTTTAGCTCTCTTGTTTTTTTGTATTGTATTGCCATGTATTGCCATGCTCGAGCATGAAGCCACCTGCATTGTCAGGCACAGGGATCTCCCCCAGTTTTTGGATCAGGCTGTCTGAGCTGCCACCTTGAGCCCTCCCAGAGCTCTTTGGGCTTTGAATACACAAAGTTTTGTGGCCTTTCAGGTGCCGTTTCCTCTGTTCTATTATTAATGCATGTTAATTATTGCTCTTCTGGTTCTTGCTCTGTGTAAATCTCTACTAAAAGATACTTACAGTGTTCTTTTCTTCTCTCTGTGTCACATCTGACCCGCTTGTGTGAAGGTTAGGAGTGAGATGAAGGGCAGCCCAGCGCATGTTTGTTGCCTGGGAGGCAAATGGAATTGGAAAGCTTATTTTTTTACGGATCTTCAATTGGACTGGACCTGCCCTGCCTATCAATAATACATGACCTGGGCTTTCTGCACCAAAACTCTGCTAATTGGCTAATTAAAAAGTGAAACGTGCAGAAGGAGCCGGCGCTTCGCTCACCAGAGACTCTCTGCAGCAGCACCAGGGCTGAGCTAATGCGATGGATAAAGCCGAGCCGGGGCTGAGCGGAGCTCTGGGGGGTCTTGGGAGCAGAGAGGGGGATTTCATAAGCAGCCTCCTCGCTGTGGGCTGCTCTTTGTGTCTTGCCTAGCTACCACAGCTTTTTGTTTTGGCTTTGTTTTTTTTTCTTTTCTCACTATCTCCCTTCTAAAAGGCAATCAGGGCTGGAGGTTTGTGGCTGGGGAGAACTGCTTCAGGCCTTGACTCCTGTCTCTTCCCTCTGCTCAGTGCAGTGCTGCTCCATATTAACATTCCCAGTAGCTTTTTGCAGGGATTCTTGTGCTCATTTGTCGCACACCGTGCATCCCACAGAGAGTGCTCGTGCCGGGGATGAAAAGCAAGGAGGGAAACCTGGGGGAGCCCAGAGGTTCTCTTTTCCAGGACATGGTGTGCTCCCTCCAGGCTCCTGGAGCAGATGGGGGCTGTGATGTGCTGGGATCTTTGTGTTTCTCTTCCCTGCAGATTGTGGACACCTTCTTCATTGGCCGCTTCATCCTCCTGGCTGTGATGAGCCTGGTCTTCCTTGGGTGCCTGTTCCTGCTCCTGATTTACCACCTCATGGAACCTGTGTATGCCAAGCCGCTCCACAGCAGCTAGAGACAGCAGTCTCTGCACAGAGGAAATCCTGATTTCGTGGGAATAAACCAGAGACCACGAGACTGTTCTGGAGGTGACCACGATGGTTTTTCTGAGCTCAGAAAGAGCCAGCAAAGCAAGTGAAGTCTTTGCTTCATCTACAGAAGCAAAGTTTGGTCTGAGCACGAGCCCGTTCTTCCCCAGGGGGTTCAAACCTCTGCACCTGCAAAGGTGTGTGAACCTCTGAATCCTGCTCTCGTTTACAGGAGAGCTGAGATGCAGGCACTTGGTGCTGCTCCTGATCCAGTGCATTGAACTGAACCCACGTGGTTTGTTACTGTTACCCACAAGAGACAGTTCCTTCCTGCTCCTTTTTCACTGTGGTTTAATAAAACTCTTGGAGAAATCCCTGACTCAGGCTTTATTTATTCTACAGGGATGTCACATTTGGCCATGCTGTGGGGACAGTGCCCATGAGAACTGCCTTTTTCTGGGGCAGACGTGGGGGTTTGAGGAAAAAAAAGCCAAACAAACATCAGTGTGTGGCTGTGGATTGTTTGGGATGGCCCCTTGGACTGGAACTCGGGGGCTTTGGAGTGGGGAGTGAATAATGTGCAAAATGATACCGGAACAGCAAATGGAAAGCTGCCCTCCCAAGAGTGAGGGAAAAGCTGTGTCTCACCCCCCCTGTGCCGAGTCCTGCCAGCCATGGAAAAACCCCTTGCTGATACCTGAGTGTTCCCAGCCTGGGAAGGACCCCGAGGTGTCACCCTGGGCGCTGCCAAAGGCTCACAGTTGCTGCTACCCTAAAACTTCAAACCATTGCTCGATTCTAGCACAGATCCTGCTGCAGCTGCTGGTCAACCCCAATGCCTTCCCTGTCCCTCTTTTCCCTCCTGGGGGAGAAAACACTATGTTTTGCTATGGGGTTGAATCCCATTTTTGTCCCTATTTTTGGGGGAAGCCAGGGGAACAGCCCTGCTGAAACAGAGCAGCAGTCAGGGTCAATACAGCCAAAAACTTGAGGCAGAAACTTAGATTTTTATTATTTTACTCATTTTACGGATTTTTTTTTTTTTTTTTCATTTTGAACTGAAGCCAGTAAATTAAAGAACCGACTGGCTTTTCCCAGCCCTGTCCTGACAGCTGTCAGTCACCAAACAGTTTTTCAGGACGTGAAAGATTGATAAGGCAGAGCCAGTGGGCATGGAGGTGATGCTTCCCCAGCAGAAAATGCCCCAGCACCCCAGAGCACTAACTCAGTCAGCTAAAAAATGCAAGCACAGTCCCAAAAAAAGCAGAGAAGAGGCATCTCGGCTTTCCAAACTGCTCAATCCCTTCCCGTCCCGATGCCTGTGTCCAAGGGAGCCGAAAAATTGTGTTAAGGAGCACGCTGAGCGTTTATGCAACACAAGCACATTGGGGTCTCTTGGTGATTTTGATGTTACGCCTGAAACAAAATTCATATTTAATTCAGCATCTTAATAATGTTTATGAACACGGAGTTTGTCTGGCAGCTCCAGCTCTGTGCCTGCCGTGTCGTTATCCCCACTTTTGTGGGATGGTTTGGGGAGCCTCAGTGAGGCCACGGCGGCGTTTCACCAGGGCTTCGGTCCAACGAATGGGAGGGAAAGCACAGCAAGAGCAGCTGGGGCACTAAAAACCCAACCCTAAAAGCAGAAACGTGAAACTTCTCCCCATTTTGCACTGTAATTAAACCCAAATAAGGCCTTTTTCTGACCCCTTAAACTGTTTGTGACTAAAATGAATCAAAAGCTGATAGTGCAGGAGTTATTTTGGGGAGAGCAGAAAGCCATGCTGCAAGAGAGACGTGGTAGCTCCTGCTCAAGGAGGCCATTTCAGCATTTTCCCAAAAATCCCGTTAACTGAGGAAAGGGCCTCATGTGCTCTCACCCCCACCAAGACATTTCAAGCTCCATCCTCATCCTTCTCAACCCTTGGCAGTGGGGAACAACCAGCTGCATGAGCTCAAGCTGGGCTCTCTGTATTTATTTATTCTGGGGAGTTCTGCTCCTCCCCGCACAGGGGCTTTCCGAACGGTTCCAGTTTATTTTTGGAAAAGGAAAGACCACGTCAAGGAATTGGTATGAGCCAGAGCTGCTTCCCAACCAGCCCCAAATGGTGATTTTTTGCTTCCATCCCCATCTCAAACCTCCAGCTCCTGGAAGATAACCTCTTGCTGGCACATCTGCCTCCGTCTAGCAGCCCGATCCTTTATTTTGGAATTAATGTGCCACAGGAGGGCAGGTTTGTCTTAAACCCCAACCTCTCAGTTGCTGGTGAGGGTTTTGGGACCTCGGAGGATGTTCTTTGGGATCTCCTTTGGGTCAAGGAGCCCCGCTCCAGCCCAAACTTATCCAGCCTTCCTCTTGCAGGATGAGAGAGCCAGATCTGCCGTGTCCCGAGGTGCAAGCCCCATGCAGGCAAAAAATCGGGCTGAATCTCAGCACTAAAAGATCCCATGTGTGCCAGGATGAGGGCAGACCGGCTGCTTTCAGGTCAGGTGGAAAACCAGCCCGTTTTCCCCCCTAAATTCTCTGCCTGGCTGGTCAGAAATGAGCAGGGATGCTCCTTCACCAGGATGCCGGTGCCCAGCCAGATCCAGGCTCACCAGCCCAAGGGCAGCTGCTCCCTCCTGCCTGAGGCCAGGCAGGGAGCAGTGCCAAAGCAGACGTGGAGGGAGCACGAGTTTCTGCAGGGGAAACTCCTCTCCTTGATTTAAAGTCCTTGGATGACGGCAATTCCTCATGTCTCACGCTGCTCTCTGCTGGCACTTAATTACCCTCACTGGAAAAACTGCCCTCAGATTTCCACCTTGACTTTGCTGACTTCAGCTTCCCTGCTGTTGGATCCTGATTTGCCTTTGGCTGCTAATTAAAAAGCCCTTCAGCCTTTGCCAGCTGCTCCTTGCATAGGTAATTACAGACCGTGCCCCAGCCACCTCTTCACCTTCCCAGCAGACCAGTGGCATTCCTCCAAAATCTGTGTGTGCAACCTCTTCCCAATCTGCCTCCTGGCGAACGGCATTGCTGTGCTGGGGGACTGTGAGGTCACCTGGAGAAAAACCCAAGCCTAAAGAGCCCAAACCAAACCTAAAGAGCCCAAATCAAACCTAAAGAGCCCATTTCAGGTGGATTTGTCCCATCACAGAACAGAGGTGGACACGTGTCCCTGCTCTCAGGGCTCGCACAGCCCCTCGCTGCCATGCAGTGCCCAAGGGGCTCGTGGTGCAGGAAAAGCAGCGGCCCCTTATCCAGCAGAGGAGGAACAAGGCAAGTTGCCTTCCAGACTCCTCCCAGAGGATCTCAGCTCCATTTAAACAGTTTTTTGACTAAGGCAAACGCAGGGGATCCACTCTCTGCCTTCCCGCTCACCCCTCAATTCCAAAGCTCAGTGAGATCTGGAGTTTTCTTTGGCATTTGGCTCTTTTTATTTTAAGCTTAAAACTGCCATGGGCTGTGTGCCCTTTCTCCTCGCTCCTGGCAGCAGAGCCGAGGCTGTTCAGACTTTCCAAACATAAGTGGGACATGGCCCAGGCCTAAATTTGTCCCGGAAAAATTGTAAGCAGCTGAAAGAAGAAGCAGGAGGGGGGAAAGGCAAAAAAAAAAAAAGGAAGAAAGCGGGGGAAAAAAAACCCCAAACCAGCTTGCTGTTACAAAAAGCCCCTATGTGTGTCAGGACTTCTGGGATTTTTTTCTTGAACATGTATTTCAAGGCCCCCCACAAGAGAACGGTCACTAAGCAATGTGAAAACTCCATCACACGTGCACTGGAAGAGCCATTCCCAGCCCAGCACACGGATCTCTGCTGGGAGCGAGGTCCTTGTGCCCTCAGAGGCCACATGTGCCACGAGCCAGTGGCCTGGGGACACTGCAGGCTCAGCCCTGCAGCTCTGCTGAGGACAGACCTTGGCGTGACACCTCTCCCTCTGGCTCCATCAGGGTTTAGCCCAGCAGGATTGATATTTTCCTGGGAAAAAGGGCAGTTGGGGATGGTATTTTTCTCTGCCTGCTCCATCATTTTTCCTGCTTTTTTTCCCAAGCAACCAGGGAGTTTCCAAGGCCCATTGAGCACCACTGGTCAGAGCAGAGAGGATTCAAGGCCATCACTCTTTGGCCACCTCAAACCTGCAGCTGCCGCTCTCCAAGCTGCCTGTTCCCCTGTGCCACTCCATCACCTTCAGGGGTTTACAGGGAGTTGATCCAACAGGCTAGCGAGCTTCCTCCTTCCCCCCCCCGCCTTTTTCCCCTTTGCTGATGAAATCAGCACTTAATAAAATCACATCAGGCCCAGATGTTTTCTCCCCAGGTCAAGATTCAAGGAGGTGAAGTCAATTGGAGCTCCGATTTATCCCAGGCGTACACCTGGCACCAGGCGCTGCTCCGCCCTGGGCACAGAGCCGGAGCCTGCCCAGGCACGATCCCCAGATGGCGAGGGACTGGAATCACATCCCTGAGAGCTGCTGGGCCCATGTTGGGAGGAAAATGTGGACACATTGGGAGCAACTGGGTTCAACTGAAGGTACTGGAACCATGCTGAGGGGCCTGAGACCGCAACTGGGATCATACTGGGAGCAACTGGGACCACACTTTGGGCAACTGACAGAAACTGGGATTGTCCTGGAGGTAACTGGGAGTAACTGGGAAAGACTGGGATCATTCTGAGGTATCTAGAACATTACTGGGGCAACTGGGAGTCCCTGGGAATGACTACAAGCATGCTGAGGGCAACTGGGATATACTGGGAGCGTCTGTAACCATACTGGGGCTGACTGGAACCATACTGGGAACAGCTGGGGGCAACTGGGACCACACTAGGGGCAACTGGGTGTAACTGGGACCATGTCAGGAGTGACTGGGACTATTCTAGGGGCAACTGGGACCATACTGGGAGGAACTGGGAATAACTGGAACCATGCTGGCGGCAACTGGGATCATACTGGGGTCACAGTGGGAGCAGCTCGGTCCATGCTGTGAGAGACTGGGATCACACTGGGAGTGACTGGAATCATATTGGGATTGACTGGGAGTGGCTGTGAGCAACTGGACTCATGCTGAAAGCAACTGGGAAGAACTGGGAGTGACTGGGAGAATGCTGGGGCCTAAAATATCGGGGTCGAAGCTCTGCAGGTCGGGCCCCCCCCGGAGCACACAGCTGGCTGCACAGCTGGCCCTGGCTTCAGTCAAGTGACACTGGGGGGGCCTCTGAGCCCATCCCTGCCCGGGGAGCCTGCAGGGCTGGCAGCCAGCGGCACCTCCTGGGGCCCCTCCTAATTAGGAAGTGTCTAATGAAGATCATCGGCCACCCGCACCGGACCGAGAGCAGCCACGGTGTGTGGACAGGTCACCGTGGCATGGGGGTTGATGCATGTTCCTCTTCTGGAGCTAAATGGTGTGATTTTGGAATGTTAATAATCAGGAAAAACGTTGGGTTCGGTGTTTTTTTCAGTGGGACAAGTCAAGGAGTAAACCCAGCTTAATTTGAGCTCAGCCCAGGGATGATCTCTGTGTAGAATAAGCAGCACTTTGTTGGTGAGGCAGTGCCTGAAGTGATTTGGCATCATCCTCCTGATGCAGACCCTGGAATACCAAGCATCTGGATGGGGCAGGCTCACAAACAAGAGACTGCACATGGAGAAAAGCAAGAAGAGGGGTGTGTGATCACTGTGAGGGGGGCTGAGCCCAGTCAGGACATGGCACAGAGTGGCCACACAGGTTTTGCACGTTTTTATTAATAAAATGGCCGATGGTGAAGAATTGACCCCGAAAACCATTTGGCCAGGGCCCTTTGACTGCTCCTCGCCCCTGCCTCCGTTGGAAGCAAACCTATGGTGGCAGTGAGCCCCCGGGGCCGTGCCCGAGGCTGGGCTGCAGCTTTGCCCAGACGCGCTCCCGATGTGCCCCAGCCTCTCTCCTCCCTCTGGGCTTGGGGCGGCTCGCAGGGGGCACGTCAAAACTCCTTAAACCTGCGGGGAGAGGAGAGAAGCGAGCGGCTGAGCGCGGAGAGCAGCGTTGGGATCGATGGTGGACACGGCGATGCTGCCAGAGATGGGAAGGGAAAACAGCTCTGCCCCATCTGCACCACAAGGAGGAGAAGCAGGCGCAAGGAGGAGATCCAGACACTGTTTTGTCTCTGGCCAAAGCTGAAATATGCCTAAAAATCCTACGGCATTTGTGCCTCTTCTCTGCAAGCTGCTCCAGAGACGCTTCCCAAAGCCCTAAAGACATTGCAGTAGTTCCACAAACCGAGCCAGCTGCTTCCCCCAGCAGAAACCAGCTGGAATTTGGTGCAAACACAGATGCTATCAACCCCTCCAGGACAGTCCTCATCCTAACCAGCCCCGGTACAAGAGAGCGGAGCCCGACAGCCCTCCACCGGCAGCCGGAGAAGGAGATTTGGGCCGCACTTACCGCAGCACGAGGCCCAGACTATTGGTCTTTCACCTGCAAACACAAGACATAAGGGACGAAATGTTCGCAGGGGGTCAGGGTGTGGCAGCCCCACTGCCAGGAGCGGCTGTGGCCCCTTCCTCTAGGTGTCACATGGAGGGTGGGTGGCAATCAGAGCCAGGCCAGTGCTGATTTGGAGATTATTTATACACTCGCTGCAGTGATTCGGCTGCAGATTTGATTAGTGAGCCCTGGCTGCATGTAATCAAGCTCAGTAGCACAGGTGGGCAAAGCCTTTAAATTCAGCCATTTCAAGTGCATTAATCAATCCCAATCGATTGGGCATCTGGGCTAACATCTCCTAAGTCAGCCGGAGACAAGGATGCACTGCCCAGCCACATCCCCCTCTCCCCACTTCTTCCCACCCCACCACCCTCCCGGACTCTTCCCCAGCCATTGCAATTTGACCCTTTGATTCCCAAATCTTGATCTGGGCCCTAAATGATTGGGGGAGTGGCTATTTCTAGGCTGAGCCTGCAAAGTGAAACTCGGAATCAGAACGAATCAGGCTTGTGTTTGCATTTAATCCTCAGGGCTCAAGTGGAGATACTTACACCAAGCTACTTCCCATCCATCACTGACTCTGTTAGCTGCACACTAGAGCTACAAAGACACAAGGACGGTGTGTTTAGCACCCCAAGTGTTTTTTGAGGTGCAGATGGCTAAAATCCCCCAGGTGCTGCCTTGGCTCAGGGTGGAAATGTCTCTGTGGCCACAGGAGCGAGACATCAGGCAGACGGCTTGGCGAAGCCCGGGGCGATGCCCACGTGAAGATGCAGCAGCAACAGCAAGGGATAACAAACATCTTTCTGGAGTGGCAATGACGCCGTGTTTTGGCATCGTGGGACCAGAGGCTGCCCCAGGTTGGTAACTACGTACCCTCTCTTCCTCGCCATGTAGCCACACCAGCCACGGGCCTCTTTGACCACCACACGAGCAAGGAGCTGCAAGAGGAAGGGTGGAGGATCACTGCAAGGCTGGTGGCACTGCAGCCTCCAGCCTTGGCATGAGTATTTCCATCACTCATCAGGAGATCAACTCTACAGCTCTTCCTAGCAAAGAGCCTATGAACTAAATCTGTGCGAGGAGGACGTTGTTGGGAAAAGCCAAGTGAAGGCAGAGGTTTGGAGTCGATACAGGCCTTTGCAGTTTGCCCTGTGCCCGGATGTCTTCTGAGAACCATCTGTACCCTCCACAAGTGAGCAGGCAGCTAAAAGGGAGTGTGTGAAACCCCAGGGTAGAGAAAGGAGTCCTACTGAGGAGAGACCTACCAGACAAGCCAGGACATCAGCAGCTATCAACATGTAAAAGACATTATTCCAGCCCGTGGGAGAGATGAGCCCAGCGAGCAGCGGCCCCAGTGCAGCACCTGCGAGGGCACATGAGCCACATTAGCCCCTGTTCCCCTCCTTGAGAGGGCACCGAGACACCCAGGAACCAGCATCCCCTGGCCATACACACCAACGGATCCCGTGCCGTCGATGATGGCCGTGACAGTCGAAAGGGCTTTGGCATTTCCTTTGAGAGATTCATGGGTTCCCTGTAGGGATGGAGGAATAAAACATAAGGAGCAAAAGCAGCTTTGGGATGCACAGCTGGCAAGTCCCAGAGTGAAGCCGATGTCCCAGGCAGCACTTTCCATGTGTCAGACCCAGCCACAGACGGGAAGACCAAACTCAAATGCTGCCTGCAGCCAAACCATGGCAAAACCCGGATCGCCAACAGCGGGCAGAAATTCCCAGGGGATTTGTCACCAAATATTTCCACTCTGCTTGTGCTCAGAGGGAGATGCAGCAAAACTGAAACACAGTCGTGTGGCCAAGGTGAAAAAGCAACAGGAAAAACCCCCGTGTTTAAGGGAGGGCGCAGAGCGCAGCACCAGGTGTGAGAGCTCTGCCCTTCTCCACTGGGCTTCAGAGGCATTGGAAAACAAAAGTAAAATGCAAAAATCCCAGCAAAACATCCCTCTGGGAAAGAGGGAACAGCCTCTGGGTGTGCAAGGGCAGCATGGCGGGGTCTGAGGTGCACCTCTTACCAAATCTGCCGACACCGCTGTTGTGATGAGCGCGTAGGGCCCATTAACCAGAGCACCACAGATGATCAGCATCGCTGCAGAGGTACCCGGGAAGAGATTAAATCTTTAGGTGCAGGGAGCAGCAGGACATTGGATCCATCATCCCCAGCTGTGCCACGCATCCATCTCCTGTGCATCTTCATTTTCCCATGGAGATCCCACCCAGCAGGCAGTGAACACTCATCCAACACCACCCTCCCCCAAATTCAGCCTAGGAGCCTGGCTCAGGAGGAGGAATAAAGGCAGGTGAATCCACAGTATCTTCCATCACCACTTCAGTGACAGGAGCAGGCTGCACCACGGAGCTCCTTACCTATTGATGTGCCAATGCCGTTCTGACCGATGTGGTTATACAGGAACAGCTGGAAAAGAGACACAAGGAGAAGCAGTTGTGGCTATTCCAGCTGTTCTACCAAGACTTTTCCTTGCAGCAGTACCCTGGGGATGGGATGGAGAATGTGGGGACCTGAATTACTGCTGGTGCCAAGCGCCAGCTGAGCTGGAGGGCTGAGTGCACCCCTGACGTCTGCATCCCACCGATGAAATACCTGGCAGCTGGCAAACAGAGGTGCTGCCACGATTTATGGCCACCGAGGCTCTGCTGCCTCCCATGGCTGCAGCCAGACACTAATTTGCCCCCATGGTGCTATCAGGGCTGTGGATGTGACCCAGCCCCTCTGCTTCCCAGCGTGCTCCAGCAAGGCTCCCATCCCCGAGCCAGCCAGGATGGGATTACAGCTAATTAGCCCCGTTGTGGAAGCAAAGCCAAATGAGCTCTGTGCAGGTGCTTGGGAAGGACGTCCAGGCCAAGCTCCAGCAGAGCATGAGGCCATTGGCATGGGGGCTTTTGGGATGAAAATCAAAGAGACAAAAGCTGGACCGGCTCAGTGGGACCCCCAAGGCTTTGAGCAGAGTTATGGCAGGATGGGAAAAAAAAAAACCTACAGGGCTTTTTTAGTTGTCACGGTCTCTGTAATCCCCTCCCAGCCCCTAGAGCTGGACATCCCTCCCAGGAACATCTGGGCGCATGAATCAATCCCAGCTCTCATCTCAGCCGAGCGCATGACCAGCTTATCCCGGGAAAAGGAAGGCAGCTGTGACTCAAAGGAGCCGGAGGATGGCAACCCCTCGTGACAGGTTTGGGGCCCGCGTGACAGCTCACCATGGGAGCGGCGACCACCAGCATCACGCAGCACGTGGTGGCCCTGCCGCCAGTGTAGTCAGAGATGAGGCCAGCAAAGATCCCCCCTACAAGAAAGAGTCACAGGTGTCAGTCACACCACCCCAAAGGCAGAGCTTTGCCCTGCTTTGGCCCCAAATGCAGCGTGATGCTCCTTCATCCCCCATCTTCTGACCAGTACATCCCCAAGGTTAAACACAATAATATCAGAGTGAAGAGCTTTGATTTATCCCTTCCACTTCCTCCCTACAGATGGTTTCTCAGCACTTCCATGCAGCTCTGGTCTCTTCCATGCTTGCAAAGTGTAGGGAAAGAAGTGCCTGAGCAAGCGAGACCTGAGGAAAGAGGCTGTGATGGTCATCAAAACAAATGGATGCCAAAATAAAATTGAGGGGTGTTTGCTGCCTGCTGAGTGCTGTGAACACTGAATAAACCTCTCTGGGGAAAGAGATGGTGTTGCCTGTAGGGGGGGACCAGCCAAGGCTGGTCAAGGCCAGGATTGTCCCTAAATCATCCCTGATCCACCTCCTCCACCTGGGTATGTTGACGAACCTAAAATACCCCCAACA
Organism: Corvus moneduloides; assembly: GCF_009650955.1. Taxonomy (NCBI): domain Eukaryota; kingdom Metazoa; phylum Chordata; class Aves; order Passeriformes; family Corvidae; genus Corvus; species Corvus moneduloides. The sequence goes on along the minus strand of NC_045500.1, from coordinate 1,745,232 downwards.
TCAAAGAGGGTCGACAGGTCCCCGGCTTCCTTGGCACCGAAATGAGCTATGAGGGAGAAGGGAAGAGAAGAGTGAGGAGATGCTTCTTTCGCAAGGCTCGCTCCCGCCTCGCTGTCCCTAAAACTCACCAACGTTGACAATGTAGAGGGGCAGCCAGTAGAGGAAGGTGTAGCTCACCAGTTTGGCAAAGAGCAGGCACAGGGAGAACTCCACCACACCCTGGGAGGAGAGGAGGAGACATCAGAGGAGCCTCCTCCTCCCAGCCTCCTCCGGATGGTGGGTTTTGCCCATTTTCTGCCCTGTGGACACCTGTTGATCATCTGAGCTGCTCTGGCTTTGCAGCACTCACAGGTATCCGAAGTGCCCCAAGGAAGCTGATGGCTTCGGGCTCCTCAGCTGGCTCCTTGGGGCTGTGGGAGTGATCCGCACTGCTCTGGCCTGAGAGGCTGAGTGGGCCCTCGTTGGAGGTGACTGCTTCAGGATCCTTCTCACTGATGGTCACTCCTCCAGGATCCTCGTCATGAGCCATCTAAAAGAAAGCCAAAAGCAGGAGAAGTGGCTGTCACAGCTGGAGGAGGCTGAAACATTGGATCTGGGGCATGACCCAGAGGATGCTCACAGTGGAAGAGCAACAGCCATCCCCTGTGACAACTGAACATTGTTCCAATTCCTGCCATTACAGCCTGATGACCCAGTTGCACCCTGAGTGACACCCAGCCCAGGACAAGCCCGTTGGGAATCTGTGCGACTCACGTGATGCAGAGGTGGACTGCAGTCAACATCTTCAGGATCTGCAGGGAGAAGGAATGCCCTGTGAGAGCCTGGACCAGCCCCACTCCACCTGCTCTCCCTCCAGCATCTCGCAGGGGCTGGGAGCCTCCAGGTGTACGCTGCGTCTCTGGGTGCTTTCTTCCCCAGTAAAAACCCAAAGGACTTCCCAGATATTTCCTAGAAAGACAGGCTCAGGAGTGACTGGTACAGGGGATGAGCCTGCCTGGACGACCCCAGAGGATGCTGAGCATCCCCATGGTGGTCAGATCCACATCCCTGCTAGCCATAGGTTGAAAATAAGTATTTGGGGTTGCCAAAAATGCTTCGAGATGGGCAAGGTGGAAAACTGTATCTATTACAGCAGTTGTCTGCTGTGCCTCAGATCACAGCACTCACACTCCACGAGGAAGAAGAAGCAGATGATGCCCACGGTGGTGATGATGATGCCGGGCACAACGAAGGACAGGCCCCAGGCAGAGGAAACCCAGGCGCCGGCGATGAGCGACCCTAAGATGTTGCCAACGGAGGTGTGCGAGTTCCAGATGCCCATGATCAAACCTCTCCTGGTGGGGACACAGCCGGGTCAGTGTCACTGGGGGGGCTGCCAGGGTCAACAGGGACCAGGACTGGCATGGGACACATGGAGAAGAACTCACTTTCCTTTCCCAAACCAGTTTCCAACGCATGCCACGACCGCAGGCCAGCCAGTCGTCTGCACCAGCCCATTGCAGACCTGGCAAGAGATGGGGAGCATCACCCAGCAAGCACCAACTACAGCCACGGAGCCCTGCACTGTTTTGGGCAACTGGGCTCGAAAATAGCCACCCCTATTCCAAAGCTGTTAAGAAAACACTGGGTTTGTTTGTTTTTTTCCCTGCTGGGGCAGTCCTGGAGCCATTTGCATCATTCCCATGGCTAAACTGGGAGTGGCTGGTGTTGCCAAACCAGCTGCCCGCACTGCTCGGAGATGGGCACACCCGGTGGTTTCGACGCCCACACCACGCACAGCCAGGTTTTGCGGGGAATGAAAATGCTCAGTGATCCCCCGCTCAGAAACAGGGCCACCCTAATCCCTGAAGGCCACTGGAAAACTGGGATATGATAGTGATAAAGCCTGGATATCCTCCAGCACAACACACCTGCACAACGATGAAGTACCAGAGGACATGGATGTCCCAGAAGTAGCCGAGGCCGAAAAGTGCAGTGAAGAGCCCACTCAGCACCATTCCCCCTGACAGGTAATAGCGCAGAGGGAGGCGCTCCCCAAAAATGCCACTGCAGAGAGAGGGAAGAGCACAACAGAAGCTGTCACGGGTGATGCCACCAATGGGCATTATCACACTGAGCCAGTACCCGAATCCTGAGCGGATCCCTGGCTGCTTTCCCATTAGCATGACCCCATCCCAGTGGAAACCAGTTTCCGGCAGACTGGTGCAAACTGGTGTGTGGAGGGAGGCCCTGGGTACCTGATAAACATCCCGATGGCGTAGGCCACCAGGAAGGCATTATCCAGCGCCCCAAAAAGCTCCTTGTAGTTGTCCCCATCTGGAAAAAAAGATGGGGGTTACTATTATTGCGATGGTTTATTAGGGCCACCTCAGCCTGGCCCCCACCTTGTGTCCCCTCCCCATGGCTGCTGGCTTGGTCTTGTCCCCCAGTCTCAAAAGCCTCATCTCCATGGGGGGTTCTGGCAGCATGGCCAGGTGCCATCAGCATTGGCACCTGGTCCTGTCCTGGATTTCACCACCCGATGCTGCCCTTTGGCCCAGGGGCACAGGACAGACACTCACCACTTAATCACCTCCGGGTGCCTAACGAGCAGCTGGCCCCCTGCCAAACCCCAGCCATGGCCTGGTTTTAGGGAATGGGGGAGCCCAGCTCAGCTGCCATGAGCGTGAGTTTTGGGGTGCTTGGGGGGGCTCAGCCTTACCAAAGGGGGCCCAGCAGCACCATGTGCTGCTGTTGGAGTCATTGTGGGGGTTCAGGCCCAAGGCTGAGCAGTTGGGGTGCAGCTGGCTCTGCAGAGAGAGAGAGAGGGGGTGAAATTGAGGTGCTGTCATCACCCCCCTCCCTCTTGTGTCCTCTCCAGGTTCCCTGTCCCCACAGCTGTGGTGAGGCTGGAGCTCACCTTGACGATGCTGATGGGTTTTCGGGAGAGGTGGTAGCTGGTGTAGGAGAGGAAGGTCAGTACCAGAGTCAGCCCCCGATAGCTGTGGGAGGAAGGAAGCAGTCAGGGTTTGTGCGACAGGGATGGGTGGCCTCAGCACCCAACGGGACTCTTCTACTGGATTGGTGACCCAAACCAGCTCAGCTGAGCTGGTCAGGAAGTGAACAGCCCCCCCAAAGCCCAGGACGCGGCTTAAAAAGATCAGCTGAGTTTTGTGAGGAGCATAAAGCAGAGTTTCCAGCTCCTCAAGCAGTTACATCGGGGTGAGCAAGTGCCTTCCTGGTGTCATGAGTGGAAACTGCGCTGATTCATCATCACCCCCGGGGTTAATCAAAGATACGCTGGAAAAAAAAAACGCAGGACGTGGGATGCCCGAGGCAATACCAGCTCCCCTTCCTCCACCAAATAGCCATTTCCTCCTCTTTGCTTGGATTAAATGCAGGGAAATGGGGGAGTGTGGGCTCAGGAAATGGGGATGCTGCTCCCATCAAAGCTGATAGATAAAGCCTGGAGAATCCCAAGTAGGATCTAGCGCTTTCTGGAGTAAGATGGGCATCTCTGAAGGAGCTCTCCTGCCTTCAGGAAGGGTTTTATGACAGCACAGAGGATGCAAGTGATCAGAGGCAGCTGCAGCACACAGACATGTCACGGGGTTGCTCCAAGTTTAGAAAAAAACAACAACCTTTTTTTTGGTGGTTTTGGCCCATCCTGATCCTCTTTGCAGTTTCACTTCTCCCTGGAGCTGCAGCAATGACGGGCACCCTGCGAATCCAGGGCAACCCCCTGTGCTGGGGTGCCGGCTCCAAGGCTGCACTGTGGCTGAGAAATTGCTGCTTCCCACCCCAAAAAATGAATAAACCACCCAAAATCACTGCTAGTGACCGCAGGGCTGATCCAACAGGAGCAGAGAGGCCACAGTAGGGAAGGGGAAGATAAACTTGTCGTGCAGTGCCTGCCTGGGCCAGACACTCGGGTGTTGGTTTTTTTTCTTTTTACTCTATGTGTTCTGGCAGAGAAAATTCCAGCTGATGGAAAACCAGGGGGAGTGCTTGGCAATGGGCTTCCAAAAAATCCAAATATTAATTGAAATTAAATGGGCAGAGGGCCCATCACCTCGTCAAAAGAGAAGGCGGCCGGCAAGGTCTCTGTGTTGGCCACATCACACTGAATTTTGAGCCTGAGGGCCTGAGACATCTGGAGGCTGACGGGTGCTGCTGCCCATCTCAGGGTTCTCCCCCACTCCTGGGCCGAGTTCAAAGCCCTGAGCTGCAATTGTTGTGGGCTGACCCCATTTCACAGTGGGTCCGGTGCCTGAGGGCGATGCTGGGCCCTGGGTGAGTGGCCCCCAATCCTGTGCAGGTCCCCACCCCAGGTCTTGTCCCCATCCTGGTGCCGGTCCCCACAAGAAGTGACCTGCCAATCCAAGTCTGGTTCCCGTCCCAGTGTCAGTCCCCAGACAAGTGGTCTCCAGTCTGGCGTTGGTCCCAGTGCTGGCCCCCATGCCGGTGCCAGTCCGTTGGTCCAGGGTCAGTCTCCATCCCAGCGCCAGTCCCTATGCCCAGGGCCAGTCTCTATTCCAATTCCACTTCCAGTGGGTGCCAGTCCCCAGTGGAATGACACCCCCTCCTCCCTAACCCAGGGCTGATCGCTGCACCGGTTCTGGTCCCCATCCTGGTGTCGGCTCCTGTGTCCAGGGCCAGTCTCTATTCCAGTGCTGGTCCACGAAAGAGTGAGCCCCGTTCCAGAGACTGTCCCTATCCCGGTGCCGATACCCTCTCTGCCCGATGTCAGTCCCTATCCCGGTGCCAGTCCCGATCCCGGTGACAGTCCCGATCCCGGCGCCGGTCCCTTTGTCCCGAGCCAGTCCCGATTCCCGTGCCGGTCCCTACGTCCAGGACCAGTCCCGATCCCTCTGTTCAGAGCCGGTCCCGATCCCGCTGCCGTCCCCCCCATCCCACTCCCCGATCCCGCTCACCGGCTGTCCCGGGGGAGGGCGCGGAGCAGGCGAACCCCGGGGGCGAGCGCTGCCCTCATGGCGGGCGGAGGCGGCGGCACTCGGGCACCCCCCGGCTCCTTTTCACCGCCCCCGGGGCCGCCGCTCCCGCCCCGCCGGCCCCGGTCCCGCCCCGGCCCTGCCCGGGCACAGCCCCGGCAGCGACGGGTGAACCGGGCTGTCCTCGCTCCCCCTAAAACAAAAATCCCCTTCAAATCCGGCTGGAACGAGAGAACGGCCGCGCTGGGCAGCGGGAGGCGGCAAAGCCCCGAAGGGACCGAGCAGCCCGGTTCGTATCTCCCCCGGGGCTCTGTGAGCTTCCCCAGATGCTGCTTTTTCCAGCAGAAAAAACTGGATTTAACTTTACCACTCCCATTCCCAGCAACCCTCGACCAGCCTTCACTGAACTACTCCAGACATGCTTTGGGGTCACTGTCAGGGATTTGGGGAGACCTCCTCTCACCCCCCCGCCCCTTTCAAAGCATCCCGTTGATCCTGCTAGGGGCAGACCGACGATGAGGCACAGCAGCAGCTTTATTTATTCCTTTAACTAAGCCCCAAATCAGCCCACAGCCCCTTTGGGGATCCCTCCAGAGAGGTAGGAACAGGGGTCCCCAGGGCCTGAGCAAGCCCTTGGGGTCCTGCCAAAGAACTGCTTGTCCTCATCTGCCCGAGAGGTGAAATCAGTTACATAAAACCCAGTTGCAGCTTTAGCCCTTTGCTTCCCTGCCCCGTCACAGGGCAGATCCTGCCCTTTCTGCACCCACTCCAACACCCTGAATTAGGACCGCAGCACCTTCCCGTGACGCAAGCGGCAGCATCAGCCAGCACGGATCCCTCAGTGAATGATTCCCCAGGGGGAACCGAGGAGCAGTCCCTGGCTCTGTGCCTCTGTGCCACCTCTGGACCGGGGGTGGGTTTGCTTTGTGCCCAATGGGATGGGAACGGGGAAAAGAAATGATCCGGCACGCTCGGCCACCCATCCTTCCTGCCACGGTTAATATTGGAGAGGGCAGCCAGCAAGGAGTAAATATTAATGACAAGGTATGGAGTAACCTCTGCCCAGGACCACGTTACCCCACCACAGGCAGTTTTGGGAAAACCCATCTTGCTCCAGTCACCCCTGCAAAGGGCTGCAGGGTTTTTTTACTAGGAAAATGCTCCTTTCTGCAGCAAAGTAGAGGCTATGGGAGCATGGGTCAGGTAGGAAGCTGTGTGGGTGTTACTGGAAAAGAGGGCCTCACACAGAAAAGAAGGAGGTTCTAGAAAGGGATCCACGTGGCAAGGGCTGGCAGAAGCCCTAGGAAAAGGGAGAGAAGGGAGTAGGGAAAGGTTAGAAATCCTCCCCTAAGAGATACTGACCCCTGGCACCTCATTTCTCCTCCTTTCACACTTCAAATGAGACAAACAAACCTTGAAAACAGTTTATTCCACAGTCAAATGCTGGAATGCAAGTGCCTGCCATAAACCAACCCCACAGAACAATTGTCTCCCTTCACCTCGACCATCGCCCAACTGCACACCTGGAGCAGAGTGGGAGAGGCACAGCACAAACTGGAGCACACAAACCAGGAGAGCAAAGGTGACACGGTCCTGGCAGCTGGTGTGGAGGGACAGGCAGGACACGGCACAGCCCCGCTCCCTACTCACAGCAGTCGCTGGGATACGGAGCTGCCTCGGTCACAGACGCTTCCCCGAGCGGGCACAGAGAGCAGCCAAGTCCCGGAGAGGCCGTGTGGCTGCATGGGCACAGGAGGAGATCACCGAGTGCAGCGCCTGGCTGTAGGCTGAGAGGGACAGGGACACAGAAACGGTGTGAGGGCACCAGAGTTGCACTTACAGCCCGAAACTGGGCTTGGCTCTAGCCTTTCACCAGAGCAGAGAGACAGCAATTGGGGTTTAAGGTAAATGGACATGCCTGTAGTTTTCCACACACCTGTTTGCACACTCGGCACGCTCCCGATTATAAAGCAGTACACAAGCCAAAGATTATTTTATGAACCCCAATGTCTCCATTTTCCCTCCTGGATGACTTCCGGTTGCCCAGCCAGCTACATTCCCAAGCTGTGCTCAAGGTCAGAGCACTCCATCACCTAAGGAAGGCCCCTTCCACACACCTTTGTGCATCCTCCCAGCAGAAGATTCAGCATTTAAGGCAGAGGGCTCTGTGCCCCTAATGAGATGCTTCGCAGCATTTTCCTCATGGTTGTGTCCCCAGCCACACGTGGCCGTGTCACAGCTGTGTTATTTAACACATTGTAGGGGCTGGTGCCTTGCTGAGGATGCCACTACACTCCCTAAGGGACAGAGGCTGGGTCAAGCAGCAAAGCCCCTGACTTGCCCTCTCCAGAGCATATTTGGAGGAGCATCTCTGCACAGCGGCCCAGGGGCATGGGAAAACCTATTCTGGTTTGATTTCTCCCTGTGTAATCAGGCCCAGATGTCTCGTCTCTGGAAGCAGGCGCTCCTACCTTTGTGGTTTTTGTAGAAGACGCAGTTATTGGCACAGGTATCCGGGTGGGAATCCCAGAAATCGGACCCACAGGAACAGAGCGGGGGCAAGTCGATGTTAGAGAGTTTGATTTTCTCCCTCATCTGGGCTCTCAGAGCTTCCACATACCTGCAAGGGATCAAGCATTCACCTCTGCCAGTGACACCTGGCTCTGCACGGGGAGCGCAGACTGCCTGTACCTTGTGTGCTCCTTATCCCGCTGCCTTCTGTCCCTCACTCTCCTCTCCTCCAGCTGAAGCTGGGCCAGGGCTTCCCAGGTTCCTTCTCCTGGGGAGAGTTCTCTCTGCTCAGCCATGTCTTGCATCCTCTGCTCCTCTTGCCGGCGCAGATTCTCCTTCTCCCTCTTAATCCTGCAGAAACACACGTGCTTAGAGAACGAGCTTCCCCATCCCAATCTCCATTCCTGGCTGGTCCCCAGCTGTGAGGTCAGGGCACAGGAATATGGATGATGCAGCTGCTTTCAAAGGCAAAAGGAATTCTGTATTAATCACAGCATTAAATAAATATAAATAAATATATTTGCTTTAAACATAAAATGGTCAAAAGAGCTTCCCAAGCCTCGATTCTTCCCCCCATATGGCAACAGCAGCCTGTGAATGCTCTCCTGCCCTCAAACTCTTCCTGCCTGCCTGTTTTCTCACCATCATGCACCTCCTCTTTCAGTTCCTTCCTGCATCACATCCACACGTGCTCCTGCCATCTCCAGTTCCCCAGAGCTGCGCTTCCGTCCTTAAACCAAGCATGTAGGCTGGACTGTTCAATACCCACCAGAAAGGACCAACACCTCAGCTTCCCATTGCTTCTGAGGCAGCTTGGATCCTTCTGTAAGCAGCTTCCAGCACAGGGAAGCGTGACAGGGCTGGATACAGCACAGACACTCCAAGGATCCCAACTTTACTCCAAAACAGGATTTAAGATGTACTTTTAACCAAGTTTTCCTCTATTTCCTCAATCTCCCTTGCACCTACACGGCCCTCCAGCCCTTCAGTGGGACCGGGGTTGTGTAATTCCCACCAAGCAGCAGCAGCAATTGCAAAGCACAAAGACTTTACACCAATGTAGCTGACATTTTATTCCCAAATGCAACAATGTGTCCCAGGCCACTCCTTGCCAGGGGGCATTTAAACCGTAATCAAGGCTGGGAAGAAGCCAGGGGAAGGCAGTGCCACGGGATATTTCAGATCTTACTTCATGTAGGGGGTCAAATCTTTACATCCAGAAGGAAAGTGCTGAAGTCGAACTTCTCTGGTTGAGTTATAAACTTGGCAATGTTTTTTACATGAAATGTAGAACCTTAAGTACAGCACCATAAATCTGCTCCAGAAACTGAGCCCAAGGCCAACTCGCAGCTTTACACCCCGCAATTCTCTTCAGAAGAGCTCACCCAGCTCTCCTCTGCACACACTCCAAGGGAAAAAAAATAATAAAAAGGTATCACACTAACTAGGAAGTCCCTGGAGCCTTGCCAGCATTCCCAGGGTAGGACAAGCTCTCCAAAGCTCCCAAGTGCCATTGGAATGTCAGGATGTGGCTGGAGGAGCAGATTTTCCCAGAAAAATGCCCATGAAAATCCTGCCCTGGGGTGCCTGTCCCGCTCCCCCAAAGCCTGATCATGGAAGAGCCAGGATGGTCAGATTTAGGTCAGTTCATTCAAAACCAGGGGAAAAAACAAAAATGAGAGGATCTTTCCTATTTTGCTGTGAATTTGCAGAGCTCCTCCTTAATTAACCCCTTCACGGGAGAAGCTGAGAAACCCCCAGCACAAGTGATACTTTCACACAGATACCAAGTGTTCAACTCTGGAACAAATGCCTAGACATCATTTTATTACACTGTATAAGTTTTTATGGCTGTGAGGGTGAAGGGTTTGATACTAAAAATGCCAGGGATAATCACAGCTTAACCATAATAATGTGACCTCACCCCAAAGTTTCTAAACACAGGCTTGGGTTCCCAGAATCACGGTTTGGGAAGTTGCACCTCTCCCAGCCCCATGTTTTGGCTCCCAACTCCTAAACAAGCTGCACAGGGACTTGAAAACCAGATAGAGAAGTGCTAAAGGACTCAACATGGCCCAAGGGTCTCTCTTGACGGGCTGGTTGTGTGAATCCCACCCCAGGGGGGTTTACAGGTCAGTGCCTGGTTTACACCAGACAAGCTCGTAAGACTTTTTCAACCTTCTGAAGGACCCTGTCCTGATGGAGGAGGTGACCCCACCAGCTGCACAGACTCACTGGGCAACTCTCTGCTGCCTCTCTCGCTGCCGCTGCTGGTCCCTCACTCGCTCCCGTTCCACGGCCATGAAGAGGCGCCGGCACCGCAGGAATTCGCTCTGCCGCTTCGGAGAAGAACAGAAGGACATTTGGGAAGGATGTCTGGGATAAATATCGAGCAATATCAGTGTTCAGCTTAATTTCTAGAGGATGGAATCTTGCTCTTTCCCTAAAAGACCCTCAAACATCTCCAAGTGCACGTGACCCAGGATTGGGAAGCTGGAGAGGTGGCACTGAGGTAGGAAAGACCAAGTCATCTCGAAGCATTGGAGAGCTTTGCACCAGCATCCCTCCACTGAAGCTTCCTACAGATGGAAGCTCTGCCACCTGGCAAACTCCGAAACTCTCACTTTGCTGAGAGAAAAAGAGCCAATTCCAACTTCAGCCCACTTGAATTTGGATCCACCTGGACACTGGTGCTCCCCTGCAGCTCACTGGAATCCTGTACCTCCTCCAAAAGATGAACGTATGACACCAAGCTGGACTCTCTACATGCGGGAGAACCACAGAGGTGGCAAAACCACTGCCGAGACAAATCCAGGGGCCCTGCAGGGAAGAATTCCCACATGGATACTCAGGGTTTAGTGTCTGGGCTTTGGCTGATCCCACTGATGCTGCAAGGGCAGGGAAACCTCCTGGCTAAAGCTCACATCAAAAGCCCTCCTGCTGTGGGGTACAAAGATAGTTTGAGCTCCATGACTCCCAAAAGTTTAATGCATAGATTTTTTTCCTCATGAATGCCAAAACCTTTGGGCTGAGTTTGTCCACCTCACTCAGTGGAAAGAGCCCAGCACAGCTGGAGATAGAGGAGGACAAGGAGAGATCACCAGGCTGCCAGTGAAGAAAACCGGATGGAAAAAACCCAGGCAGAGAAGAGTGCTGCAAAACCAGTTATCTTGGATGGATCAGAGCCAAGGAGATAAAAAGCAAGGGGAAAGGGAAAGGCAGGGTTAGAAGGAGCAGCCTGAGAAGCCCCAGCTGTTGTCACACTGGCGAGAAACCGCAACCACATTTGGGATCAGTTGGTTGGAAGACACTTTTAAGGAACGAAAAGCATGCAAATTGTTCAGTTTCATGTTGCAAGCTGCAAAAAAGGTGACAGGAGAGGGAGATGTTCCTCTTCATGGCAGGAGGAAGCAGGAAAATAAAAGTCATTGGCTTTAGGCATCCAAGACATCATCACTCTGTATCATCCAGATAAGCACAAGCCAAACTGTCCCAGACACAGGCTGGAAGCCCTCACTGTGGCATCATCCACTCGGCATCAGGCCTGCAGGCTGGGCTTGAGGCTATCCCCAAAATCAGAGGAACCTTTATATTCCAGCCTTGTATCTAAACAAGATAAGTTGGCTTTGTTCTTTCTTTCTTTTAGTTTTTTTTAAAGCATTTTTGGCAGCTTCTTGGGCTCCCTACAACTACAGCAAGCGCCCTTTGGTTTTGCCAGGTAGAATGAATGGAGCCTGTTTCTCCTTCAAACTTTTGGTGTTATTGAGATCCCAGATTTTGTAGGAGGAGTAGGTAACAGTTGCACTTAGTCAGGACAGATTTTAAAAAATAACCTGGTAGCTTTGCCCCAGAGCTGAGACACCATCAAAGCTGACAAACTAAACCCAGTAGGGGTTTCACACATCAAAGCTCCTCTGAGGCTTCTTATTTGAGCCAACAGCATTCCCAACACCCAATCCCTTTCAAACAAAACCACAAGGGCTTGGCTCCCCTGGACAGACCTGCTTCCTGGTTTCCTCTTGGTCAACACCAGCCCAGAGTTTGATGGGAGGCTGGTATTCAGTATGTGGCCTCCCAGGAGGCTCAGGCAGGCTCGAGTCCTTCACCAACCCATCACAGATCTGAGAGACAATGGAAGGGAGCAGCATCAGCATGGCTGCAGTTAAGTTCCCCATCTTCCCCCAGCAACATGCACTTCACTGGAGGCAGGGCCTCTGTGTGATCCCTACAGACCTCACTGGGATGACCCACCTGTGAAATGGGTTTTATCTGGGGTGCAAGTTGGCCATGAACAGAAGAGATGTGCCACATCTTGACATAGGAGTCTGAGCACCAAAGCTTTGTCAAAACACCTCTAAAGATATCCTTGGAAGAGGGTTCTGGTTTACTTTAAATACAGATGCACATTTCCCCATACCAAACTTCTATCATGAACTTTGTGAAGTGTGAAACAAATAACTAAGTGTAAGGGGAATTCCACAGCCAACAGCTCCCAAAACCTCTGTGTGAACCTCATCATAAACTTCCACTGTCTCCCCTGCTCACTTATCTGCCCAGCCAGTATTTCTGCTCCAAGCTGGACTAATCCCCAGGCAAGGTTGGGCACACACTACCACAGCCATAAAGCCTTTGCCAACCACCCCAGGTAATTTGGATTAACCATTTTCACCTCCCAGATGCTCAAAAAAACTGCCTGAAAACAAAAGAGAAAGGATAAGTACATCAACCCCTCCTGGGCAGCGCCTGCCACCCCCAGGCACTGGGATTGCCACAGCCACCTCTGATACAAAGCTTTTTTTTTTTCCCCTTTTCCAGGTTTCTGACTGATTTGATCTCTTCCACCCTCAGGTCTTTTGGTGTGGTCTGAGTATGGCTCTGGGTATGATGTGACTGCACGCCCTCAGTTTCAGCTTTCCTCTGGGCAGCTGCCAACCAGCATCACAAGCAGGCAGGAATCAAACCCTTCAAGGCCACAACTGTACCTGAAAGCAGGGAATGGCAGCACCAATCTCACTGAGCTCCAATACTGCCCCCGAGCCCGCTAGGAGGACTGTAGGCTTAAGAGTTAAGCCGGCCTGAGGGAACAACTCCAAGAGCAGCCTCTTCCAGACATCAAAATAAATATAATGATCTGAACCTCTTGAGACCAACTTTGAATGAGTCTTACTTTTTTAAATTCAATTTTGACGTAGAAGTCATCATCCTGCCCAGTGCCATGTGCGGCCGTGCCCTGCTCCAGCAGCTCAGCAGGCAGATCGTGGTGTCCCGCCAGCAGCAGCTCCTCACTCTTGTCCATGGGCACTGCAGCTGCCAGGCAAGGCTCTGGTTTCTGGAGAAGGGAGGACATGGGTGTAAACACGGAATTGAAATCTGGCTGCTTTGGTGCCAAGGGAAAGCTGAACACCCTCAGAGCAGCTTTAACATGAGGCTGTGTGTGCTGTCACTTGGATGTGATCTGGCAGCGGCATGTGTTCAGCAGCACCATGGGGCACCAGAGCTGGCAAACAGGAATGTAGCAGGGTGACTGTGACTACGCTCTTCCCAACTGCAGAAGCAGAGGGACAGACGTGTGGGGTGAAGGGGAGGCAAGGCAAAAACCTCTCCAGGCACTGTTTCACAGTGGCAAGGAGCTGGGATCTCTGAGCGACACTCGAGTGCAGAGCGCACTCCTTCAGATGGGAAGTGGGCAGGCTCCCCAGTGGCAATCCACAATATTTTGAGAGGCAGCAGATTGTTTCCTACAAACTAAAGAATCAAAATGCCAGAAGCAAGCTTGAAGCCAGGATAAATTTTTTTCCCTTGCTTTTTTTTTTTTTTTTTCTTCAGCATGGTGGGAAAGGAAGAGCAGGACTGCTGACAGAGGGAAAGGATGGATCCATAGGAGAACAGACCATGCCAAGAACTCCTTGATATGGCTCTGCTGCTGTTTGGGAAGGACAGAGAACAGCCTGGAGTCAGTCTGAACATGGAATTATTTGATAAGCACAGGAATTACTCCATCAACCCCATTATGACAGACATGACAGAATAGCTGCTTTGGTGAGGATAAGGGAATAGAGGGGAAGGGTTACTGCTTTGGAAGGTTGCTCTGGAGCACTGAAGGTAGAAAGACACGAAACTGTGGAAAAACACCACCAACTTTGTGGAATGAGACCTTGGGGAAAGGAATTTGGGTGCTGCCATGCTGGGGAGCTACAGCAGTCCACCAAACCCTGAAGACAAAGACTCAGTGAACAGGATGAGCTGGAACCCCGGACAGGTCATTTCCAGGCAATTACCATTTTGGTATCTGCTTGGGAAAGCAGGCAATTAACTCTTTGGATGCTTTTGACCTCAAAAGAAATCTTGAGGGGAGAGAGAGAGCAACAATTTTAGGAACATTAATTATTGATTGTGGGGAATGCAACACTTTACAGGGAAAAAGGAGAAAGAAGAAAAATGCAGAAAACAGGACTGAAAGAAAAAAAACTATTTCAGCCAAAGGCTTGCTTTGAGCTAGCAGCAGCAGGGAGAAAAACGCTGGCACTATTACTGGGAAGAAAAAGTCAGGTTATTCCTAGAAGCTGAGGTTTTTAAGGGGGATGGACCTGCCCTGGGCAGCTGCCAGGAGCAGCAGCTAAGGTGCAAACAGCTCCCTGAAACCTATGGAGGTCCAGATTATCAGAAAAGGGCACAAGGAGTGTCTTTCTTTATTTAAAGAAGGGGGAAAGGAAATACCAAATAGAAGATTTTAGCCTCAAGAGCTTAACTGTGACTTTTGAAAAAACAAGAGGAAATCACCTTGCAAACTGCCTGTAAGCCACGAGAAAACAAGATAAGCAGCAACCAGCATAAATTTGTCAAGAGCGAGTCAGGTCAGCCCAAGATGAATGTCTCCTACAACAGAAGGAAGAGGCCTCAGGCAAAGAGCAGCTGAAGACTCTGGGGTTCAGCTGAGCTCTTGACGTGGCCTAATTCAAGTCTGGGGTAAAGCAAAACCTGTTAGATGGAGGTCTGATGTGGGATGTGCAAAACTGATTAAAAACATGGCCCAGATTTGGTCTCAGGAGTTCATTGCACAGAAATAGGGTAAGAACCAGGTGGGCTCTGCTCTTTGATTTCATTATCAGCCTGGATGAAGGAAGAAAGAAGCATTTTGATTAAGCTACTGACCCCACTTGCACTGTGGAAGTACTGGCTGAAAAACCCGTGGGTTCAAACCAAAGAAATGGGCTGGAATACACAGCACAAGGAAATCCAGGGAGCACAAAAGCAGAGGCAGCACTACCAAGGGGGTTAAGTCCATGGTTATGTCTGTGGCAGCCTTTTGTACCTGAAGAGAAGGGAACACGCTGCTGTCCTGCCAGCCTGGGAACATGCCAAATCTTCATACAGGGAGAGATTCAGATTAATATTGGAGCTTTTTTCTCCTCATATATCATGGAGTAATAAAACAGGGCAATGCAATAAATCAATATATTCGTCCCAGAATAAATCACCCAGGGAAGCTGTTAAACTTCCTTATGCAGATTAACTGTAGCTGCAGTGAGGCTGGGGTGGGAGGATGGCCCCAAACCCCTCCCAGTGTTTCTCACTGCTGTGGATGACTTGCCCAGGACTCCCACATATCTCCTGTAAGCCTCTGCCTCACCTGGGCAGTGGCTCCATTATTTATGTGAGGTCATAAATCAGCCCATCTCACTGAATGCACTGAGGGCTCAAACAAGAGGGGTGTTTGGTACTGGCAACAGGTAACGAGGTTTTTGAACCCATAATTATTGTGTTTCTCTGAGTCCTACTTGCAGAGCTGACTGACTTCATCAGAAATCCAAGAGTACACAGAAGAGGAAGAGCCAGACCAGCCCTTCTATAAAGGGTAGTTTCTAGATAATCAGCCAAGATCTACTTCACCTTTGGTGAACCTGAAAAAGAGAAGGGAATGAAGATGTACAGGAAGGGCAGGAAACTGGCTGCAGAGGCAGTAAGACAAAACACCAGGCTGGGTTGCTGCTGGTGCTCTCCAAAGGACGTCAGTTTAACAAAGGTCTTGGCATAGAGACTGGGATAATAGCTACAACACAAAGGTGTTCTTGAGAACTGGAGGAGCAAAATCAGAATGAAATTCAGCAGAGCAAAAGGTGGGACTGACCTCCTTCCATGCACTGATTTAAGGAAAGCAGCTGCCTGCCAACCATTCATAGCAGAAGCCAGCCCCAGGTAAGGAAAACCCTCCAGATCTTTGCCACCCACACAAAACAAGGGATTGAAGCAATGGAAAGAGTTGTTGAGGTTTGAAGAAATAAAGGCACCTGAAGGGAGGGCTGGTCATCACATTCCTCCTAGATACCCAGATCACAATCTCAACCTTTAAAAGTCTTTTTTGCATTCTTGAGTTCATCTCAGAGATGTTTTCACACACTTTATCCTGCTGCCTTCTCCGAAATGGGTTACCCCTGAGGTGAGTCAGGAAAGCACAATTTATTTCATTCCTGCTGGGGAAACTTCCTGAATTATGCTTTGGATTTGCTAATATTAGAGCCAAACCTTCAGCAGTTTGCAGGGTGGTTTCTCTGCCCTCACCCCAGGCAGCCCTGGCTCACCTCCAGCCTCCAGGCGCCGGGGAACACAGTCCTGGTCCTGCGGGACGCCAGCCTGCGCCGAACCTGCTTCACAGCCCTGCTGAGCTGTGCCCAGAGGGAAGGCAAAGAAAAGACAGGACAAGTTCAGCTGCACGGAGAGATCTCCCAATCAGTCTGCTCCAGCCAAGGAGCTCAACCAAGGCAGCATGACCCAACACACAATCAGCCAGGGGTCTTTCAGAGCTGCCCCGTGGTACTGAAACCCTGATCCAGGCAACTCATCTGCTCCCAAAAAATGTTGCTGAGATGCCAGATCCCAAATTTTCCTGCTTGGCATCTACCCAGAAGTGATTTTCCAGCCCAAGGTACTTCAATTGGAATAACTCCAGCTCCTAGGCGAGCACACAGACTTTCTAAATCACCAAATGCACCACAAATATCACTATTAAAAAAAATAACAAAAAGCTTAAACAGTCCTGAAGGCAGGTTTTCCCAGATTTTGGTCTGCACGAGACAAGCTGCAATGAGCTGGCACCACCTAGTGCCACCTCTGCGCCAGGACACGGCTGGGAAAACACCGCGCCTGCGAGCAGCCAGACCACTTCAGCGACAGCATCCTGCACGAGCCACGCAGCTGGATGCTCTTGGGAGCAGCACAACATTCAGGGTGACAACGCGAGCTAACATTTCACTCAATATCTAGACCCAAATATTTGGGATGTGCTGTAGAAGAAAAAAGGAAACATTGCCAGTTCCTCATTTCAAACACTGAGGATCCAAAATGCCGAAGCAGCGATGGAAAGGCAGGAGGGGCACGGCTCACCTCGGCAGCTTGTTGCTGGAATGGCTCACCATGCTTCTCTTCCAGCTGGGCTGGAATGATGGTGGGAGCAGGGAGACTCTGGAACAGGCACGTGTTCTTCCAGGGGGTCGAGTACTGCACAGCAACGCAGCTCTCCCTCTCTGCCTGCCAGGAAAAAGCCATGTGGGATCTCCAACCGTGACCCGGCAAGATGTCAACAGTGGTAACATTTCACCACCCTTGGGTGAAATTTCTTGGGAGGGAGGTTTTGGCTCTCCGTGCTGAGAGAATACAAAGAACCATCAGGCTCTTTGGGGCTGAGGGTATTTGCGGGCTTCCCACTTGGAGCTGGCAGAGTTACATGAGGACATCCCTAGTCAGCCATGGAAACAGCCCAAACAGCCCAAGGGTGGCCAAAGCTGGTGACATCTCAGTGCATTCTCTTTTCTGCCACAGTCAGATCCTGGCAAGTCTCCCCAGCACTTGTTTGAGAGTAGAAAGGATTAAATATATTCACGGGATAATCCAAAACAAGCCCATGGGGGAAAAGGGAATGTGGAGACAGAGGGAAGGAGTTGCTTGAAAACTACTTGGCTGCTCTGGAAAAGGGATGGGAAAAGAGACAGCAGAAAAGCTGTCAGGAGACAAATGCAGCCAGGAGACATCCACATCACTCCCAGCTCCTGCCTGGCTGTTTTTTTAACTCCAGGCAATTCCGCAGAGAGCTTCAGGACTCTGTTCTGCTGTTGCCTGAGGGACCCAGCAACCTTTCCCTGTGGAGGCTTCAAAGCACCTCCAGCACCAGCCAAGTGTGGCATTGACCCAGCCTGCCTGGACACTGTTTGCCATCACAGGGTCTGGAACCTCCGATTTTCTCACTTTTTCTCATTAACCCCTTGCCTTAAGCTCCAGCGTTTGGATTTTTCCCAGTTAATGTTGGGTTTGGAGGAGTTTCTCCTGACAGAGCCTCACTTACTGCTTCAAAGGCCTTCTGCAGCTCCTGCCTCCGGCGCATCCTGACCTGCCGGTTCACCCGCTGCCTCACCTCGCCCTGGAATCTCCTCAGGCTGGCTGCCTTCTTCCGCTGCTGCTCCTTCAGCTCCTCCTCCACCCGGAATGCTGAAGCCTGAGAGAGGTGGAAGCAGAGTTCACCAGGTTTTTATTACGCTGTAGCATCAGAGCAGTTTGCATCCCTGTATCCCTCTTTCCCACAGCTGGAGCGACCAGGCAGACAAGCAGCACCCAGAGCAAACTTCATGTTTCGTTTCAAAATATGTGGAGTAACAGCTTGGACACTGGGTTATTATGGGCTGGATTGTGTCTGGCTAGTGATACGGAGCACGCACACCTCTGCCTCTCTGCAGCACACAGGGAAGGAAAGAAAAAGGACACTCACGGAGCAGCTCCCAGCTCCTGCTCCCATGAAAGGATGCTCATACATCCAAAGCCTGGATCCAAAAGGAACAGGCCAGCCCCTCACCCTGTTAACGTTCTGCAAGGCTGGAAGCACATCAGGGAAGCAGTTCACAGAGCACAGCACTGCTCCGGAATGTCTTTACCATCTGAAGTGAAAGATTAAGAGCAATGACCTGAAAAACCCCAAAAATCCCATTTTATTCTCCTTGTGATTCTGCCAAGCAACTCTGCAACACCACCATGGCTTAAATTAAAACAGCATTGCTCTCCTGGCTGCCACCACAGCAAGAGAAACCAGAGACTGAAGGGATGGAGGAAAGGGGCGAGGCCAAAGATGAACTTGGAACAGCAGGGTCAGCACAGCCCAAGAAAACTCCAAGATGGGGAGAAACCCACACTATGCTATGGATGAAACCAAGACAGTGCTCCAGGGAACAGCCCAGTGCCAGCTCACTCACTGCCCAACCTCAGCAGCAACTCTGATGCACGAGGCATTACTGTGTATTAATTAAAAATGTTTTAAATAAGCTCAGATAACCCTGGGCAGCTTCATTCACCTCTGGAAGCCTCACATGATGGAGGCCCAGGAGCATCCAGGCCCCCTGAAGCTGTTATGAAAAGTTTAGCTCCCCCAGAAGTTTCACAGTGCCAAGATGGAAGTTCTGTGGAATATGGAGATGATTGATTTCCATAAATTATCTCGACCTTTCAGGATTTAAATTACAATATAGAAATAAATCATCTCAGAAGGACAGGAGCTTCTGTAATGTTCAGACATTAATTACAGGGGACTGAACTCATCATCCAATATTTAATGCACTTTTAGTCCTCTTAGAATAACCCTCAAAGTAGAAAACCCTGAGATAAGCATCCATGAAGATTTCCTTAATGTTTCTAATGGGGTACAGTGGGGATTGGCTCCTGACACTGAAACACTCAATTTATTATTTTTTTTAATCAGCAACACAGAATAAAATCTCAACTCCCTGACATCCTTTAGGGATGAGTGGGAAAGCGAGAAGCAGCACTGGCTGCGTTCCCCACCTGGCTGATGTTTATAACTGATGCATTTCTCCTCAAAAAAATACAATTTTTTGGAGGGTGATCAACTTGGAGAGATGTTGTGGGCTTGTGCAAAGGGGAGGCCGGACTACACAGGCATCACAGTTCTGACCCCACTAAATCACATTAAAACTAATTATTATTTTTAGGAGACATGTTCCTGGCTGCCTTCAGGCTGTGAAAAAGATCGCTTTTGGCTCTGTTCCTCCCTGGGGTTTTACTGGCACATTGAGGGGTCAGAGATGCCCTGGCAGATGGTGCCCTCGGTGCACTCACGAAGGCCGGGCTTTGCTCCGGCTGTCCGGGCGCATTCTCCACCCAGACGACCACGGGGGCCACGCTCTGGTTCCTCTCGGCCAGCACCCGCCAGCTGTGCTGCCGGGGTCTCCCCTGGTGCTTCCCCGGGGGCTTCCCGGCCCCCCAGCGCTGCTCCTTCGAGGAGGGCATGATGCCAGCACCACCGCGGGCCCGGTCCTGGGGAAGGGGAGCAGAGGTGAGGGTATCTCCCCGGGCATCCCAGCCCGCACCCTGCCCCCCGCGCCCACCTCCCCTCAGCCACGGTTCGCCCCAGTGCCCTCCCAGTTCTCCAGCTCCCGGGCACCCCACACTGACTGGGTACCCCCAGCCCTTCGTGGCTGAGTGCCCCCTACACCCCCATCACCACACCCTGTCCCCCCAGTTATCCAACCCCACGGCACCCCACCTTCAGCTCCCCCCTTCGTGGTCAAATCTCCCTGTACCCCCCACCCCAACCAGCCCCCTCCGCAAGCACCTCATCGCGCCGCACCCCCCGTGCCCTCGTACCCTCATCTCCCCATCCACCCCCGGGCACTCCTCACACCCCGACCCGCCACGGCCTCGGGCCCATCCTCCCGTATCCCCCCAGCCGCCTCCGCGGGGCCCTGCACCTTCATCCCCCAGAACCCCCCGAGCCCCTCACAGCCTGGCGCCCCGAGCCCCGCCGAGCCCCCTCAGGCCGCACCAACCGCCGCTTCCGCCGCCACCGGAGCTTTGAATCCCGGCGCCACTTCCGCCGCACGGACGCGCCTCGGACACGCCCCGGACACGCCCCGGACACGCCTCGGACACGCCCCGGACACGCCCCGGACACGCCCCGGACACGCCTCGGACACCCCCCGGACGCGCCGCGGGCTCATCCGCCACGTCTATCCTTGCCCCGCCCCCAGCCCCGCCCCGCTGCATCACCACCTACAGCCCGCCCCCAGCCCCACCCAGTCCCGCAGGGTCCTGGGGCTGCCGGTTCGAGTCCCGCCTCTTGTGGAAAGCGGGTGGGGGAACGGTGTCTGCCTCAGACCATCCCCGAAACTGCCCCCTGAGCATCCCTGGAGGACCCCCCACACGGTATCCGCCTGCAAATTGCTCCTAAATATCCTTATAGTGTCCCCCACAGCATCCTTGACCCCCTCCGAGTATCCCCATCCGTCTCCACACAGCATCCTCCCAAAGGCCTCCCCAAAGCACCTCCCTACAGCGTGACCCCAAAGCATCTGCCTCACGAGTCTGCCCCCCTTAATGTTTCCCCAAAACTCCCTCAAAGCCTCTTTCTGCAGCATCCTCCAAACCCCTCCCCTGTGCCATCTCCTCCAAAGCATCTCCCTCCCTCTGGGACAGGATGCTTGGAGGCATCGACCCCTTTGAGGGGCCAGAAAACCTCCGGGGGGGTGGGCGGTGTCTCACTGGGGTGATGAGCTTGGCAGGGCTCGGGAAGGGGGTGGGAAATGGCTCCGGGCATCCTGCCTCACATCCCGCTGCCCTATTCAGCGATGCCCGGGGAACTAGCGCTAATTGGCATGGAGTTGGAATGAAGCCTGGATGCCACCGGGCTTCGTTTTAGAGCCTGGGAAGAGGAAAAAAAAGAAGCGGGGGGGGAGCTCCTTTGGGGTGGGGGTTCAGCTCTGCAAAATACCTCTCCAAAAGAAAACCCCAGATTAATGGGGTGTTCAGAGCCCAAAATCCCATTGGATTGTCTGCAGAGGGGATGGTAAACCTTAGCTGGGCTCGATGGGGTGATGTCCCCCACCTCAAGTGTGTCTCGGGGACTGGGAAAACACGGAACTGGGGGTCTGTAACCGGGGAAAAATTGCAAATCTGAGTGGTTTTTCCTCAAATAAATGTCAGCTCGAGGCCTCCGAGGCGGCGAAAGCCACCAGGACACAGGGCTCTATTGAGAAAGGAAAGAACAAAAAAAAAAAAAAGAAGAAGGGAAAAAAATAAATTAGCCGGGCAAAGCGCCAAGCCGGGAGCTCCGAGGGACGTGCCCAGAGTGGGGAAGCGGAGTGATTCGGGGGGCGAGCCTGCCCGAAATGTGGGGAGCGCTGGCTGCCCCGCGGGGCCACCCCGCTCCCCCCTGCTTGCTGCCGGTGACCTGGCTTCTGGCGCTGCACGCAGGTAGGGAGTTTTCCCATTTTTCCGCGGTTTTCCCGTTTTTTTCCATGGGTCTTGGGGGTATCCAGATGGAGGATGAGGGCCGGGGGGGTGATGAGGGTGGTGATACCCTAAGGGGGGGTTTGGAGGGAAGGTTGTCGCGCTGTCGCGTGTACCCTCTGCTTGGGAGCTGGGAAAAAGGGGGTAAAATTGGAAACGAAAACTGGGGAAAGCACTTTTCTGGAGCCAAGTGGGTCCTGATGTGGGGGAGGATTTGGCACTGTCCCCGCCCTGAGCTTCTCCCCAGTTTTTTTTCTTCCCTGAACCCCCTTTTTTCCTCATTTTTTACCATCTCCAAATCTTTTCTCCTACCCATTCTTCGGCTTTCCTTAAAAACTCATTTTTCACCCCATTTCTAGGCTTGCCTCATCCCACTGCAACCCTGGTTTTCTCCATCATTTATTGTCTAAATTTTCACATTTTGGAGTTCAATGAGCCCCAAACTGCCCCATCCCAGGTCTGGCAACACCTTCAACAATTTTGTTCCATTTTACCAAAGTTTGCACCCAAAAGCAGTCCTGGGGAGGCCCCATTTCCCTTCAGATGAGGAGGATGGATGCAAAACAAAACCAGCTGGGTTCTTCGCTGGCTTTGATTTAGACCCTAAAAAACGGCCAGGGCTGCGGCCAGGGCACTCCAAAAATGCTGCAGGGCATTTAAAAAAAAAAAAAAATTGGCATTTGTGCCACAAAATAGTGTGAAAATGAGGATTTTTGGTGGGCTTTTTTTGACAAAAGCCGTTGAAAAGGGCCGGGAGATCTCCATCCCTAAGCCAAGGATGCTGTAGGAAAAGAGAACGTTCCCTGATTTATTAACAAACTCCCAAATCTTTTATCCAGAGCAGAGAAAAAATTTGGAATAGGGTGAAAAAAAGGGAAGAAACAGTTAAAGAACAGCGATTTCATGCATGGGGAGGGGGCAAGGATGCGTTAAAGGCCACATCCCCATCCCATGCCTTGGCCTTCCCTGTGGGGGGATCCCCTAATTTTGGCGAGTCGGGGCATGTTTGTGGGGCCGAGCGCGGCACTGCCGGGGAGGACGGACGGACGGATGCTGCATACCAATAGGTCCCATGACTTTCCGGGCTTGTTTAAGGCCTTTCTTGCTCCTGCTTCACCCTGCCCAGCTGGTTTTCCCACTCTGCCCTCCTCTTCAATATGGGGTTTGTTCGCTGTCGGATGACGGTATCCGTATGGGGGGCTCATGGATGGGATCTCTGGGATGCCAAGAGGGGGATGCTAAGGTATTTTGGGGAGGGAGAATGTTCTGGGGAGCCGCCTCCCCCAAAAAATCATGTTTTTACACTTTTTCCCTGCCTTTTTTGGCTTGAAACCAGTGATGAGGAGCAATGCACGTGCACCGACTCCCGTGATGCAGTTTTGCGTCTGAGGGGGCTTTGTCTGGACAGGAGCATCCAATGGGGATGAGGGTGGGACACAAAATCATTCCCCCACACCATTTTTTGGGGAATTAAGGTATCTTTGCACAGCTCTGATCCGAGCACTGGTGTCTCTCTCTCCTCAAGCAGCTTTTGCAGGGCAATGATACAACTTCGGCAAGGGTTGCCTCAACCTGCCTCCCATCCCCCGCATTCTTGGGAGTGATGAGTGCATTTTAGCAAATGGTTGCATCAACTTGGCTGCAGGAGCACTCCCCCTGCATTTTTGGGGGTGATAGATGAATTTCTGCAACGGGTTGCATTGACCCAGGTGCAGGAGATCCCCTGCCCAAGCCCAGCACATTTTGGAGGGCACCACATGCATTTTTGCGGAGCATTGCATTAACCCAGCAACAGCAGGTCTGCCATCCACACCTCCTCCTCGCATTTTTGGGGTGATGCATGCATTTTTGAGAAGGGTTGGTTGCATTGACCTGACTGCAGGAGCACTCCCACCCCCAATGCAGCTTTGGGGGGTGATAATGCATCTTTACAGAGGGTTGCATTGACCCACCTCCCATGCCCAAAGCAATTTCGAGGGTGATTCTTTGATTTTTACAACACATTGCATTGATCTGAGTGCAGGAGGGCTCCTACCCCTCACACAGTTTCGGGGCCACGCGTGTGTCTTTGCAAATGTTATGGAGCCAAGTTGGGCACCTTGGGGGTGCTCAGCACAACTCCAGCTTGGGATTTCCCTGTTTTCTCCATGCTCGGCACCCCCCTGTCTCTCCCTACCCCAAGGTCTGCTGGCAGGGGTGAACATCACCAGCCCCACGCCACTAGTCCGTGGCACGGCAGGCAAAGCGGCGCTGCTGTCAGTGCGCTATGCCAGCGCCAGCGCTGACAAGCCAGTGGTCAAGTGGCAGCTGAAGCGGGACAAACCTGTCACCGTCGTCCAGTCCATTGGCACCGAGATCATTGGCAACCTACGGCCCGACTACCGTGACCGCATCCGGGTGTTGGAGAACGGCTCGCTGCTCATCAGCCCTTTGCAGTTGGCTGATGAAGGCGCTTACGAGGTGGAGGTGTCCATCACCGACGACACTTTCACCGGCGAGAAGACCATCAACCTCACCGTGGACAGTAAGGGCAAGAAGGACATCCAGTGGAGACTGGGTTATCCATGGGATGTCTTCCCTGACCACATTTTGGGAGGGCTTTCTCCAACTGGGAGGTGGTTTTGGGGGTTTCAGCCACCCTATGCAGCCAAGTTGGTGGGGTTTTGATGTCTCTCTTCCTGTCCCCTGAGCCCATCTGTCCGCTGAGACATGGCATCACCATGGTTCCCCTACTTGCCCACAGTTCCCATCTCAAAGCCACAAGTGCTGGTGGCCTCCTCAACAGTGCTGGAGCTCAGTGAGTTCTTCACCCTCAACTGCTCACATGAGAATGGCACCAAACCCACCTACACCTGGCTGAAGGACGGGCGGCCGCTGAGCAACGACTCCCGCCTGCTCCTCTCTCCTGACCAGAAGATCCTCACCATCACCCGTGTTCTCATGGCTGACGATGACGTCTACAGTTGCCTGGTGGAGAACCCCATCAGCCATGGCCGCAGTGTCCCTGTGAAGCTCACTGTTTACCGTAAGCCATCCCTTCTCCCCTCCTGCACTCCCAGGCTTGGCCATCCCTTGCAGATGCTTCCAGCTAAAATTTTTTGGGGGTTGTCTCCCTTCATTCCTCTCCCCCAGGCCGGAGCTCTCTCTACATCATCCTGTCCACGGGCGGCATCTTTCTTCTTGTCACCCTGGTGACAGTTTGTGCCTGCTGGAAACCCTCCAAGAAGTACGAGTGGGGATAACATGGGAGACAAAGGGGGTTGTCCCATCTTGTTCCATCCTGTCTTGTCCCATCCCATTTTGTTCCATTTCATCTCTTCCCATCCTATCTTGTCCTATCCCATACCATCCTATCTCATCTCATCTCATCTTGACACATCCTACCCCATGCCATGCCATGCCATGCCATGCCATGCCATGCCATCCCATCCCATCCCATCCCATCCCACCTTGATCCATCTCTCCTGTCCCATTCTATTCTATTCTATTCCATTCCATTCTATCACATGTAATCTCATTCCATGCCATCTTGTCCTATTCTGTTCCATTGCATCCTTTTCTATCCCACCCCATCCCATTCTTTCTTGTCCCATCCCATCCCATCCCTTCCCGTCCCGTCCCATCCCATCCCGTCCCATCCCATCCCAACTCTCCCTCCTTGCAGTACTTGACCCTTCCCCACAGGCAGTCCCCCATTGCCTCTAACATGATGCCAGTGCTGCCCCATCCCCTATCCCTTCCCAGGGAGAAGCGACAAGCGGAGACACAACCAACCTCTGACTACACTGAGCAGGATGAGGAGCGCCTGAAGCACGATGGTGAGTGCCGGCCTCAGCATGGTGGTGGCGGGTTGGGGGAACACCAATGCTCCTGGCACGGTGAGCAGCACCTTGCTTCCACACAGCCGAAGGCATCCCACGGAGTGGCGAGCACGAGCGCAAGAACCCAGTGGCTTTGTACATCCTTAAAGATAAGGTGAGAGCCAGTAGCACCAGTAGCACACTGGCAGCATCCCGGCACAGGGTCTCACACATGTCCCATGTTTTTCTACTCTTGGCTTTTGGCAGGACTCGCCAGAGGCGGAGGAGGATTCGCTACCTGAACCCCGTGGCACAGTTGAACCAGGTTACACCAGCTCACCAGTACCAGCAGCCGGTCGCTCACCAGGACCAGTGGGGCGTTCGACTCGTCGTTACCATCGCTCACCAGCTCGCTCACCCGCCTCGACGCGGACCCACCGGTCACCACCGGGTTCGCCGGCACGTTCCCGCGGCGCTCCGCGGCTGCTGCGGACTGCCGGCGTCCACGTAATTCGGGAGCAGGAAGAGGCCAACGCCGTGGAGATCAGTGCCTGAGCAGGGGGGGACTGTGCGCGCTTTGGTGGCAGCGTGCAAGCAAGCAGGGACACCAGCACGGCCACGCTTCTGCCACCGAGCAAGCGGGGACACCGGCACAGCCCTGCTCCCACCACTGGGCATCATTCCGCTCGGCGTAAAGTCACTAATTTCCTATTGATCTCACCCAGAGCTTCCCTCTTCCGTCCCCCATCTTCCTGGGGCATCGCTTTAATGGCTTTCTCGCCGGGATGAGTGTGCAGGGAGCGTGCAGAAAGCACACGTGTGTGCAGAGAGAACATGCAATCAGTGCACGGAGAGAGTGTGCCAGAGGGTGTGCATGGAGCGTGCAGAGAGGGCGTTCAAGCACTGCACAGGGAAAGCACGCACGGAGTGTGCAGGAGGGCACTCGGAGTGTGCACGCAGGGGGCACGGGGCAGGCACGAGGGTGTGCAGCAAGTGTGCACGCAGCGTGCAAAGAGAGGATGCACAGAGCATGCAAGAGAACATGTGGAGCCCATGGAGAGAACGCACGTGGAGTGCGCAGCTGAGACTGCCCAGAGCGTGCACAGAGTATGTGCGGAGTGTGCAGAGTGTCCGCTGAACCTGCATGGCCCTTGTGAGCGTGCCAGCACTGGGTGTGCGCTCCAAGCGTGCACAGAGTGTGCAGAGAGTCCATGCAGAGCGTGCATGGAGCACGTGGAGTGAGCGTGCACACACACATGGAACATGCATGCAGCATGTGGTGAGTGTGCAAAGAGCGTGAGCAGAGAGGGTGTGTGCAGTGCTTGCACAAAGCACACGCTGAGTGTGCACGGTGTGTGTGAAAGAGTGTGCACAAAGCGAGCAGCCGAGTGTGCTCAGAGCATGCGTAAGAGTGAACCTGCAGTGTTGGCACAGGGCACGCGTGGAGCCTGCAGTGAGTGTGCAAAGAGTGCGTGTGGTGCATGTGGGAAGAGCGAGCACCGAGCAGCTGAGCATGCTTGGAGCGTGCACACGCACGCAGGGAGCACACACACCGCACGCCCAGCGACCGTGCGTGCACACGCGTGTGCAAGAGAGCGGTGCCCGCCTGCCGTGGCACACCCCCTGTGCGTGGAGCGGGACACGCACTGGCACACAAGCTCGCCCAAGGGCGTACGTGCATCAGGCAGTCTGAACAGGGGGGTCCCTCCTGCCGCCCAGCTCCCCAGCTGCAATGTCCCCTAAATGTGGGCTGGAAGCCCTGGCCCAAGCATTGCCCCTTCGCCACGGTAGGATTTTCTGTGAAAATCCCCCGGTTTTGGGGCACACAACGCTGTCTCTCCCCAAGCCTTCATGGGAAATAGGTTTAGGATGAAAAGCAGAGAGAGGCCGGCCAAGCGAGCCGGGCCCTGGGGCACCTGGGGTGGGTGCCGGGGCACCCCGGAGTGCTTGGGGTGCACTACTAACCAATAAACTAAACATACTACCCGTCTGGTGGTGGCACCCTTGGGTGTCTTTGTGGGACAGGGGCCCCCCAGGGTGTGGGGACACATGAGAGGTGGCTGACAGCTAAGACCACACAAACCCACTGCACCTGGCTGGCACTCAAACTGGCACTTGAAGCGCTTGGGAAACCTTGGACTGTTCCCTCTGGTACCTATTGATGGTGTCCTCAGCTGAGAGCCCATTTCTTCTTAATTTGTCTTCCTCTGAACATGGCGAAGGAAGAGGGGAATTTATTCTGACTAATTAAATTCATTAACCGCTGGTGTCCCCCACTCCACTGTCTCCGGGTGCTGCCGGTGCCACCGTGGCCGGGCACTCCCACTGCCACAGGATGGCTGAGCTGTTTGTGTTCACCGTCACCTTCCCCCCCTTCGGCATTTCCCAGCCCCCGCATCCGGCTATTGTACCCCCCCATCCGGGAGCCGGATCCAGCCCCGGTGCTGGCAGGGAGGAACCGGGATCTCGGGAGGAAACGGGAAGGCTGGCCAGGGCCAGCATGGCGGGCGGCTGGGAGACAGCACTGGGCCTGGGGCTCTGCCTCGCTGCCCTGCACCGCGGAGGTGAGTGCAGCCCACTTAACTGTGCCCCCTGCCCCACCCCAGATCTGAGATCATGCCCACTTGGGGCACCCATTGGCATCCCCCCACCTCCTTGTCACCCCACAGGCTGCCGCCTCCCCAGCGTGGCCACGGCACCCCAAACTCCAGCTGGTAAGGACGCCTGGCGGGTGGGTGATGCAGGTGGGGAGACCCCAGAAAATCCTGTTCCCCCCACCCACAATGTGCCCTCCCCACTGCAGTGCTGCGGGACAATTTCCGCCTGCAGCCAGGTGACTTGGTGACCACAGCGGGGCAAACATTGGAGCTGGATTGTGTCCCCCCCTTGGGGTACCCTGAACCCTACGTTACCTGGAAGAAGGACGGGGTGACCTTGGACTTGGTAGGTGAGAGGTACGTGGTCACCAAGGGGAAGTTGCAGGTGGCATCAGCGCAGCGGAGCGACTCCGGTCTCTACATCTGTGTGGCATCCAATGCGGCAGGCAAGAGGGAGAGCCGGGGTGCCCGTGTCTCCGTGCTGGGTAAGCCAAGGGTCTCCCCTGGGTGGTGGGCACGTCACACCCAGCCATGGTGCCATGTCCTTGATGTCCCTCTGCAGAGAAGCCAAGCATTGTGCGGCACCCGAGTGACGCCGTGGCAGTGGCTGGCAGCACCGTGGAGCTGGGTTGCAGCACCCGAGGTGACCCAGCGCCACAGGTGCAGTGGCACAAGGAGCGTGGTGACCTGCCCTGGGGCAGGTAGGTGGTGGCAGGGGGGAGGTGTCCCATCCCTGGCATGGGGATGAGGCTGATGGAGAGCTGGTGACCCACAGGCACGAGCTGGACCGGGAACACACTTTGCGCCTCTATGCCGTGACGTCCGCCGATGCCGGCACGTACGTGTGTACAGCACAGAGTCAGCTGGGCACCGCCGCCGCCACCACCTTCCTCCATGTGGAGGGTCAGTGGTGGGACCTCCGTGGCCTCCACTTTCACAGGCGTCTTGGGGTTCATGCAAGGGAATCCATCTAACGGGGTCCATCTAACGGGGTCATCCAAGGGGAGTCTGTCCATGGGGGTCCATCCAAGGGCATCCATCATCCATCAAAGGAAGGTCCATCCATTTAAGGGCATCCATCGAAGGTGGCACTTCCAAAGGTGGGTCCATCTAAACGCATCCATCCAACAGGATCCATCCAAGGGTTCAATCCAAGAAGGTATATGTAAGGGGATCCATCTAAGGAAATGCATTGAGGTGGGAGTCCTCTTGAAGGGGATTCATTCAAGAGCACCTACCTAAAGGGGATCCAGCCAACCTCGTTCCTCCAAGAGAATCCATTTAAGGGGGTCTGTGCAAGGTGGAAGTACATTAAAGGGGGATAGAACTAGAGGTATCCATCCAAAGGGTCCATCTAAGAGGGATATATCACAGGGGTGTATCATGGGGGCCCACCCCATGTCCCCAAGGGCAGCACATCCAAGGGGGCCCATCCAAGAGGGGTCCATACAAGAGATGTCCATCCAAGACAGGCCCATCAAAGGGTGTCTGTCCAAAAGGGTCCATTTGAGTGGATCCATCCAGGTAGACATCAGCATCTCCATGTACAGGTATCTGAGGTGGGTGTCTGGGCAGGTGTCAGGGGACCTTGGTGCCATTAGTCTTCTTCTGCCTCACAGACCAGCTGGCAACGGGCCAGCAGGAGACTGCACCACGGGACCTGCTGGCTGTGCGGCTGCACCTGGACAACGGCACTGCGCTGCCCACTGCTGCTGTCCAGCTCCGCTGGCAGGTCGGTGTGATGCTCAGCTGCCCCCAGGGGAGGGGTGGGATGGGACACTGCCCTATGTCCCACCTTAACTTGGAATCCTTCCCATCCCCTTCAGATGCTGCTGCCGGTGCCAGTGCCTGTGGGCTACACAGTGCTGTACCGCAGCCTATTCCCAGTCACCACCTCCTGGGTCCAACACGACGCAGGCAGGGAGCTCAGCACCATCATCCCTGCACTCCGCAGGGGCTACAAGTACGAGTTCAAGGTACGACCCTACACTGGAGGGACCCAGGGCTCAGACAGCAACAGCAGGCACCTCTGGATACCCGAGGAAGGTATGCTGTGTGTCCCCAGGGATGCCTGGGTGGAGGATGGGGGTCCCAGGAGTCTTAGCATCCCTGTCCCGGCAGTGCCTAGTGCAGCACCCCAGCACGTCACCATCAGCCAGGCTGAGACAGGGAACGGCACCGTGGTCGTGAGCTGGGAGCCACCTCCTCCTGAAGCCCACAATGGTGTCATCCGTGGCTACCAGGTTTGGGGCAATGGGGCAAGGGGGCAGGGCAGGGGTCTTCTGGCCAAAGAGGGTCCATCCAAGGGGATCCGTCTAAAAAGGGAGTCTGTCAAAGGTGGGAGTCTATCCAAGGGGGGAACCATCCAAGGAGTGTATCCAGGAGGGGTTTCAACATGGGAATTCATCCAAGAGGGCCAACCAAGGTGGAGGTCCATCCCAGGGCATCTGTCTATTGGCACCCAAGGGAGTTCATCCAAAGGAGTCCAGCCTAGGGGATTCATCCAAGGGAGTCCATCCAAAGGGGGATCCATCAATGGGGTCCATCCAAGGAGTATTCACCCAAGGAGGTCCATCCTAGGGGCATGCAAGGGAGCCCATCCAAAGGGGTCCTTCCAAGGGGAGTCCATCAAGGATATTCATCTAAAGGGACCCATCCAAGTGAGTCTATCCAAGGGGAATCCATCAACGGGAGTCTATCAAGGGATGTTCATCTGAAGGGGTCCATCCAAGGGGGTGCATCCAAGGGGGTCCATCCACAGGGGGTCCATTAAAGGGGGGCCATCAAGGCTAATCATCTAAGGGGACACATCCTCTTGGTGCCTGCCAGGTTTGGTCAATGGGTGAGGGCTGGCAGCGCCCCACCAACAGGACAGTGGACGGAGCCACCCGCCGCCTGGAAACCCTCCTCCCACACCCTGGGGCCGAATTCTGTGTCCAGGTGGCAGCTTTCAACAGCGCAGGGCTGGGGGTTCCCAGCAATGCCACGTGTGGTGTCCTGGGTAGGAGACGGAGAGCAAGGTGGGGTGCGGGTGGGGGTCAAGGTGGTGACATGAAGTGACATCGATAGGACCCTTGTAGGGCTGACAGCGGGGAGCAGCAGGGTGGTCCAGGCACTGCAGCAGCCTGCTGTCATCGCAGCCGCTGGTTCCATGCTCTGGTTGGCCTTACTCGCCCTCCTCCTCCTCGTCTGCCAGCGTCGTGCCAGCCAGGACGCCACAGCTCGCCACAGGTGAGAGGCCACGGGGTGGGAGACACAGCAGGTCCCTGGTGTGGTGGGAGTTGATGCACTGACAGCACCTCTTGCCCTGCAGGCTGGTGGCTGGTGACTCACCGTGGCTTGGTGGGCCCTGGAAACCCAGCTGTGCCCCCCGAAACCTCAGCAGCAGCAGCAGCCTTAGCAGCCGACTCCTGGGCAGTGATGGCAGGGACCCCCACCCCTCCAGTGAGCCCCGTGGGGACTGGGATGCCAACCCACTGCCATGGGACCCCCACCCCTCCAGTGAGCACTAGGGTTGGGAGCCCCACCTGGTGCCATAGAGCCCCCACTCTCTGCCATGGGACCCCCATCCATCCCATGTGATGCCCTTGGATCCCCAGCCAGTTCCATGGAACACTGACCTGCTGCAACAGGACCCCCAGCCCAGGCCTGGGACCCTCAGAGAGTGCTATGGGACCAGCAAAGTGTACCCGAGATCCCCACCCTATGCCTGGGACCCCCAGTGCTATGGGACCCCCACCATAGTTCCCCCCATTGCCTGTCTGCAGGCAGCAAGGACTTGAGGACACACAGACCCAAGAACAGAGGGGACAGGGGACACATGGCCCCATGGGTGCCCTGACCTCTCTTACTCTTCCAGCCCTCTCCTTGGAGCCGCCGAGCCTTGGTCCGCCCACGCCCCCCAACCGCAGCAGGCTCCGTGGGGAGCACCCACCGCCCCTCAGGGACACGGGGTGCTGCGGTGGGGGGCACCCCGGGGTGCATACCTCACCCAGTACCCCAAACCCAGCAGCTTGGGAGCGTGTGCGCAAGAGAGGTGGGTGTGGGGGGCGCGTGGGGGGACATGGAGGACACCAGGGTCATGACCCACGGCTCTGTGTCCGTCATTCCCCACACAGAGCTTCATCAAGTGCACAGCACCCCGGTGCTCACAGCTGGCCCCAGCCACATCCCTGTCACTGGAAGTGGAGGCGAGTGGGGGACAGATTTTGGTCTGGCAGCCAGGCGACCTCAGCAAAGGGGACATGAGGGTGACACGGTCACTGCCGTGATGGACAGCACAGACCCACAGCTACCAGTCTTCAGCTCTCCAAAACCACGTCGGGGCAGCACTTCACTGGCCTCTGGTGTAACCAGGTCACCGGTGACACCACCGAGGCCACCCCATGCCTGGCACCAGCCAGTGACACGGTGAGTCTGGGTGTCCCCATCCACACAGGTGCCCTGCAACCCAACCCTTTGCTGCAAAACCCAACATGTCCCTTGCACCTGCAGGTCCCCCGCCTCCATGTACCCCAGGGACACATCTCTGGTCACCAGGCATCCCAAGGACACGTCCTCAGTCACTGGGATCCCCAGGGACACATCTCCACTCATGCGATGCCCCAGGGACCCATCCCCAGTCACTGAGAACCCCAGGGATGTGTCACCGGCCACCAGGAACCCCAGGGACATGTCCTTGGTCACTGAGCACCCCAAGGACATGTTCCTGGCCAACAGGCATCCTAAAGATGTGTCCTCAGTCCCCAGGACCCCCAGGGACATGTCACCAGCCACCAGGCACCACAAGGACCCATCACCAGCAACCAAGCACCAGAGGGACACAGTCTTGGCCACCAGGCACCCTGAGGACACCTCCCTGGTCACTAGGTGCCCCAGAGACCCATTACCAGTGGCCAGGTGCCAGAAGGACATGTCACTGTCCACGAGGCACCCCAAGGACATGCCCTCAGCCAGCAGACACCCAAAGGACACGTCCCCAGGCACAAGGCTCCCCCAGGAGATGTCCCCAGGCACCAGGCATTGCAGGGACAAGTTCCTGGCCTCCAGGTATGCCAAGGACATGTCCCCAGCCAACAGGTACCCCAGGGAGCCATCACTGGTGACCATGCACCCAAGGCACTTGTTCCTGTGCACCAGGTACTCTGAAAACATGTCACCAGCCTTGAGGCATCCCAAGGACACATTGCCAGCCACTGGGCACCCCAGGGACACATCCCCAGTCACCAGGCACCCTGAGGAGATGTCACCAGTCTCCGAGCACTGCAGGGACAACTTCTTGGGCACCAGGTACTCTAAGGACATGTCTCAGGCCACCAGGAGCCCCAGGGATCCATCACTGGTGACCATGCACACAAGGGACATGTCTCTGTGCAGCAGGTACCCCGAAAACGTGTCACCAGCAGTAAGGCATCCCAAGGACACATCTCCAGCCACCAGGCATCCCAAGGACCCATCTCCAGCCACCAGACATCCCAAGGACACATCTCCAGCCACCAGACATCCCAAAGAGGTGTCCCCAGTCACTGGTCACCAGAAGGACATGTTCTTGGGCACCAGGTACCCCAAGGACATGTCCCCAGCCACCAGCCACACCAGGAACATGTCACTGGAGACCAGGCACCCAAGGGACATATTCCTGGCTACCAGGTACCCCAAGGACACATCCCCAACCACCGGGCGCCTCTCGCCAGCCTTCAGCGATGGAGTCCTCACACAACAGCAGGTGGCTGAGGTCCTGGAGATGGACCAGGACACTACCTGCTGCAGGTATTCCCCATCCTCCTGGCACACCCCTGTGATGGCAGCATCCCCTGGTGCCAGCGGTACCCCCACTGTGTTCCCCACAGACCCCCGGCACCAACCACACCACGGTCTTTCTCACCGCTGCACACCTACGGCTACATCTATGGGCCAACAGCCTCTGAGCTAGGTGAGGAGGAGGAGGAGGAAGAGGAGGAGGAAGAAGAGGATGAGGAGGAAGAGCGTACAGCAACGAGGGGCTCGCCAGGAGGGTCGCTGCTGAACGGCTGGGGGTCTGTCTCAGAGGACAACTTTGCCAGCGCCCGCTGCAGCTTGGTGAGCTCCTGTGACGGCTCCTTCCTCCTAGATGCCAGCTTTGCCCGGGCGCTGGCCGTGGCTGTCGATGGCCTCTGCTGCAGCCTTGAGGACACCGACGGGGATTACGGGGGTGAGTGAAGGGTCCCTAGACCCATTCTCTGACCCTGAGCATCATCAGCTCCCCGAGGAAGACAGCTCCATCATGACACCATGGCGATGCCACTATCCCCTTGCCTTCTTCCCTGCAGGTCCCTCACCACCAGCATCACCCTTGGAGCAGGTCTTCCCACCCAGAGTCCCCACCACCACCTGGGACTGGTGGAAAGTGCTGGAGGTCCCACAGAGAATCAGGACAGAGGCAGCCATGAACGGTAGCTCACAGAACGGTGCGTAGTGCCCCAATGCCAGGGTGGTGGCCACTGGGGGTGGTGAGGAGTGTCATCTGTTGCAGGGTGTTGGAAAACATTTCCTTTGCTTTCCAGGTGGCCAGGGGTCAGGGATTGGCAGCCCCTGGGCCAGGGAAGGTGGTGACCTGGGGACAGGAGGGACAGGAGCGTGGCAGTCCCCAGGGCGCAGGACGCAGCAAGGCCAGAGTCCCCTTGGCTCATCTAAAATCCAGCTTTATTAGGCAGTTCCCCAAACAGGGGCTCTTTACTAGGGTGGCACAAAGGTGGGTGGGTGTCCCTCCTTATTCAGCGTTCTTGTCCTTCCCAAGTGTCCTTCTTCTTCCACAGTGTCCCCATCCCTCCTCAGTGTCCCCACCCCCTCCCAAATTCCTCATTCGTCCCCAGCATCCTCATCCTCCCCAAGAGTCTGCATCCCCTCTAAGTGTCCTTGTCCTTCCTCAGTCTCGTCCTCCTTCCCCAGCATCCTCATCCCCACTAACTATCCTAGTCCAGCCCAGGCACTGTTGTCCACCCCAAGTGTCCTTGTCTTTCCCTGGGGTTGTTGACCCCCTGACCATCCCCATCCCTGCTGGTCATTCCCATTCCTTCCAACTGTCCTTGTGCTTTCTGATAGTTCATGTCCTTCCTCAGCATCCTTGTCCCACCTTGATCACCCCTGTCTCTCCCAAGTGTTCTCATCCTTCCCAAGCCACCTGAGTGGCCTTGTGCTCCCTCCGAGTCTCCTTGTCCCTCCTAATCATCCTCATTCCCAGGGTTCTCAGCCCTCCCGAGTGTCTTCTTCCTTCACCAGTTGTTTGTTCCCCATGCCAAGCGTCCTTGTCCTTCCCCACTGTCCTCATCCCCCTGCAACCATCCTCCTTGTCCCTTACTGCTGTCCTTGTCCCTCCCAAGCAATCTTGTTTTTCCCAAGTGTCCTCTTCCCCCCAGCAATCCTCAGCCCCTGGGAATCCTTGTCCTTCCTGTGTGTCCTCTTCCCTCCAGGCATCCTTGTCCCCCAGCCTTCCTTGTCCTTCACCAGCACCCTCATCCATCTGTCTTGTCCTTGTCCCCCCTAGCTGTCCCCATCCTTTTCAACCACCTCATCCCTCCCAGACATCCTTGTCCTTTCCCAGTATTCTTGTTCCTCCCAACCATCCTTGTCTCCAGGATCCTTGCCCCACTTAAGCATCCTCCTCACCCCTCCCCAGCGTCCTCAGCCCTCCTCAGCATTCTCATCTATCCCAACTGTTTCTGTCCCCAGGGTTCATGTCCTTCTCTGAGCATCTTCCTTGTACCTCCTGAGCATCCTTGCCCCTCCCCAGGGTCCTCATTCCTTGTGACTGCCCTTGCCCCACCCCAAGCATCCCTGTCCCCCCTCACGCCGATGCCCACTGGCCGCGAGCTCTGTGCAACCCATTTCCATAGAGCCACTCAGAAATTAAAGAACATCCCTCCACGTCCCCTGTGTTCCCATCCCCATGTTCCCAACTCTGTCTCCGACTCGCCCTCCCTTTTTATCGCTTCTCCTGCGGCGGGCAGGGAAACGGGGCCCCTGGGCGGCGGCAGTGGCCGGTCCCTTCGCCGCGGTCCCCCGGCGTCCGGCTGCGCCCCGAGCCGTGGCCGCGGGAGCTGCTGGAGCCGCGGGACGAGATGCTGCCCGTGGTGGAGCAGCTGCCAGACACCTGCCCGCGGGGCAGGCAGGAGGGTTTGCTGTAGGGGATGACCTCATCTGCAGGGGAAGGGACAAGGTTGGGGCTCGGCAGTGACACCCCCAGCCCTTTTGTCGCGCGATGGGTGGCTCTGGCTTACCGCCGCGGGGCGGGCGATGGGTGACCCTGCGCTCAGCCCCGCTTGGCTCCAGCTCCGGAGAGGGGCCGGGGGTCTCGCCTGGCGGCGGCAGCGGCGGCGGCGGCAGGTCTGCGGCAGAGGGAGAGGAGAGGGCTGAGCTCCCCTGAGCCTCCTGAACTCCCTATTTTTTCCTCCCACTCACCTCCCATCTGCTTTTCCCGGCGGTAGCGGCTGCATTTGGGCTTCAGGCGACTTTTGGAGATCACCCCGCGGGTTTTCCCTGGGTGGGGGATGGCAGCGTCAGCCCCCCCAATAACCAGTGAGGCTCCCACCCACCCAAACTGGCCCCTCAGGGCTCACCTGTGCCAGGAGGGCAGCGGGCTCGGGGTGGATGGCCCTCACTGGCATCCGGAGTCACCGAGGGACTGGGTGCCTGTGAGGGGGTGCTGACGCCATGGGGGGTTCTCCTGGCAAAGAGGGGGGTGGAGTGAAGCCAGGGTGGGGGGAGCGGGATGGGGGCTCAGCGGCCACCACAGTGCTGGCACAAGCCCTCTAGAGCTGTGCCAGAGCCAGGAGAAGCCATGTGCTACTGTCACAGCTGGATGGCACTGGTGTAGGTGGGCTGAAGCGTCACAGCTGGATAGAAGTGCCACAGCTGGATCACAGCCACACAGCTGGGCTGGCAAAGGGGAGCAGCAATGGCACAGCTAGGGTGGGGACCACGGCCTGGCAAGGTTGTGATAGCATGGCTGGCCTGCAATGGCACATCTGGAGCACAACTGGATAGAGGCTGCTCAGCTGGATTGCAGCCACACAGCTGGATTGCAGTGGCACAGCTGGATCACCACACATCTGGATTGCAAGCACACTGGCAGATTGCAGCTGCACAGCTAAACCATGACACAGCTAGGTCATGGCACAACTGAATTGCAACCATGCAGCTTGATTGCAGCTGCACAGCTGGGTCATAGCACAGCTGGATTGCAGCCAGACATCTAGACTGCAGCTGCACAGCTGGATGCAGTGACATGCCAGCATTGTGATGGCACAGGCAGATCATGGCAGAGCTGGGTCACAACAGCACAGCTGGATGATGGTGGCCCACCTGTCCGGTGATGATGCAGCTGTATTGCAACACCCCAGTCAGCCCACGGTGTCATGGATGTGTCATGACAGCACGGTCAGAGCACAGCTGGAGAGGAGGGGGGGATGGTGACACCATGGATGAATCACAAAGAGACACCTGGGCATCCAGACCCCAATGGTATGGCCAGACCATGGTGGCACAGCAGGACCGGGTCATGGTAATGTGGCTGGATTGTGATGGGACACCCAGACCATGGTGGGACATCCAGGCCCTGATCCAGAGTCCAGTGGCAAGGCCAGACTATGGTGGAACAGTGGAACTGGATCATGAATACATGACTGGGCATG
Organism: Corvus moneduloides; assembly: GCF_009650955.1. Taxonomy (NCBI): domain Eukaryota; kingdom Metazoa; phylum Chordata; class Aves; order Passeriformes; family Corvidae; genus Corvus; species Corvus moneduloides. The sequence continues at coordinate 1,707,442 of NC_045500.1, read as the reverse complement.
ACATCCAGACTTCAGTGGGACACCTGGGCCTCGGATGACACATCTGGACCTCAGTGACATGGCTGGACCATGAGAGCATGGCAGAGCCAAATAGTGACAAAATGGCTGGGTTGTGATGGAACATCTGGACCATGGTGGGGCATCTTGACCCCAACAGAACATCTGGACCCCAATGAGACACCTGGACCCTAACGACACTGTTGGACCATGATGGCATGGCAGAGCTGGGTAGTGACAACATGGCTGAATTGCGATGGAACACCCAGACCATGGTGGGACATCTGGACCTCGATGGGACATCTGGACCCCAATGGGACATCCAGACCCCAATGGCACGGCCATACCAAGCAAGGCCCATCTCCTACCGGGGCAGGAGGGAGTTATCGAAGTCGCGGAGGCGAGGGATGTCCTCCGTGGTGCGAGGTGACGGTGTCAGCGTGGCGGTGGAACGGCAGCCAGAGGAGATGGTGGGTGAGGATGCAGCAGTGGCACAGGGGATGTCCTCACCAGGGTACCACACCTCCATCCCCAGCCTGCAGGGTGGAAACCACAGGGTAGGTGCTGGGGGCAGCACACCCAGCCCCCAAGCCCCCACACTCACCCTCCGGCTGCCTCTTCATCCTCCTCTTCCTCCTCCTTCTCCTCCTCCTGGGTGCACTGGCTGAGCTCACTGGCTGAGGGTGGTGGGGGCAGCAGCTCTGTCCAGCTCACCACCGGCGGTTTCACTGCTTGCCCCAGCTTGGCTTTGGCCCCTGTGCCAAGGAGGGATGCTGGGGGGGCTGTGGGAAGGGCACCGCACCACGAGCACCCATGCGTGCCCCCACCCATCCGACCACCCTACCGTGCTCAGCCCGGCCACGGGGCACCTGGGGGGCTGCAGCATCCATGGGCTGAGAACCACCCCCAGGATAGGAGGTCCCATACTGTGAGAAGGGACGGGGGAAGGTGCAGAGCTCCTCACTGTCAACCTCGATGGTGCTGTAAACCGGCCCCTCAGCAGCCCCTGCTCCAAACTGCTCCGTCTGGGCGATGTAACGAGTGATGCCGGCATCTGCAGAGGGTGACCAGCATCATCAGGGTTGGTCGTGACCCCCTCAATCAGAGCCACCCAGCCCCATGCTGGCCCCTCACCATTGTAGTATCTCTCAGTGGTCCCCAAGCAACCGGCAGCACTGGCTGTGCCGCCACCACGCCACGCATCCACCAGCCACGGGTAACCACCGCCGGCAGCTGCCCTGCAAGGAGAGGGGGTGGAGGAATGCTGGTGGTCAGCCCTGAGGGTCCTGGGGAGGGCAGGGGATGCCAGGGGGGTTACCTGGGGCTGCTGCGCACTGGAGCCGGGAAGGCGACTGTGGAGAGAGATGGGGGTGAGGGCAGCGAGAGGCCATACTGAGACCCCGCAGCACCTATGGGCTTACCGGTGGGTGTGTAGGCAAAGGATGCTGTAAAGAGAGGGATGGTGGGTGGCTGATGGGTGATGGGTGAGGGGTGAGAGGTCCCAGGGGTAGCACCCCCCTGTACCGGTGAAGTGGCTGAGCTCCTTCTTCCTCCGGCGGCGGCTGTAGAGCCAAGCAGCAAAGGCAGCGAGAACGACCCAGCAAGCACCACCAACACCAGCGATGAAGGCTGGCTGCCTGGCTACCTCTGCTAAATGCTCAGCCAAGCTGCTCCCACCTGCTGGCCCCGCATCTTGCTCCACCAGGGGGGCTGCAAGTGACACGGGAAAGAGGGACACACCGGCGGGGTGCCAAGGAGCCATCCCCAGCACTGCAGTGGGTGACCCCATCATGCCCCACCCATGGGTGCAAGTTGTGACAATGAGGGTCTCACCAATGTGGATGGGAACAGGGGCGCTGCGGGCACCCACACCTGCACTGGTGGCAGCGGCAACTTCAGCACGGTAAGGGACCCCGGGGACAAGTCCCCGCAACTCTGTCGCCAGCACCGTCCCCTCCACGCTCTGGTTGATGTGGAAGCGGCTCTCATTGCCCAAGCACCAAATCTGGTGGGGAGCAGGAGGAGAAGATGGGGAACACCCATAAGGACACCATGACATGGTGGACAGAGTGGACCTGCCACATCCCTGCTGCTGTCCACCCTTACCCGGTAATCACGGATGACACCATTCTGCTCTGCCGGCGGTGGTGGCTGCCACGAGATGCGGACACTGGTACCATTCCCAGCCACGCTGACAGCTCGCGGTGGGGCGCTGGGGGCTGCCAGTGAAGGACACATGGGGTACCACCTCCAGGTTGTCCCCGGGGACCCACACTGTCCCCTCCATCCCTACACTCACCTGCTTCAGGGGTGCGCAGAGCACGCACAGCGCTGTCGGGACCATGGAGGTGATGAAAATAGGGTCGGACCTTGACCTCGTAGTCCTGGCCCCGGCGCAGCTCGGTGAGCAGGGCTCCCCGCTCCCCTGGGGCCCACACTGTCCGCGCCTCCTCCCAGTGCCCACCACGCCGCCGGTACAGCACCCGGTAGCCCTGAAGGAAGGGTGCTTGGCGCTCCACCTGAGGACCCGAGGGAAGGGTGGCATGGGGGGATGCTTGACACTGGGAGCCCTGTACCAGTAGCGAGGCTCAGCACTCACGGTCCAGGAGAGGTGGACAGTGCCCAGTGGCAGCACCACAGGTTCCTGCAGGTGCACAGCCACTTGCGCCAACTCCTGCTGCACCTGCTCAGGGTCCAGCCCTTGCTGCGTGGGGTTGGTGTCTGCTGGAAACATGAGAGGGTGGAGGATCCATGGATATCTCCACTGGTGTCACCAAGTGAAGAAGCCACATACCCATTGGGGGTCCACGGGAAACTCCATTGGCATCACTGGGCAAGGATGGACCCAAAGATTTTGGGTGCACGGGCACCTCCACTGGTGTCACCAAGTGGAGATGGGCCCAAGGGTGGGGGATTCATTGACACCTCCACCGATGTCACTGCTGGCTCTCACCTTGGGTGCGCACAGGCTCCGAGACGCCGCTGGGGTCACTGAGCCCGTAGGCATTGACTGCCCGCACCAAAAACAGGTAGACAGAGTCGGGGACGAGGCCGCTCACTGTGTGGGTCTCACTCTCCACATCGGCTGCCACTGTCTGCCATGGGCCACCCGCTGCCTGGCTGCCAGGGGACAGGGGTGACTCGTGACAGGGTAGTATCAGGCCACCACATCATCCCTGCACCCAGAGAAGAGGCTTGTGTGATACCTGAAAGCCTCCACTATGTAAGAGGTGACATAGGTGGCACCGCTGTCTTCGTTCCCTTTCCAGCTCAGGGTGACACTGCTTTTGGTAACATTGGTGACCACAGGGGCGGAGGGTGGCCCAGGGAGGAGACCGAGTGCAGGGGAAGGCAGGGAGAGGTCGGATTCATCACCTGCAGGGAGATGCATGGAGGTCTGGGGTGGCTTTGTTCCCAGTGCCACGGTGGCCCTGCTGCAATGACATTTCCATGACCCACCTTGTACCTCCAAGGAGCTGCCCCAGCGTGTCTCGCCCGCCGGGCTGGTGGCCACACACTCATAGAGCCCGGAGTCTCTCACCTGCAGGGGGAAGAGCTCCTGCCCCATCACCCTGAGCACCCATCACCTCGGCATCCACCACCCTGAGCACCCACCACGCTTTGTACCCACCCCCCTGAGCCCCAGCACTGCTTGTACCCACCTCCCTGAGCATCCACCTCCCTTTGCTGCCCCCCTCGCACCCACCGCCCCCTCCCTCCCTGCAGCACCCCCATGGGTGCCCCTGCCGGGGCCGGCTCACCCGGAGGCCGGTGATCTGCAGGGTGCCGTTCTCCAGCAGGCTGGCACGGGGCTGGACACCTACCAGGGCACTGCCATCCTTCAGCCACCCCACGCTGCCTGGGGGGTCTTGGGCCCCCACGCCGCAAGGCAGCCGCACTGTGGCCCCCACTGGCAGCACTGTCCGGTTAGCGGGAAGCAGGCTGATCACCGGTGGCTGGAGTCCAGTGGGTGCTACAGGGAGAAAAACGGGAATTGCCGGCTGGTGGGGTGGGTGTCACTCATACACTGAATATGCCAGTTCTTCACTGGCACTGGACTTACCCCCCGTCACCTCCAGGCCTGCCCTGGCCAGGACGCTGCCGGCCACGCTGATAGCCTGGCACAGGTAGTGGCCGGCATCACTGGGCTGGACGTTGACGATGGTCAAAGCACCACTGGGACTGACCCAAACACGGCTGGAAGGGATCGGGGGCTGGCCCGGGAACAGCAGGGTCTGAGAGGGAGTGGGATTAGTGGGGGGGATGAGGCAGGGGGCGGATGGGATGTGGGGGTTGAGATGGGGACAGGGTTAGAGGTGGAAATGGGAAAGAGATTGTGGATGGGGATGGGATGGGGATTGGGATGGGGATTAGGATGGGAATGGAATGGAATGGAATGGAATGGAATGGAATGGGGACAGGGATGGACTAGGGACTGTGATGGGATGGTGATGAGGACAGGTAGGGATGAGGATTGGTACTGGTGTGAGGTTGAGATGGGATGAGATTGGGATGGGGATGAGATGGGGATGGGGTAGAACTGGGATGGGGTTTGTGATGATAATGGGGATGAGATGGAACAGAAATGGTGATGGGATTGGGATGAGGATGGGGCTGTCACTGGGTGTGGGGTCAAGGATGAGGGAAGGAGACAGACCTGGCTCCCCTCCTTCTGCCAAAAGACAGCGGGTGGTGGGTTGCCCTTGCTCTGGCACTGGAAAGTCACGCTCTGGCCGGGGGTGACAGCCTGGTCGTGGGGCCCGGTGACAAGCTGGGGGGGCACTGCAGCAGTGTGGGGAGAGACAAGGGCTTGTCTGGGCACTCCACCAGCACCCAAGGGTGCTCCCCAGGGCCCCCCTTACCGTGCACAGTGAGGGTGCCCGACGCCTCCGACCTGCCCACGCTGTTATCAGCCAGGCAGGTGTAGGTGCCCTCATCCTCCACCTGCAGCCGGCTGATCCGCAGGGTGTTGTCTGGCAGCACCTCCCACCTGGGGGGAACCCAGCGAGGCTGTGGCACCAGCAGAGCGCTGGGGCACCAGGAGGGCGTAAGGTGCCATGGGGTTGGGATGTAGTGAGGATGTGGGATGTGATGGCTGCACAGGAAATCTGGGATGCAAGGAAAATGGGAGATGCAGCAGGGATGTGGAATGTGGTGGAGATGTGGAATGTGATGGGGATGTGGGATGCAACGGCGATGTGGGTTGCAGTGAGGATATGGGATGTGATTGGGATTTGGGATGCGATAAGAATTTGGGATGCAAAGAAGATGCAGGATGCAATGAGGATTTGAGTTGCAATGGGTATGTGGGATGTGATGGAGAAGTGGCAGGACAGGAATGTGGAATGCGATAGGGATGCAGGATGTGCAGAGGACAGAGGATGTGTCAGGGTTATGGGAAGCAATTCCTTGATGCCATGAGGATGGCAGGTGCTCCAAGCACACCAGGCTGACACACACTGATGCTGCTCGGCTGCACCACAGAACCCTGGCTGGCCTTGGTGCTCCTCAGCCACCCCCCTCGCCCCCTACTCACCTTCCCAGCGGCATTTCACCCTCCTCCTTGCGCCAGCGCACCGCCGGCTGCGGATCCCCCACCGCCTCGCAGGCGAACTCCGCCGTCCCCTCCACCAGCACCACCTGGTTGTGGGGCCTCTTGCCAAATGCTGGGCGCTCTGCAGGGTGGCCGTCAGTCCCACCAGGATAGCACCCACCTCCCTGACACCCCCAAAATTAAATCCCCACGCACCAAAGACGACCAGCTCGGCCGGCTCGCTGTCCCTCTCCCCTACCACGTTGGTGGCCACACAGACATAGACGCCAGCATCGCTCTTGTGAGTACTGGCCACCATCAGCTTCCCACCGCGGATCTGCAGGAAGTACAGCTCATCCCAGATCCTTATCACATCCTGCATCCCCATCATATCCCACATCCCCACTGTATCCCACATCCCCACTGCATCCTCCGCCCCATTGCATCCCATATCTCCATGACATCCCACACCCTCATTTCATCTCTCATCCCCCCTGCATTCTGCACCCCCATCACATCCTATATCCTCATTGCATCGCACATTCCCATTGCACCCACACTCTCATCACATCCCATGTTTCCATTGCATCCCAAATCTCCGATGCATCCCATATCCATACCCCATCCCCAACTCATCCTGTATCCATCACATCACACATCCAACTCTCTGCTACATCCCACATTCCCATCGCATCCCCATCACATTCCAGATCCTCACTGCACCCCACATCCTCACTGCACCCACAACCGCATCACACCCCACATCCCCATTACCTCCTGTATCCCTGTAATATTCCACATCTCCACTGCATCACCTCCACCCCAGTTCTGGCCCCCCACCCCTCACCGTCAGGTGCTCGTCCTTGTCGCTGACCCGGACCCCGTTCTTCTTCCAAGAGATGCTGGGCTCGGGATGGCCGCGGGGCGGGACACACTCCAGCACGGCCGGTTCTCCCGCCGCCACCACCACGTCCCCGGGGGGCTGTCGGAAATCGTCCCGCAGCACTGCGGGGACACAGCGGCCTCAGGCCCCCAGCCCTGCACCCCCGGGCTGTGGGGAGCATCATCTGCTTTGGCTTGAATTGGCTTTAACAGATTTTAATTTATCTTCATCTGTTTTACTTGATTTTCAAATATTTTCAAATCTTTTCATTTGTTCTCATTTATTTTCATGTGTTTCCAATTATATTTGCCTCTTTTAATTTTTTACCCATGTTTTCATTTATTTTCACTCCTTTTCAGTAATTTTCACTTATTTTCATTTATTTCCAATTGTTTTCATGTTCTTCGTTATTTTCATTTCTCTCACTCATTTGCACTTATTTTATTTCTCATTTATTTTCACTTACTTTCAATTATTTTCACTTTCATTATTTAATTTCTCCTTTTTCCATGGTTTAATTTCTTTCCTGTTATTTATATCCATTTTCACTTACTTCCTTACTCTTATTTTCATTCCTTTTTACTTATTTTCTTTTTACATTTGTTTTCACTTAGTTTCACTTATTTCCAATATTTCTCACTTCTCTGAATTTATTTTCATTTCTTTTCACTTACTTTATTTATTTCCAATTATTTCCCCTTATTTTAATTTTTTTTTCCCTCTTTTCCCTTGGCAGAACAACCCAGGAATGCGAAATCCCCTTGCCACTGAAGCAGGCTGGGCTCAGGGATGATACCAGAACCCCAAGTTCCGCCCCCAAACCCCGCCAGGACTCACCGGCCACCTCCAGGGAAGCATTCCGGCTGGTGGCCTCCCCCAGGTAATTCCTGGCCACACAGAAATAAACCCCCTCGTCGGGCTTTCCCCGCCTCCCGTGCAGGATTCGGAGGAAGAAGAGGGATCCCCCCGGGAGGAGGGTGCGGTGGGAGCGGGGATCCTCCCGGTCCGTCTCCACCCGCTCCCCGTCCTTGTACCACTCCACCACCGGCGCCGGGCGCCCCTCGGCCTTGCAGCTCAGCGTGGCCGGTTCCCCCTTGGACACCAGGACATCCGTGGGGTGCTCCACGATGCGGGGAGCCGTGTCCTCCAGCTGAGGGTGGGATCCTGCAGGAAAAATAGGAGGGGTAGGGACGGGGGGCTGGGGGGGCTGAGCATCCTTGGCTTGTGTGGGGCTTTCCTGGCTCCAGACCCGGCTTTGCTCGGAAGGCAGGAGGTGAGATGAAGCGTGGCCAGGTCCCAGCCCACTCTGCCCATGCCGGGGTGGGTGCTGGTGGGGAGGGAGCAGGATCGGGAGGGTGTCAGGCAAGGCCAGTGCGACACAGCAGCTTTGATCCCAGTAATGGCGTTTTCCACCCAGTTTCCAACTGGGCATCCCTGTGGAAATGGGGCTGCGGCTAAATTCTCCCCGGTTTTCCATCAGCTGCCAAGTGCTGATTTTCTGTAGCAGAGTTCTGGGCTGCTGAAAATGCTCAGTTTTAAGTTTTAAAAAGCCCCATATTGGGGTTGTGGGGCTGTTCCAGAAAAATCCCCTTGCTAGGACATGGGAATTAATGGATGGTCATTAATGCTGGCATAATTAATGCTCACTCACAGGTATCTGTGCACACATCCCCTTCCCCTGTTCCCCCACATCCTGGGGTGGGCTGTGGGCATAAGGGGGCTGCAATTTGGGGTGCCCATGGTGTTGCCATGGGGATGGGATGTGGCTGCCATGGGGATGGAAGCAATGCTGCAGGGCACTGGGTACCCCCGGGGGGCACAGCAGGGACCGAGGGAGCCGCAGCTGGGCCCGGTGACTAATTGGGACAAGCAGGGGGTCAGGGCAGGCCCCTTCCTGTGCCCGGCTGACTATGCAGAGGAAGGGGGTCCTATGGGGTTTGGGAACACCCCCTCCCCTCACCAGCCACCCAGGGCCAGCTGGAGGGGGATTTTCAGACTAAAAAAGAGGCGAGAAGCTGAAAACGGAGTCAAAATTCAGGCAGACACCCTCTCCCTCACCCCTCCTTCACCCCCACTCTGTCCCAGCTAGGGGTCATGGGGCTGGTTTGGGGACATGGGGAGGATTAGGGCACACGGAGCTGGTTGGAGAACACTGGGATGGTTTAGGAATGTAGAGATAGTTTGGGAACATGGAGCCAGTTCCAGTTTGTAGTCTGGGGATCGGCTTGGGGACACAGGACTGGTTTGGAGACATGGAGTCTCTCCTAGTTGTGTCTGGGAGTTGGTTTGGGCACACAGGGACAGTTTTGGGACATGGGGCTGGTCCTGGTTTGGAGACTGGGGATGTGTGGGGACATGAAGGCTGTTTAAGGACACTGGGTTGCCCCTGGTTTGGGGTCTGAGGATTGGTCTGGGGACATGGGGACAATTTGCAGATGCCATATCTGTCCCAGCTGTAAATGTAGGAACATGGGACAGTTTGGGAACAAGGGGTTGCTTGAGGTTCAGGATTTGGGAACACAGGACTGGATTGGGAACAGCGGGACAGTCCTGACTTGGAGACAGTGAGCTGGTCTCGGTTTGGGGTCGTGGAGACTATCTAGGGACACCACATCACTCCCTGGAGCTGGTCTGGGGACAGAGAGCTGGTCCCAGACTGGAGACGCAGGGCTGGTGTGGGAACACTGGGTCAGTTCCGGAGCTGGGACGTGGGGCAGGTCCCGGTTTGGGGACAAGGGGACACTGGCTGGGAGTCCAGTGTCGGTGCTGGTGGGGTCCCAGTTGGGGCTGGGGGGCTGCGGGCTACTTCCAGCATCCCGGCTGGAGCAGGAGCAGGAACGCCGGGACAGGGGGACAGAAAGACCGGGGACCACGTACCGTTACCGGGGGCCAGATCGGGCAGGTGGAGCGCGGCGATGGAGCGGTTGATGCCGAGCAGGAGCGAGGAGGAGTTGGAGCCGTCGGCTCCCAGCGAGTCGGCGAACAGGTTCATCTGCAGCAGCGTCTTCAGCAGGTACCGCAGCATCCTGCTCGGCTCTGCTCGGCTTGGCTGAGATCGGCTTGGCTCGGCTCGGCTCTGCACGACACGGCTAAGACTGGCTCGGCTAAGACTGGCTCAGCTCAGCCCGGCTCAGCCCGATCCGGCTCAGCCCGGTTCGGCTCAGCTCAGTTCGGCTCTGCTCGGCTGGGCTCGGCTCAGTTCAGCTCAGTCCGGCTCAGCCCGATCCGGCTCAGCCCGGTTCGGCTCAGCTCAGTTCGGCTCTGCTCGGCTGGGCTCGGCTCAGTTCAGCTCAGTCCGGCTCGGTTCAGCCCAGTCCGGCTCGGTTCAGCCCAGTCCGACTCAGTCCGGCCCGACGCGGCTCAGTGCAGCGCGGCTCAGCCCAGCCCGACTCAGTCCGGCTCAGCTCACCACGGCTCGGCTCAGCCTGCGGCACCGCCCCCCGGGTGGGGGACGGGCCAGGGCGGCGCTGGGGCGGGATAATGGGGGTGTCCCTGTGTTCCCTCCCCGTCCCTGCGGAGCGGGATGGGGACGAAGGCGGGGGGTGTCCCGTATGGGGTGAGGGCTTCATGGTGGAGGGGAACTGTGGTGACTTTTGAGGAGGCAGAGGAAAACGGGGCTCCGAGGGCTGGAGGGAGGAGAAGGAAGAGACAGAGCAGCTCCCTGGCTTCACCCCAAATTAAGTGACACCACATGGGGCTGCTGTTAACCCCCACCCGGGACCCCCCCCTCAGTGAACCCTGAAAGGCAGCGTCACCCCGCACGAGTGGGTAACACACCCCAAAACACACCGGGGGTGTGCTGGTCGGGGCACGGACACTTTGGGGGTGCTGGGACCACCAGTGGCCTTGAATATGTGGGGGGCGGGGGGGGGGGAACACGAAGGAATCAGCACATGGCGCCATTGAATCCGTAAGTAGCAACTGGCCACTTAATTAATGTGTTGGGGCTGATGTGGAAAGCAATGAGCCTCCTCCAGCGAGCCCCCTTGGAGCGGGGGCGGGTCACGTCTGGGGGAATTCGTTAGAGAGGTTCATTATGGGGGGGCTGTAGGGGGGAGTCGTTAAGGGATTTTGTTACGGTGGCACTTGGAATAGGGTGAAAGTGGGGAAAAGGGGGAAGTCGGGAGTGTGGGGAACCTGGAGGGGGCTCAGGGAAAAAGAGGAGGTGGGGAGGAGAAGGGGCAGTGGGGGGGGACCAGGATGCGTCTGGGTATGCACATCTGGGATATTGGGAGGGAGAAGGGGCCTCACATCTGCACGCACAGCAGCAGATGAAATGTGCCCACACGTTTGCACATCTGGGTCCCCACGGGGGTTCACATCTGGAGGATTCTTGGGGCACAGCTGGTGAGGGGGGCGGCTTTTCCACATACATCTGGGGCACCAAGGATCTCCAGGATGTTCACATCCGGGAGGGCTGGGCAGTCTGGGGGATGCAGCTGCATTCACACCAACAGCTGGAGAGGTCCCTGATGTCACAACTGGGCACATGGCTGAAGGCACAGAAATGCTCCAGCACATCTGGCGAGCCAGGTGGTTTCCATTTGTGCACATCTGGAAGCACAAGGTGAGCACACATCTGGAGAGCTTGCCCAGGCTGGCTTTTTCACACCCAGAGCTGTGCTGAGGCTGCACACAGGTGCACATCTGGACCACTCAGCCTCACCAGCTTCCTCTGGGCTCTCCATATCCCACCGAATCTGCCAGGTGTCCAGTGGGCAATGCATTATTCATTTGTCCCTTGGAGCCGGGAGTGGAGAAAGTAAATAAATATTAATTTAGCAGGAGCACAAAGCTTTTCCGCTTCTCCTGCTGGCAGTGCGGCAGCACAGGGATTTCTCAGTAGGATTAAAAAAAAAAAAATTATCCATGGAATAACAGGTTTATCCAACTATTACCCGAATAATTCTCTGGGACAGGAATTGATGGCAATGCTGGGATCTTTAAAGCTGCTACGTTTCCCCTCCTACTCCTTTTGGGTGCCTCTGAAAAGCTGACCTGAGGAATGGGACATCTCCGACATGGAACTACAGGATGGAAAAGGATGTTAATCCCCAGAAAGCCTTTGGGCCTCTTTTTATGGAGTTCTTGGAAAATGGGAGACTTTTAAGTGGGAATCCTGGAGGTTTTGGGAGCTTCAGGGATTAAAGTACCTCTGTATTAATCCCACTACGAGGCCTGAGGCTGCAGCGATGGGCTCCCGAGGGTGACACACACGCATCCAACACCTCCTCTGAGAGAGCTTGTGATGGGGAATGGAGACAAAGGAGCCGCCTCATCCCGATGGATAATCCCCCTCAGATTCATCCCCGTTAATCAGCTGGGCAAACAGCGAGTGCGGGGGCATCGCCTCCTCGTTAGCAGATTTATTCTCACTGCCGCGGCATTTAATTGCTGCTTGATTTGGCGATTAGCGGCTGTTTGCCCAGGCTTTGCCCAAATCACCCCCCTCAAAGTTTTTAGGTGGGGGGAGGCTTCCTCCCTACTTTGTTATCCTCATTATTCTGCCTTGTTTTTGGTGCTTCCTTATTCCTCCTGGTTTTTCCCAGCCCTCGTTGGGCGGCATCGCGTGGAGAAACTGAGGCACGAAGTTTGGCCATAATGAGGAGCGACAAGATATTTGTCCGGGCAAATGAGCGGCTGGGTCCCCCCACCCCAAGCCAGGCGCTTGGCCGGAAAATGCAGCTTTTTGAATATTTATAGAGGTTGTGGCAGCACTTGGGGTGGGGAGGAGGGAAAGGGGAGCACAGGGGCTGCTGGGGGGGTGGGGAAGAGCAATGGTGAAGACTGAGGGTTGTGGGGATGGAGGGGATGGAGCTGGAATCGTTTAGGGATGACACTGGGATGGTGTAGGGAATGATATTGGTATGGTGTCGGTGATGACACTGGGATGCGTTAAGAGATGCCATTGGGATGCTGTCGGGAGTGATTCTGGGATACTGTAGGGGATGATGGGGGCGTGCATGAGAAGACAGTGCTTTGATGCTTTAAGGAATGATGCTGGGATGTTTTAGGAGAACTTAGTAGATGTTCTAGGGGATGAAAGTAGGATCTTTTGGGAGATGATGATGGATACTTCAGGGAGTGACAAGACTGGGATTCTTTGAGGAATAACAGTGTGATGCTTTAAGGAAGGATGCTGAGATGTTTTAGGGGAGCATATGGGAATGACACTGGGATAATGTGGGGAATGGCACTGGGATGGTGCAGGGGATGACACTGGGATGGTGCAGGGGATGACACTGGGATGGTGTAGGGAATGATGCTGGGATGGTGTAGGGAATAATGCTGGGATGCTGTAGGGGATGGTGCCAGGATGCACTCAGGGATAATGCTGTTTAAGGGGAGTGCACTGGGATGCTGTAGGGGATGATGCTGACATGCCCTAAGGAATGACACAGGGATTTTTTCTGAGAACATACTGGGTGGTGGGATGAATTAAGGAGAGATACTGGCACATTTTAGGGGACCTTATAGGGACTTTAGAGTGTGATGCTGGGACGCTGTAGGGGAGCAAACTAGCATGCTTTAGAAAATGTCACTGGGATGCTTTAGAGGATGAGTCTGGGATGCCAGGATGTATTAGGGGATGATAGTAAGACCCTGTATTGTAGTACACTGGAATGCTGCAAGGAATAATGTTGGAATGCTGTAGGGGATGGTGCTGGGATGCTTTAGGGGAATGATCCTGGGAAGCTTTAGGGAAGCACACTGGAATGCTTTAGAGGATGACAGTGAGAGGCTTTAGGGGACAATGCCAGGGTGTGCGAAGGAATAACCTTGGGGTGTTTCAGAGGAATATGCTGGCATGATCTAGGAATGACACTGGGATGCTGTAGGGGTTGATGCCAGGATACTTTAGGGGATGGTGCCAGAATTTTTTAGGGGATGATGCTGGGATGCTTTAGGAGAGCTTAGTGAGATGCTTTAGGGGATGACTCTGAGAAGATTTAGGGGAGTGCACTGAACTGCTTTAGGGGATGATGCCAGGGTGTGCTAAAAGACAAAGCTGGGATATTCCAGGAAAGCACGCTGGCATGCTTTGTGGGATGCTGCTGGGATGCTTTCAGTGAGCAGATTGAGATGCTTTAGGGGATGACCCGTGGAGCCTCTGCGGAACAGTGTGGGGATGCCTCAGAGGACGGGTGTCAGGCTGTCTGTCCTCCACACCTGGCAGGCGCAGGAGGCGGTGGGTCGAGATCTCCTCGCGGGCATCCCAGCCCGCCTCATTACCAGCATCTTTGGAAAGCCGGAGCCCATGTGTTCTCGAGACGAGCGGCTTGGGGTATATTAACATCCCATTTCCACCTCTTTAATATAGAGTTTGTCGAGATCATTTATCAGCCGAGCCTCCCTTCAGGGCCAGGGGAAGCCGGGCAGAGCTCGGCAGCTGGGTCATGGCGAGAGGCGAGGGATGCTCGTCCCCGAAGGAAGCCGACGCCGGGTTTAACAGGTAGTGGCTCATGTGCGAATCACTAGTTTGGGACCGCCACATCATTGGGAAAGGCTTTATCAAAGCTGCGCTTAATTGGGTGGAAGGCTTGTTTGCATGGCCGCTAATGGGGGATCAGAGGGCCGGGGACCCAGCGCTGACGGCCTCACAAAGGCAAGCAATTACTTGCTTGTCTGCATTATGTATTAACCCATCTGGGGTCGGGATATTGGCTGTGAAAGGGAGACAAAGAGGGAGGCGTGCCGGTTGCCTCAGCGCCGAATTAGCCCGCCTGGGTCCCCTTTGTGCAGCGGGCAGGGCGGCTGGATCGGGATGCAGGCGCTCAGGATGCTGATGGGCACCGGCGCGGGACAGCAGGGCTCTGCCTCGCTCGGCATCCCCGCGTCCTTCCGAATATTGCATCGAGCGTCTTTTCTCTCCTTTCATCAGTTTCCTGCCTGCGGCCACATCTCGGGATAATTACATCTTTCGCTTTAATTAGCCACCGTCGCCACTAATAAGTTTATACTTCTTTTCAGCAGCGTATTTTGGCGGCAGGAGGTTAATTACAAGCAGGTCAGTAAATTGCAGAACACACTGCTCTGGGTCTAATGACTTGTCCGCTCGGCTTTTTGGCGGACTTTTAATTATGTCGGTTGAATTGGAAGGTTGACTGGAACGAGACGGTGGGGGAGTGATGGGGACCAGGGGGGTGTTTCCCCGCTGCCTCCCCAAGCTGCTTGTCCTGCCGCCCTCACACCCGCAGAAGCTGAGAACGGCCACAACTCATTGCATGGGTGAGCCCTGACTGAGAACGGCCACAACTCATGTCGCGGGTGACCCCTGGCTGAGAACACCCATAACTCATTGCACAGGTGAGTCTTGGCTGAAAAACAGACACAATTCGTCGCACGGACAAGCCTTGTCTGAGAACGGCCACAAGCCGCTGCGCAGGTGAGTCTCAGTTGCGAACGGCCACAACTCATTGCGTGGGTGATCCCTGGCTGAGGACACGCACAGCTCATTTCACAGGTGAGCCGCCACAACTCATTGCACGGCGCGATCTTGACTGAGAACTGCCACAACTCGCGGCAGGGATGAGCCGTGGCTGAGCAGAGTCCCAGCTCATGGCAGGGATGGACTGAGCCGGGCTGAGCGCGGGCCCTGCTCCTTCCAGGAGTGACTGCGGAGCTGATGCGGGTGACACGGGCTGGGGGGGCCCCATGATGTCCCCCCGCCCCCATGTCATTAGCGAGCGGGCAAATGGCGCTGCCGGGACTCGGAGCTGCATCGCAATCAGCTGCTCTCGGCCGTAATGAGTGTTCAGGCCCTAATTAACTGCCACCCTCATTTGCATCAGGCCCGCCTCCCCCCCGCCCTTCCTCCCCGGGCCTCTAATTGTGGTCTGGCCAGCTCTGGGGGGCTTGGGGATGGGGGTCTGCAGCCGCGGGGACACTGGCAGCCGGTGTGGCAATATGAGGACACGCCAGCAGTGGGGACGCCCCTCTGGAGACCCCGTCCCCAAGGACAAATGGAATGGCCGGCGGTGGGTGCAGTCCTCTGGGGACACGGAGCAGGGCTGTCTGTGGAGACATCCCTTTGTGGACGCAGCCACAGGAGTGGCAGTGGGGACACATCGGTGGGGGCACTCCTTTGAGGACACTCCAGGGAAAGTGGGTACATACCTTTGGGGACATGGTGGCAGCAGAGACCCCCTTGGGGTCACACCAGCAGTGGGGACTTCTGTTTTGGGACGTGGTGGTGGCAGACACATCCTTCTGGGACGTGATGCAGGGCTGACATTGGGAACATCCCTTTGGGAACATCCCTCTGGGAACACACCAGCCGGGGGTATGTCCGTTTGAGGGCACAGTGGTGGAAGGAAGCCCCTTGGGGATGTGGTGGCACCAGGGACATCCCTCTGGGGTCATGCCAGGGGCAGATGCACCCCTCTGGGGACATCCCTTTGGGGGCACGCTGGCTCGTCACACCCTCGGGGATGTGGTGGCAGCAGGAACATCCCTTTGGGGACACATCAGCGGTGGGGACATCCCTTTGAGGACACAGTCCCGTGTGAACGCTCCCTGGGGACAGCAGCCGGTGACAAAGAGCCCGCCGGCCCCGCGCCCCCCGCGCGGTCGGGGTGGGGGATGGAGTGCGGGGCTAGCGCTCCCCCCCTACATCCGCAGCCTCGCGCCGCCGCTAGCCCCTAATCCCGCTAATTAGAGGGGTATAATTACACTCCTGATCTCTTCGCGCTGTGCTGCGGGCAGGGACGGCAGGGGCAGGGACAGACAGAGGCAGGGGGATGTCCCCTTCCATCCTTCCCCCCTCCCTCCCCCATTTGTTTAACCAACACGGCCCTAATTAAAGCGTTTAATTAACCAACCCGGCCGGGGGTCCCATAGGACCTCTCTAACCACCCCCCTTGGATGGGGGGGGGGGGGGCTTTTGAGGGGGTCTGGAGAGGCGGAATCTCCCCGCTGCTCGTTAGTCTTGGCTTAACGAAGAGTTGGGGCGCAGCTGGGGTGTCCCCCCCACCTCCCGCGAGCTGCGCCCTGGCTCATCAATCACGATCACCGTTAATTGGGGTCCCGGGGTTTCGGAGACACCAGGGCCGGGACAGGAAGCGGTGGGAAAAGAGGGGTCCCTGTCCCCCCGAACTCAGCCTCAGTCCCTGGGGGATGCTCAATAAGGACGTTCGGGAGTGCTCAGACTTCAGGGGTGCTCGACACCGGGGCCAGAGGGTGCTCCGCCCAGTATGAGGGGAATGCTGAGCGCCAAGACTGGGGGGGGGGCTAAACCTCCCCTTTGGGATGTTCGGCCCCACATTCGGGGTCCTCAGGCCAAGGCAAATCCCGGGTGATGGGAGGGAGGGGCTGCGGGGACCCTGCCCTGAGGGGGCTGCGGGGACCCTGCCCGGATGGCCCCCGCCCATCACAGAGCCCCGCCCATCAATAGACCACGCCCACCCCGTGACCACGCCCATTCATAGCCGCGCCCACTGCGCGCCCCGCCCCTGACCACGCCCCTTCCGGGAAGCCCCGCCCCATCCGGCAGCCGCACTCCGCTCCTGCCATGGCCGCGCCCTGCGGCCACGCCCCTTAGTGCGTCATGGCTACGCCCCCTCTCGCCCCGCCCCCTCGCTCTGCGCCCCTCCCCGGCGCTGCCGGAAGCTCCGCCCCCGGAGCGTCACGTCACTTCCGCCCGCTCGGTGCGCACCCCCATCATGGCGGCGCCCTGCGGCTCCTCGCAGCTCCCGCCGGCCGAGCCACCGCTCCGCGTCCCCAAGATGGAGGTGCTGTCGCCGGGCTCACCGGGCGCGCTCAGCGACGGCAACCCCAGCCTGTCCGACCCCTCCACGCCCAGCGGCGCCTCCCCGCTGGGCGCGGGGCCGGCGGCCGGCGGGGCCGCGCTGGGCGCCCGCGGCGGGGCCTCGCCCTCCGTCTCCTTCTCGCCTGGCGGCGCCGCCGCCGCCGCCGCGGCCGCCGCCTGCCGCGGGATGTCCTGGACGCCGGCGGAGACCAACGCGCTGATCGCCGTGTGGGGCAATGAGCGGCTGGTGGAGGCGCGGTACCAGCAGCTGGAGGGTGCGGGCACCGTGTTCGGCAGCAAAGCGCCCGGGCCCGCCATGTACGAGCGCGTCTCCCGCGCCCTGGCCGAGCTGGGCTACGAGCGCACCCCGTCCCAGTGCCGGGAGCGCATCAAGGTACCCTGGGGGGCGGCGGCGCGGCCCGGGACGGGAGGGTGGGCCGGGGCTCCCCGTGCTCGGCCGCCCGCCCGCGGGTGGGTCAGCTCCCGGGGCGGTGTGTGGTCCCTTTCCCGGAGAGGTGTTCTCCTGAGCATTCTTTGGTGCTGTGTCTGGGGCACCGTGTCCCGGGAGTTCAGTGCCTTCAGGATCTGTCCTGAGCGTCCTTTGGCGCTGGCTGTGGGCATCTTCCTGGCTCAGCCTGTCCTTTGGCCCTGAGTTTGGGGTCACCGTGTCCCCAGGGCTTGGCCTTTCGGGGTCTCCACGCTGCAGTTTTCTGGAGCATTCTCTGGCCTTGGCAGGGTTGTCCCCGGGACTGAGCCCAGCCCTTGCCCTGGGTGCAGGGTATCCCATTCCCTGGCTCAGCTGCCTGGCTCCCCGTGGTGTCTCCTGGGTGCCATGTCCTCTGGGTTCCTCCCTTGCACCCGTAGCCTCCAGCAGCACCTTTGGGACTCGTCCCGTGGGTTCAGTTCCTCTGGTGTGGGTGGGCTGTGGCAGCATCCCATGGTCCTGAGTGGGGACGGACACAGCATCCCAGTTGTTTGTGTCTCCTCATGGGGACAGCCCCAGCAGGATCCGTCCCCTGGGTTTTTGGACCACCACATCCCCTGGGTTTCCTCCTTTGGCCCCGAGTGTTGTGGGTGCCGTGGTTGATGCTGTCCCCTCACGTGTCCTCCAGCATCCTCTGTCCATGAGGGGCTGGCACTGGCTGCTCCCTGTAGCCCTGTTGGGAAAACAGGGCTCCCAGTTGCCCCAGTAACAAGGGGAGGCACTGGTTGCTCTTGCACTCCTGGCTCTGTCCTTTCCTGTGGAGTTGTTTTGTAGAATCTGATGGCTTCCCTGGCTTGACAGGAGCGTGCTGTGGCTTCACAGATCTCTTGAGTAACTGATGAACAGCCCCGTGGGCTGTATTTGGCAGAGAGGTCTTTCCAGTTCCATCATTCCCTGGGAAAAAAGGGCTGGGTGTGGTGCCTGGTTTGGGAGCAGTCACTGCGTGCATCCTGCTTTTACAGAGAGGAGATATTTGGATGGTGTGGAAATCGCTGCGGGGTTTGAGTTTGTAAATGTGGATGATGTTTGGGAGGGTGAATTGCACGCTCTGATCTCCCTCTGGCTCTGATTTCTCCTTTCCTGGCCCATTAGGCTCCTGCAGCCCCCCCAAATGCTGATGGAGTGCACAATGAATGTGTTGTTATTGCTGGGGCTCAGGGGGGTGGTTGTTTCTCCTTTCCTCTTCCCATCCCTTAAATACACCTGTGCTAGCCCAGCTGGGCTGCAGCCGTCCAGGTGTGTACACCTGGGCTGCCTTTAATTTGCAAAATCCATGGAATAAGGGATGCTGCAGCATCAGGGATGCCTGGGAGTAAGTGCAGGATTTCCACTTTGATCCCCGTTGATTAGAACAGCCTGTCCTGGAAATAGATACTCAAAACAATCCCACATTCTTTAGAAGTTTGGGTTTCTCAATGTGTTTTCCTCACATGTGTGTGTATTTGCTGCTCAGGGGTCTTTTTCCCTTGAGCACATCCAAATATTTTTGGAGAGGAATGTTGCTGTACTGTGAACCCTCTTGGAGTCCCTCGTTCTCCTGGTGGCTTTCAAGGTGCTTGTTGCTTGAATCAGCTCTTCTGCAAACCTGTGGGCTTTGCCAGAGGCAAATGCATGATGGAAAAATTCCTGGAGGGGGTTTGGCTTTGTCCATTGGTTTTGGGCTGTGATGGGAGTCACTGCAGTGACTGAGGCCCCCAGCCCCAATTTTGGGGGATGCTGTCAGGTTGTGAGGAGTCATCTTGCTGTTAGAACAGCCCAGAACTGGCTCTTTGGGTTTGGACAGTGCTGTTGGATGGAGTTGATTGTGGGAGCATTTTGGTGACTCCCAGCAGTTTGAGCTCCTTGCAGCTGAGGGTTCTCCCACTTTCCCTTCAGAAGTGAAGCTTGAACACATCTTTGCCCCTGAAATGTTCAAACTTGGAAGAAACCACCCACCAAACAGCAGTAAAAGAGCTCAAGGCTGATATTTATCACCAAGAGCAGCTCCTGCCAGACCTGTTAGATGTTTCTAGATTGCAGTACATCGGGATGGGCTCTCCTTTAACACTGTAATGCCCAGTGAGGGCCTTCATCAGCACAGTCATCTGGAGCAGCAAAAATGTGGCTTTTCCAAAGCCTTTGGGCTCTCAGTGGGTTTTGGCCTGGAATTGCTGGGAAATGAGTGCTTGTTGAAAGCTGGGAGTTCTCCTGGGTGCCAAGAATTTACCTTGTTACAGGGGTTATGGAGATAGTTGTGGTAGCTGTTGCCAACCCTAAAATCCCAGTTTTTGTAGGATTCCAGGCAGGATTGGCTGCTTGACGTTTTGATGGTCCACCACAAACAGAAGTCACTTCTGGATGTGGAGGGGTCATGAGTGGATTCCTCTCTGAGACAGAGCAGGAGGACTGTCATGTGCCGTGGGAACAAGAGGAGGGAACAGGCACTTCAGAATCCTCCACACTGAAAACAGGACTGGGGAGATGGTGATGAAGGAGCGCATAGCTGCGTTGTTCCATTTATTACCCAAAATGTTCAGTGTTTCCAGGATTTTGTAGGATACTTAATGCCCATCAGGGGACAGAAGCATGAGGCTTTGCTGCTGGATAATGAATGGTGCTCCAAACATTCCAGGTTCAGCTGGTTTTATAAATGAATCTTAGATAAGGACTCAGTACTGCTTTCCTTCGGAACACCTGCGTTCCCTGGACACAGCCAAATCTTGACTCTCAACAGCCAGTTGAGCTGGAAAGGAACAAAGCTTGTAAGCAGAGGGTTTTCCAGTTGTATGGCATGGATGCATTCTCTCTTAATTCAAACAGGGTGTGCAGAAAGGTCCCAATGCAAATTTTTGCCCATCTCCCACCATCTGCATGTACTTTTCTGCACATCAGCAGCTGGAACGAAGCCGCTGTCAGGTTGGAGCTGCTCTGGAAGGGTCTGTTTTAAATTTAGGGATTCACATGTAACCGTTTCAGCAGCTTTTCCTTTGGAAAGAGACCTTGAGTCCGACTTGGTGACTCTGAGGTAGGTGGCTTGGGGAGCTCTGCGGTTGGGAGCTGTAGGAAGAATGGAACATCTTGATTCCTGCCTGTCGCGTTCCCAGAAGAGCTGTCTTGTGCACCACAGCATCCTCATCCCGACAAGTCACGTTCTGTCCTTAATCCTTGCTTGTTCAGTGACACTCTCTGTTCTTTTCATTCAGCCCTTTCCTATTCCCCACGTTCCTGAGCACAGATTTAGCCTGGTTTGCCTGTCCTGAAACTCATCACCTTCCCACAGCAGCACATGGAGAGCTTTTTAGTTTTCAGGTTTGACCTTAGAGCCAGGGTTTTAAGGCAGGTCATGGAGTATTTGGCCAAACCCTTTCCAGCCTTGCTGGGATCCTGTGTCCTGCACTGGGCAATGCTGTTTCAACCAGGCAGCAGGAGGTTTGCTGGGAATTTGAGCATGGGAAAATGAGCCCTTGCCTTGTGCTGTGAAGCTGTTGTGTGAAGGCCATACAGCTTGGAGACCGCAGTCCACAGGGCACATGGAATATGTTCCATAGGTATGCTGGAACTTCATCATTCCATCCTCTTCCAGCCATCCCAGGTGGCTGCAGTGACGGGGGATGTTCTGGGAAAGCTCAGGTGAGCTCGGGTGTTGCAGTCAAGGGGCGTTTTCAGGCTTGTTTTGTTTTAAAGGAATGTTCTTGAAATAATGGGCTCCAGTTGTTTCTTCAATACCAGATTTTAGGCCTTTTTTTAAACCCATGGGAGAATTTCCACTTCTGTTGCTTGCATCTTTATGGAAGGTGGAATCAAAGACTCATCCTCCTGATGGCACATTGCTCAGTTGGGCTGAGAGAGCATTTCAGGGCTGGAAATCCTCTGGCTGCAGGCGCAGCTGGAGAGCCTTTCCTCAGCAGAGACAAATCCCTTCTTAGAAGTTGCTGTTAAAACTAATTTGGGGGCATTTTTAAAATGTCATTTCTTCAGCTACTGCAGAAATGTGAGTTCTGCTTTCATTTTGCCTTTCCCAGAGTCAATGCCAACCCATTGATTCAAAGAGAAGCAGCTCCAGCATCTTAACTCCTGACTGCAGGAATTCCCAAGTATCACTGCCAATCCAGTTCTGCTGTTGTTGGGTTTTCTGTACGAGACCTCCTCCTCCCCCCAGATGGGTGACTGGAGGTTTTGGCTGGGTTGTGGTTGTCCACAAAAGTAATTTGCTTTTCAAAAGGAAAATAAATACCTTGAAGATGTTTGTTCGGTGCTCAGAAAGAACATAGGCACAAAAAATAGCTGGGAGTGCCACAAACCCACATGAAATGGGAAGGGATGGAAAATTACACCTGACTATGAGCTGTTGGTATTTCTTGCTTTAAGCAACACTAACGTGGTGATGGCAGAGCTTGTTTGTAAGGGGGCTGTGGTTTCAGCTGCTTTGTGATGTAAACAATCTGTTTGTAAATCTTGCATGGAGTTGTTCTTTAAGGCAGGAAAGCTGCTCCAACAAAGCTGTCTCAGAAGCAATGCTTGCTGTGATCTAGTGTGAGCTGCTGGACGTTACAGGATTTCTGCCGGAATTCCATCCCTGGGTCCAAAGTCGTGTGGAGTGGGTGTCTTTGTAATTCAGAGATCTCAAATGATGGAGCATTGGTGCATTTCATAGCAACCAGCCAACCATCCACCTTCAAAGCAACTTTGATTTGAGCTGACTAGAAAGATGGAGAGGGACTTTCTACAAGGGCCTGGAGTGGCAGAGCAAGTGGGAATGTCTTCCCAGTGACAGGGCAGGGCTTGATTGGATATCAGGAAAAAATTCTTCCCTGTAGGGTTGGGGAGGCCTTGGCACAGGGTGCCCAGAGAAGCTGTGGCTGCCCCTGGATCCCTGGGAGTGTCCAAGGTCAGGCTGGACAGGGCTTGGAGCAGTCTGGTCTAGTGGAAGGTGTCCCTGCCCATGGCAGGAGGGTTGGAATGACCCTTTAAGGTAGCTTCCAACCCCATTCCATGATTCTGAGTTTCTGTTTCTTTTGAATGTGGTTTATCTTCATCTTGAGTTTATCTCGGTCCCAGCTCCCCGTCCCGTTAACTCCCTGGGCTGTGATGTGTGCAGGTGTTCAAGTTACCTCCCATTCTTCCCTCGGCTTAAATAGATTCAGATGTGCCAGGTTTGCCAGGCTGGGCTGTTTCTTGCCATTCCTTGAAACCTTCCCAGCAGCCCAGCTTCTCACTGGAGGATCTCATGTGCAGAAGGTGGGAGCAACCTTCTGTTGACATTTATAGCTGGGAAAAATAAATTCTTCCATGACAAAGAGCAGATTTATTTGTTTCAATCCTTTGTGGGGCTGTGGCAGAGGAACATTTCTGGGATATGAGTGTCACATGGAATGAACCCTCTTGGATTCGCTCTCAGCCGGGGCATTTGCAGAGCGCTGTTGTGCTGGTAGGAATCTGGCTTGATTTGCACATGCACGACGAGTGTCTTTACAATCCAGTGGCTTCTGCAGCCGTGTTGTGTGTTTATAATACTCTGGTCTGATCCTTCTGGTGTACTTGGGCCATCCACTGCTCATTCCATGGGTGCAGAGTGATTCCCAGAGGGAGCCGGGAGCGAGCTGGTAGGTTCTCTTGTTGAGACAGGAGCAGTTGATGGTCAGGAACTCATTGCAGGAGGGCAGATTTGTGAAACTTGAGCATTAAAGCTCATTTAGGGAGATTTGTGAACATTAAATCCTAGATTGAACACACACATTTTTTTCCTGTAGTGATCTCTGACTGTGGAGGACTTGGGAAGATGTTAAAAATCTTCCTGATTCTTGCACTCTGCTTCAAGTGCTGTCACAGGGGCAGATTCCTGCTTACCTCCCTCTTGCTGAGAGTATAAATTTGGGGGCCAAGCAGACAATGGACTGCTGTGATCTCGCCTGTTACCAAACCTTTCACCACTAGTGCTGAAAATTTGGGTTCAAACCACTTTTGGTATTTCGATTTTTTTCATCCGGGCTTCTGCAGTCTGGGTTTTCCTTAAAAGTCTGGTTTTGTGAGTGGGGTAGTGATGTTTATCCTGATCACAGTAGATGCATGAAACTTGAAGTTTGGTTTTCAGAATGAGCTTGTTTCTGAAGGCAAGGTAACCTACTCCTTCACTGCTCCAAAGTAAGTAATGTTTGAACAGGTCGTGCCAGGAGCAGGTTGAACCTTCCTCAGGCATCTCGTCCGTTTAGGCTGGATATCAGGAAAAGGTTCTTTCCCCAGACAGTGGTTGGGTACGGACACAGGTTCCCCAGGGAATGGTCATGGCCCTGATCCTGCCAGAGCTCCAGGAGCATTTGGGCAACACCCTCAGACACGTGGTGGGATTGTTGGGGTGTCTGTGCAGGGCAGGAGTTGGACTGGATGATCCTTGTGGGTCCCTTCCAACTCGGGATATTCTGTGATTCAGTGACCTCTGCAAGCTGAGCTTTGTCTGGAAGACCATCCACTACATCTAAACTCTTTACAAAGTTGTTGGCTTGGTGGGTCTGGGGGAGGGTTTTGCTTCTCTGCCTTCTCAATCTCTAACAAGTTCCTATTCTTTTCATCCAGTGCTGGTTTAAGAAAACCAGGAGCTCAAAGCATCGAGAGACAGAGGTGCCCAGCCGCCAGCCTTTCTGCAGGCAGTGCTGGAGTCTCCTCTCTAGGGGTCTGGCTCAATTAGCAGCAAACCCCTGAGAAGGGTCTGAGTATCCTCAGCATTCTGATAGCAGCAACCAATGGAGCATCTTCCCAGGTAGCCGATTTGAGCACACAGCACTGTGGGGTCTCTTGTCACAGCACCACACGCCACTGGTTTGCTCACCCTGATGGGACACAGCCTGTTAAAGCCCAGCTTCGTTTGCTCTTGGCTGCTGGCACAGTCCTGTCTCATGGGGGCTGACCTCTGCAATTGGCTGTGGCGCTTCTGTAAATAATTCCTGTCCAGGCAAGAGCTTTTTTTTATTATTATTATTATATTTAATTGTGATTTAGAAATTGGCAGTGATGGCTGCGAGTTTTTGTTCAGTTCCGGCTCTCGCTAACAAAAACCCGTGTCTGCCCTGCCTCGACTGACATCCCTACCTGTGTCTGCCAGGGTACCTTTGCTTCTTCGTTGTCCAAAGAGAGCTCTGGTTTTTACCTCAATCAAGAGGGCATTCCCATCACTTTTTTACTGTACTGGAGCCAAATCCTTGAGGAAGTCCGTATGTGTTTGGGTATATCAGGATACAAGCACTCCAGGCTTCAGAAGCTGTTTCTTTTGTCCCAGTGTAGTTTCATCTTGTGTTGCCTGTGAATATCCTGGGATGATGAGGGAGGGAGCTGTTTGACAATGCTGTTCTTAATTTGGGATATAAAGCTGAGAGCTCCTTTCCATTAAGTAAAAGAGCAACTTTGAAGCTGAGCGTTGTGCTGAGTGGTGCTCTGGGACATCAGGAGCCCTTTAGGCTGCTATCAATTAATCAGCTTAAACAGATGAATGTGGACATAGCCGTAGGCCACCAAAGTGCTCTGCAGAGCCCATAGCTTCTCCCTGAGTAAGAGCACGTCTCAGATCAGGGATCTGGAATTCCCTGTGTTGGATGACCTCAGGTTATATATGAAAAGCTTGCTGTGGTCTGGTTCTCCCTCATTTTTTTGCTGGAAGGAGGACCATGTCTGCAGCCTTCCTAAAGGTTTTTCTCATCCTCATCCTGCAGTTCCTGCAGAGCTCCAGGTTCTTCGGTGGCTTCACTTGTAGAGATGAGGACTCGTGAGTTAGAAATGGTGAGAAAATCCACATTGAGCTTTGTGACTGTCTCCTCCTTTGGTTTTCCTAACTATAAATTAAGCGGGGATAATATGTGTTCGTGTTGCAGGCAGTGTTGCAGAACAATAAGCAAAAGCCTCGGTCTCTTCCAGTCTGAGCAGTCACTGGGCAGTGATCAGGTCTGTTTTCAGTTACTTGTCCTAAATTTCCTGCTTTCTGTATCTGTATCAATATCTGTATGTGCACTTCAGGAACCACGGAGCAGGAGTTGAGCTGGACACCGGCAGGAATAGAGGAGGTGCGTAAGAAAAAACCAGACCTTAGATCTTGGAGATCAGAATAACCTGGTGAGAGAAAGGTTAAGGATTATAAAATGTCCAGATTTCCTGAGGTCTGAGCAATTATTTAGGTCTTACCAGGCTCTCTGAAGAAGAGAAGCCTGTGGGTTTACATGAAACAAGGCCGATTTATGGTATTTGGAGGGAACATCAGGAAGAGTTGTAGGGTCTGCCTGTTGGAGACACTGGGGAGAGCCTCCAAGAAGAAAGAGCTAGCAGGAATCTTGATTCTCCAGCACACAAGACCAAGGAGCCACCAGCTGCTTGGCCACAGGTTTTTTGGTGCTTTGGAAAGCCCTATACTTGAGATTTTCTCCCTCAAATTTTAGGTTATCTGCTTCCAGAAGTGGAGGTAACACAGCCAGGTGAGCATCTGGGCAGTAACCCCAAAAGTATCTTGACCTGTAAGAGTAATGAGCAGTGACACTATTGCTCATTTATTTTCATTCCCCTTTCTGTGTTGCTCCCTTTAGTTTTTCTACTAGTCTGCATTGACTTGCTGCTAAATTATTTTGATAGTAAAGTAAGCCAGCTTGCAGCCTGACTGAAATAATTAATTACTACTAGGCTACAACCCAGTGTGGGATCCTCCATAACCCCACTGGTGGGGAGAGGTGTTTGAAGCACATGCTGAAAATAGAGTGTGAAAATAGAGTGGCTGATGGTGTCGGGCATTCCCAGAGGGCTTGGCCAAGAGTAGGGATGCTTTGGAAACAGTTTGTTTTGCTTGAAGGCTGCTAGTAAATTCAGCTGGAGGCTCTAAATCCATGGTTTTTAACTCCTATGGAGAAGCTGGGGCAGATACAAGAACTGGAGTTTGGGAAATATATTTTAAAAAAATCTAACTTGGGTGGATTTTAGAAAGAGTCTGGGAGTGAAATGACTTCGCCCTTATGGCTCGGTGAGATTTGAGCTGAAAGGAGAGAAATTGGAGTGAGAAAACTGAATTCTAACAACCAAATGTATCTATACCCCAGTCTGAGGGAAGCCTCTTTGCACCAGTGAATACCAACAGGTTTCTGGGCTGGGTTTTGGTTCTAGGTTGCCACAGCGGCTTGTTTTCCACCCTGCTCACAGACAGAAATATAAAATATGCTGGTGTCCATCCAAAGAGGATCTGCCTGTTTATCCTGAGGTAGTTATGGCAAAAGTGGGAAGGGTTCCACTTTAAACCGTGGAATAACTCGTGCCTGTTGCTGCCTGTGTGTTTATCTGGGTTATTTTTTATTTTGTGTTATTTTCGTGTGTTTTTGTTTAAAACAGCAGGGTAA
Source organism: Corvus moneduloides (assembly GCF_009650955.1). Classification (NCBI taxonomy): domain Eukaryota; kingdom Metazoa; phylum Chordata; class Aves; order Passeriformes; family Corvidae; genus Corvus; species Corvus moneduloides. Next base: position 1,680,460 of record NC_045500.1, on the reverse strand, counting down.
TACTGACTTGCTGCTTAGCGGTTTTGCTTCTGCCCCCAGGGCTCTGAATCTCAGGAGGAAACTGGTTAGAAATGTATCCCTTTGCTGCTGATGCTGTTAAACCAGTGTATGAGGAGCATTAGGTAGGTTCCAGCTTTCTGGAGTTTTAAAAGTTCCTTTCTTTGGGGGGAAAAAGCACAGTAATTTTTGTAATGATGTGTCCATTACAGTCCTCCTGCAGAAAGCAAGGTAACAGGACTAGTTCTTCCCAAATTAATGCCTCTTTTGAATTCCAGAGACAGCTTTGCCATTCAAGTTAGAACCTTGGCAATCTGATAAATTTAATTTAAAAAAAAAAAAATTAACGTTTTCTAGCAGTTTACCAATCCGAAAAAAACCCCAAGACCCGGCAAACCTGGGGCATATCATTGTCTTTCAAAATTAGAGCAGTGGTAGAATTAAAGCCACGCTGAGGGTTGTGTAGAAAGTTTTTTTTACCCCCAAGTAGTTGTCTTTTGCTCCAGATTAGGGGAAAAACATGGATGGAACCATAGGCTTATCCAGCAGCAGTGAAGTGGCCGAGCCCTTGGTGCAAGATGCCAAAGGGATCACCAAAAGTGGGTGAGGCTTTGGCATCTGTGTGGGAGGTTCTGCCGCAGCTCTGTTTGAGAGGCTGCTCATACCAAGCCACCTCAGTGCTGTTACTTACTTGATGCTTGATATCAAAGTCTGGGAACTGGGAGCATTATTGATTTGACCTCTTTTAAATTTCAGCAGCTTCACAAGAGACAGAGTGAGTTAGTAAGGAATGCAAAAATATGTAAGTAATATATATATTTTCCTAGCTGAATAGCTTAGGCATATCCATTTTGTACCTTGTGTCTTCTTAACAGAGTAAGGAAGGTTGGACTGTCTTTGCTTTGGGGGAAATCTTTCTGTTTTCCTTTCTCTCTCCTCCCTGCTTCCCCCTCTCCAAGCTGTGGGCACAACACCAGCTCTGCTTTCTCCTTCTCGTAGTAGGTGTGCATTTTCCTGGCTGATTGGTGTCTCTGACTGGGGGGCTCTTGGTATTTTTATTTTATTTTTTCCCTGCATCCGTAGCAGATCCGGGGATTTTTTTTTTTTTTTTTTTAAGTGGGAAAGAGAATAAATCACCCAAGTTAAATCTGAGGAATCTGTAGCTGCTGCACAACTTGTCCTGTGTCATAGATGTTAATGCTAAGCGGGAATGTCGGATATATATGATGCTTCCTGGTGGGTGTAGATTAATTTGGGAGCATTGCTCATGAGCGTGGGGCAAATATGACCTGCAGAAATAACCCCCAAAGCCCTAAACTCTGCCTGTGGGACTGTGTGTGAGTGCCTGTGTGCTCGTCCAGCCCCACACCCCTGACTGACCTGCTGGTCTCTCTCAGACCCTCCGCAGGTGCTACAGCCGCGTGAAGGAGCACGGTGTTGGGAAGAGGAAAAGCAGCTACACGTTTGAACAGCTGGAGCAGGTGTTTGGGCAGGGAGGATGGGACTCCCAGCCCTGCCAGCCCGTCCTCATCAACAGCAGCGGCTTGTACCAGGAGCTGGAGTCGGATGGCAGCACGATGGAGGAATACTCTCAGGAGGACTGGGGAAACCACAGTCAGGATCTTCACTGCTACCAGACCGGCGAGCAGGAGTTGGGTAAGAAATCCCATAAATCCCATCTTGGCACATCTCCATCCTTGGATTTTACCTGTGCTTGTATCTGTCTGACACATGCATATCTCAGTACCAACTTTCACCTCTCAGACAGAATGTGCTCACAATGCTAAACACACCCTTGGGGAGAAAAGGGACAGAAATTTCTCAGTTAATCAAAAGCAAACCATGGTTCTTGAAGTCCTTTAGGGTCAGGACTGGAGTTTGAAGAGCTCGGCAGGAAGGGCTGTGTGGCCAGGAACAGTGGAGGTGACACCTTCCCTGTCTCTCCTTCCACTCTCAGCTTTACTTTCCCTCATGGGATTCCCTTTCAGTGGTACCTGGGTGTTACCATTCAAACACCATGTGCTTAAACTGTAAACAAGACTTCAGCCTGCTGCTAGCAACACCAACAACTGTAAAAATGTTGCTCTTTCTTATATATCCTGATAAATTGGTATTAAACACGTCAATATGTTTATATCCAGAGGTGTGGCCTTTTTAAAATGAAAAAATAGCAAGCAAGCTCACACTTGATGTTTGAGACCTAAACCAAATTTCTCCACGTGCTTTTCTTGCCTGAATTATTGCTGTCTCTGCCTAAAAGTCAATATTTTAATTAATTTGGAGGTTTAATTGTTGCTTGTGGCTTTCTGAACTTTGTTCAACAGATCAGGGTACCACATTCCTGATAGAAAACACACTCCAATCTGAGCAGTTCTGGGAAGAAGTGGGTTTCTTGAGGCAAATTTCTCTCAAGGTACTGCTCTTACAGGTGTCTGTTCCTCCCTTACCTGAGCAGGGTTTTTCACAGCAGAAGCTTTAAGTTGATCAGATCACAGGCGAAGCAGGTGAATTGTATAAAGGCTTTTTCCTCCCATTTGTAGGATGAAAGAGGGAGAGGAGATGCAGTTGGGTATCTGTACATGTCTGTGTTTGGGGGACTGGTGAGTCAGGATGCTTTGAAAGAGCCTTAGATCGCAGTTTAATGTTAAAATTTGCAAGTTGGCTGTTAACCGCGTTCCAGTTCCTCAGACTTCTTCCCTGGGGGATTTAAAAGTCAGAAATATGTGGGAGAGAAACAGTGGGGAGAAGAAACGTTACAAAACGTATGTAAATGATGGCTAATTCTGTCTGGTATGGCTCGTTATGGTGAGTCAAGCTGGGATCTCCTGGTTTGTCACCAGTTTCAGGGACATTTGCGTGTGCTCGGGCTGACGATGCCCTTCACGCTCAGAAGTTGTGAGCAAAGCACTTGGCACACAGCATCTGAATTGAACACAGATGCAGTTCTGCTGCTGCTTCCTCTTGAAATGTACTATTGGAAGCAGGATTGCTTTTTCTTGGTTTTTTTCTTGAAACAATGCAGTTTGCAATTCTGTCGATGTGTGATTTAGCAGGGGTTGGAGCCTTGTCCGTGAAAGGTTTTGCACTTGCAGAGAGAGATTCAGATTTTAACTGTCCATATCTCTTCCAAGTTAAAGAAAAACCCAATCAATTACAGAGGGCGTAAGAGCTGGAGCTGTCTCATGCAGAACTCCAGCAGACTGCCTGGCTTACGAAGCAACTCAGATTTACTTTTTATTTAATTTCAGCCTCTTTAAAAAAAAAAAAAAAGCCCTAAGAACATTATTTAAAATCTAATTATGTGTTGGAATTTTACCTTTCAGATGAAATGCCTACCACGAAAAGAACATTAAAGATAAAACAGGAATCTTCAGAAGACACGCAGTAAGTAATTTATGAATGTTTTACCCTGGAATGTATTTCCCTGGGGATGTTGTGCAGGAGGGGAGGATATTTGAAACTTCTGTTTATAATTATAAATACATTGTGCAAGACTATTCATACAGTTGAATCTGCTTTATGCATTATTCCCATTACCTCAGAACAGCTGAAATGCTTCACAACTCTGTTTCTCCTTGGCTTTGCCATTCAGCAAAGGAAACGAGACTTACTACGTGGATGTGAGGACTTAAACCACGGACAAAACCCACAAGAAAAGCTCCTTTCCTTGGTGGGAAGGCACGCCAAAGCTTTGGCGTCTCTGATTTTCATTTTTATAACTTTCCAGACCTTACTTGTAACCTTTTAGCTGGGTTTAATCTAACAAACACTGGAGCCTTTTAAATGCTTTGATCATGCGAAGCTCCCTTTCCTCTCCAACAATAACACAGAGCGTTCCCAAAAATGAAAGGAATTGTGCTGTATTTACTCTGTCCAGGGCTACTTTCTGCCAGCTTTTAGGGGTGGTTGTGGATCTGTCTGCAGTGGGAGTGAGCCAGGCTCACAGACCCTTTGGGGTGTGTTGCACACAGGAGCTCCCACACCAGTGGGTTATAGTGTCACCAGGGGTTTTCCATAGTGGAAAAGGAGCTGCTGTAGGGTAGGAGGTCACCAGCACTGGGAACAGCAACAGAACATCCCTGATGAGTCATCTGTAACAGAGGCTTTGTGATGTAACTCAATGAAAAAAAAAAATCCTCTAAAAAATTTGAAATAATTATAAATAAGTAAAAATAGAAATAAATTTAAGATAAAATAACTTAAGAAAATAAAAATAATTTTAAAGCAAAAAGAATTAACAAGAAGCTTCCATGGCAGTGGTGTAGCTTCATCAGACTGCTCACTTCAGGTGGATATTCACATAGCCAAAGGTGACTTTTCTTCACGTGGAGCAAATTCAGTTTAACAGCTCAGGGACAACCTGGAAAAAAGTAACTTTTTTCAGTGTAAATGTTCTTACTGCCTCTTTGAACAGTTTCTTGGTGCTGTTCTGGAGTAATTTTACCTTTAAGGAACTGCATAGCAAATAATGCTGAATTTTCTGAGGTGAAGGCTTGGACCACACAAGTCGTCTCTTCCAGGTTTTAAGTGTACATGAACAGCTGAATTAGATTTTGGTAAATGAGACCTTTCAGAGTTTTATGCTCATTTCCCCCCCCAGATTCTCTCTAAAATGCAGTGGAGTCTCTGAACTCTGGGGCATTTTGTGAAGCGTGCTGACAATAAACTCATCCTGCGTGCAGAGTGGAAGCACAGAGCATTTTCCAACACACAGATTTGCTGAAAGCTGCTTTTCCCCTTGTCTGTGAGGAGAAGGAACTTGTAAACTCTGACTCAGTAGGTTAAAAGCAGTCAGAAGATGCATAGCTAATACAAAGATAAGCTGAGTATTTATTTATTATCTTGAAAAAATAGAATTTCATCTAAAAGCCACAGTAGATAAATAGTTGCCAAACTCTTTCACTTCTTTGTGCAGCCTTTTAAAATGCAGATAGCCTAGTTCAAAGTCGGGTTCATCTGCCTTCTTGGTCAAGGGCAGATTTTCAGCAGAAATTGTCTCCATAAATCATTCAAATTCTGGTGAAACTTGTGGTGTGCTTGTGGACATAGAAAAACAGAATTCTAGAATGGTTTGAGTTGGAAGGGACCTTAAGGCTCATCTCATTCCAACCCCCTGCTATGGGGACACCTTCCACTATCCCAGGCTGCTCCAAGCCCTGCCCAGCCTGGCCTTGGGCACTGCCAGGGACCCAGGGGCAGCCACAGCTGCTCTGGGCACCCTGTGCCAGGGCCTGCCCACCCTCCCAGGGAACAATTCCTTCCCAATCTCCCATCCAGCCCTGCCCTCTGGCAGTGGGAAGCCATTCCCTGTGTCCTGTCCCTCCAGCCCCTGTCCCCAGTCCCTCTCCAGCTCTCCTGGAGCCCCTTTAGGCCCTGCAAGGGGCTCTGAGCTCTCTCTGGAGCCTTCTCCTCTCCAGGTGAGCACCCCCAGCTCTCCCAGCTGGCTCCAGAGCACAGGGGCTCTGGCCCTCTGATCATCCTGGTGCCTCCTCTGGCCTGGCTCCAGCAGCTCCAGGTCCTTCCTGTGCTGGGACCCTCGAGCTGGAGGCAGCTCTGCAGGTGGGGTCTCAGCTGAGCGGGGCAGAGGGGCAGAATCCCCCCCTCCCTGCTGCCCACGCTGGGGGCTCAGCCCAGCACAGGGGCGGTTCTGGGCCAGGGCCTGTCCAGCTCTCACCCACCAGCACCCCAAGTGCTTCTGCCAGAGCTGCTCCCCATCCCTCCATCCCCAGCCTGGATTGATCCTGGGGGTTACCCCGACCCAGGTGCAGCACCTGCCCTCGGCCTTGTTACGCCTCATGAGGTTCCCCAAGGCCACTGACTGAGCTTGTCCCAATCCCTCTGGATTCCACGCCGTCCCTCAGTCACGGAGCAGGAGCACATGGGAGGCGAGCAGGCTGCTGCAGGTCACAGTGCAGTTTGTGTGGAAGCCAGGAGCTGTTTGTCCACCACTGCTGGTGTCCTGTTGTCTCCTCAGATCCCCAAGGACCCGACGCAGCGATGGCTCCGGGAACTCGCTGCACTGAGCAGTGCTGGGTTAATATTTGTGGTATTTGGTTGTGCTCATAACAGGCAGCTTTTTGCCATCAGCTCATGTAGCTATGGGGAGCGGAATGGATGTGAGCCAAGGAGAAAGCAAGGGATAGGGAATGTCTGCACCAGATTCCCCAAGGACCAATTAATAAATGTGGTGGGGTGAAGGAGGGCTGGATGAAGATAAGGTGTAACAGAGCTCCAAAACACTGAAAGGGCTGGGAAAAAGCGAGTTACAAAGCTGGGAGGAAAAAAGGCCACTTGCAGCTTCAGGGATTTAGTGCAGATAGCTTTTAGTTACAGCACGTGTATGACCTGCCTGGGTGTCAGAGGGCAGAAATCCCATCTCCTCTGAGCTTCCAACAATGTGGGACAGCACAGCTGCCCCCACTGAGGAATGTGTCTCCAAGTGATATGGAGAGAGCCATGGGCTCCTCTGGGGGGACGTGGTAAAGGTCTCCAAAGACCAGAGCCCCTCTGCTCTGGAGCCAGGTTGGGAGAGCTGGGGGTGCTCACCTGGAAAAGTCTCCAGGGAGAGCTCAGAGCCCCTTGCAGGGCCTAAAGGGGTTCCAGGAGAGCTGGAGAGGGCCTTGGGACAAGGGCTGGAGGGACAGGACAAGGGGGAATGGCTTCCCAGTGCCAGAGGGCAGGGACAGATGGGATCTTGGGAAGGAATTGTTCCCTGTGAGGGTGGGAGGCCCTGGATCCCTGGCAGTGTCCAAGGCCAGGCTGGGCAGGGCTTGGAGCAACCTGGGATAGTGGAATGTGTCCCTGCCCATGGCAGGGATGGGAATGAGATGAACTTTTAAGGTCCCTTCCAGGCCAAAGTGTTCAGAGTCTGTGACATACAGGGACTTCTCACCTTTCACCTTATTTTTGACAGTATAGGAAGCGAAGGGCAATAGGTAACCTGTGTCCGCATCCCATCCTCCATCAGAGGGCTCCTTCCCCATGTCGGCTCTGCTGTTGCCTGCCCTTGGCTGTTGCCTCCAAATAAACTGTTTTGAAAAGTGAAATACTACTTAGAGACTTTGAGAAGTGGTTTGATTCACTGCTGGTGTTGGGAAGATGAGCTAGAGAAAGCTCGTGGCTCTTCACTGAAAGCAGCTCTTCTGGGCCCTTTGAAATCTGCTTGGTTTGGAAACAGCGCCTTAGAACAAATTTTCGCCTACTCTTGTCTCAAGTCTTTCCTCATTTGAATTGCAAAAGCTTCCAAGGAGGAAGAAACTGCAGGTCCCAGACTCCAAGCAGGGAGGTGATGGTTTGATGATGAGGGAAAATCCAGCTCTAGGGCACCTTCTGCAGCTGAAAAGTGAGATTGTCCTGAGACACGCGACAGGTTAAACCTTCTGCTCAGCTCCCATTTTCCTCCTGAAAAATGAATCCTATTAACAATATAAATAAAGCAAATACATAAGTACATGTTTAAGAAATAATTTTAAATAGCTGAATGAGTGAAAATGGCATTTTAAAATTAATAAATAATTAAATAATAGTGATTTTTACTGCTTATGATACCTCTGCTTGGCTAAGTCGTCGAGATCCTGGATAGAGCCTGGGAAGCCAAAGTATAAGCAAGAAGATGCTAAACCTGAAAAGCAAAACTCCTTAAAATTCGTCTTTCCCTGTTTTCTTTGGTGCTGGCAGTGGTGGGTTCCCTGTGGAAAGCCCTTCTCTGTCTGCTGCCGAAGCTCTGCTCTCCTGCAGTGGTTGCCATTCCCTGCAGGAGCAGTCGGAGTGACTGACGCAGCCGAGCTTCGGCTCTGGCTTGTGCCAAGCTAAACCGAGCAGAGTATTTATAGTGCAGTTAATAAAGGTGGGGGCTTTGCTTGCAGTTCCTCGCTCTGTTCCTCAGCTGTTGAATGAAAACCTGCCCACGCCCTGCTCTCCTGTCTTTGCCTTGGGAAGGGAATAACTGGAGCTCAGCTGCCGTCAGGAGTCGAGCATGTGTGCCAGTGTTGTGTTCCAGCACTGCCCTGTCCCCTTGTCTGTCCTATCCCCTTGTGCCCAAAAGGTAAACTTGCACTTCCAGAAGCCTCAAAAAGATATTTTCCAAGCATGGCAAAACCTCAGGGAAGCTTTGAATCAGCATTGCCACAGTGTTTGAGTGGAAATGGAAATGGATTTGGGGTAGTCTTGCCAAGGATGCCCAAGGTTTCTCTCCATTGCTTCTGGGCAGTGGAACTGACTCCTCAGGAAGTACGTGCAGTAAGAAACAGAACTTTGGTGCTGATGGAACTGGCATTTTTAAAACCCCTGGCACAGACAGGGCTCTGCTCCTCCAGCCAGCCCCTCCTCAGTGCTCTAGAGACTTGGTTACACTCCAGTTGTGGTGGAAATGCACTTCCCAAAATGCCTTTTAAGGTCTTTTTAGGGATCTTCTGGCATGATTGGTACTGCAAGACAGGTGAGATGGATGAGGCAGTGATGGATGTGGTCCTGGTGTTGCTGTGAGGAGGGAGCTATCCCAGCCTGGATGCGCGGAGGGGCTTGGACACCACAGGTGAGGGTTGCAGATGGTGTCCAACCAACCGTCGTACGTCAAACCAGAGCTCTGTGTCCGGAGCCCAGTGCCCTCAGCCTGCTCCAGAGGCACTCCATCACCTGCAGGACAGCCAGCAGTAGCAGAACCTTCCCAGAATCACATGTGTTGTGGTTAGACCTGTAAAAGCAGGTTTTTTGGGGATGAAAGGCTCTGAGGTGGGGCCTCTCCAGCACCACAGGAAGGCTCTGCAGCTCCCAGTTCACTTTTGTTTGAGCTCTTGTACCCATTATGATGGAAAAAGACCTGTTCCCCACAGGGATTTGTTGGGCAGGAATGCATCTGCCAGAGTCAGCCTTGGTTGTGGGGTGTCATATCTGCTCTTAGAGGCCTTCAGGTCCCTCACCAGTCTGATGCTGGACTCCGCTGGGAAGCTGTTGGGAAGAGCTGGTTTTAGGGAGTTTAAGTGATCTTGAGGAACCTGCAGAAGAAAACCTGTGTCCCCTGGTACAGCACATCCTCCTGGTGGGATGTGGAAGGAGAAAAAATCCTCTTGGGAGTGCAGTGGCCCCCACAGTTCAGCTTTCCAGATGTGGCACAATGGATAAAGGAAGGAGAGTTGCATGGAAAGATCTTTTACATCCCGTTTGTTGGACCAAGAGAGGTTTCCCCGTTAGCAAACGAGTTGCAATATCTTCCTACAGCTTTGATTATAGGACAATAACTCCCCAAATTAGGAGTTCTCCCTGCCAGCTAATTACACCCTAAGGGTCTCATTTATCCTGGAGGAAGCCGTTCCAGCTCACTGCAGGTGCATGTGGATGCTCTCTCCTGATGTAAACCCCTCTCTGAAACTCGCTGCTGGGAGTGAAAACAGTTCTTTGGGCACGTGGGGATTTCTTCATTGGCTCTCTGGAGGGATTGTCCATCCAGCAGCATCCAGGATGTGTCTGGGAGCATCTTCTGCTCCAGGGGGTTGGTCACTTGAGCTGTGTTTCCACCCCAGCGCTGGGACAGAGCCCTTGGGAATGGCTTCAGGCTCCCATTGGGGTTTTTACAATTACAGTCCTGTTTGCTGGCATTAATTTGGGGATAACAATGAGGCAGAAGTGTTTTGAGTGGCAGTTGTGAGTTTGGGATGCAGCACATGGAAGCCCAGGGTTGTAAAGAATGACCCAGTAGTTGAGTGTGTATTTATTCAGCAGGACCAGATACATGCTTCCTTGCAGTTGCTTTGATATCAGGAGGAGTTGGGGTGGGGTTTGTTTTGGTTTTGCCAAGATTAATTTAAAATTTCCCCATCAGGGGGGTTGTTCTAACCCATAAACTGCCCCAGCAATGTATATAGCAGTAAGAAAAATCAGGCAAGAAAGCTGACTGGGATTAATGTTTTCTGAAGGTTGATGCATTCGCTGGGAAAGTTTTTTCAGCTCTGATGCCCTTATCCTTCTCTCCCTCTGTTTCTTAATTTCCAGGAAGCGCGACGTCATGCAGAACATTATGCAAATCTTGGAGTCGGTCCAGTTGAAGTGGGAGCTGTTTCAGAGCTGGACGGACTTCTCCAGGCTCCACCTTTCTAACAAACTGGCCATTTTTGGCATCGGGTACAACACCCGCTGGAAGGAGGATATCCGTTACCACTACGCAGAGATCAGCTCCCAGGTGCCGCTGGGCAAGCGGCTCCGGGAATATTTCAACTCGGAAAAACCAGAGGGTCGGGTGATCATGACCCGAGTACAGAAAATGAACTGGAAGAACGTTTATTACAAATTCCTGGAGATCACCATCAGCGAAGCCAGATGCTTGGAGCTGCACATGGAGATCGACTGGATTCCCATCGCTCACTCCAAACCCACCGGAGGGAACGTGGTGCAGTATTTATTACCAGGAGGGATCCCAAAAAGCCCTGGCCTGTACGCCATTGGATACGAGGAGTGCCACGAGAAACTCCCCTCGCCGCTGGCCGAGCACCAGGCACCCGACCCGAGCAATGAGACTCCAGGGGAACTCGAGGTGCCCTCGCCACAGGCCTCCCTTCGGGTGGACATGGAATCTGCCCGGATTATCTACTGTTACCTCGGCATCGCCGAGGTTCGGACTCTCCAGCAGTGCCTGTTTTTACACTTCCAGGCAAACACTAAAACCTTCAGCAAAGATTGGGTCGGGATCAACGCCTTTTTATCTCAGAACTGCGTCGTAGAGCCCGGTGTCTCACCCAAATCCATCTACATCAAATTTGTGGAAGTGGAGAGGGATTTTCTGTCTGCCGGCTCTTTGGTAGAGTGCCTGGAAAAAGCCATCGGGTACCCCTTAAAATTTAACAACTGAGCCTCGTCCTTCATAAGGATCAGGGCTTTCCGCCCCATTTTCCATCTCACTCGGATCCAGTCCGTTCACATCCGGGCACGCTGGACTTTTCCGCCTGGAAGCGCGTTTTGGGGTGCGCAGAGGCTCGCGGGGCGCTTCCCCCACGCCGGGCCCGGCTCTCTGGCCGCACCGGCCAGGTCCCCGCCGGAGCGGCGTGGCGAGGAGGAGCACCCGGCCCACGAGACGACTGTCGGTACATTCCACATGGGACAGGCTCGTACACACGGCGTTTTCATACAGAAACTGAGGGTTTGGTCTTTCCTTTATTCCACGGTGTCTCATTTGGACGCATCCGTCTCTAAGTGTTACTATGGATCTGACTCAATAAGCAATAGATAACGGCGAGGGAAACCCCAACTCCCGGCCCGGGGACTGTTTTTCAAAGCCACCCTTAGATATCTTGTATATAATTTAGAACTTCACTTTTTTCACCATCGAGTGTTCTCCTCTCTCCAAACAGTGTTGCCTGCAAAGACTTTGGGTTCCGTGATGTATTCCACATCCTCAGTAGCATTGCCATATCTGCTTTTATTTTATTTTATTTTTTTAACATTAAAATAATTCCTGGCCTTTTTATTTTTTCTTTATTTTTTTCTGTTTAGTTTTTCCCTATTTTTCTCTCTTTTGTCCTTTTTTATCATTATTTTTCTCTTACTTCTCTCATTTTTCTTTTTTTCTATTCCTCTTTTTTCTTTTCTTTTTTATCTTTTCTTTTTTGGGATTTTTTAAAAATTTCTTTATCGTTTTCCTTTTTTTCCTTTCACTTCTTTTAATTTGGTTTTTTTATTATTTTTATTTTCCCTTTTTACCCTTTTTTCGTCTTTTCTTTTTCTCCTTTCGATTTCCTTTTTCTTTTTTTTTTTTTTTTATTTTATTTTATTAAATCGAGTTCCAAAACTCTCTGTGAGAATAACCTGGCAGCTGGGAAAAATGACGATTATTTTTGTTTTCTTGTTGACCCATTGCTTATGGATACAATCAAAGCTGTGAGAAGGGGAAGGTGGGGAGGGGGAGGGAGCGGGAGGGGGGCGGGGGGGAGGACGCATTTATGCCTTTGCAGCGTGTTCCTGGTCCGGCCCCGCGCGGAGCCGCCGGGGCCAGTGGGTTTTTATTTCCTGGAGCTCATCCATCGGTGACGTTGTGACATACGATGAATGTGTCGGTCCTAATAAAATCAAACAAACACGTACAGGCTTCCACACATCCTTCTCCCGGGGAACCTGGGGAGGTGCTGAGCTCTTCCCTGTGGATGTTCCCATCAGGCATCGTTATTGAAGGAGTTGCTGATTTTTTTTTACGTGGGGTGAGCACCGCCAGAGGCGGTTGCTTTCCCCACAGAGGTTCTCAGAATCCTTGGAGAAGTGAGGATCGCTGCCAGTCTGGAAGTTGGCATCGCCTTTGGATGCGGTTGAGCGCTGAGACGGTGGAGTGAGGAAGGGGAGGAGGTCACCAATGGGTTGCCAACCCACCCTCCCTGCTCCCAGTCTACAAAATAGAGGGAGAACAAGGTGAGTTGCCCCAAAGAGCTGCTGCGGAGTCAGAAGCAGTGGATGTAGCAGAGGGTGAGAATGCTGTCAGGGAGAGGGGGGATCCTGGTGGGATCAAGCCAGGTCGATCCCCCAAAGCCTCCTAGCTCCCGGGATCCTGCAATCCTGGCGGCCAGGCTGGATTTACGGGGGGGTGGCGAGGGCGAGAAGGGATTAATTCTGCTTCCACCGCCTCCTCCTCCTCCTCCTCCAGCAGTGTCTAATCTCCACTGGGGCTTCGAGGTCTGACCCTGCTCTGATCGAGGACCGGGATAACCCTGGCTGAGCCGGGGAGGATCTACCCGGGGCTCCCGAAAACCAGGTAGTCAAAATTGCCCTTTTTTTTTTGATATTATGCTTATTTTTCAGGATCGATGCGTTTATCCGAGAAGGGGGAGGGGGGGGGCAGGGGGCCGCACGAGGGTGAGGGATGCAGGATGAGATATTCCACCCTGCCAGCGTGGGAGGGATGAGAGTGGGGAGGGTTTGGGGGTCCCTGTGCCCCCCAGGAGGGGATAGGGTGACATGTGACATTGAGGTACCACATTGAACCCACCCTTAATATAAGCAATAATAACCCATATAACTAATTAATAATTGCAAACTGTGGAGGGGGGAGGCTGGAGAGGCGAGAGGGGTTGGACCCCGGGGCGAGGGTTGGGTCGGACCCCTGGGGGAGGGTTGGGTTGGACCCCGGGGGGAGGGTCCCTGCCCGGGACGGGACACCCACATGGGGTGTGGTGGGATCGGTCCCGCCCCCACCTGCGGGGCCCCGCCCCCGCTGCCCCCGGGCCCCCCCGGCACCTGCTGCGGCGGCGGCTCCGGCCATGGGCGCGCTGCGACGGGCGGCGCTGGCGCTGGCGGCGCTGCTGGGTGAGCCCCGGGGACCCGGGGGGCTCCGGGGGGACGGCGCGGGGCAGCGGGGTGGGGCACCGGGAGGGCACCCGACGAGATGCGGGAGAGCCGGGGGATAGCGGGCAGGACGCGGGAGAGCTTTTGGGGTGCAGCAGGCGGGAGCCGGCGGTACCGGCGGCTGCGCCCGGCAAGGCGCGGGGGAATCGGGGGGAACTGCTCGGGACGCGAGGAAGCGCGGCGGGTACGGGGCAGGACGCGGTGGTACCGGGGGGGCACCCGGCAGGACTCAGGAAAAGCGGGATGCGCCGGGCAGGGCGAGGGAGAGCTTTTGGGAGGGCATCGGGCAGGACCCGGAGATACTGAGGGGGTCACCGGGCAGGGTGTAGGAGCAGCCGGAGGCACCCAGCAAGACACCCGGGAGCCCGGCACCACCAGGCAGGATCCTGGGGAGTTTTAGGGTGGCACCGGGAAGGACCTAGGGGTACTGGGGGCCAGGGTCACAGCACCCACCTGCTTCTGTGCCCCCAGTCCCGATCCCCAGCAGGCAGGTTGGTTGGGGTGGGGGGAATCCATCCCCTCCCCTTTTAGGAGTGCCCGGAGTGGAGAAAATCTGAGTCTTCCCGGGAAAAGCCTTTTGTACCTTGGAGGTGCCAAACAGCCGCTTTCAGCACCCCCAAACCCAAAGCACCCCCATATGGGGACACGCCAGGGACTCCGATGTGAGAGCCCATAGTTCACCTGCCTGCGTGGCATTGGGCAGGGAAAAATCCATTTGTTTTCCCTTGTTTACTGGTGCTCCACTGCCGTCCCAGCTGGTTTTGAGGTGAGGGGTCTCAACCCTTCTCTGTCTGTGGGTTTGTGCCTTCTTCCGCCCCTGATTTCCCACCCTATTTGAGTTTTTTTGGAACTGCCACGGTTCCCAAAGGAAACATCCTTTGGCGTTCCCAGCAAAGGAGAGGCCTTTGGAGAAAGGAAACGGCCCCAGAAACAATGGCAGCGGCGTTTCCTTCCAGCAGAACACTGGGTGGGGGTCCTGGAGCCGCCACTTGTCCCTCCTTGAAGGTTTTCTTCCTTGATGAAAGTTAGTTAAAGGATGTTGGTATGAGGCACGGGGCTCACTCAGTCCTTAAATCCCACCAGAGTGCTCCTTCGCCACATCCCGATGGCGTTTTTTTGCACCGAATCACGATGGATTCCCACAAAAAAAGTCACACTTCAGCCCTGGGATGTGACATCATGGGCACTGACAGCTCAAAAATGCAGCAAAAAGACCCTTATGAACCCCAAATGTGTGTTTTTCCTTTAATTTTGCTTTCAAGCAATCCTTCCTCGTCCCGTGGGATCCTCATGGGATCATGATGGGGAAAAGCAAAATGAGGGATGTTTGCCATCCCTGTTCCCTTCCTAGTCCCTATCCCATCCCAACCCATCCCCAATCCCAACCCCAATCCCTTCCTCAATCCCATTCCAATCTCATCTCCAGCCCATCCCATCCCATCCCCATCCCATCTCCGCCTCTGTGTCCCACACCAGGGGTGAAGCACGTTTCCATCTATAGCAAAGTCACATATGATTATTGCATTATTTAATTTTTTTTCCCCAAATTTGGTCTCTCTGGAGGATACGGCACTTTCTGCCCCCCCCCCGCCCCCGGGGTCGTGAGAAATGCCGCTGTGGATTTTCCCAACGGACACTGCTCCACAGCCCGGCATCTCCTATCTGCCCGTTTATAAATAGTCGAAGTTAAGGGAAGAAAAGAAAAAAATCCCCCAAAAATAATCTTAAAAAAAAAAAAGGGAAGGCGACTGGCTGCGTTGCAGCGTCGAGATGCTCCTTGACCTTTTTCCAAGCTTTTTCAAGGGTCCCTTTTCCGGCCAGATTCCCGCTGAGTATTTTAAATCCCAAGCTTGGTCTTTTGGGATTTAATTTGGGTCTGGGTTTCACATGACTCCAGCGCCTTAATCCTATCAACTGGGGTCATCAAACCCCAACCGCCTCCGGGATTTAATTCCCCATACAGTTAATGGTTTAGAGATTTGGGGAGGGGGCTGGAGGGGGAGTTTGCTTTTTTCGGGGTTCAGACTTTGAGTTTGCTTTTTTGGGGTGCCAGAGCCGGGAAATAGCTTTTATTGGGGTGAAATGATGCAATTTTAGATGAGGATGGGGAGATTGATATCGGCACAGGGATTAATGTTGAAATTGCAGGGATTTAAAGGTGATTTTTTTTCCATAGGGAAAAAATTCAAAGGGAAATTTAAAGCAGGGTTTTTTGTCGTGGGAAAATTTAAAAGTACTTTGGAATGTTAAATTGTAGGATATTTATTCCACAGGGGAAAAAAAATTATAGCTATTTTTAAAGGTAAATTTAAGTCTATTCTGCTTTTCCATATGCAAAAAAAATGCAGCAGATGGGCTGGGGCGGAGGGAAAACACCCGGGCAGGTGTTTAGCTCAGGGCAGCTGGATAAAAATCCAGGTTCTGAGCCCAAAGAGCAGGCGGGAGGGGCTGAGAGCCCCAGGCCCCCCCGGACGTGTATGAGCACCGTGAGCAGCTTAATTTTTTCGATCTGGTTAAAGCATTAGAGGATTTGGAGCGTCAAGGTGGCCAAAGCCGGGGCTGTGCCAGGGGGTTCAGTCCCGTTCCTGCAGCTCCAGAGCGAGCTCCACCAGCCTTTTCTCGGGTCACATCTGTCTGAGAGGAGGAATTTGGGTGAATTCTGCGAGAAAAAGGGGATTTTGGGGAGCAAGCAGCTTTCGGATCTGGATTCACTCCCTCTCCCCGATACACTGGAGGGGAGATGATGGAGCTGGGATCTCCTGTTACCACAGGAGTTTAAGGATGGCAGAGCAAAGCTGCAGCCCCAGAGCACAATGAACATAATTAACAGGGCCATCATTAGGTTTCAGAGTTAACACAGCCCGGTTCGCAGTGCCGGGAGCAGCTTTGAGGCGCACAAGGCTGTTTTAATGCCTTGGGGTGGGACAGGAAACCTCTGGCTAGTGCCAGAGCATCTTTCCCCTCTCTGGAGCCTGGACTTCCCCAGGAATCCCCAGCACCCTTTGGCCCAGCACCTTTTGTGCCCAAAAATTCATGCTGATGGAGGAGGTGGGATGAAAAACCTGGATTTTCCCAGCTGTTGGGGATGCACAGGGGTGTAGAAGCTGTGGAGTCACTTATCGATGCCATCTACATCATTAATGAACTATACTATGAATAACTTTTTTTTTATTATTATTATTATTATCATCGTCGTCATTATAGTTATCACTCTTTCATGACCATTATTATCATTATAATCACGGTTATAATTGATATTATAATTATTATAACTTACAGTTCTTTTGATTTAATTACAATTATAATTATTCTATAAGGTCTATTACCTATTATCTCTAATACTTCTAATATAAATTACAATAGAATTATTGAATATAATCTATTTTCTTCTGGATTAGCCCAATTTAACACAATTTTATAATAATGGAGGAGCTGGGCTGAAAACATCTGGATTTTCCCAGCTGTTGAGAATGCAGGGATGTTTAGGGGCTGTGCCATCTGCATAATTAGTGAACTGTATAATTTTGATCACAATTATTAATATAATTATTTTTATTTTTACCAGTATTATCATTATTATGACTGTTATCATTATTGTATTGGAATCATTGTTATAATTATTATAATCACTATTACCATTATTATTATTATCATTATTAATATCACTTTTATCATTATTATTCCCACTTTTATAATTATTATTCTCACTTTGATCATTGCTCTCATTATTCTGAGCACCATTATCACTCTCACATCCCCTCTATTATCCCTATTCTTACAAAAATATACCTGTATTTATAACTATTACAAATTATATGTTCTCCATGATCTATTTTATTCTGGAAATTCCAATTTAATGAGTCGCCATCTCATATTTCTTTCCACACTCTCTAAATTTAATACAATTATCTGTATAATTACATATAAACACACTATAATTACCATTATTTTTCCATACTGTCTATTGGATCTGATACCACAGCTCTATATAATTAATAAATAATATTATCAATGATCTGGGACCTGCAGGCGCCTCCAGCATCTCCCCCCCACACACCCTCCAGGATTTAAAGGTTTTATGTTCTTAGCCCGGGTGAGCTATTTTTACGCATCCTCACCAGACTGGGCCTGCTTTCTCCCAGTTTTTCACCAGAGAAAGGAAATTTAATTTTTTTTTTTTTTAAATTCCTGAGAAGACTTATCAGCCGGAGCAGAGTTTCCTGCCTGGAGCTGGAAGGCTCCGTCCGGAAATGGCACCAGTGCCTTGCCAGGAGGGGGGATGAACGGATGCGGGAGGAGGCTAAAAATACCCCCCAGCGCCTTGTTTTCCTCTTCCCACCCTGGAAAAATCCAATTACAACCCCTGAGCTCTTAGGGAAAAGTGCGATGCCGTTGAAAGCTCCTAAAATCCTTCAAACCCAAGGGTTTTTCCCCCAGACTGAGGATTTGGGATGATGAGGTGGCATCATCCTTTTCCCTCTGTGTCCCAATCTGAAGCATCCCTGGGGCGCTGGCAGGAGCGGGGCCAGCCGGGGTCATGGATCGATGGGCGGATGCAGGGATGGAGCCGCTGGGATGCGGGGCCTCGGTGATGTTCCCCCGGGAAAAACAAACCAACCCCAGCACAAACTCAGCCTTGCCTGAGCTGATTAATTTTGTGGCTGAGCCTTACAGGCAAAGCCAGGGAATGATCTTCCCCCAGGAGCTGAGCATCCCTCTCCGGTCCTCTCCACTCCTACCCCATCACCTCCTCCCAGTGGGGCTTGGGGAGATGCTGGGATGGAGGGGACGTGGTGATGAGAGATTGGGATGAGATATTTGGGGTCAAATGAGATGGAGGCCACTCATGGATTATCCCAGTTTAGTGCTGGCAGCAAAAAGGGGGGATAGGCTTGTGGGGTGCATGTGGGGAGCCCTACAAATAAATCCCATGGGATCTGGTGCAGCATCATGGGGGCTGGGGGTACCCCAATACTGAGCTAAGGGGGGGTCTGCCTGCTGGAGGCAGCTGTCTCCTGGGCTGGAGACTTGGGCCTTGGGATTTCCCAATCCGAGTGTGGGGCGGAAGCTGGAATGGGAGGGAGCAGCAATGTCCTGCATTCTCCAGAGCAGGCGGAAAGCCCTTCCTGTGGCAGGGAAGGACGCAAAATGTTCTCCTGCCCAGCTTCCTGGTGATAACCTGGGATTGTTGTTTTTTGTCTTGGGAATGGGGTTTTTCTCACAATCAGTGAGGTTTTGTGGAGAAGTGGCACCTGGGGTTGAGTCACATTCCGGTTTCTTCCCTCTCCCATGGGCAGGTGTCTCCTTGGCCGTGCTGGAGGTGCATGTGGGGACGAGCTTGGTGTTCTCTGTGGAGGGGCAGCAGGCGGTGTTGCCTGCCTGGTACACCAGCAACTCCCTGAACAAGCCCTACGTCACCTGGATGCTGAACAAGAATGCTGGTCCCTTCCAGGTGAGAAGAGGGCAGGGGCTGCAGGACAGGAGATGGAGGGGTCAAGCTGGGAGGTGACCATGGAGGGGGTGCTGGTGGTGCCCATGATGGGGGGAAGATTATGGTGCCCACCATGGGGTGGTGGCCACGGTGCCCATGGTGGAAGGATGCCCATGATGGGGAGGTGGCCATGATGGAGGGAAACTCATGGTGCCCACCATGCAATGTTCATGATGGGATGAAGCTCATGGTGCCCATGCAGGGAAGATGCCCTCAATGGGTTAGTGCCCATGATGGGGGGAGCCTCATGGTGGCCCACAAATGGGTAAGTGTCCGTGGTAAGGACATGGTGCCCATGATGGGGAGATGCCCACGATGGGGAGCTGCTCATGGTGGGGACATGCCCATGGGGAGATGCGTGTGGTTCCCGCAGTGGGGGCATGCTTGTGGTGCCCATGGGGGAGAGTTGCTCCATGATGGGGTGAAGCTCACAGCGCCCACCATGGGGAGGTGACCACCATGGAGGACATGCTCATGGTTTCCATGATGGGGACATACCCATGGTGCTGCAATGGGGAGCTGCTTGTAGTGCCCATAATGGGGTGGTGTCCATGATAGGAGAAGCTCATGGTGCCTACCATGGGAGGATCCCCTTGATGGGGTGTTGCTGCCTGTTCTGAGCTTCCCCTCCCCCTCCCAAAGACACGTGCTCCTGCCCATGTGCTCCGAGCTCCTTTGTTCCAAGCGCGGGCAAAGCCAAATGTAACTCAGACTCTTCAGCAGTGTCTGATTGGCCGGTCACCCCGGGTCCGACCCCAGTCCTCCCCTTTCCCCTTCTCCTAATAAAAGATGGTCGAGGGGAGGCAAACGCTCTCTCTCAGCTCAGCTACTTTCCTGTAAACATCTCTGGTCGTCTGTCTCATTTGAAAGCTTCTAACTGCAGGGAATTGAGCGAGCAGGGAGCTATATTTCTCCCTCTTTGCTTCTGCTGATGGTATTTGCTCTGCAGCTGATTCAGGTACCGATTTTAGAGCTACTGAAGTGCTAGATCGCCCTTGCTACCTCTCAAGGCTGCTCGAGGCTTTCTAAGGCATTGAAATACAAGCGCTAGCTGGTATAAAGCTGAAAAGATACCTTCCACAATGGGGGGTGCTCATGGTGATGTGTTGATGCCCACGATGAGGTCATGCCCACAGTGCCTGCAGTAGGGAGGTGCTTGTGGTGCCCACAGCAGGGAAAGACACAAGATGGGGAGAGATCCAAGATGGGGAGATGCCCATACAGGGAGGTGTTTGTGGTGTCCACAGTGGGAAGTGCTTACAGTGGGGAGTTATTGTGGTCCTCATGATCAGGAGGTGCCCACGGTGGGGAGGTGCCCATGAGGGGAGATGCCCACGCTGGGGGCACGCGCAAGGTGCCTGCAGTAGGGAGGTGCTTGTCATGCTCGTGATGGGGAGATACCCATGATGGACAGATGTCCTTGGAAGATGCTCATGGTGCCCACAATAGGAAAATGCCCACAGTGGTTCCCCTGATGGGGAGATGCTTGTGATGGGACAGTTGCTCATGGTGCCCAGTACTTGTGCCTGCAGTGGGGAGCTGCCTGCACTTCCCATGTCCAGGATGCTCAGGCCAGGTGAGGCTGGAGGGGGCTTATGCAGCAACCCCTGCTCTACAAAATGTAGGATTTGGGGGGCTTTTCTCTCCAGCAACACCATCCAGAAGTGAAAACATGTGGTTTTTTCCCTGTGCAGGTCCTGTCATACCTGGGCGGGGTGCCGAAGGTGGAGGAGACAGATCTGAAGCCCCGCGTGGGGTTCCTGTACTCCATTGTCACCCACAACATCTCGATTTTGATCAACGACACCCAGGAGCAAGACTCGGGTCAGTACATGTGCACTGTCAACGTGGTGGATGACACCATCAGGTTGGAAAAGAACGTCGGCATCATCAACCTCACTGTCCTGGGTAAGGCTGCACCAGTCACCCCGGCTCCCTTGGACCTCCCCACGCTGCCCCTGGGGACTAACATCGGTGCCCCTGGGGACTAACATCGGTGCCCACAGTGCCGCCGGCCACCCCCACCTGCCAGCTGCACGGCAACGCCGTCGTGGGGGCCAACGTGACCCTGAGCTGCTCCTCCAAGAAGGGGAAGCCCTCGCCCATGTACCAGTGGCAGCGCGAGTCCCCCACCCTGCAGGTCTTTTTTCCCCCTGCCCAGGGTAAGGTGGCATCAGTGTGGGGACAGGTGGGTGGGTGGGTGGGCTGGAATATCCTGAGAAGGTTCAGCTGGGGGATTCTTTGGCTTCATCCCCTCAACCACTTCCTGCACGAGGAGGTGGAGGGCGCAGGGGTGGCTGTGAGGCAGCACCCGAATTTCTCACCTGCAGACCGGGCCAGGGGCACCCTCAAGCTGACCAACCTCTCCCTGGAAATGTCGGGGGTCTACGTCTGCAGGGCTGAAAACCAAGCGGGTTCTAAGAACTGCAGCATCATCCTGGAGGTACACTCAAGTGAGTACGTGTCCACAGGGTTGGGGAGGGGGACAAAGTCCCCAGGAGGTCCCTGTGGGAATAAGGGAATAAGGGAATCTCTGTCTCTCTCTGGCAGCGAGCACCAAAGCAGTCATTGCCGGCGCCGTGCTGGGCTCCCTGGGTGCCCTTGCCACCATCATCTTCTTTGCCCAGAAAGTCGTCAGCTACAGGAGGAAAAAACGTGACAGCCAGGAGGAGGGACCCAACGAGATCAAGTGAGGCGCTCCTCCTGTGGAGGGGGTTCGAATCATCGTTAGGGTTCAGGGTTAATGGGCGAGGAGGGTGTTTCCAGCTCTGGCTCGTCATTCCTCACGTTCAGAGTTGATAGTGGGGAAGAGTTCTTGATCTCTGGCCAGTCATCACTGGGGTCCAGAGGTAACGATCAGGAGGGAAGTTTCCACCTCTGTTTCCACCTCAGTCATCGTTCGGTTTTGGAGTTAATGAGGGCATTTTCCACCTCTGTTTTCCCCTCTTTCCTTTTGTCCCTCTGTTTGGGGGTCCAGGAGGTCTGCACAACCTCACTGCTCAGGGAGGGCACGCCAGGGCGGGGAGTGGAAGGGTTCCCAGAGCCCATCTCTCTGATGCTCTCCCCTCTTGGCAGGGAAGACGCCATGGCACCCAAAACCCCGTCGTGGGCAAGGAGCCCAGCTTCAGACACCATGTCCAAAACCAGCACCCTGTCCTCCATCGCCGGCACCCGGCAACCCTACGGAGCCAGACCCCCCTCCGACACCGCCTCCATCCTCACCACCACCGGCAGCTACCGGGGACCCCCAGCCCGGGGAGGGGGGCGGCCCCCCAACCCCTCAACCCCCGCCGTTAACGGGACCCCCCGGCGCCGCCAGGATCCAGCTGCCACCCCGGGCTCACTGCCCCCCTCCAGCCTGGCACGAGCAGGTGCTGTCCCTGTCATGGTGCCTGCGCAGAGCCGAGCTGGCTCCTTAGTGTGAGCACCCCTCCCAAAAGACAGGGGTGCCCATAGCCAGCCCACCCCACTCCCTGTTTCCTGGGGTGGTTTTGTCCCTTTTTGGGTTTCCTTTTCTTTTTAACAGATGCCTCGAGCAGCTGGACTCATCGTGGGCCTGTTTAATGGGTGCAGGGGCTCGCTGGGTTTGGAGGGACTGAGTCTCCCCATAAATATCACCCCCCAAACCAGCCCCAGCCCCACCTCAGGGGGTCCCCTTCTTCTTATTTTTTTTTCTATATCTATATATCAGGTGAGCTGAGGGATTTTTCATAAAAGAGCATTAAAAGTGGGGGGTGGGGTGATTGGGACGCACACACACACACACACACACACTTTTTTTAGGGGTTTTCTGATTAAAAGCTGCTGCACTGCCCAGCACCGGTGCTTTGGGTGAGTTTGTGCGGATTTCGGGGTGGGGATGGATGTCCCACGACCTTCTGGGTGATGTCACAGGGCAGGGTGATGTCACAGTGCACCAGCCAAGGTCCTCAGAGTGAGGTGACATCACGATGCACGTGTTGTCACACCCCCTGGCCGTGATGTCACACCCTGTGTCGGGTGGCAGGATGCCACCATGAGCGTGTGACATCCGACTGATGCCTGTGTGATGCCGTACAGGCAGGTCACGTGTCCGTCAGGGATGTCATGTGTGCCTGCATGATGTCACTGTTACCATGACATGTGCCTCTCTGATGTCACACCCACAATCATGCCTAGCGGTGACGTCACACACAGCAGTGTGATGTCACTCCAGCCATCACACGCACCTGCGTGGTGTCACAGCAGCCGTCACATGTCTGGTAGTGACATCACCGCCCATCTCCTGGCAGGAGCGCCCCACAAGTCATCTCCCACCCATGAGCGATGTCACGCCACCCCCTGTGCACCAGCGTGATGTCACGCCAGCTGTCACACGCTTGGCAGTGATGTCACACGTACAGGTGGGACATCCCTGCGGGGCACCGCCTGCCCCACACCCCTCCCACCGCTGCCCCGCTGTGACCTCACCGCTCTGCTGGTGACATCAAAAGGCACCAAGGACAGGCCGGGGCTCTGGCAGGGGCGTTTATTGGGGCGGGGGGTCTCTGGGGTGGGGGGGGGGCAGCCAGGGACGGGGGCAGGGCCTGGCTGTGGGGGGGCCCCGGGGGACGCATGCGGGGGGCGGGGGGTGAAGCGGGGGCTCCTGGGCCTCGGCGGGTGGCGACGGGGAGGGGGTCGGTGGCGAGGGGTTTCTGGAGAGCAGCTGGCGGCCCCTGCAAGCAAGGAGAGAGCGAGTGGTCAGCCTGGGCCTGGCCCCGCCTGTGCCCTGTGCCCCGCCTGCACCTTTACGCCTCTCTGCACCCTGTGCCCTGCCTGTACCCTTCACCCTTCACCCTTCCTGCACCCTGCGCCCTGCACCCTGCCTGCACCCTGCCTGCACCCTGCCCACTCTCTGCACCCTGCCTACACCCTGCTCTCACGCTGCTCCTGCAGCCTGCACCCTCTCCGTGCCCTCCCCCTGCCCACACCCTGCCCGTGCCCTACTTGCAGCCCGCCCACACCCTGCCTGCACCCTTGTCCTGCCTCCACTGCTGCCCACACTCTGCCCTCACCCAGCCCAGGAACCTGGGGTTACCGTGCCTGCACCCCCCTAGGCAGAGCACCATGGCAGAAGGAGGGGAACCTGGCTCCGCTGCTGTCAGCCTGTTCAGCCCCCCTAACAAGGCATCCAGAAGGAATCTCTGGGCCCTAAGAAGCTGCAGAGCACCGGCATTTGGCAGCTGCCTCCCCACTGCAGCCCTGTGACATCCTCACTGCAGCCCCAGTGCGTCCTCGCTCCATCCTCACTGCAGCCCCATTGAATCTCCGCTGCTTCCTCACTGCATCTTCAGTTTGCTCCCATCGCATCCTCACCGAATCTCTGTTGCTTCCCCACTGCATCCCCAGTTCATCCCCACCACATGCTCACTGCATCCCCTTTGCAGCCCCACTGCATCTTCACTGTGTTCCCACATTGTCCCCACTGGATCGTCACTAAATCCCCACTGCATCCTCAGTTCCTTCTCATCCCAGCCCCACTGAATTCCTTCTCCATCGTCAGGGCATGCTCACTGCATTTTCACTGAATCTTCAGTGCATTCTCACTGCATCCCCTCTGCTTCCCTACCACATCTCAGTTCTGTTCCCACTGTACCCTCAGTTCATCCCCACTGTGTCCCAGCTGAGTTCCAGTTCCATCCCCGCTACATCCTCAGTTCATTCCCGTCGCAGCCTTGCTGAATCCCCGTCACATCCTCACTGCATCCTTCTCTTCCTCCCCACCGCATTCCCACTGCATCTTCAGTTCATCCCCTCTGCATCTTCACTAAACCCCCATTGCATTCCCACTCCATCCTCACTGCATCCCAGTTCCATCCCAGCTGCATCCCAGTCTCATCCCGGCTGCACCTCCACCAGCCCCGCCACACTCACGTGGCCGAGCCGGCAGCACGCCCTCCCCGCCGCTAACCCCAAACCAGCCTTGCCGGTATCCGGGGCCACGCCGCGCTCACGGCACCGGCACGGGGCACGGGGCACGGCCCGGGCACGGCGCAGCCACCACCCGGGGCTCCAATGCCACGCGGCCTCGGCACCGTGGGCGCTTTTTAAATTTACCTTTTCCTGCCAGGAGACTGTGACACAGGCTTTTAAAAATAGCATGTGCTGAGGCGAGGCGCTCGGGGTGGTGTTGCTAAGGGAGAGATTCAATCCAAATCTAGGGCTGCGCCTTCCCATCCTACTTCCCATCCTTTCCAACTACTACGGCGCGCACCCAAAATTAGGGCAAGGCAGGGGCTGCCTGCCTGTGTGCTTCCATCTCCTGGGAGGAAAAACCCCTTCTCCATCCCGAATCGGTGCGGGGAAGGATGCTCCATCCCAAATCTGCCCGGGGAAGAATGCTCCATCCCAAATCTCTGCAGGGAAGGATGCTCCATCCCAAATCAGCTTGGGGAAGGATGCTCCATCCCAAATCAACACAGCAAAGGACGCTCAGAGCAGCATCCTTGTAGAAATGACCCAGTTTTGGGGGGAAAGAAGCGGGATTTGGGATGTACCTAATCACCGTTGCGGAGGTCGCCGCCGCGGGTGCTGTTGGCGCACTCGGCGTCCTTGGTTTTCCGATCAATCTCACCCCCTTTGATCTTCTTGCGGGTCATATGGCCACGGAAACTAGCCTGGATCTTGGCAGCTGCCGCGTTGGCATCAGGGTCGTCCAAAGGGATGTCCAGGATGTCCTCGTCCAGCTTTGTGCAGGCTCCCTCCTGGCGGTGGCAACGGCAGGGTTACAGCTGGTGGGACCTCAAAGAGCGCAGCCCCCTCCCCAAATGAATCCATTCAAGAACGTCCTAAATGAGCCCCTGTTCTAAAAATTAGGGGGAGGGGTGCTAAAAATTAGGTTTACTAGTCAAAAATTAGGGTCCTTTGCTAAAAATGAGGGGTTTTGCTAAAAATCAGGGTCCCTTGCAGGTGTCTTGGGGAAAGTGCAACCAAAGCTGCAGGTGGGGGAAGATGCTTCACCTCCTGCTCATCCCTAAATCCCACCCTGGACTACACGGCTGCAGGAAGCCAGACTCCAGCCAGGGTTATGATGCAGGGAGAGGAGAATCCATGGGATCCATGGGAGCAGAGGATGGGTTCTGGGGGGTATTTTTGGCACGGAGCTGGGGGCCATGCTGCACAAAATGAGCTGGTCATGCCTCAGTTTCCCTTTCCCTTGCAGCCTGTTGCATCCTCCTGCATCCCTCCTCAGAGCTTTGGTTGAAAACACCAGGAGATTTGGGAAAGGAGTGATGCCAGAAGGGAGGAAAAGCCCCAGCAAGGACAAATCACTGCAGCCCATTCCCCTCCTGCCACATCCCACCAGAGCTGTTGGACTCGGCACCAAGTTCAACAGAGAAAAAAAATATGGGAAAATGAAAAGAGGTGGAAATGAGCTGGCATTGGATGATCCAGTGCCTGCAGCTGTGGGGGTGAAGCCTTTTTGTTGCCCCACGAGCACTTGAAAGGACTTAAAGGAGTTTTGGGGGGCTTATTTGTAGATTTGGGGGGGGGGGAAGCTCATCCCGTTGGAGCGTGCCATGGCTCCACGAAGTTGCTCGGCTTGTTTTACCATCGTGAAAGGTGAGGATGGGTCCAAGGTGGAAATGATAGGTCCAAGGTGGAAATGATATGTCCAGGGTGGAAATGATATAGCCAGGGCTGGAAATCCTATAGCCAGGGGAGAGATCCTATAGCCAGGGGAAGGAAATCCTATATCTAGGAAAGAAAGCCTATATTCAGGAGAGAAATCCTATATATGCGGAGGTGGGGGGAGAACAACCTATATCCAGGGGAGAAGTCCTATATACAGGTGGGAGAAATCCTATATACAGGTGGGAGAAACCTATATCCAGGGGAGAAATACTGTATCTGGAGGAGGGAATCCTATAGTCAAGAGAGAAAACCTATATATGAAAGGGCATATCCTATATCCAGGCAAGAAATCCTATATCCAAGAGAGTAATCCTATATTAAGGGAGAGGAAATCCTATATCCAGGGGAGAAATACCATATACAGGTGGAGGAAATCTATATATGCAGGGGCATTTCCTATATCCAGGGGAGAAATCCTACATTCAGGGAAGAAATTCTGCATACAGGTGGCAGAAACCCATATCCAAGTAGAGAGATCCTGTATATAGGTGGGAAAAACATATATTCAGGAGAAAAAAAAATCCTATATCCAGGGGAGACATCCTATATTCAAGGAAGAAAACCCATATGCAGGGGGCCATATCTTATATCGACAGGAGAAATCCTATATCCAGTGGAGAAACACCATATCCATGGGGTGAAAACCTCTATGCAGGAGATGAAAACTTGTATCTAGGGAAGAAATCCTATATTCAGAAGGAGAAATCCTGCATATGAGGGAAAAAGTCCTATACATAGGGGAGAAATCCTATATCCAGGCAAGATAAATCCTATATCCAGGGTGGGCTTTGCCTCTTTGGAGGTGCCCAGGAGGAGAGATGGGGGCTTTTCCCTGTGCTGCTGTCTTAGCAGGAGGGGGAAAAGGGGGAAAAAAGTGGAGAAAAGGGATTAAAAAAAGGAGAAAGGGGGAAAAAAGGGGGGAAAGGGGCAGGAAAAGTCAGGGGATCAGGGAGAAAGGGGAAAAGGATGTGGTTTTCCGCCCAAGCCAGCTGGTGGCCAGGAGGGAGGAGAGAGAGGTGCAACCCCAGTTAAGCCCTTTATCCATAAGCAACCCCCGATCCCACCTGTAGAGCAATTGTGGGGCTGGGGGAAGCAAAAGCTCCATAAAAGCTGGCTTCGAGGCCAGCGGGGTTTTCCTCGGTGGGCTGTGGGGTGCAGGATGCTGGCCGCGCTGTGGCCCCGGCGGGATGGATTCCGAACTGGTGCGAAGCAGGAGTGGGGATTTGGTGGGGGGCTGGGGGGAAGAAGGGTCGGGGGGGGGGGGGGGGTCGCGGAGTTGGCTGAGCTCTTGGGTGCAGCACCCCTCGCACCCCCCGCCTCCACCACCCCAAAAACCCCCCGGCCGCCCCCAGAGCGGAGCAGCAATAAGGGATGAAAGGCAGGAGCGGGCGCTGGGGGTCGGGGAAGGGGCACCTACATTGCAGCAGTCCATGGCGGAGGGCGGGTGGGCGGCCAGCGGCGGGCGAGGGGCTCCGGCAGGATCTCGCTTCCCCGGCAGCTCTCCCGGCGCAGGTGGCAAGTTGAGCGGAGCCGCTTGCCTACGTAATGCGCTTTCCTCCGGGCGAGCCTATCAGCCCGACACCCCTGCCAGGCTTTTGGGGGGGAAGGAGGGGTGCCTTATTTTTTTTTTTCCTCCCTTTCTCTTCTTCTTTTTTTTTTCTTTTTTTTTTTTTAATTTTTTTTTTTTTTTTATTTTCCCTCCTCCAATTTTATTTCGCAGCCTCCAACTCCCTCCTAACACTTAAAGGAGCCGGCAGCTCGCCTCGGAGTTTCGTGGAACACAACATCACATGCAGAGGATGGGAGCCAAGATGTGATGAGGCTTGCCCTGGGCGTGGAGGGTTTTTTGGGGGGCAAAGCTATAACAAATGGGGGTACTGGGTTCGTTTTGGGGGGGGACACTACCCACAGTGATGCTGGAGGCAGGTTTTACCCCCTGGGTTGGTTTGCACGGGGGGCAAAAAACCTTCTTGACCCACTTAGGACTTGGTCCTGAAGGAGGGTGAGGATGAGGATGATGAGGATGAAAACGGTGAGGAAGGGTGGGCATGGTGGGACACTGCATCCCACTGAGCACCCGCAGAACCCTGGGGGTGATGTGGCCAACTGCAGGCTCCAAGCAGAGGAGTGGGCTCCACTTCTGGGGTCTGGGGGTCCCTTCCCCACTCACAGGAGCATCTGAACCCCCGTATTTGGGGTGTTCTCCAAGCAGACCTGCAGTCCCAGCCACTTGCACAGCCCTTGGTGCTCCCTGCAGCCCCTGCTCCTGCCCCTGGACCACGCCGAGGTGCTGGGACTGGCAGGGTGAGCCGGGGCCCCCCAGGAAAGAGGAGGGACCCCCAGGGCAATGCAGGGGGCTGCAGCCCACAGCCCCCCCATCGCCTGCCTCGCTCGCCTCTAATCCGGGTTTGGGGGTTGCTAAGCAACAGCATAAGTCGCCCGTGGGCTCTGCGCCGATGCTGCTCCAGCCAGCCCCCAAAACACGGCGTGGCCCCCCCAAGGCAGGCACCAGCACCCCCCGACCCACCTGCACAGTCAGGCCCCACCGGTTCTCCCTGGCCAAGTTTGCTCACAGGGGTTCTCCTTCTTGGGGGCCTGGTGGCACTGACCTTCCTCTTTGCCACCACCACCACCATCATCATCATCATCATCATCATCATCATCATCATCATCATGCCTGTTAGCATCCCTGTCCCACTGGCATCACTGTTTCTGGCACTGGAATGGGCACTGTCCCCACTGTTGTCCCCATACCTGACCTCATCCCCATCACCTCCACCACATTCTCCATCTCACCATTGTCCCTGTCCCCATTTCTATCACCACCCTCCTCACGATCCCCAACCCATTTCTTGTCCCCATCCTCCTCACAATGCCAATCCCCGCCCCCATTCCCAGCTTCAGCCTCACCATCTCTCTCCCTGTCCCCATCCCTGTCATCACCCTCATCCCTGTCCCTATCATTGGCCCTGTCCCCTTCTGTATCTTCATCCTTGTTCCCATTCCTATCCCAGCTCCATCTCTTTCTCCAAGGCCATTCCAGCTGGGTGCAGGTGGTGGCACCTCTTGCCCCCTGACACCCCAGGATACCCACACATCCCACTCCCCATCCCAGGCACATCCCACCACTGCCACCTCCCTCAACTGCTTCACTCACACTTGGAGGTTGATGGGGGTCACCCCTGCCCCAGCAGCAGCCAGGCACCCAAATTCCCTCTTGGGAAACGCTCTCAAGCATCCCTCAAACTCCCCTGGCAGCCACTGGCAGCCCGCTCTCCCGACTGGAGCCACTTTTCCACCGTCACTTCTTCCCACCAGCACGGCAGGGTGGGGGGGATGGGAATAGCTCTGCTCCAGAAAACCCTGCTCCAGCTTCCAGGAGAAGCCTTGGCAGCTCTGCTGGGATTTTTTCACGGGAAGAGATCCTTTTCCCTGGTTTTTAGACCCTCCAGATCCACCACTGCCTTGCTCCAATGAGAGAAGACCGGGTGTTTTGGGCGAGTTAAGTGGGAAGGGTTTTTGGGGTGATTCATCTATCAGGAATCTGGGAAGTTAGCCCCAAAATCAGGATTAGTCCCTCAGTTAGTCCCCAAAATCTGCTCCATCCGTGGCACCCCGGTCCTGGCAGAGCCGCCGAGCGCCGCCGTCTCCCGCAGGCTGCGGCTGCGGAGGAGGGACGCGAAATGCCAGAACATTTCTAATCATTAATGGCGGCTTTTGAGCCTGTTCCAGGCTCTGCATTTTTCCTCCCTGGACCCCTTCATCTGGACGTTGCTTTTTCAGGTGCTCCAGCACCTCCAAAATTTGAATTCCAAGGAAATAACTCAGATTTTGGAAGGGGAGAACGGGAAGTGCAGCTGGCGAGACCCGCTGAGAACATCCCGCCGTCGTGGTTTGAGATGGTGGCAAAGAGGTGTTAAAAAATCCTTCAAAAAAAAGGAAAAAATCCTTAAAAGCAAAGGGAATTGGATGCTGGAATGATGCCCTGGGCGGGCAGTGTTGCCGGCTGCTGAAGCAGGAGCCGGCAGCCGGCGAGGCGGTGCTGGGGGGGGGTCAAGGCGTAGCTGGTTGGCATCAGCCCCGGCACGGGGTCCCCGCCAGCTTTTTTTTCCCCATCCCTCCTTCCTGTTTTTCCCAGGGGAGCCGCTGTCATGCCCCGTGCCGTGGGCGAGCACCACATATGGCGAGGGAAAACAGGAAAGAGGGGGGAAAAACGGGGTGAGCATGGAAAGGGGGGGGTTCAGTCCCCTCCAAAAACAGAGCAGCCGGCTTCAACGCAAACCCCGCCACTTTTTGGGGGGGATTTTGAAACCATGCCGGGTGGGAAAATATGAATTTCACAGGTAGGAATAGGACTGGGGGGGCCCTTGCGTGCACCCCAAAATTCCATGGAGGTGTCTCAGCTTATGGAGCGGGGTAGGAGAGGAGCAATGTCACATCATTCCTTCACACCGGGATGTTATGAAGTTTCTTCCAACCTCCAGGGATGCAGGGGCCTAAATATAGAGGCTAAAAATATCATCCCATGCTCAGCTCAGCCCCAAACCCAGGATTTTTCGGGGAGAAATCTCAGGTGATTGGTGCTAATAACGGCGGGGACCTCGTTAATAAAATTCCTCATTAAAACAGCACCACTGGGGTGGGATGGAAGTGCAGCATCCACCCACGGGAAAAGGGCAGGAGCCAGGGGAGGACCAAGGGGGTTTTTTTGGGTTTGGGGTTGGATAGTGGGAAATGGGGGATTTGGGGCGAGTGCTGCGGTTGCGTCTCCGGAGAGGTGTCCCAGTTCATGAGGGTTATGGGGACGGGCTCCCCTTCGGCTCCTCTCCACGCATTTTGGGACAGAATCACGGTGATCCGGAGCTGTGCGTGCTGCCTGCTTCCCCTGGTGCTGCCTGCTCCCCCTCCATGTCCTTGGCCTCCTTCAGGTCCCGGAGGAAAGAAGAAAATTTAGACAATGTGGCACAAGGGTGGCAGGGACAGGGTGGGAGCAGGGACCCAGTGCAGCTCCTGGCACCTCAGATTCTCTGGAGGGGCCTGGAGCGGAGGGCAGCATACCTGGGAAGGGGGCCAGGTGAGACGGTCATCCTCCAGCATGGCTCCCCACGCCACCGGGTCGATGGCACCAGCTGGGGAAGGAGGAGGCTTGATGCCACGTGCAATGGGCACCTGGTGCCACGAGTTACGGGCACATGGGACAGGCACAACATCCTGGGTGATGGGCAAAAATTGAAGGCTTGATGGCCATAGGTGATGGACATTTGGGACAGGCACAATGCCATGGGCAATGGGCCCAGGGGGCAGGTTTGATGCCCTGGGTGATGGGCAGACGGGAGAGACCTGATGCTGTAGATGGGGGTCACATGGGGCAATGGAGATGCGGGGCAGGCCTGGCGCCCTGGTGATGGGCACACGGAGCAGGCTGGGCAGGCAATGCAGCGCGGGGCAGGAGATGGCAATGTGGGGGTGGGTGCTGGGCAAGGCCACTCACCCTCTCTCTGCTCCAGCAGCTTTTGGAAGTACTGAGCTGCAAAGGCCACCACGTCGGTGGGCTGCTCCCGCAGCACTTCCCGTGCCAGCCCTTCCAGCAGGTTCCGGAAGCCGGCGGGCACCCTCATGTTGATGCTGGCAGAGGCAATGGACATGGCCACCTCTTCCGGACCGCCTGCAGCGGCACAGCCCGGGATCACTCACAGCCCCCGGTGCCACCGGGCACCGCCGGGACTCGAACCCGCAGACCCACGACTGCGGGAGCGAAGAGCCGCCGCTAGGGGGCGACACGCTCCTTGCCCCTCCGCGCACGCGCGCCGCCGCCCCTCGCTGCGCGCGCGCGGCCTCGGCCTGGGCGGGGAGAGCGGGAGCGAGGGGGCCCCGGTCCCCTCCCCCCCGTGTCCCCCGGTCCCCTCCCCGTGTCCCCCGGTTCTTGCCCCCCGCCCCCCCCCCGCAGCCCCGCAACCCTCGGCCCCGCGCTCCCGGCTTTTCCCCTCGGCCTCTCCCGTCAGTCCCGGACCGGGCCGCGCCGGCGCTTCAGGCCGCGGTGCGGACGCCGTCGCTTGGCAACCGCCCCCCCCCCCCACCGGCGGCGCGTGCACGGGCCACGCCCCCGCGCGTTGGGCCCGCCCGCGGGGCGGGGCGGGGGCGGTGGAGGCCCGGGGGTACCGGGGTGTACCGGGGTGTACCGGGGTGTACCGGGGGCACCGGCGGGTATCGGAGGGCACCGGCGGTCCCGGCGCCCTCACAGCCCCTTGTCCCCCTCCGGATGGCGGCGTGGGCCCTGCTGGCGCTGCTGGCTCTGGCTCCGGCGGCGGCAGGTAAAGGGCTGGGGAAGGTCAACCTCCGACCCCCCAGCCCCGCGGGCACCCTCTGCAGCCTGCCCCGAGACCCCCCCAGACCCACTTCGGGGCGCTTGGCACCGTCAGAACCCTTGGCATGGCAGCAGCCCGGCTCCGATGCCCGTGGAATTCCCTAAGCTCCCCCAAGCCCTGATTTGGTGCCCTTTGCGCCTTTCCGAGCCTCTTACGTGCATTGGCACCTCCCCAGCCCCGCGTTTTAGGGTGCCCCTCTTGGCACCCCCCACAAACCCCCCACTGTGATGCCCCTTGAACCCCCAGACCCTCTTTGATGACATTGGCACTACTCTGAGCCCCACTTTGGGGCCCTTGGTGCTCTCCCAGCCCCACCGCGATGCCTTTGGCTTCCCCCTTAGCCTAGTTTTGATGCCCTTGTCACTGCCAACCCCTCTTTCACACTCTTTGCACCCCCAAGCTCTGCTTCAGTGCCCTCTGCACTCCCAGAGCCCCAGTTTGATGCCCTCTGCACCCCTTGAGTCCCACTTTGATACCCTTCACACCCCCAGCCCCTCCCCAACGCCCTTGGCCCAGCACTGCTGCCGTGGGACGATGCTTTACGTAAGGTGGGAGCCACATGCGGCTCCTCAGTGGTGTCTCGTGGGCTCTCCTCCCTTCCCTCCTCCCTTCTTCTCCCTTCCCTCCTCCCAGCTGCTTTTTATAGCCTCCACTCTTCCCTGGCGTCTCAGTTTTAATTTTTTTTTTCTCCTCCGACTTGTTTTTTATATAACTCCCAGAGCCTCGTGGCATGAGGCAGTGGGACCAGCGATGCAGCTGACTCCTGAGGGGTTGAGGACGTTGTTCCTTTCCTTTCCTTTCCTTTCCTTTCCTTCCTTAAACCCAGCCTAGGATGAGCTGCAGAGGAGATGAGGCTCCATGAGCTCTGATTTGGTCAATGGGGATCTCAGATCACCCCTCAAATGTTGCTCCTGACCCCCTTTTCAAGCATGATTTTCTTTTCACACTGCAAAAATGGGCCTTTTGGTGGTGCCAGGGCTGAGCCTTCTGCTTCTGTCCCCACAGAAGGTGCCTTTGCCAATGCTGCACACCCAATGTTTCCCATCCCACCCCTTGACAAACTTTTTTCCATGGGAAAAATACACCAGAACATTTATTAGCAAGGCTGGGTTGGGAGAGACACTCCCATGCTGTTAACAGAAGAATTTTTACCAAAGTCTGTATCCAAATCCATGTAATACAAGCTGTAACATGCTCCCTGTGCTTTGGGAGGCAAATTCCCTCTTGTGGACTTTAAATTCTGCCTCTTCCTCAGCTCTGTGGGGATTTTAACCACCTTAAGGCTGACCAGAAAGCTGTAAATTAAGAGGGATCTCAAATAATCTGTATTTAAGAGGGGATTAGAGGCCATGGAAAGGGTGTTTTCCTCTCAGAGCTGATGTTTGCACTGTTTGCTGATTCCAGGGGGAAGGCTCGGCTTTGCCTCCTACTATGGTGACCACATGGTGCTGCAGAAGAAGCCGTCAGGGGCTGTGGTGTGGGGCCACGGGGAGCTGGGGGCCGTGGTCACCGTGATTCTCTCAGGGGCCGGTGGCCTCATCATCATGGAGAAAACAGCACAGGTTAAAGGTCAGTCCCAGACCTTCACTAGAAACTGAGGCCGATGGTTTTGGTGACCAGAGAATTTGTCTGAGCCCAAATCGGAGCTGATGGGGGGGTGAGACAGGGTTTGTCACCACCCTGAGGTTTGTCAGCACCCTGAGGTTTGTCACACTGCTGCCCTGGGGCTGCAGAGGTGGTGGTGACATCTCCAGCTCGTGCTTTTCCCTCTCCAGGAGACCTGGGGGGGCTCAGCCATTCCCCTCCCCACCGGCGCCAGCCTTTGCTCACTTTGGTTCCCAGCAGCGGATCCCGTGGGCGCCCAGCGGGAGCCGAGCTGCTGCTGGAGTGGGTGGCACTGCACAGGCTTGAGCCGAGCGATGAGGCTGTGGAGGGGAGAAGGGGAATTTAGCTTCTCTCCCTGTCTAAACCATGTCTGAAGAATTTCCAGAGCACTCCTGGCTTCTTTTTCGATCTATGACCCCTTGGAGGATCCTGTGGGATCTTTAAGCCCCAAAGGATGGTGCCTGTGCAAGCAGAGCCTTCCTTGGGGCTGGGAGAGCTCAGGGGCGCCTCAAATCCCAGCTACCTCACTGCCTGAAGAGTTGGGGGGGAGCTCATCACCTTTGGGGGGTGAAAGTGCTGGCCAAGGGCACCTCCATAACCTGAAGAGCCTGGAGGTGTCTTGTGAGAGAGCAGCGATCCAGGAGATCTGCAGGATCCAGCCAGAAAATCCACTCTTAAGCTCTAGCAGAATATCTTTACGCTTCGATTCGGCGCCTCTAAAATTAACCAGAGACATCTCAGTGTCACATACACCAAGCTGCTCCTGTAATCCCAGTTCCTCCCAGCAGCTTCTGCTCTGACACACATTTGTTTTCCAGATTTTCTCTTTTAACCCCTTAATTCCTGCAGGAGGAAGGTCCCTGTGATGGCAGAGATCTTCCAAAATCCATTTCCCCAACCTGTCTTTGTGGTGGGGAAGCTTTACCCTGTTCCCCACTCAACATCCTGGCAAAGGTCTTGAAGCCTTCATAATGGTGGTGGAAGATAAGAATCATCCTCTTCCTCCAGGACCTTCTGGGACATGGACAACTGTCCTGGACCCAGTGGATCAGGGTGGTCCCTATGCACTGACAGCTGAGCAGGGCTTGGAGAACGTGACCCTGCGGGACATCTACTTTGGAGATGTGTGGCTTTGCAGCGGGCAGAGCAACATGGCAATGACGGTCCTGCAGGTAAGGCCCCCCAGCACAGATCAGGCAGGATCAGGTAGGGATCAGGCAGGGAAGTGCTTTGCCTGCTCCTGCCCCTTCTTCAGGTGGCCAATGCCAGCCAGGAGCTCGCCATGGCATCTCGTTATTCCTACGTCCGTATCTTTGCTGCGGCGCCTGCCCGCTCCGACGTTGAGCTGGAGGACCTGGAGCGGATCGACCTGCCCTGGTCCATTCCAACGGCTGGTGAGTGCAATGGGCCTCCAAAAGAGAGCTTGGAAATGGCTTTTCCCCCACTTTTTCCCTTTATAGCCTGCTGTTTCTTGAGTAGAAAACCTGGGCCACGGGAATTTCACCTACTTCTCGGCCGTGTGCTGGCTGTTGGGGCGCTCCCTGTATGAGGCTCTGGGTTCCCCCATCGGGCTGGTGGAGGTGGCCTGGGGGGGGACCCCCATCGAGGCCTGGTCCTCCCGCCGGGTTCTGCAGGCGTGTGGGCTGCCGGAGGACACGGGGAGGTGAGAGAAGGTGCTGTGGAAACACCTCCTGCCCCGTACCACGCTGCTTTTGGGGAATATCCTCATCCCTTCCCACCCCACCTCCTCTCCCGAAGCCTCACTGCCCCCTCTGTGCATCCTTATGCCCCCTTAGGATAAAATCCCCTCCCATGCCAAGAGCATAAGGCACATCTGGGTGGGTAAAGAGGGAGAGGAGGGACCTCAGAGCTCCCTTTGGCATGGTGCTTGCTTTAACTTGAAGCCTGCCTTGTGCTTTGCACCCCCTTAAGCCTAGCTTTGTCTTCCAGCACCTCCCCACATCAGCATCTCTCTGGCCCACAAACGCCCTCCGTGCTCTGGAACGCCATGATCCACCCGCTGCTCAACATGACCCTGCGGGGTGTTGCTTGGTACCAGGGTGAGCCCCCATTTCTCTCCCCAGGGGTGGAGCAGCCCCCGCTGTCCCACCAAGCTCTCATAAGCCCTTCTTTTTGGGGGACAGGTGAGGACAACACCCTCCTGCACACAGACCAGTACAACTGCACCTTCCCTGCACTCATCGCTGACTGGCGCCGGGCGTTCCACGCTGGATCAGCCGGACAGACGGAGCAGCTTCTGCCCTTTGGCTTTGTGCAGGTGTGGGAGGGTGAGAGGCAGGGCCCCCACGATCCTGTGGGGATACCCAGGGGGGCTTCACACACTGGAGGCCACTTCCATGTTGGCAGCAGGGAGAGGATGCTGTAAACACATGGACGCATTTTGCCACGTGCTGAAAATCCCATGCAGGGGCTGCAGTGGCCAGTTTTGGGAAGCTGAGCCACTCCCCCATTTTCCCTGTGACTCCCAGCTGTCCACCTACCGCCGTCGGAGTGCGGACGACAGCTTTGCCCGGCTCCGCTGGCACCAGACAGCCGACCTGGGGGTTGTTCCCAATGCCAGGATGCCCAGCACTTTCATGGCCGTTGCCATGGATCTGGGCGATGAGCACTCTCCCTATGGCAGGTGAGTCCTGGGCTGGGGTGAGGGTGTAGGGATGGAATTTTTGGGTACCAACCCCATCTTCCTCCTCTTCCTCGGCAGTATCCACCCCCGGGACAAGCAGAATGTGGCGCACCGGCTGCTGCTGGGTGCCAGGGCTGTGGCGTACGGGGACAAGGACCTCGTGTTCCAGGGACCGTATCCCACCCGGGCTATCCTGGAGGTGACCAGGGGGCTGCTGAACGTCACCTACAGCCAGGAGCTCATCTGCCGTCAGAGGGATGCACAGGCATTTGAGGTGAGGGGGTGGGAAATCCTCCCCAGAGAGCTGGGAAAAGGAAAGCAACACTGTTAGGGGTTTCTCCCCTCCCCAGGTGTGCTGCTCCAGCCAGGCATCCCCGTGCCAGTGGCTGCCGGCACCGGTGGTGGCCGTGGGGTCCCGCACGGTGACGCTGGCCCTGAGTGGCTGCAGGACGCTGGTGCTGGGCCTGCGCTATGCCTGGGCCGAGTGGCCCTGTGAGTACCAGGCCTGCCCCCTCTACAACCCCCAGGGGCTGCCTGCACCCCCCTTCCTGCTGGACACCCTCCCTGCAGGGAATGCTGCCGGAGGGAGGGAGCTGCTGCTCCTCCCCGCCTCCAGGTTCCCCCTAAATTAGGGAGTTGAGTGAGCTCAGGCCTCTGGCAAAGCACTCAAGGCTCCTGGCACTGCCCCTTCCCAAGCCAGGAAGAGGCTTGGTTACTACCTTATTAATTAAACAACTTTTCAGCTCCTCTTCGGACTCCAGCCAAGGCTACAGGGTCGAGGGAGGGGGAAAAAGCCAATTTACAATTAAATATATGAAAAATGATGTAAGGACAAATTAAATATATGGAAAATGATGTAAGCAGCAAGACACACCAGTGGGAGCTGAGCCCCTCACTGCTGCTCCCTTGCCCATGGAGCTGGTCCTGGGCCCCCGGGCACCCCATTTCTCTGGGCACGGACTGCTGATCCCCAGGGTAGGGTGCTCACAGGATCCAGGGATCAGCTTCCAGCTGCAGGGTGGAGACAGGGAGAGAGGAGCTCTGCCAAAAACCCACAGCTAAACACTAAGGCTGGGCTGCGACTGCCTTCCACCACCCTCTCTTAATAAACAGTTAATAAACCACCTCATTTTATTTCTGGATTGGTTTTTCCTTCAGAGGAGCATTCCTAATCCTCCGTTCTCCACCTCTTGCCATAACAGCAGGGAAATTTGTGTGGAAGAGGCACAGCGTGGCACCCAGCACTTAGAATAAGAGACCTGAGAGGTTCTGCACAAAACACGGATTGTTTAACCCTTTTTGCTGGACAAATGTACATAAGAAGGGAAAGGCCAAGTGCAGGAAGCACAGGTGGGTTCAGCCCCGCTGCTGCAGCACAGCTGTGTCAGAAAAGTGGATCCTGGGATCACAGGATCCCTGCCTGCTGCCTGCTTCTGGGTCAGGCAGATCCAAGCGAGTCCCGTGAGGCTTTTCCCGTCGTTTCCACTCCAGGCTTTGGTTCTAGACAAGGGGGGAAGAGCAGGCAGTTAATTAGCTGGGCGACGGCAGACTAGGATCTGGGCTTGTGCCAGCACCGGGTAACTGGCCCAGGAGCCAGCTGTGCTGGCCCTGGGTTGCCACGGCAACGAGGATGCAGAATCCAGCTCAGTCTGTGTATTTTTTTAACCACAGTTCAGACTCTGTGTTCAGGGCCAGGAACGAAGCCCAGGCCTCTCGGCTCCTACCTGTGGGGCCGGGCTGTCTCACACAGCCTGCAAACCACTTGCCATGGGCACCAGGGGTCCCTGTGAGACCCCAAAGGAGGCATCCAGCTCCCCAAAACCCAAAGTATATGGGAGAGGGAGCAGTGCAGGCCCTGGGAACGCGGCTCTGTCTTGGAACCCAGCTCCATCTCTGCACACAGCCCCACTGTGCCCACCAGTGCCATGTGAACAGGAGAAGGGGGCAGGCATGGCATCCTTGGCATCAGCCTCCCAGGATTTAAAACTCCCAACCCCACTCCCAGCAGGATGAGCTGCCAAAAACAGGGACCCTCCCAGCCCCGCAGTTTGCCCAGAGCTTGGATTTAAGCAGCAATCTCTTGGCTTGCTGTTCCTATAGCAACTCCTGCCCACACCTTGGATCGCAGTAGCATCACATTGTGGATGCCAGAACCCCTTTCAGGATTTGTCAACCCTCACAGTGACCCCCAACTATGCCCCAAACATCTTAAGGTCTTGGCAAAGGATTTTGGGTGGTCCAGCCACATTTCCAGGCTGGGATCTGGCGGTGTGGGAGCCAAGGGAAGAGGGAAGAAGTTGCCTCTACCCAAAAAGCCTACCTAGGGCTGCACCGTTGGAGAGGGCTGTACTGCCTTCGGCCTCGGGGGTGCAAGCTTGGTGTTTGGGCTTGGTGGTCTCCAGCCCAGCCAGCAGCGTCATGAAGTCGATGACCGTATCGATGTCCTCCTTGTTGGCAGTGGCTTCCCTCAGGGCGCTGACAGCATTGAGGCGGCTGAAGGAGGTCAGCTCAGAGATGTTGGCACGGAGGAAGAGAAGGATGACGTTGAGGTCGTTGAGGGGGCAGGTGAGCATCCTGCGACTGAGCAGGTCGAAGGCAGGCAGCATCTCATAGACGGAGAGCAGCCCCTTGTCCCACTGGCAGAGCTGCAGGGCATTGTAGATGACAACGGGGATGAGGAGGACATAGACGCTGCCAACTGAGAGGCTGATGAGCTGGAACACGGAGAAGAAGACCAGCTTGCAAGGGATGAGCGGGGGGATGTGTGGCTCTGCCTGGAGCAGCCCTGTTGTGATGGAGCAGTTGAACTCATCCTGGAAGAAGATGTTAAGGTGCAGAAAGACCAGGTAGAGGCAGGTGGCAGCCAGGAACAGGAGCAGCAGCAGGTTCCGCAGGATGTAGATGAACACCAGGGCATGGGCGTGCTGCTTGCAGCTCAGGTACCGCTCCAGCAACGGGAACTCGAAATACCTCTCCCGGCGGGCCCTGGGGGTAGAGGAACACAGGGGCAGTGAGAGCCACCCCCAAACTGCACCATTTCACCCCAGTCCATCCTGGATGCAGCCGCAACACCACATGGAGGGACTCCAAGGGTCACGGTGACCTGGCCTGGCCTCACCTCTCGTACTCCTCCCAGAATCGCTCCGGCTCGGCACTGGCCTGCTGGACCTTCTTCATGTGTTGCACCAGGCGCACGGAGCGGTTGTAGGATTTATCCAGCTCGTCGATGATGAAGAGGAGGTCGGAGTGCAGGGCGGGGGCAGCGGCGTAACGCCACAGTAGGTACGGCAGGTACATCAGCACCGCCACCACCAGCAGCGAGTAGGGGAAGACCTGGGCAAAGAAGATGAACGGTCACTGAGGATGTGGAGTCGCTCTTGCCGTGGACATCCAGATGGGATGCAGGGGCACCCAGACGTGACTTTGACCCTACCTTGAGAGCCCAGAGGGACTTGGTGACGGCACGTCCCTCGACGTCGAAACCATGGTGGATGAGGGAGTCCCAGCAAGCCGTGTCGGTGTAGGCGGACTGCTTCCCCGTGAAGTTGGTGGGAGAGAAGCAGCTGATCTGGGAGCCTGGGGTGAGGAGGAGGAGGAGAGGAAACCTCAGCCATGGAGGGTGGAGGAGCATTCCACTGCCACAAGCCAATGCCTTACAGGAGAGTAATTACATCTCAGGCATTGCTTCGACTTAAAAAAAGCCTTTTTCGCGGTCATTTGGGAGCTGCTGTGTTTCTAGCAAGGACTTTTCCATCTCTTCCCAAACAGAAACCCTTTGTGTGTCGTGGTGTGTACACAGGGCAGGGAATTAGAGACTGACCAGCCAGAAGCTGGAGTAAAACCAAATCCTCAGGGACAGCAGCTGGATGTTGGCCGAGACCAGATTTAGCCTGAGGTCACAATGCACTATCAACGCATCTCTCCGTGCTGCCGGCACCCTCCTCCTCAGAAACAAGCCCGTGGCACCCAAAGGGCACAAACAGCTGTGGCTGGGCATTGACTTAGTGCTGCTCCTGGGGTTAACACAGCTGTTCCCAGGCTCTCCCATCGTAATGGAATTGTGATCCATTAAAAACCATCAATAAATACCCACGAGGCAGAACAGCTCCTAAAACAGGACTTCCAGGCTGTTCTGCTTCAGATCACGACACCATCAAGAATACGAGGGGTTTGCCACGACAACCAAACCGCCACTGGTGCTTGCCCACGACCCGAAGAACACATTGGAAAAGCCACAACTCACCAGCAGAGAACTCCCGGGCGAAAGCCAGCGAGACGAGGAAGAGGGGCAGCCCCACGGTGACAAACTTCAGCAGGCGATCGCTCGGCAGCTCCAGCCGCAAGCCCTTGGCTCGGGAACTGCTGGGATCTGGGAGCAGAGCATCAGAGAGCATGTACTCAGCAGCCGTGTGTGAGAGGGACATTTTGAAGTGAGGAAAAGGAGATGCTGATGAGGGCTGCCTGAGGTGTGACTGGCTCGAGGAGTGACTTTTGCCGGGCTGAGGTGTCCCTGCTGAGAG
Organism: Corvus moneduloides; assembly: GCF_009650955.1. Lineage (NCBI taxonomy): Eukaryota > Metazoa > Chordata > Aves > Passeriformes > Corvidae > Corvus > Corvus moneduloides. The sequence continues at coordinate 1,638,868 of NC_045500.1, read as the reverse complement.
ACTGCCCGAGCGCTGTGTCCAGTGCTGTGAACGACAGCTCAGACAGGGCGTTAAATCACCTCCTAATTACAGGGGAAGCCTTTTCACAAATAGAAACAGAAAAACCCACCCTAACAGCCGCAGCAGTGAGCTGGGAAGGCAGCTTTCCTCCCTGACAACATTCCTACAGGGCAGCATTCCTGCCCGGCCGCAGCCGCTCCTGGCTCCCCGTGGTTTTACATCCCTCTCTCATCAGCCAACAGATTCCTGGCGCTGCGGCCCGAGGGCACGGGGGTCCCAGCTATTTTCAGCAGGGAGCCAGGGTACTGGGCCCTCCCCCAACAAGAAGCCCCAGCCAGATACACGGTGGGCCCGCAGGGTACAGAAAATCCTTTCCAGCACCCAAACCAGCCAGAGGGGCCAGAGGACATCCTGCTGCCGAGCCCCAAGCTCCTGGGACAGGTCAGGAGATGCCAAATGAGGCAACTTTGAGGCAGAACATCAGCTGCAATTCCCCAGATCATCAATCCCTCCTCTTGCCTCCCTCTCAGGGCACAGGGGGAAGAATCTGACTCCAAAGAAAGCTCCCAAGAGCAAGAGATCCAAATAAATAGAAATAAGGGATGGGGTAATTGAAGGGGCAGTGGGACAGAACAGTTTCCCCCTGCAGCACAGTGCTGAGAAACCCACACCAACGCTGCTGGCAGCACGGAGCAGGGGCAGTCTCAGAGCTGCTCAGCCCAGCCAAGCCAAGGAACTCCCCATGCAGTCTCTCAGCAGAGCAAAAAAAACCCAGAGCCACTGCCAAATTGCACTTTCGATGGATTTTCCAATGAAAGGACTCTCCAAATCTGAGCTAAACAACTCTGGACAGACAAGTGACAGCTCCAAAATCAGGAAGGGGCTGCACCTAAGTCTAGTCAAACCTACACAGGGACTGAGTCCCACCTGGCCAGAGCACAGAGACACACAACACCTTCCCTCGAGGGAACTGGAGCTTTTATTGCCCGGAGACAAGTTCAAAACACAGATCAGGCAAAGCCCAACTTCCACTCATCCTTGTTTGTCTAGAGGCTCTTCAGTGTGTCCAGCTGCTTTCCTGGGCCAGAAGCACGCGTAGGCCCCCACTCTGAATCAGCACCAGCACAGAGACTGCAGGCTTCACCCCACCACCGGCTCCAAGGTGGGCACAGCTGCTGCCACGTGCTGGAGATGCGGAGATACACGGCACCGTTCCAGTCCTGCCTCGTCAGTCCTTAGGGATGTCCAGCTCTAGTTTCCTCAGGGTTTTTTGGAAGAAGAGGGGCGGCTTGCAGACAAAGTCTAAGGGCTGGCCCAGGGGCAGGTGGAGCCGGTGGGCGTGCAGGTGCAGGGGCAGGTGCCGAGCCTTGCTCTGCTCCAGCTTCAGCCTCCTCAGGGTGAGCTCAGGAAGCTTCTGCAGCAAGGATGGAAAATGTTCCCTTCAAAACTGCAGCTTTTCAGCTGAGACTTGAAATCCCCAGCCCATGAGGAGCTGGGGGACACAAGGGGCTGTATCCAGCTCCAGCTGCTCCCCAGTGCAAGACCTGCCTTACCTGGGGTGCCAGTTTGCTCCAGTGTGAGTATTTGTGATCCCCCAGGATGGGACATCCCAAGCCATAGGCCAGGTGAACCCGGATCTGGTGCTTCACCCCTGAGGAGAAAAGGGGAAGAAGAGAAAGGTGACATCCAGCTGTGCCAGGCCTCGGCACCCACCACCCTCAGTGCTGGACAATGCCACGCCAAAATCACTGGCAGCCAGCAAACAGCTTGGCAGTAAAGCATCGCCCCAGCGGGGCTTATTCCCAGAGCTTTGTTCCAAAAAGGATTCCAGTCATGTCTAGCGGTAAGTTCCCCCTTCCAGAGCTGCTGCTGACTGCACAGAGAGTGGATCCAGCCCCGGGACACCCCGGCAGGCCTCACTCACCGGTGATGGGCTGGAGCTCCAGCAGCGAGCAGGCAGAGGCGCTGGCCAGCCGGCGGTACCGAGTCACCGCGCTCTCGGCATTCCGGTTCTTGCGGATTTTCATCACCTTCCCATCCTCCAGACGCAGGCGGTAGTTGGGAGCCAGCGTCATCTGAAGGGTGGAGAGAGGGGGAGTTGGGGGACGCAGGAGGGATGCTGGGGTTGCCTGGCCAGAATGGCAGCTGAGGGAACACGGGACTCACCTTGTAGTGGGACTGGTGGCTCTGCACCTCCTTTTCCACGATGGGGATCTCCACAGTGCCCTCAACAGGGTCCGGGCCCCCCAGGACAATTGCCCTGGAAAGGGAAAGCAGAGGTCTGTGGGGTGTCACTCACAGGATGGGAACCCCCCCTGCCCCCAGCTCCTCTCTCACGACCCAGTCTCATAAAATGGTGCTGAAGGAGGAAGATAAGCAACACCCCCTACTTCCACAAAGCCCCCACACCCCAGGGATTGTCCCCTCCTTTTTCAAACCCCCTTCACAGCCCCTTCTTCACTCAAACCTTTCCTACCAGTAGATCTTCTCCACCTGACGGGTTTTGAAGAGCAGACGGATCTTCTCCGCTGCCTCCTTGCTCCGTGCCAGCACCATCACACCCGTGGTCTCCTTGTCCAAGCGGTGGCAGAGGTGGAGGGGGTCAGCTTTCATGTTCTCCAGCATCTTGGCCAAAATGGGCAGCACATCAGCAATGCAGTTCTTGATTCCGGGGCCACCTGTGTGACCCAGGGCAGCAAGGAGTCTCAACTCTCGTACTCCCCCCTAAATCACCCCAAAATGTGAGGGGAAGGCCGAGATCTGACAGTGACCAAGCCCCTGGAACCCTCCCTGGGAAGGGAAACCCCAGCACAGGAAGGACAGAGACAGAGGATCCCTGTCAGCACCAGGGAACCATTTCCATTCCCCACTCCCCCTCACCATGCACAGGCAGCCCGTAGGGTTTGTCTATCACCACAATCTCCTCATTCTGGTAGAGAGTTCTCTGCTTAAGGATCTTGGCCAGGACATTGGGGTGAACCTGCTGCAGCTGCTGGCTCAGTGCAGCGAGTTCCCGGAGCCATCGCTGCGTCGGGTCCTTGGGGATCTGAGGAGACAACAGGACACCAGCAGTGGTGGACAAACAGCTCCTGGCTTCCACACAAACTGCACTGTGACCTGCAGCAGCCTGCTCGCCTCCCATGTGCTCCTGCTCCGTGACTGAGGGACGGCGTGGAATCCAGAGGGATTGGGACAAGCTCAGTCAGTGGCCTTGGGGAACCTCATGAGGCGTAACAAGGCCGAGGGCAGGTGCTGCACCTGGGTCGGGGTAACCCCCAGGATCAATCCAGGCTGGGGATGGAGGGATGGGGAGCAGCTCTGGCAGAAGCACTTGGGGTGCTGGTGGGTGAGAGCTGGACAAGCCCTGGCCCAGAACCGCCCCTGTGCTGGGCTGAGCCCCCAGCGTGGGCAGCAGGGAGGGGGGGGATTCTGCCCCTCTGCCCCGCTCAGCTGAGACCCCACCTGCAGAGCTGCCTCCAGCTCGAGGGTCCCAGCACAGGAAGGACCTGGAGCTGCTGGAGCCAGGCCAGAGGAGGCACCAGGATGATCAGAGGGCCAGAGCCCCTGTGCTCTGGAGCCAGCTGGGAGAGCTGGGGGTGCTCACCTGGAGAGGAGAAGGATCCAGGGAGAGCTCAGAGCCCCTTGCAGGGCCTAAGGGGGCTCCAGGAGAGCTGGAGAGGGACTGGGGACAGGGGCTGGAGTGACAGGATAAGGGGGAATGGCTTCACACCGACAAAAGATAGAGTTAGATGGGATATTTGGAATAAATTCTTCCCTGTGAGGGTGGTGAGGCCCTGGCACAGGGTGCCCAGAGCAGCTGTGGCTGCCCCATCCCTGGCAGTGCCCTAGACCAGGCTGGACGGGGCTTGGAGCAACCTGGTCTGGGGGAAGGTGTCCCTGGCCATGGTAGCGGGTAGCACTGGATGTTTTTTCTCGTCCCATCCCACCCGATCCCTCTCACCCGCGAACCCCGCTCCCCATGGCCGCCCGCGCTGTGCACGCCGGGAGTTGTAGTCCGAGGGCCCTGGGCCCAGCAGCCCGCCCTCCGCTCACCTCTCGCTGTTGCTCCTCGCTCCTCCGCAGCCGCTCCGCCAGCTCCTCCGCCCGCAGAGCCGCCGTCACCCGCCCGCTCCCGCAGACACCACGCACCGCCCGGGCCAGCCCCGCGCCGCTCCGCCAACAGCGCCTCGTCGCGCCACCGGCCGCCGCCATCTTCTGCCTCCTTCTCCGCGTCCCTGTGCCGGCCAATGGCGGCGCCGCGGGTGCGGCACCACGGAGCGCCTGTCCAATGGGAAGGCGCCGCCAGCTGAGCGACAGCGGCGCTGGCCAATAGTGGCGTGCGGGGGTGTTTAAACGGCGGCGGCGGTTGGGGGGCACAACGGAGCAGCGGGAGCGGCGCGGCCGGGCCGGGCCTGAGGTACCGGGGAGCGGGGGAAGGGGGGTCCCAGCCCAGTATAGCCTCAGCCACCCCCCCAGTGCTGCCTCACTGCGCGCTGAGGGCGCTGAGCCCCCTCCCATTCCCCCCAGAACACAACACCGTTATACCGGATTTCTAGAGATTTATAAAAAATAGCACCCAAAAAAAGCTTTTTTTTTTTCAATAACAGTAATACAAAAAAAGGGTGAAGCGTCAGCTGCCCCCATGCCGAGGTGCCCCGTCACTCGGTGTCCATACAGATCCTCTTGGGCAGCTGCTCGGGGGCTCCGCTGCTGCCCCGCTTGCCCTCGGGGGGCTCCCCGGCCCAATCCCCCGGCCCCTGGGGCGGGTCGATGCGGCCCCTCCGCACGAAGTGCTCGATCCGGGCCTCCAGCCCCTCGCATCTGGGCCGGGCCAGCAGGGGCTTGTAGGTGCGGGCTTGGACCCCTTCCACGAAGCCGCTGATCTGGCTGTGGAGTGGGGGCTGCAGTTCTCCCCAGGGTACCAGGCTGCTCCCTGGACCTGTGACATCATGGAAAAAAACAGTTTAATTACCCCTTCCTTCTTTTCTTTTTTTTTAAACCAGTTAATCCCCTGTAATTCACAGAGTCCCATAATGGTTGTGTTGGAACGGACCTTAAAGCTTATCTCGTTCCACCCCCTGCCATGGGCAGGGACACCTTCCACTATCCCAGGTGGCTCCAAGCCCTGTCCAGCCTGGTTTTCAACACTTCAGGGATGGGCGCAGCAGCATGTGGAGCCAAGTCTTCCTACACCTCTGGGAAATAAATCCAGGGTCTCCTACAGATGACGGTGGCTTCAGTCAGGCAATCCTGCCATGGCAGAGCTGCGAGTGCCTCTGAGGACCCAAGCAGATGCCATGGATTCCATTAATAAAACAGGGGCAGCCACAGCTGCTCTGGGCACCCTGTGCCAGGGCCTCCCCACCCTCACAGGGAAGAATTATTCCCAATATCCTAACTAACCCTGCCCGGTCAGTGTGCATTCCAAGGTATTCCCCCCAGACTCCCTCTACCTTTTCTGGTGGCCATGGGAGCAGCATCCAGCCCTGCCAACATGTCCCGGAGCACGTGGGTTTTGACAGCGTGGCTGGCCCAGAGCTGCTGCAAGTGTGTCACGTTGAAGCCCTGCACCTCTGGGTCGTAGAGCCACTGCAGGTCTGGGAACTCGCAGTCGTACAGGACCAGGGGGAACTCAACCGCCATGCTGGGGACAAGGACAGGAGGTGGAACCTCAAAAAGGCTCAAGAACAATGGATCTGCCAAAACCAGCCCTGACCTTCACAGAATTTACTTTCTGAATAAAAAGTGACTTAGTTTTCACCAGATACCAAGGACTACAGCTATCAAAGCTTTGCTCAAGAGCAAGAAAACAGAGATCCTTGTGGATACATTCCAGTGAGGCCACTGGCAGCCTGTTCCCACGCGTTAGACTGCTTCACGTGCTGGCAGGGACACGGCCTGCCAGCGGCACTCCAGGCACAGCTGTTGCACTGAAGAGCAGCCCATTGGGTTTTCCAGACCAGTCCCTACCTGTACTGCGGTTTCCGGGGGTTCTTCTCCACGTCCAGCAGCTCGTCAATGACGTCCGGGCTCTCCATGCCCTGGCCAATGAGGAAGAGCACGGCCATCATGCAGCGGACTTGGTGGTACAGGAATGCCTGTCCCGTCACCTCGAACTGGCACAGCCGGAAGGGATCCCATGGCCCGGCTTCTCCTCCCCTGTCCACCCATGTCACTCTGGCGTTGAGGATCGTCCTCTGGAAGTTGAGCACCCCGTTGGCCACGTCCATCTTGCAGAGGTTGCGGAAGTCGTGGGTGCCCACGTAGCGCTGGGCCGCGGTGTCCATGAGGGCCACGTCCAGCTGGGCGCAGGGGAAGAAGTACCGGTAGGTCCGGCTCAGGCAGCTGAAGCGGGCGCTGAACTCTGGCTCCACGGGGGCCCAGGCCAGCACCCGGATGTCAGGTGGCAGCACCCTGTTCAGGATGTGGGTGTAGCGGAGCTCCTCCTGCTGCCCCTCACCCGTGTGGCCGTTGAGCTGCTGCCCCTCCGGCAGGCTGGAGCGGAGATCCAGGGAGATCACCTGCAGAAATGAGGAAAGCCAGGATTAGAGCGCAGATGGATGGGCGCAGCAGCATGCTGAGCCAAGTCTTCCTACACCTCTGGGAAATAAATCCAGGATCTCCTACAGATGAAGGTGGCTTCAGTCAGGCAATCCTGCCATGGCAGAGCTGCGAGTGCCTCTGAGGACCCGAGCAGATGCCATGGATTCCATTAATAAAACAGGGAAAGTTGCAGGCTGCCTACGTAGCACGGTCTCAGAATGGCTTCAGCTTTAGTCACTGGGTTAGAATGTGCTCTTTTTTTTTCCAAGCTGGAGGTGATGACTTGAAGGCAGTAACAGCCTGGCTGACTGGGAAGCCTGGTGTGGGAACAAGTTCATTCCCACCGTGGGTGCTGTGTGCTGAAGTGGCGCAAGAGAAGGCACCAAATGCCCTGATTCCGTGTAGCTCATCCTATGAAGGAGAGCAGAGCAGCCATTTGAAGCTAAACCTTTGCCAGCTTTGCTTTCTATGCTGGGATGGGAGGAAGGAGACCCAGCCCTATGGTGAAGCCGCCAGGGTTGCGCTCTCCCCAATGTCTCAGGCAGCCGGATGGCTCCATGCCCACTGAGCAGGCCAGCCTGCTTCCCTCCCTCCAGCTCCCACTCCCACACTCCCTTCCGCTGGCTGCAGCTCCCCTCAGACCCTTCTGTGCAGGAATTCAGCTGCCTGATGCTGCAGAAAGTGGGCCAGTTCCTGGGGATTTTGGGTTTTTGTAGGGCTGACAAGTTAAATCAGCTGAGAGGGCCCTGCAAAGGGCAGGGCATCACCAAGCTATTGGAGAATCTGCAGCCTAAAACACGTTTTATCCTTCCAAAACAGGGTCCTGGAAAACAACTTCAACTGATATGGGGGGAAAATGGCACTAAAAAGGCTTCAAATGTCTGAAATCACCATTCCACATGCAGGAAGCCATTGCCAGGTTCAGTTCCAGGGTTAGGAGCTGATGGCTTTTAAAGAGCAAATTCAAGCTGTGATCCCATCAGATCTCCATCCCACCCAGGAAAACCCACAGGAACTCCCATGGAGATGCTGACCTGCCCGAAGGCACTGACACCCTTGTCCGTGCGCCCACAGCGGTGGTAGTTGGATGTCTGTCTGTCGTCCACCAGCCGCGTCTTCTTCAGGGCTTCAAAGAGCTTCTCCTCGATGGTGTTGGGGGTGTTCTCCTGGCTGGCAAAGCCCTGGTAGCCCCAGCCCAGGTATGCGATGCGCAGTGCCACGTGTCTGCGGCTGTGGGCGCTGAAATCGAAGGGCCGTTGTTGGCGTTTCCTGGCTTTCCCAGGGGCTGGAGGAGCCTCTCTCCTCCCAGCACCCTCGTTGTCCTCCCGGAGCTTCTCCTGCAGCCGCTTCACCTCCACTTCCAGCTCCTGCACCCTCCTCAGGAGCTGCTCATGGTCAGTAGCTGAGCTCTCCTCAGCCATAGCTGCCACCTGTTGCTGGTGGATCCTTAGGGTCTGCAGGGAAAGAAAAAATTACGCATTTGCATTTTTATGTGGTTTTTATTAGATCTCTAGGCTTGTTCTGCAAAACAACTGTTACCAACAGAGACAGTATATATATATTGTTTGAGCCCCTTAGTGTTCCCAGGGGAGCACAGACAGGGCCACTGGGGCTTAGCTCGGGCAGCTTCATCTCGCTCAGATCTCTTTTTTTGGACTCTTCAATCACTCCTCTTCCCCCAGCTGATGGGATCTGCTCCGTCAGCAGCAGCACGTTCCCGGCGAGCCATCACGGAGCCCTTCTCACTTTCACACCTGCATCCCCGCTGCAGACAGCGTGCTGATGGCTGCCACTCATCCCACCCTACCATCTGCTCCCACTGTTCCCAGCGGCACCGGCAACACTTGTGGCTTTTCAAATCCCCCTAAAGAGATCCTAAACCTGTGCTGAGAGTGGAATCCGTGTCTGGATCCCTTTTTGTCACAGGCCTGGAGGTTTACTATCACCAGACTCATAAATGAGCATCTAAACACACTGCACTGAGCCCTTCCCTCCTCTGGAAGTAAAACACCCTCTTGGATGTCTCTCGATTAAATTATGACTAGATATTGTGGGTTTAGAAGCAGAGGTACAAGGAAAAACCATTAAATCTCTTGCCCAGTGTGTGGAACCTGCCCTGTGTTTTTTCTATCAGGACTTCATTTATCATATAATTAATTCTAGTGTACTTTTCTGGCAGGAATTTAGGGGTTGTGTTTGTCACTGTAGGGAAGAGCCTTCTGCTGGCAGCAGGAGGTTTAGCAGTGCCCTGAGGACACCCCCAACCTAAATCAACACCCCTGAATCCAAAAACTTGAGTCTTAGAGCCCTTTTGACATCTTTAGCCAGCCTGAATGTGCTGCAATAAATTAACCCTGGTTTCTTTTTCTGCAGAATCCATCCAGTTTGGTGGGAATCATGGAGAATGTGCTAGGAGCAGAGGGTGAGGAGCAGCTGGCAGATGATCTGAGCCAGCTGAGCACCTGGCAGGGAGGCAGCGAGGGGCCCTCACGTTCCCATGATGATCCCTATGCCCAGGCATCCATCGTTATTCGCGCCCTTCCTGGGGATGAGAGGGAAACCAGGAGGCTGGTGATGAAGAGGAAGGTGCTGAGACACAGACCCGATGGAAGCGTGGAGGTCTCCGATGAGTCACCGACGGACATCGAGCCAGATAACAATGCTGAGTCATCGAGCCCGCTGCATTCCAGGACTTTTTTCGATGACACCATCTCCGAAGGGGAGCTAGAGACCAGCAGTGGCTGCTTGGAGGAGTACCTGCACTATGATGATGATTGCTGGCTCCTTGAGGACAGACCCTGCTCTCTCCTCAGGGATTTTGGAAGCGACACTATATCCGAGCACCCCATTCCAGGGGGATCACCCACATCCTACATTGTTGCACAGGTTGATAAAATGAAGAGAACTGACCCAGCGGCCAAACTTAGACAATATAAAAAAGACTGGGAGAGATTCAGCTTTCCCGGGGAGGATTCCCATCAGGAGCTGCGCTGGGCCGTGCGGAGGCGGATGCTCCAGCCAGGGCCGCCGCCCCGGCCACAGAGGCGCATGGTCCCCAACAAGTACGTGGTGCCCACGCTGAAGAAGCGCGAGTCCCTGCGCTTCAACGTGCGCCGGGACCTGGCCCGCTGCCTCATCCCCCGCCGGTACACCTCCTCCTAGAGCCCCAGCCCTGCTGCTTTCTCCTCCTCAACATCCTCCATAGTCTGGAAAATCCCCCAGTGCGCTTCAGGCAGGTTAAGTTTTGCTGTGGAGGAGGTTTTCTTTACAACATCTCGGCGATATCTTTTTTCTTAATAAAGCATCTGTAAAAGTTTCTTATTGTTCTGTGGGTTCATTAGAAACACTGCAGGCAACATCCATTATTCCAGACTTAACTCTGCATCACCTAACTCTGCTCCCTTTGCCTTATTTTACTTCATCTTTAAAATAGAGGAGCTTTAGGATGGAAGCAAGGTATTATTAGCACTAGAAGTACTGTTATTACTATTATTAGCGTTAATTTTTTCCCAGATATGGGAGTGGACTGAAAAGGCTGCAGTTCTGATGCAGGAAAGGGTCCCCAAAAGCTCAGTGGGGTGGCTGGAAAAGGGGGTGAGATGATGGGAAGCATGTGACAGCTGCAGCCTGGAGTCCTGTGTCCAGCTTCCCCTGAACATGATCCCAGATGGGGGACACACAAGCTTGAGGACCCGGCTGTCACCCCACATTGCAGGGGTTCTGGCATCCCAGGGACCTTCCAGGCTCTCCAGCACCCTGTGGATCCCCATCCATCTGTGAAGGGGTCTTTGCCCCCAGAACCCTTGAAACCCTCTCCAAACCCTATGGGGTACAGCACCCCAACCCTACAGTTTCCCTGCTCCTTCAACACCCAAGGGCCCCTTCCCTCCCCTCTCAAACCCTGCCGGGGTCCCTGTCTGCAGCAGGGGCCTCTCCCTCCTCCATGGTCCTGTCCCCAGCTCCCCAGGGCTTCCCAACGCCCTATGCGGCAGGCTCTGTCTCCCAGGAACCTCCCAAAACCTCATGGGGACGAGTGTTGGCACTCTATGGAGTCCCTGTGTGCAGCAGGGGACCCTCCCCGCCCTTATGAGGTGCCTGTGCCCAGCACCCCAAGAACGCCCACCCTACCGCAAGGCTCCCGGCTCCCCCGGCTCCCCGGGCCGTCCCCGCTCCCGCCGCTGCCCGTGCCGGATGTTCCCGCCCCATCCGGCGCTCCGGCACTGTGGGACGGCTCCATGGCGGGGGCGGAGCGCGGGCTCGGCGGGCTCGGCCCGGCGGGCACCGGCAGCGGCCCCGGCCCGGGCTGTCTCTGGCACGGGGCCGCGCTGCGCCGCTCGGCCGCCCGCTGGCCCGGGCTGCGCTGCCCCGAGCGGCCCGGCCGGGGCACGGCCCGCGGGCTCGGCCTGCTCCCCGCGCCCCCCGCACCGCCCGCGCCGCGGGCCGAGGCGGAGGACGAGGAGAGAGGTGGGTCCCGGAGGCCGCCGGGGATGTCGGTGTCAGCCCGCGCTCGGAGCCCCGCCGAGCACGGAGCGACCCCCGCGGGGTCCCGAGGGAGGGGCGGCCGCTGCCCCCCGGCGTGCGGTGGAGGGGGTGGAGAGAGAAGGTGATTCTCATTACAAGGCTTTTGGTGTAAACTAAAACACAAGAAGTTCCACCTCAGCGTGAGGAAGAACTTCTTGACATGGAGAGCGGCAGAGCGCTGGGACAGGCTGCCCAGGGCGGTCCTGGATTCTCCCTCTTTAGAGACCTTCCAGACCTACAGGAACACGTTCCTGTGTCCCTGCTCCAGTTGACCCTGCCTTAGCAGGGGGTTTGGACTGGATCATTACCAGAGATCCCTTCCAACCCTAATGATTCTGTGATTCCATTTGTTTTATTTACGGAGTTGCTGCCTTTCCCAGTGCCGCTGGCGGAGCTCTCACTGATGAACAAGTTGATCCACACATCCCTGGTGGAGTCCCAGCAGCACGTAGAGATCCTGCAGCGGGACCCCAGCTCCCCACTCTTTTCCATCAAGACCTTCGAGGAGCTGCCCCTGTGAGTTGCCACAGCCTCCAGCCCCACCAGGCTCCAGTGCTGCCAGCCCCCTTCACATGGGCACTTGGGATGCTTTGTTTCCACAGGAAGAAGGAGCTCTTGCAGGGGGTTTATATGATGGGCTTCAACAGACCATCCAAAATCCAGGAGCAGGCTCTGCCACTCATGCTGGCATACCCGTGAGTAGGCAGAGATCCCCAGCATCTCGGCACTGTGGTGCCAAGCAGGAACGCCCCGACCCCTGCACTCCACTAAGCTGCTTTTACCTTGCAGGCCCCAAAATCTGATTGCCCAGAGCCAGTCAGGGACAGGGAAAACAGCAGCTTTTGTCTTGGCCATGTTGAGCAGAGCCAGTGCCAACGAGAAATACCCACAGGTAACACAGGACAGGGAGAGCTGCTGCAGGAGGGGTTGGCCCAAGCACCCAGGACACTTCTAGGGGCAGAGCTTTGGGCTTTGTCTCCATTCCTGTGTGACTTTACCTGCTGGAGTGGGATGATAAACCACCAGGGCCCATGACAGTGGCAGGTACAACCAAAAGCACGATGCCCACCTCAGGGAGGTGCTTTGACTTGCCAGAGTGGATCAATCCAGGCTATCCTGGAATTGAAGTTTTGAGGAGCAGCTGCAGACACTGCTGGTTTCTGGTGGTCAGGTACTCCTAGTCCCCTCTCTGGGTGCAGAACCAGTTTGTTGGCTGTTTCCAGCCATGTAAGATCTCCTCTTCTATGTATGAGTGGTGTGACTGAACTAGGGCATGGGAACGAGCTGCACCACGCTTCTGAGAGAGGAATTTCCTCCTCAAAAATAGAGGCAGCAGCTTCTTTCTGCCGCTTTGGCTGGAGCTGGGAACACAGCCCAGCTCTTGAACCTCCAGCTGCCCTGTCCCCTGCGCCTCAGTGCTGTGGGATGCTGTTGTGCTGCTCTTGCTGTCCCTGCCCAGCGTGCCCCATCCCTGACCTGACAGCTCCTTTCTGCTCTCCTGCCAGTGCCTCTGCCTGGCTCCCACCTACGAGCTGGCTCTGCAGATCGGGCAGGTGGTCCGGACCATTGGGAAATTCTGCACAGACATCAAGGTGAACTACGCTGTCCGGGGAAACCGAGGTGAGTCCAGCCCAGCACAGCTCCAGAAACGGGGAGGGAGCACAGGGATCCCCTCTTAGAGCCTGGAGCTACCAGCGACCACCCAGACCTCCATGAAGGGCAATGAAGTAATGTCTGTCCCCCTCTCCTGCTGAGGAGGCTTTTCCACCATCACTGGCTGCTTGCAGACTCCCTTTTCCCATGTGGGGCTGGTTCCCACACCCCAAGGCTGTAGGGAAGTGTCATGATGAGCCCTCGAAGGCATCACTGAGCAGCCAGAGTCTGAGCAAGCCAAGGGAAAACTCAGAGCACCAGAGAGCTCCATGTCTGGGGGCAGCCAAATGCCTTTTCCCCCCTTGCAGTTCTGAAGGGCACAGTGCTGGAGGAGCAGATCATCATCGGAACGCCGGGCACCACACTGGACTGGTGCTTCAAACAACGCATCCTGGACCTGACCAAGATCTCCTTGTTCGTGCTTGATGAGGCTGACATCATGATCGACACGCAGGGCCTCTCCTGTCAGAGCATCCGCATCCACAGGTGAGGAATCCTGAGGGCTGGTGTCCTGCTTCCCTGCTTTCTCCTCTCTTCTTCCTAATATCTAAACGTGTTTTCTTTCAGTGTGAAGCCATTCCGCCCTTTTCCTATCACTCCAGAGTCTTGTAAAAAGTCCCTCTCCATCTTTCTTGTCAGTGCTCTTGGCTTCCCTTTCCATTGAAGGCAACACAAAATCAGCTTAAATTAGGGTTAATGGGCAGCAGCTGCTCTCTGGGGCTGACAGAGCTTTTTCCCTGCCCCAGGGCTCTTCCCAAGAGCTGCCAAGTGCTGCTGTTCTCAGCCACTTACAAGGAACCTGTGCGGGCCTTTGCGGAGCGGATCATCCCCGACCCCATCGTGATCAAGCTCCGTGAGGAGGAGCTCACCCTGAGCAACATCAGGCAGTACTTCATGGTGTGCCAGAGCTCAGAAGAGCAGTACAGGGCCCTCTGCAACCTCTACGGCAGCTTCACCATTGGTCAGGTCATGATCTTCTGCCAGGTAAGGCCCCTGTCTGGGAGAGCCCTGCACTGCCCCTCTCCCGTTGGGAATTGCAGGAATGGGTCATTTTACAGTGTGGGCACAGTGGGCTCCTCCCAAGACCCCCAAAACAAAGGAGCAGACCCCAGAGGAGTGTTGAAAACTGCCATGAGCTCCCTCCAAAGGGGCAGGGGACTCTGGAGGGGGAACTGTTGGCCTCAGCCTCTCCCCATGTGTCCAGACCCGGAGGCTTGCAGACTGGCTGTCGGGGAAGATGAGCTGGGATGGGCACCAAGTGGCCATCCTGACGGCCGAGCTGACAGTGGTCCAGCGGGCCAGCGTCATCCAGCGCTTCCGTGAGGGCAAGGAGAAGGTCCTCATTGCCACCAACGTCTGTGCCAGAGGTATCCCGGGAAACCCAGCACCCGCCGATGGCCCAAAATGCGCCAGGCCTGCTGCTCTTCCCTGTGGGCTTGAGCAGCGGATCCTGTGGGACAAGGTGTCCCAAGAGGATCCTTCCCTCCCTTCCAGGGATTGATGTGCAGCAGGTCACCACCGTGGTGAACTTCGGCCTCCCCGTGGATCAGGATGGCGAGCCGGATTTCGAGACCTACCTGCACCGCATCGGGAGGGCCGGACGCTTCGGGCACCGCGGCATCGCCTTCAGCGTGGTGGAGAGAGAGACCGTGGAGCTCGTGCACAAGATAGAGGAGTATTTCCGTGAGTATCCACATGGACCCACCGCTCAGGGAGGCAGGGTTGGGACTGCGATCCCCCTCCAGCTCTTCTTCTATTCACAAATGGACCTTGTCAGGCTGCTCCTCTCCCCAGGGCTCATCTCACTGGGAACAGACGACAGATGCAGCTTTTAGGGTGATTTTTGCTCCCCAGCAGGCACATTTCCCAAGAAACAGCCCTAGAGGTTGTGTGCAGCTTGCAAGGGACATTACCAGTACCCAGGATGTCTCAGCACCTTCTTTTTTCCCTCCTTCAGGCATTTTTTCTGCCTTTCCTTTCAAGCCCTTGTCCCAGGGCACCTGGTGCCCCGGCTCAGCTGAGCCCTGGCTGTCGGAGAGGAGATGGCAGCTGTGGAAATCTTTCCTGAGTGGAAATTGATTGTCACTTGTCAACATCAAGAGGATTTTCATGGGATTTGCCAGCTGCTGTGGCTGCACCAATGGCATTTTGAATCCCAGTGCCTGTTTTCCCTGTGATTTTTAGAGGAAAGAAGGTTATAGAAACCTTCTGATGGGCAGGAAGCCCTTCCTCAGCTCCAGTCTCAGAGCCACTCAACCCTCTTGGTTCTTTTAAATGTCCACCTGTCATTGGAACGTGGGGTGAGCCTGAGGCAAACACCAGGCAGAGAAGACACGGGCCACAAAGTCCGGCAAAGATTGTTGCCCTGCAGTAGAAGAAATGAGCACCTGGAACAACTGGCATGTGGATGAGTCCAACCACAGCCATGGCCAGAAGGAGCCAGTGTGAGGATGAACTTGAGGATACGAACCTTCCCTGTCCTGCGTGGCTCTGGAGGTGGGAGCGGGGAGCGGGAGCACATCCAGAGGCTGAGCTCTGCACGCTGCTGCTGTGGGGCTGCTGCTTGCGCTTGCTGCCGTGCCTTGGCTCTGCCCTGATACAGTTCCCCTCCCGCTTTCTCCCAGTTGATTTCCCCACTGATCCAGTTCCCCCTGCACTTCCTCACAGTTGATTTCCCTGCAGAGGGAAATGCTGCAGCGAGCACTCCGGGAGCTTCCCAGCTGGCGTGGGGCACTCAGGTGGCACAGGGAATGAGCTCTGCGCTCACCTGCCAACAACTGCTCTTTCCTTCCTACAGAGACCACGATCAAGCAGCTGGATCCATATGACATGGACGAGCTGGAGAAGCTTGCAGCTGAGTGAGGAGCAGGGATTCGTTCTTCCAAATCCAAGTTCTAGTTCTAAACAGGAGGAAAAGTTACAGGGGAAGACTTCCCGGTTCTCTTGTATCCTCCTGAAGCTGTTGAGTTTTGTTGTGTTGCCTGAGGAGAGGCTGGAGCGAACCTCGTCTCGCTAGATGGCAGCAGGAATCCACTGCTGCCATCCCAAATCCCAGGGCGAAACCCAAGTGTTCAGAGTCCCGGCAGTGCAGGAGAGAGGTTGGACCCCCGGGGGTCCGAAATCCAAGTGTTTGGGGTCCCATCGGTGGGGGAGAGAGGTTGGACCCCAGGGGCCTGAAATCCAAGTGTTCGGGGTCCCGCAGTGTGAGGACAGAAGTTGGACTCCAGGGACAGGGCTGTGTTTGTGCCTTTGTTAATCTTTAATAAATGGAATTGTTTGTAATCACCAGGGTGTCTCCTTCTTTACCAAATCATCTGAAGTGTATCAACATTGCAGGAGGGCTTTGATTAGGTCAGTGTTGGCAATGGTGTCACTTGCCGGCTTGGCTACTGCCCCCTGCTCTCCTCATCCAAATTTCTTCCCAAACCTGACCTGAACGGGCTCAAAAAGTGACCAAAACGTGATGAGAGCACAGCCAGAGGTGGCAGTGGGAGCAGGACCTGGTGGTAGCAGGAGAGGGCCTGGTCCTGGCTCTGCAGCTCCTTCCTGCCAGCTTTAACCCTTTGGGGCATTTCAAGCCCCAAAACCTCTTTGTGGGGATCTCACATTTGATATTAACACTGTGATTTTGGTAACAAGCAATGAATTCTACTTAAAGGATCAGTGAGGGAGATGGGAGATGGCAGGTAGTTTTCCAGCCTTTGCTGAGTGTTCTCTGATCCCCCTCACCACGTGCACCCCCAAATCCCCCCTGGCTCGCTCCAGCCCCCTGGCATTGCGTTACGGCACAGCCGCCCCTATGAATGTTTGATGGTCTGGGGCGTGGCAGACAGTGGGAGATGAAATATCAAACCTCACTCCTTGCCTGGCTTCCCCAGCTCCAAACCCCCTAGCTTTGATCACAGGGGAGTGCCAGTGTTATTTTCCCCTCCTTTAGCCAAAATAATTGTGCTTGGAGGAGAGAACACTCAGGAATTAAATTCCCACGTGGGGGGAATGCGAGGATGCTGCCATTCCCACAGCAAGTGCACCCCTCCTCAGCCCTGAGATTGCAGGGGCCCAGCGGCAGCGGCATCGGGTTCCCCCTGTGCTGTCAGGTTGATAAAAAATTAACAGTTAATCAGGGCCAGGCTTAATTACCTGTGGGTAACCGGAGAGGAGGTCGTGCCAGAGAGCGCAGCCCTGCTTCAGTGTGCTGGCGCTGGCCATGGCGCCATGGAGCGTGGCCGGGCAGCGCCGCCGCCTTGGAGGGGGCCCTGGATCCTGTGCCTGCTGCCGGCGCTGGCGGGGGGTGAGCACCGACCCTTCCCCGCGTGTCCCGGGTGCGGGGCGAGCACCGACCCTTCCCCGCGTGTCCCGGGTGCGGGGTGTGAGCACCGACCCTTCCCCGCGTGTCCCGGGTGCGGGGCGAGCACCGACCCTTCCCCGCGTGTCCCGGGTGCGGGGTGTGAGCACCGACCCTTCCCCGCGTGTCCCGGGCGGGGGGCGAGCACCGACCCTTCCCCGCGTGTCCCGGGTGGGGTGTGAGCACCGACCCTTCCCCGCGTGTCCCGGGTGGGGGGTGAGCACCGACCCTTCCCCGCGTGTCCCGGGTGCGGGGTGTGAGCACCGACCCTTCCCCGCGTGTCCTGGGTGCGGGGCGAGCACCGACCCTTCCCCGCGTGTGCCGGGTGCGGGGCGAGCACCGACCCTTCCCCGCGTGTCCCGGGCGGGGGGCGAGCACCGACCCTTCCCCGCGTGTCCCGGGTGCGGGGTGTGAGCACCGACCCTTCCCCGCGTGTCCCGGGCGGGGGGCGAGCACCGACCCTTCCCCGCGTGTCCCGGGTGCGGGGTGTGAGCACCGACCCTTCCCCGCGTGTGCCGGGTGCGGGGGGTGAGCACCGACCCTTCCCCGCGTGTCCCGGGTGGGGTGTGAGCACCGACCCTTCCCCGCGTGTCCCGGGTGCGGGGCGAGCACCGACCCTTCCCCGCGTGTCCCGGGTGCGGGGTGTGAGCACCGACCCTTCCCCGCGTGTCCCGGGTGCGGGCAGGGTGTGAGCACCGACCCTTCCCCGCGTGTCCCGGGTGGGGTGTGAGCACCGACCCTTCCCCGCGTGTCCCGGGTGCGGGGCGAGCACCGACCCTTCCCCGCGTGTCCCGGGCGGGGGGTGAGCACCGACCCTTCCCCGCGTGTCCCGGGTGCGGGGTGTGAGCACCGACCCTTCCCCGCGTGTCCCGGGTGCGGGCAGGGTGTGAGCACCGACCCTTCCCCGCGTGTCCCGGGTGCGGGGTGTGAGCACCGACCCTTCCCCGCGTGTCCCGGGTGCGGGGGGTGAGCACCGACCCTTCCCCGCGTGTCCCGGGTGCGGGGCGAGCACCGACCCTTCCCCGCGTGTCCCGGGCGGGGGGTGAGCACCGACCCTTCCCCGCGTGTCCCGGGTGCGGGGTGTGAGCACCGACCCTTCCCCGCGTGTCCCGGGTGCGGGCAGGGTGTGAGCACCGACCCTTCCCCGCGTGTCCCGGGCGGGGGCCGAGCCGAGGCCTGACCCGCGCTGCCCGGGGCAGGGCAGCCGCTGGCGGCCGGCGAGGCGGCCTACGAGGAGTGGCGGGCGACGGGCGTGCGAGGCCGGGCGGTGGAGCTGAGCTGTGGGCCGGCGGCCGCAGCCCCGCCGGCCGTGGTCTTCTGGAGCTTCACGCCGCGGGGAGAGGGGCTCCCACGGGCTGTGGCCGTGGGCTCGGGCAGGGAGGTGGCCGTGGCCCCCGGCACGGGGATGCTGGGCCGGGTGACGCTGCGCAACGGGACGCTGGAGCTGCGGGAGCTGCGCGTGGCCGCCCAGGGCCGCTTCCTCTGCCAGGGGCTCTTCCCGGAGCGGGGCCGGCTCCGTGTGGGCTATGCCGCCGTCCTCCTGCGGGTCCTGGGTAAGTCCCTGGCTGTGGCCAACCTGAGGGAGGGCCCTGCTGGCCAGCCGCAGCCAGCATCACACTGCCCTAGATCGCGGTCAGGCCCAGCCCCTTGCCCAGGAGCCAGCAGAGTCGTCCACTTGCCAACAAAACACCCCCCTAGTCAACAAAGGGCTCCACAAGTCAATAAAGCGTAGCACGAGCCAGCGTAGTGCCCCACTAGCCAATGCAGAGTCCCACTAGCCAACATGGTGATTCACTAGCAACTGCAGCACGCCATTCACCAGCAGAGCACCCCACTAGTTAGCAGAGTACCCTACTTGCCAATGTAGTCTGCCACTAGCCAGGAAAGTATCCTACTAGCCAGCATAGCACACTGCTAGCCAATATGGCATCCTACCAGACAAGACAGCTCAATACCAGCCAACATAGCACTCATCAGCCAACCCAGAGCCCCACTAGCCAGCACAGCATGCCATTAGCCAGCAAACCTCCCTTGCCTCCAACTAGTGTAGCCCCTTACTAGCCAACATAGCAACCCACCAGCCACCAACCCACCAGCCACCCTCATTTCCTTGCCCTGGCCACCCAAGCATCCCACCACCCCAAACTGGTCCCAGTAGCTACCCCAGCATGGGTAATGCCCACAGCCTGTAGGTGTCCTCACTAACCATTCTACCGGCTGCTATAGCATCTCACTAGCCAAACAATCCATCTGTGGGAGATGGGCGGGCCCTGGGGCGTTCTGATGTCTGTGGGGGCCGCTCACACTCGGTGCCCCCAGTGCCCGTCTCCAAGCCCTTCGTGCGGCCGACGGCGGCGGCGGCAGCGGAGGGGGCAGCGGTGGCCCTGACGTGCACTGTGCGGGAGGGGACGGAGCCGCTGAGCTTCTCCTGGCAGCACCAGGAGCCCCGGGGGGGTCCCTCAGTGACCCCTGCGGGGCTGGGGGGCTCCAGGGCAGAACTGCAGCTGACACCTGCCAACCGCAGCCACACGGGCTGGTACGTCTGCACCGTGAGCAACGAGGTCAACAACCACACCAGCGACCCCGTCTACCTGGACATCGTCTGTGAGTGCCCAGGGTGCCACCAGCTAGCGGGGCATCTTCGGGGCTGGTGACATCCATGGCATGTCTGTGGCCGCCACAATGTCTCCATGGTTTGTCCATGGCCACTAAGCACCCTGCCACCATGGTATGTCCATAGCTATCATGGAACATCCATGGACATCATGTATCCTGCCACCGTGATGCCTCCATGGCCACCACTATGTCTCTATGGCCACCATGGTATGGCTTGTTGTTGCTTTGATGTGTTCATGGCCATCATACACCCCACCAGCATAATGCCTCTCTGGCCACCATGGCCACTGTGTGTGCTGTCACCACGATGCATCCGTGGCCACTGCGCATCATGGTGTGCTCGCAGCCCCCATGGTGCACCCTTTCTAAGGGGGCTTTGCTGCCCTGCTTGCCATCAGTGGGAGGAAGCCCCAGGGAGGGCTGTGTCCCCTTTGTGGGGATGTCCCTGTCTGAAGGGCCCCGTGTCCCCACAGATGGCCCCGATGAGCCGGCCATCCGTGTGGAGCCCTTCTCCCCCGAACAGGGGGGCTTCTCAGCGGGCGAGCGGGAGGACGTGGTGCTGAGCTGCCTGGCCCCCTCCAACCCCCCCAGCCGCTACGTCTGGCTGCACAACGGTTCCCAGGTGCACATCGGCCAGACCTACGTCATCACTGCCATCGCCCGCGCCCAGGCGGGCACGTACACCTGCCTGGCCGAGAACAGCCACCTCCAGACCCGCACCCAGGCCACCATCGTCCTCACTGTCTACTGTAAGTAACCCCCTGCGCGGGGCCGGTAGGTCCCCACGGGGTGAGATGGACCAGCGCAGCTCCCTGGTGAGGATGTGGGTGTGAGGGGCAGTTTGAGGTGGGGCTGGCAGGAAACCCACACTCTCCCCCAGTGCCGATGGTCTCCTGCAGATCCACCAGCCGGGAGCCCCAGCTGCTCTGCCCTGGCCTCCGGTGACCAGCAGGACGTGGCCCTGCGGTGCCGCTGGCTGGGGGGCTTCCCCCTGGCCCGGCTGCGCTGGGTGGGCCCTCGGGAGGAGGAGGAGGAGGAAGAGGGGTTGATGGGGACCAGTTTTTCCATGGCCACCAGGATCCAGTCAGGGGCAGCCACCAGGAACGGCAGCTCCTTCTCCTGCCTGGCCTCCCACCCCGCACTGCCACAGGGGGCTGCGTGTGGGACCACCCTGTGTGAGTGACAATGGGCCCATCTGTCCCCCAACCCCTTTCTGACCCCCTGGTGCCACAGCACAGCTGCAATGACCCGGTGCCATGGCCACACCACGGGGTGGGCACTCCCGGGTGCTGCTCCCTTTCCTGGGACCTGCAGCATCTCCAGCTCGCTCTAAAACGGGGGACGCTGTGGCACAGCCAGGATTGCCAAACCCTCCACGCCCTGGGAGGGGGGTGTCTCCTTTCCGGGGGTGCTTTGGCGCAGCGTGGCAGTGTCCCCCACCCTGACGCCGCTCCATCCCGCAGGGGTCCCGTCTGGCAGCCCCACCTGCGCGGCAGCGGCCACCAAGGGTGACGAGTACGTGATGCTGCGGTGCCGCTGGGAGGGGGGCACGCCACTCGTCACCCTGCGCTGGCGGGACACTGCGGGCCGGGCCTTGGGCGACCCCGCACCCTCCACCGCCGTGCTGGTGCTGAGCACCGACGGCAGCCTGGGGGGCCGGGAGTTCGTCTGCGTGGCCGCCCACCCGCTGCGGGCCGCTGCCGCCGAGTGCCGCCTGCGGCTGGGTAAGCTGGACCCGTCCCCAGAGCCCCCGCCGCGGTGGGGTGGCACGTCCCTACAGGTACTGTCCCCCCTTGTCGCCGAGTAGAGGTCCCCGAGCTGGAGGCGGAGAGCGAGGTGGCGGTGCTGGAGGGCGGCGAGGCACAGCTCTCGTGCCGGCAGCTTGGCAGCAATGCCGATCTCGGTGCCACCGTGGCTTGGTACGACCCCAAGGAGCGGGAGGTGACACCGGGGCTGGCCAAGTACCGGCTGGAGCAGGGAGAAGCGTGGCTCAACCTCACCGTCCGGGATGCTGAGTGGCCGGGGGACAGTGGGATCTACCGCTGCACCGCCACCAATGCCGTGGGCACTGCCAGCCTCCCCGTCCGCCTCCGCGTGGACCGTGAGTCCTGGGAGGGGCAAGGCTGGGCTGGGAACATCAAGGGTGGGCTGGGGGCATCAAGCCCCTCCTGCCGGGTGCCATCTCGCCGCAGGGTACCCGGCCCCTCCCAACGTCACCATCAGTAAGCTGCGCTACACGCGGGCCCGCACCGAGGTGCGGCTGGAGTGGCGGACGCAGGGCGCCGGCAACCTAACCGGCTTCGTGGTGCAGCGGCGCCAGACCAAGAAGCCCCTCCGGGAGACAGTGAGCCCCTGGGAAACAGCCGCCGGCGACATCGAGCCGCACTCCCGCGACCGGCGCCTGGGGGGGCTGGACCCCGCGGTGCTCTATGCTTTCCGCGTCCTGGCCGTCAACCACCGCACGGCCGGGCACCCCTCCGAGGTGCAGACGCCAGGTGAAGTGGGCAGGGGCTGCTGCTCCGTGGGGGCAGAGCAAGGGTTGAGTGGAGAAGGGCAGCGTTTCCGTCCTGGTGGAGCTGAGGAGCCGAGTGTGAGCAGCCGTCAGCAGGTTTCAGGCACAGGCTCGCACCTTCCCTGGCCTTTCTGGGCTCTGCCCGTCCCTGCTGCCTGCCATATTCCCTCTGCTCTCTTCCAGCCGAGCCTCCCTTCGAGGCCTACCCGGCGGTGACTGGGGCGGCGGTGGCAGGGATGCTGGTGGCCACCGCAGCATCACTCCTGGCCGTGCACTGCATCGCCCGCCACCGGGAGACCCTCCCGCGTGAGTGCCGGGGCCGGGGGGGCTCATCGGGGGCCACAGCTCGTCCCCTGACACCCGCACCTCACACCCATCTGTCTCCCCAGGGCTTCACGACCTGCTCTTCCGCACGTGAGTGCCCAAATCCCTCTGCCCCGCTGCTCCCGTGCCCGGGCACCAGCGAGACCCCGCGCGTGTCCCCAGGGCTGGTCCTGGCGCCCAGGAGCCTGTGGGCACGGCGGAGGATGCTGAAGCAGCCGCAGCCGGGGAGGAGGAAGCAGTGCCAGCACAGGGAGACTCGTCTGCCCCCAGCACGGCAGCAGGGACCGAAGCAGCACCAGCACAGGGAGAGCCCTCTGCCCGCAGCACGGCAGCAGGTACCGCACCCTGGGGCGAGCTGAGGGCTGAGCCACCTGCCCTGCTGAGCCAACACCGACCTGGTGGCACCTGGGCTCCCCCATCCCTTGCAGAGCCGCTCTCGGCAGCACCGAGCACCACTGATGACCCACCAGTTAATGTCACCATCACCGTGACAGCGACACCGTGACCGCTCCGGCTTTTCCTCTTTTATTTCCCTTTCCTCCTCTCCTCCACACCACGGGACGGCAGCACCCACCTGTGCCGCGGCAGGCTGGGAGGCAGCTGGCTCCAAATGTGGCACCCGGAGAAAGCCCCTCCAGCTCAGCCTCAGGCCTGCAGTTACTGCTGGAGCTAAAATAAATATTTAGGCTACAATAAATAGTTTCTCACCGATGGCAGAAAAAAAGCCCGAGGGCCAAAGCACCGCTCTCAGCCCCAGGGCTGGCATCAACTGGGGATGCTGCTTTGGGACTGTGCTGTGTTTTCTGTGGTGCAAAAACAGCCACAAAGCTTTTTGTGGGAAGGGGCCTCATCTTCACCCCAAACTCCCCACTTTCAGGCCAAACCGCAGGTGGTTACAAATAGTGATGGGAGATGGTTTTTCCCTGCGTTGGTGCAAACACGAAGGGAAGCAGGGTCCAAGGAAAGTGTCATGCAGCTCCCAGCTTTCCTGAGTCCTCATCTTCTGGTGTGTGTGGAAACAAGGGCACCTTGAGCCATTTCCTCCTGTATTTGGTTAATAATAACCCATTGGGAAGAATCAAGTGACATGAGCCAATCTTGATCAGTGCCCAGAGTATGAATCCCCACACCAGCCACAAAGCAGCATCGATCCCTTTATCGAACCACCCCCAGAAATACAAACCCTACCCAAAGCCCCTGCAAAACCATCATTTCCAAACACATAACATTCCAAAGGGATATTACAGCTTCTCTGGAAAACAGAGCATCTTTATCTGACACACCCACAGTACAGGGGAGATTTAAGCAAGGTTGTTTAAAACCATGGTTAAATTTCAGTGCTTGGGGAAAATGAAGCAGCCAGAGGTAAATTGCAACCACTCGCCTGCCAATCTCTGTTGGAAAAGGGGAAAGCCTTGCAGCAGGTCCTGCGAAGGGAAAATTCAGGCTGTGAGGACGAGATAAGCAAAAAGGGAGGAGGGAGATCTGTGGTGGTTCCAGGGTACATGGCAGCCAAAGCCCACGGGTGTGTAGAGAACTTTGGAATAAGGCAGCTCTAGCTGGGAGGATGCACAACCCTAAAGAAAAAAAAGGCAAAACAATAAATACAACCACAAATAATGCGACAGAAGAGAAGGCTTTGGGGAGAGCTCACTGTAAGCACTGGTTTGGTTTATTTACTGGGATTAAATTTGGAAAGAAAAAATTGAAACACCCACCCAAGCCCTGCAGTTAAGGTTGCAGCACCTCCATCATGCTGTGTCTGGGACAGGCGGGTTCCTGACAGCTGTGCCCAGGGCTGGTGGGAGCTGCTTCGCCATGACTGGTTTCATTTCAGAGCTATCCAAGCTGTTAGTAATCCCTCAAACCAAGAGCTGAACTGGATTTTGTCTTCTGTGAGTGGGAAAGAGAGACAGGCTGGATTTCCACCTGTACTTCTGCAGATCTAAGGGTTATTGAGCACCTAAAGACACAGTCACTGACTCAAGTTCTGCTTCAAGCTGCACAGGAGAGACTCAACCGAGGCTCATTTTTCTTATTGATCTTCTTATTTCCTCATTGGGATCTTCCCAGGGAAACCAAAAGAGGCCAGGAGGTGTTCATGGAAAGGAGGGTTGAAGTACCATGTCACTGAGCTGCCAGGGAGGTGGCAGCTGTTGGTCATTTCAGACCTGCTTAAATCCCTCTCTTGGGCTCCTTGGAAGCGCCTGTCCCACTGGTAAATTGCCACAGAAACCCACTCCACATTTCCCATCCTCATTCTTTATATTATTACAATTCTTTTTTTATACACATAACCAGGCTAGTTTTGTGGTGTGTGGGGGAAGAAAAAAAAAAACCCAACAAAAAAGGGATTTCAAGGCATAAATAATATAAAAAGGCAACCATTTTGAAACCAAGATACATTCATATGACACTACTACAAAAAATAAATAGTGACTCTCTCTGTTATAATTAACATCCCCCCGTGACTCCCTTTCAGCGATGCTGCGGTGCAGTTCCTGGCGTTAAGTGGGGACAACGGTCGCTTCCTCAGGTTTCCCGCAGCTGGAGCTGACAAAGGTCCCCAGAACCATTTAGGGTGACTCCGGATGAACTCCATCCTGGTTTTTCCTTACAGTCCTTGGAAACAGGCTGAAGAATGAGGGGACTCCAACTCAAAATGTGGTTCGATGTTTCCGAGTGCACGCAGCTGCCGCCTGCAAAGCAAGAGCAGGGCGGGTGGTTGTGTCGGGTTTTTCAGGAGATTTTCTGTCAGCTTAACAGACCCACATACCCCAAAAACTCTTAATTCCAGTGGGTGATGCTCTTCGGGCTCAGGCTCATTCCCACCATGCCAGGGAAAAGCACAGGGCTCTATCCCAGCACAGCCCCCGTATCGAACAGCTCACACCGAGGAGCTCAGCCCAGCTCCCTCCCCGAGCCTGTTCCTGCCTCCAGGATGGCTCTGGAATGCCTGTGTGTCAATGGGCGTGCCCTGAGTGCAGCATCCATCAGTCACAGCCTCCTTATGTGCTCCATGAGCCCTTTTTAGAGGCATCAATCACAAGGGCATGACAGGACCAGGCACTGGAGCAGCACTGCTCCCGCCTTCCACGATGGGAAAGGCGGGACGCTTCACCTTCCTCAAAGCCCGCTCTTACAAGGGTTTAATTACTACCTTCTCCACAATTAATTAAGCTCCCTACAGGCATCCTACAGAATATTCCCAGCTTCCCAGCCAGGTGAGGGATGCCTCACCGTCCATGCAATCCACGGAGAGCTGGCTCATGCCTTCCCGACAGCAGGGGTGCTGGGCCGGGGGCTGCTCCGCGCTCTCCTCGCCGTCCTCCTCCAGCCGGGCGCTGCACTCGGGGGTGGCCGAGGCCAGGCACATGGCCACCATGACGTGGGGGCTCAGGGGCTTCATCTCCACACCGTCCTGCTGGAAAGGGGCTCTGAGGGGCACCACAGGGAGCGCACTGCTGCCGAAAGTGCCGTTGGTTTTGGTGAAACACCTGCGGGAGGGACAGAGGCCAAAGTTACTCAGAGTGGCTTCTTCGCTCTCTTTTTCTTGAGAAAATGCAACTTTTAAGTGCTTTACCACGTCAACAATCAGAGCATTTGTCAAATCAGTTTTAAATATATTTGTGGAGTGATTCTGACGTTAAGAAAAGGACTGAGTGGGTTTTTTTCTCCCAGCAGACAGCTGAAAACATTCAAAACACGCGCAGCTCCTTCCCCCATCAATTGAGACCCAGTGACCTGACTTGTGAGTCCATTTCTCCATCAAAGCAACTCCATAAAACATGTTTTCACTGCCAAGATAAAGAGCTCAAATTTGAAACCCAAGAAGCAAACTTAAGTACGTTGGAAAATAAATACTATGTGTTATTGGAGTGAATGCAAATTAGAAAAATAGATGCAATATAACAAATTTAAACCCCCCCCCCCCTTCTGCTGTGTAAGTCAGACTGTGGCCCTGTAATATCTGTGCAAAGCTGTGGAATTGAAGCTAAAGTGCTGAAGCAATTGTTACAGCTGAGGTATTTAAGCTTTAAAAAAAAAGGAGCAGGACTTTGACACATTGTGGCATGAAGGAAAAGACCTCAGTGTTTGCAGCCTCATGAACAATGTGGCCTCAGGGAACATTTATATAAATTCCTACATAAGAAAGCCATAACTACCCCAAAAGTAAAAAGTTCACTTGTACAGCTGGCACAAACTTTGAGAAACTACGCGCCAAAATGCTCCTTGTTATGAGGAGCAGGACAGAGATGGATCTGCAGATAAACGCACGGAAATAAGGATGGACAGCGTTCACACCCTCCAGTGACACCCCAAAATGTTCCCATGGAAGCTGAACCAGGCTTCAGGTCTTTACGTGCTGGTGCAGCTACAACTCTGAGCATCCTCCTTCTCTTTTTTTCCTACCAGATGTAAATCCATCCCTCACCTGCTTTGCTCACAGGGATCAGCCCAGAGCACTTGCTGTACATTATCCCTGGGACTGCTTAAGGCTGGCATTTGGAAATACAAAAATTGATCCCTGGGACCTGCCTGCTCAGCTGCTGGCTCAGCAAGCAGTGCCGTGTGCTGCTCCAGACTGGTTCTGGCCCAAAACTGAGCAGAGCAGATGAAAAATTGCTGGAAACGGAGGAAAGATGGAGTGGGACACCAGCAGTGCCAGGGCAGCAGCCAGCAGAGCTGACCTCGACAGCAGCCCAGCACTGAGCTCAGAAGGATTTAAAACCAGGACATGTTAAACTTGGCAGTCTCGGTTAAGTCCTGCCCAAGTCCCAGAAACCACTTTTATGCCATTAAAAAAGTTATGGCAATAATGGAAACCATCACACTGGAGGGACCTGTCATACAGCTCCGCCTAGAGCCTCATACCTGAAACCTGATCAAAACCTGGGATCAGCATTGTCAGAACTGAAAGAGCAACAAAACGTCCAACAACAACACAAATAAACTTGTCAGAGGAGGAGCTGTAGTGAGTTTCCCCTCCGGCAGATGCTTCACCTGCAAAGGCAGAACAGGACAAATGGCTTCCCTCTGGAGCCTGCTCCCCCCACAAAGGCTATGAGGATGGAGCAGCACCAAGCTTCAACCTTCACTCTCCTATTTTGTCCTTCTCCTGCTGTAACTGCCTCCAAAATCATTATTCCAAGTACCAAAATACCACTGAAGCCACTGGAGAATCCACATGAAACACATCTGGTCCTCAAACAAATCCATTTATTAGTTTGCCTTTCTCTCCGCAGAGGTTTTGACTGCACTCACTTATTATTTAGAAAAAAAGGGCTCAGAGAAACCCATCTAAATGTTTGGGTTTGCATGTTTCTGGGGGTTTCTTCTTAAAGATACACAGGTCAGTGGAGTTCTCTGTATTATTGTAAGGGCTTGAAGGATGTTTCAACACAGCAGTTCAGCCTTTTAAGCTTCAATAACCACATTTTGATGGAAACTAGCCATGGGGATATCCAGAGCAGAGTGTGCAGGAACAGCGATGTAAAATCCCTGCTGCAGAAAACACATTTTCTATCAATCCTCAATACTGAAACCCTACCAAACTATAATCTAAAAAACCAATAATTTAGATGAAAAAGCTGGAAAAACAAACTGATGCTCCTACATTTGAATTGTGCATTTCAGATTTCTGATCAAAATACAGTGAGTTGGCAAAGGAGAGAGACCTGCAAAAGTGTAAATTCCTCTGCAAACATCAGGTATCTTGAGAGCTTTAGCACAAAGGCACAAGAGAAGGAAAAAGATCAATTCTCAATCCTGTCAACCACAGGCTTTGTCCACAATAGCAAAGCAGGTCTCCAGTTTTCAGCAGCTTCTCCCTCTGGCAAGGCTCCACGAGCTGTTATGAGGGATAAAGTGCTAATTTAAACAGAAGACCCAGGGATTTCAGCACTGGAATAATAAAACCTGCTCTGAGATGGCTATTGCTGAAAACAGCTACGAAATAATGCTGAACCTTTAGGATTCATTTGCACGTGGTCACAATTCACGTAACTGCTAAATTCACCCCAAATCAGCAACAGCTCCAGGCATTTGGTGGAAATGGGTCAGTGAGGAATTTGTGGCACCAAGGCCACACTCCTGATCTGGAGACCTCACCCTGCCAGAGGTTTGTCCACCTGAACCTCCCTTCCCCTGCTGCCACAGGGGGTGTGCAGAGGGAACTGCCTGGTTTCAGCACACAATGATTCCAGCCTGGGACAAGGAACAGGTTCTCTTTCCACCAACAGAGACCGGGTTGGGGGGACAGCCCTCACCTGTGCAATGAGGTTGAACAACACAGAGAAAATACTCCAGCCCCAAATTCCCACTTGCCAAAACCTACTGAGCTGACTGCACTAACCCACTAGGCCTTCCTCCTCACCCTGGCCATACACCCAGCTCCCTGGTGTAATGCTGAGGCACGTTCTGGTCCTCTCCACTCCCCTCTCCCATGTCCTCTTTCCATTCCCCCAGCGCCAGGACAGGAACGGAGCGGTCCCGGCTGTGCAGCTCTCCTGCCAAACCGAGGTTAATGATCCCCTCCGGGGTAAGGCAGCTGTAAGGGACAACTTGTTTCTCTATCAAGCAGTCAAATATAGAATGGGGCTGTGAAAACTCAAAGTTCAGGCCCTGCTGATGACCCGTCTGGGAGGAGCAGTGCAGTTGCAAAGGATGGAACTCTTTCCCTTGCTTTCTTAGGAGAAAAAGAAGAGCAAATAAAAATTTAAATGTGTTTAAAACTGGAAGCAAGCTCTTAATTACAGTGTAACACATATGGCAGGCTCCAAACTACCACCAATCTCAGACATCCTGGTGAGAGCTGCTGCACAGCCTGCTCGAAAGCACAGCATGGATCTGTGAGGGAACGTACTGGGCTTTCCTGAGACCTGCCAGGGACACTGGTCCAGGCCAGGCGTGCCCAGCTCCACCTGCAAGCAGCAGCTTGTCAGCATTACACTGTCATGCACATATTTACAGAAGGAAGATGGATTCAAAGCCTATTATAAATGGTATTTTAAAAAGTAAACCCATGAAAATAAAGTGAATGTGTTTTCTGCCTTCAACAACAGCTTTATTGTTCAACAGGGGTTGGACTCGATGATGCTTGTGGGCCCAACTCAGAATATTCAACGATTCAACGATTAATTTCAATTCATCTTACCCAGATGCACGCCTAAAGGCAGCTGAAGATTTTAACAATACAGAAAAATCAAAGTATGATTGAAAAAAAGCCCACAACCTACCAGTCTGAGCAGCCCAGCTTGTCTGACTTTCAGTCCTATTTATAATCATTAAAATAACCAGAGATTTAGTCAGAAGCCTAGGAGGATAATAACTCCAAAAGTGAAAAATGTAATAATTTTTATTAGGTTTCCGACTCCCAGCCACAACGCAGAAGACAGATTTTCCCTTATTCTACACAAGAATCCTTTTTCCCATGACGAAAATGTATCCCACTCTGACAATGGCTGGTCAAACTCCTCCTGAAGGCCTCAAGAACTTCAAATCCCATGTTTTACAAAGGACAGCAATGTGAAGGCAAAGGAGTGAGTTGGTCAGTGTTCTTAAGGGAATGTCAGGAAGTGTAAAATATGGACGACCAATTAAATCCGATTTGACAAGCTCCATATGGAATGATTCTGTTATCTCAAAACTAAAGAAAACACAGGAAATAAGGACTCTTTTAAAATCCAGTGCCCAACCTGCCTAGAGAGCATCAGAGGAGCACAGTGAGCTCTGGGGGTTTAACAACTTGTTTTATTCTATCCGACGAACAATCCTCAACTGCTCTCCAGGTCATCCACGGAGCTCCTCGTGTCAGCCAGGACTCCAGCCCTCAGCTTTTGCCAGCCCCAGCTCCACCCCAGCACGGAGAGTGAGGGCTGCTCTCCAGGCAGGTTCTGCCTTCGTGCAGGTTATTCCTCACCTGTTATTGTTCCGACAATTCCGGCAGCTGATGCACTCCGAGGGGTCAGCCTGCGGCACTGTCGTGTACATCCCACCACCCTGCAGCAGGAAGGATTAATAACAAACAATCAGAAATCAAATCACTATTTGAACACCCAGGAGCTCTTTGACTCAGTTTCCCCACTCCGATCACGTTATCGATGCCCTGCTCTGGGCTGTACGTGGCATGGCAACACTGAGCGATTGTCCAAAGGCCAGGGAGGGCTTTGCCAGTGTGTGTGTCAGGGAAAAGTAAATAACTGCAGCTTAGACAAGTATGTGGTCATTTCCCTGGTCTGTTTTCAGCTTAATATGCTGAGGCTTAATTTAATAAACACACTGTAAATATATTTATTTTTAACGCTGATGACAGACACGAAAGTGAATTGCTGTTCATTAGCACACAAGGCTTGTTTAGGGAGACAGAAGATTAAATTTGGAGGGCTGATGTCACACACAAACCCATCCCACTTTCCTGTAATTACTCCGATTAGATCAGTTTACTTCACTACACTGATTTTTGAACCGTTTCATATTTGTACAGATGGGGTAATTCCTCAGCCAGCAATGACTCCGGGTGAGAGGGATTTTGTGTTGTTGGTTTTGGCTAACGGGGCCATTACAAGCCAGTTGAAATGCCCAGATTAACACATACCTCATTGTTAGGGACCAGGCAGACAGTGATGCGGGAGCCACTCCAATTGCAGAGCCAGGCTTCCGCGCCGGCCTCCAGGAGGGAGCCAGGCTGGGAATGCTCACCTGGCTTTTGGCAGTTCAAGTGGTAGGGAACTTCTAGCAATCCCTATTTTTGCAAAAATGGAGCTTATCCTGAAGTTTTTGAGGGATAGGGAGCACTGAGGAAATGCCTGATTAGTCTTGATTGCCATCCTGGCCAGTTGCTCCCTTCCTCATTTAGCCCAATCATTGAAACAATAAAGAGCGACCTAACGAGGATCAGAACATCCTGTTCCCCTGCGTAGCCTCGCCCACTTGCCAGTCCCAGCCCTGCTCCACGGGCAGAGATCGTGTGACATCGCGTGACTCAAACTTTCTGCAACAGGGAGTGGGGAAAGAAAAACTCAACCCTGTCACCTGTTCCCAGCAAGACAGCGGCGTTGGGTGGACACCTCATGGCACAGAGGAGCTCCAAGACCTCTGTCATCACACATGTATTTCCTTCTTTCCCCCACAAAAAATAAAAATAGGAGGGACAAAACATCAATGCAAACTCCCAGGCTTTCTCCCGGGCGAGCTTTTGAGCACTGCAGATGTTCCCTTCCTGAGGGCTTGGAGACTTTTGGAGAGTTTCACCCGTTGGGAGGTTGGACAGGTCAAAAAACTCCAGTTTGGGTCTTGGTTGCTCTTGAAAACAACCAAAAGTGGGCACTTCTTGCTACATGGGTAGGCCAAGGACAGAATGGGGTGAAGAACTGACTGGTCTGGGCTGAGACTGGAGGGAACTGAAGTGGCAACTACTGTGCAAGTGCTAATTTGTTGTTCAATAAAATGAAGTGCTTGTGCTCAATTACCAACACAAACAATAGACCCGTTTTTTTTCTCCAGAAACAGCATGGGTTATTCAGACTTTTGAACTTTTTCTTTCAGTTTTCCTGGGCAATGTTCACAGTTTTGAGTAAGTTTAGTAAGTTTGAATGCAAGCCATCTGTTTCCATAGACAATAATGAAATCATTATTCTCTCTTGGAAACAGGACACGTTTCAGCAAATGAAGTATTTTTCCACAGCATACAAAGGCTGGATCGCAGACTGAAATTAGTTTTTAATTTTATTTTCAATTTCAAAACAAAAACCGAGCCTGTCTCAACAGTCACAAACAGGAGACTGAAAAAAAAAGCAGCGTTATTGCACTGCTGCAGCTCAAGATGTATGGGGCACTTCATTCCACGGAACCTCCTGCGCCATTCGTGCTTTGCCATAATTAATAGCATTGCTCAGAGTTACAGATCTGAAACAGGTGGGGGAAAAACGGGTGATCCATAAAGCTGCAGAATAAGCAGCTATAATTAAATGTATTTAACTTGGAGATTGAGAAACACCATATGTACAAGTAAAGTATCTCAGCCCAGCACTGAGGCATTCTCAGAGCTTACATGCTGTTAGGAGGAGGGTAGAGGCAGATTTCCCAGAGTAAGTGGAATTCTTGCCGTCATCTGATATTCTCAAATGAAAACCATGATGTTTGTATCACAAATATCAGCCCAGTTGCTTCCTCTGGGATAAGGAATTCAGTGGAACTGGCTGGTATCAATGGATGAGTATTCCCCCACCCAAATTAAGTCTGCTTCCACAGCCCCTGAATAAACCCCAGGGTCTGGGCTGAGCCTCCCACCCGGTGTAGGACCTTACATTCACGAGGTGATGGGGATGTTCGTAGTCCACGTGTGTTCTGGACAGGGAATTGGTGTGCCCTGGGTACCGTCCTGCTCCTCCTCCACTCAGGATCCCATTGACACCATTGGCGACTTTATGATGGACGTGGGGACAGCCGTTGCTGAGGCCGTTGCTGAGGAAGTTTCCGTGGATGCTGCCATTGACCCGGCTCGTCCCCGGTAAGGTCGTGTACTCAATCATTTGCCCGTTGAGATCTGCCCCTTGGTAGAGATAGCCAGGAGGGTCGTATTCTGCAAAAGACATTACTGCTGAGAGCACTTTTATTGCTAAATGAGAAGCTAAACAAGCATCCCTAAAAAGTAAACTCCTTTTTTCTTTCTCCAGCTTTTGTGAACTAACTCTGATATCCACAGATATTGTGCTTAGCACACAAATGTAGACATGGAAAACAGCCACAGCCTGGAGAGCAGACCAGAAATGTTGGTCTGGAAGGGCTTGGCTGATGTCAATCACTACAAGAGCGTCCTAAAACCAACAGCTTCTCTGCTATATCTGCTATAAGCTGCTTCCAGAAGATCTCTCTGGGCTGCAGCTGAAGACACTATCTGATCTTGCAAGGAGTTTTGTTTCATTTCTCTCTGTAGATTAAAGGCATTTAAAAATCACCACAGTCTGTGGCAAGAGCAAGGCTGATTTATGTACAAGGAGCAGAGAAGGCCAGTGCAGAGATTCTGCTGGCTCCAGGTTGCTGGAGGGTACCGAGCACCTTGCAAAGCTCCTGCTCCAGGCTCCTGCTCTCTAATGAAGAGGTTTTCCTTATCAACACCTCTGGAAGACTTGGCCATCCAATGCCATTTCATTGTGCAGGGACTAAGAGGTAACAAGGAACTTGTCCTAGAGCTGCAAGTTCTCTTTCTTTCCAGATGCACTCAAGAAAGAGAGAGATCCAGGGTTTAACTCTCCACATTTCAACAAGTGCTTACGATTATTCTGCCTCTGCGATCATCAGAGACCTATGCAAGGGCTTAGACACAAACCGCAGAAACTTTGTCCAGGCCTTTCCCACACCACCCCCTGGGTGAAATTGCAGCACAATCCCCCAGGGACACATCAGGACAGGGAGCATCAGTGTGAAGAAATGGAGACATTGTTGCTCTTAAAAACCTAAGTTTGCACCTAAGGCACACCTGGAAGTACAAGTCTCTACAGAAACGCCAGCTGGCTCCTAACAGGAAACTGCTTCCCATCCATAAAACGCAGCATAGACGTTCCTAGTTTTACTCTGGAAAGGGAACCAGCCCCCACTCACTCTGCAGGGCGTTCTGCTGGCGGTTCTTCCACAGGCACATGGCAATGAAGACGATGAGGATGAGGACCATGACCCCCAGGACGCAGCCCACGATCAGGTACAGCATGTCGCTGCTGCGCACGGGGCCGCTGGCGGGCACGGCCCCGCTGCCCCCGGCCCGCTCGGGGGGGTTCGGCGGCGTGCTCAGGTCCTTCACTGGATATTCAGATGCTCCCGGCGTGCGTTTCACTGGATGG
Source organism: Corvus moneduloides (assembly GCF_009650955.1). Lineage (NCBI taxonomy): Eukaryota > Metazoa > Chordata > Aves > Passeriformes > Corvidae > Corvus > Corvus moneduloides. The sequence continues at coordinate 1,604,517 of NC_045500.1, read as the reverse complement.
GCAGAGACAAGTACGTGTACATCCTCTAAATGCATTTTCTAAAGGTGTTTTTTCACTATGAAATGAAAATAATTACTGCTGAGTCTGAGTCCCAATGCCTCACAAAGAAAGCTTCCAAGTCAATATTAAAGCCTACAATGAGAATGCCAACTCCTATTGGGTAATAACTATTTGCCTTGGAAAATGGTGATTATCCTCACCCGCTCTTTGAGGTCACTGGAACTTTAACGAGCCGCTCGAGGTACCCATGGCTGCAACTGCTCGAACTCTCAACTTGAAAGAGCATAAATCTTTCCACTTCTGAGGTCAGGGAAAACCACAACACACATTTCTCTCACCCAGGCGCTGCCAGGTGACCTACTCTTATCTGATGTGAACCCTGCTAACCCCCTTTCCAAACCACACAGTTGAAGATCAACCAAGAGACGAACAGAAAATCACTGAAAATGAGATGCTAGCTTAACCCAGGAATTGCATTTACGTTAGTTTCCAGTACACCCCAGTTCAGATTTATTCCATTTGACACTAAAGACCTAAAAGAGGTGCCTGGCTTAGGAGTGAAGCTGATCAGAGAGACACAAGCACCTCCATGTAGGTATGTTGGATAAGCTGGATCACCCTTATAAGCCTGGGGGAGATAAATTTTACAGAAGAGGCAGTGTGAATGACAGATTACATCTTGCCCATTTTAAAATTAGAGAAGAAAGTTATATTCCTTGCAGGAGGGAGACCAACTGTGTGTGCAGCCTTGAAGCCCTGCAGCTCCTACTCCTTCCTTCAAAGGTTTCACTACTCACTTCGCTGAATTTTGATGCTTCCGTTCCCAGAGGGCTTTTTTCTTTTTTTTTTTTCAAACATTTTTTCATAGCACTGCATTTGAAGTTTACTGTCTGCATTTTCCCTTTACAGCCTTACTTGGTTTTAGAGATTAAAGGAGACAGGAATTCTTCGCAAAATAAATGTGACTGCCATATCTGACACTTCCCGAGAACAGTACAGACTTTGTGCCAGAGGCATGCAGGATTAGGGATGGAGGCAGCCAACACAGCCATCAATTGCTGTGGTCTGCACTTATACAACGTGTCACAGAGCCCTGAAGACATAAAACAGACATACAAATCAATTCTGTCATCTTCAGGCACAGGGTTGTCTCCCAAGCAGAGGCCATCAGCACCGCAGAGGCAGCAGCACTATCTCTGAGGGCAGGCAAAGCTGCAGAGCTCTGCTGAGAGCCTCGGGAGTGCAACGGATCACTTTCCATATGTTCAAAACAATCCCAGCTTCGGAAGACAAAACAATCCTCCGAAACATTCCAGAAAATTATGGTCATCCTTGCAGCTGACTTTTGTGCTGCACAAAAAGATCCCCCCCCGTGGATCTTTCACATCCCAAACGCCACCTCGGCTCGGCCCCGCAGCCTCACCTTTGGTCTCGCAGATCATCACGTTGCTGTACTCGCTCTCCCCCCCCTCGTTATAGCACTGCATCTTAATGTCATAAGAAGTTTCAGGCTGCAGGTGATTTATCAGGTGCCACTGCTTTGTACCTGTTGTGGGGAGAAAAAGTAAATCGACTGCAGTTCAGTTACTCACAGGAGCCAGAATTATGGATGAGTGCATCGCAGGGTCCTTCCCTACCAAATGCAGGGGCACTGCAGCTTGTCTTGCTAGCACAAAAATCTTTAGTAACAGTTTATGGACTTAGCTGAAACCATGGTCTACAAGTGGCACCCCTGCTCATGGCAGAGGGTTGGAACTAGATGATCTTTAAGGTCCCTTCCAACCCAGATTATTCCATGACTCTCTAAGACTTGTGTTATCTTGTGAAATTGATTATTAGAAGGACATTTTGATGAATTAAAGGGAGGTTTTTTTCAGTACTTTCAACTAATTTTTTTAAGAAAGTCTTTCTCTACAAAAGCCAGAACTCACTAAACTCAAAACCCAGACATCTGAGTGCCCACACAAGGGCCTTTAAACTCAACAGCAGCCCTGTTGGTTAGGGGGCTTTCTGTGCACCCTAAACATGGAACTGCCAAAGGGATGGGTTTAGGGTGGATTATGCTGACTATTTACAGTACACTGGGCAAATAACAAGGAAAAGTGGCACAGGAAGCTTGGGCCAAGGGAAGAACTTGGCTGTGAGCAGACCTTCTCTGCTGCCCTCGAGGTGCGAGGTACCACTGCAGCCATCGGTGTCCCGCAGGAAGGACACGTCTGGGTTGCTCACTTTGGCCGAAACCGCAAATAATTGAACGTGCATTTTATGAACCATCCTGGGAACGAAGGCTGTCCTGGTGCCACTGCCCCCGTGGAGCTCGAGCCCCAGCCAAGCAATCTTCTCTAATAGGACGGTTTTGTCATCTCTGGCCTCTGGCCAGCATTTCATTTAGACACCCTCCTGAAGTATTGAGCACTTCAGGATAAATCATTCCCAGTTTTTACTTTCACGGGCTTGTGACAAATTTTACTAAACAGCGACCTTTTTTTTTCCTCTTTTTTTTTTTTTTTAAGGAGTTTAATTAACTGTTTGAGTGCTCTTAATCCCTCTTGGAAAATACCACCTTGAACTGTTTCCACTGTTTCTAAGGAACTGTCTACCACCTACTGATTTAAGCATTAATAAAAAGACTCGGGCGTGCTCGGCGGGCAGGGGCTGTCACTGTGACGCTGCTCAAACTCCTCTGGGACCCAGCTCAGCTCCAGACCCTCTGCCCGGCCCCAGTAGGGTGGGGGATACCCAGGAGGGCCCCTCCGGACAAGGGGCTGCCCCGCACAGTTCGTGTCCAGCTCTGGCCTGCTGCACGTCCCAGTGAGGGTGGACAAGCCCCGGCTGAAGCTGGAACCGCCTTTCCCTAAATCGCACGTTTTCCCAAGATTCAGACTCGCTTTTCCCGGCGCCCCCACCCCCAAGCATTCCTTTCGGTAATTACTACACCAGGTTTTAGGTTTCCGCTTCAAACCATTAGTGGAACTGGAATCAGTACAGGCACTTTAACTGTCCTCTTCGTGCACCATTAGCAAGGGAAAACATTTAAACAACTGACATCAGACTGCATTTACATTTAAAATTCAATCTCCACGATCCTCGAAACAGAGAAATTCAGACCAGAAACAGACAAATGCAGGACAGGGGTGATTTTTTTGCTTTTGCTTAAAGCGGCTGAGAGATATGGAGGAGCCATCAGAGTCAAGCTTTTTTGCTTGTTTTTTCCTTCAAATAAAATCTGATTTTGCCTGTAGCGGCATTTATAAGGGGGAAAAAAAAGGTTTCTGCAGAGTTTTGAATGTCTCGAAAGACAAGACTTAACAGGAAGCGGTGAGGAAAGCCTGCGGCAAGCACTTAGCTAGCACAGGCATCACAACACTTTTTCCACAACTCATGCAGTCATTTCAAGATAAAATTCCCTGTCAAAAACCAGATTAATTCAAAGGTAACAGAGGGGGGGAAAAGGGAAGAACAAGTGATTTATGGCAAAAATACCTTAAGTCACATGTTCCTCTACATATTTCACATCAAGTGCTTCCAATCACAACTTAATTGAAAATAGTTCTCTCTCCTTTTTTTTCCCCCTCCTGAAAAGCTAATTTAGGGGAGCACAGTAAAGAAAAGTTGAAGTTTAAATCTTTCCACCAAGTGATTTCTGTTGCAGGCTCTGGCAGAGCGGAGCAGCTGCTAATGGTTTCAGACTGCCACAAAGAGTTCAATACACACACGCTCGGAAAAAAAAACCCGAAACAAGCTAATTTCACAGCACAGTGGAGCCCACTTAAACAACTAACTGCTCAGTGTATAAGATTTATAAACACACAAGTTCTGTCTAGCAAAGGCTAAAATACATTTGCAGATGAAGGTGCAGCCTGCACAAGGTTCTTTAAAGCCTCTGAGCTCAAACTCTGGATCTTTAATAGCTTTATAGTGTGCAAAAGCTTATGTCATGCATCAAAGTACTATGTGCAGTATTGTCTGGCAGGGGAAAATTTTCAAAATAAAGGCCCATTCCTCTTGTAACTGAATAAATGAGGGGGAAAAAAATAATTAACGTCATCGAGCCAGAATGAGATCACTGCATTTGCTCAGCCCGAGCAATAAGGACATTAAATAATATATTTTTAAAAGGGTTTTCCACTTCTGGACTAATATAGACATTATCTAATAACTTCTTCCAGGAAAAAGATGATCTAATGTGCACAGGGGAAAAAAATAACTTGATTAAAAGGTAGAATGAAGCACAAACATACCTGCATTTGCAGAGTGCTACAGCACTTGAGGCTAAAAGCAACTTCCTTATAGCAGGAGAAGTGATTAGGCAAAGTAAGAGGAGAGAAGGGCAATTACACACGAGGTACGACCAGCTTAGAAAGTCCATGCTGGGGTAAATAATTTTAAAAGCCAGCTAGTTGTTAATACAGTCTGTAACCCAGATGTTTTTATCCTGGGTTAAACCTCATTTACACTGCTTTCTCTTTATACAACTTGAAGCTACACCAGTTTAAATAGACCTTCATTAAGGATTTGCAGCTGTCTAACAAGCCAGACCTAAGCCCAGCATTTAGTTCTCAAGCTTCCACGTCAAAGAGGCTTCAGCAGGAAGAAACCAGCTCACGTGTGGGCAAAACCCGACGTTAGGTGGTTGAGATAGCTCCTCCTGTGAGATATATTGTCAAGACTTTGCTTGGGAAAAGCAGTTTAGATTTCATATAAACACAGCCAACATGGCTACAGGGTGTCCTTCCCCATGGAGCAGCGCTCCAAGCACGCGTGCCCGGCACCGTACCGTCCACAATATCCCGCTTGTAGTCGCTGTCGTTGTCGCTGTCCGTAGGCCGGTAGTAGATGTAAAATCCTTGGATGGGCGTGTTGTTGTTGCTCGATGTGATGTACTGCAAAAGAATTTTAAAAGACTGCATGAGAGGAGAAAAAATTTAACTGAGTCCTGCTGAGTTGTCATCACCGAGTATGTCATGCTCTGGAAATATGAATATTTTTAATAAGGTTGTGCAAGCAAAGGTAACTGAACTCCTTGGAGTAGCCAGAGAGTGGGATGGGGACAAGAGACTGAGCTTGGGCTGACACTTTCTTCCCACATCACTTCCCAAACCCTCAGTTAGGGTTTGACCATGCACAGCCTGAAAATCTGCATGATTAATGGAAATGGAAAAGTTAAAACCATAAAACTCTTCAGAAAGAGTTAAGGTCACTCTAAAAATCAGCTCAGAATCTTTTACTTTAAGTTATGCAGCCTCCTGAGGAACTAGAGGTTATTTTAAGTTTATTATCCTTAACATCTCTTAAGGCTGAGCTAGCAGAGCAAACTAACACTGGGAACTCTACACATTAAATCCTCCAAAGTATACCAGGGGGTTAGATTTCAAAACAAGAGCAAAGAATTTCTGTGGGTTTCAATAAGGACTTTAAAGTACTTGTTTACAATAGACGAGGTAACAGGGGAAAGGAAAATGTTTCTCTAACATGAAACCTCCACTGGATGTGAGGGAAGACGGCGGGTTTGAAACACACTCCCAGCCACCCCAGCCTGGATTGACAAAAGCAGCAGGAATTGCAGGAAACGGAGCCAACTCACAACTCATGGCATGAAGGGGCTTGGGACAGAGTTAAGCCCACTGGTGCCTCTGATATGTCTGTGCCAGAGCAGGTGGACTGGGGCGGCTGCAGCCCCTCACTGGAGCTGCCGGTTGGGCACATCTGGCGTAACCCGAGGAGAGGTGTGTGGGGTCCCCAGGGAGCCAGAAGGGGAGTGGGGTGGAGGGAAGCTGGGAGATGGTGCAAAAGGCAACAGACAACTGACAGGGCTGCCTCCGAGTGGGAAAAAGGGTCTGGAAATGGGGGCAAAGGGCTCGAGAGGCACATGTCCCACTAAGTCCCCCAGTTCTACCATATGGACATGAAGTGTCTCAGCCCCATCCTAGGAACACGATCACGTCCAGGACTCAGGGGGAGGAAAACCACCACTCACCACTCTGCAAACAGCTCCTAATGCTCCACTTTGAGCAGCCCCAGCAGTACAAATTGTACAGGGAAGAGAAGAACAGGAGACTGTTATACCCACCGTCCACTTCAGCATGATCTGGGTGTCGCTGATGGCTTCGGTGTAGGCGATGTGCGGCCCGGCGATGGGCCGGCTGGAGAAGCGGCTGGTGAATCCGGCCACTTGGTACGGGCGCGACGCGGCGCTCCGGGGGCTCTCCCCGTAGTTGTTCACTGCGATCACTCGGAACCTATACATTTCTCCTTTTAAGGGAAAGAGTGGAAGAAAGAAGCCCTCGTAGCAAAACAAGTGCTAGAAAGAGGATTCAAGGAGAGACTAAACGGATTAGGAAGTACTTTTTGCACAACATCCAGTTAGAAAAAGCAGAGGAGGCCTTGCCACAGATTGATGTGGAGATGTAAACAGCTTCTAGAAGTCACTCAAGGAAAATCCAAAGGGTATTGTACACACAGATGGAGATGCCTCCATCAGTCAGGAAGTCCCTAAACTGGTGGGCTCTGAGAAGATGCTTCAAAGGATCCCTATCCACTCCCTTTTCTCTTGTGCTTTCTGCCTGAGTTTTCAGGGTTGGACACTGGAAGAAGTCAGGACAGATGTTTTTCCATTAATGCATTTTTCTCCACATTCTGAGTGTTCACTAGAAGGACAATTAAGTTAAAAATAGCAGTGATACACAACCCTCCTCTCCACATGAACAAGTATTAAATTATGGTGGGGTTTTTTCCACTTGGAAAGCCAGAAATCAACTTGAATTCATGTAACAAGCTCCTAGGCCATACACAAAACCCAAACCTAATCGAGCAGAAACGGGGTAATCCAAGCAGAAGTTAAAACGAAAAAAACGAGGAGCTGCAGTAATGAAAGACCATTTCTAATACCTGGCTCCAAGTTCCGAACTTCCACAGACAGCTTGGAAGGAGAGATGTTGCCAGCTGCGACGAGCCAGTCGCTGTTGCGGCCCAGGCGTTTGTACTCCACTTTGAAGGCAGTGATGGGGGAGCCCCCGTTGGCGCGGGGGATCCACGTGACGTAGACGGATGATTCCGATGCCGTGGATATCGTGGGTCGGTCGGGAGCTTCTGGAACTGAAATGGGAAATTTGGTTATGAGAGGATTAGAGACAGCCGAAATTTAATTTTCAGGAACAACAGATTAGACTCTTTGCTGATTACGTTGGATTTCCCGTATTAGCAAGGAGAATCTTAAATCCTCCTGAAATCACCACTGCCCTTACTCTGCTGGAAAGGATGGATGATGAGCAGACAACAGAGGAATTGATTATCTTATCGATACAATATTAAAAAATTATATGGCATTGAACTATTCCAACCACTTCTACATGGAAACAGACACATACACTAAGTGAACAGGAAAAACATGGCTATTATTTTCAAGCTCTCAAAACTCCCCCAGACCCAATGAAACTTCAACCCATCCACATTAACCAGTGCTGGAGAAATGAGAAGGAAGAGTGAACAAAGCATGCACCAGGATATACTTACAGAACTCACTGAAGTTACAGGCAGCAGCGGGACAGAGAGAAGGGAAAGAGGGGCGTTAGTAAATCTGGTTGTAAGAGCTGTGAGGCTTTACTAAACCAGCCTGGATTCATGAACCTGGAGCTGGCGCTGAGGAGTGGAGCAAGGAGCAGCAGGTTGGCAGCTCTGGGGCATGAAGCAGCTGAGCATTTGCAGCCAGGCACGAGTAAGGCTCCTCTGACACTCAGTGCTGCCACAAGCACGCAACGCTCGGCTCCTCGCCTGTGTTATTAAACCTCTCCACTCACCTTTGGCTTTACCCCAAATTTTAGATACCTTTGAGATTTCAGCCCCTGAGTAAATCTGCCTGAACCAGACCAAGGAGTTCAAAGGCTGGGGGGCGGGGGGGTGAGAAAAAGGACTACAAACGTGCTCTTTTCACTGGAAACCAGGCCAAACGTCACACCTACTGGGAAGCGCTTGTATCTCCTCACCATCAGAAATAAGCCTATCCCTGGGAAGCCACGGGAGAACATTCAGAACAGACACCATGCACTTTTTAGAACTTAAAGCTCTGACACAGCCATTTCCCATTTCCCCCTCTTCCCCTGGCTCTTTCTCAGTGGAAGGAAAGAGAAAAACAAAGTATTTAGCAAAAAGAAACCGCAGGTTTAAAAACATGCAGCAAGAACATGGGCTGTAAGTGAAAATTCTCTTGTTTTTTTGAGAGCCACCCATGCAGGCAGCAGCATCCTTGGAAATATCCTGTGTAACAGAGCAGCCTCAGAATAAACAGGAAATAGAGGAGGCAATACAAGCACCTGGAGCTGTCATAAACACAGGTTAACTCAGATGCAGCTCTTTGCAATACAACTTTTAGCACCCGAATCACAAACCATCCACGCTCCTACCTCCACTGTGGCGAGACAGGTCCGGAAGGATGACACCGAAATTATTTGTGCCTTCAGGAACAATGGGATGTTTAGGGATTCCTGCAGGTGGAGATGGAGCCTGTGTGTTTTTCGAGGATGATGTTCTTTCTAAGAAGATTTGACAGACAGTACATCAGTGTAGGGCCTGTATAAGGAAATGCTGTTTGTCAATGCTCACTATACGCTCACTCTACTCGCTACAGTGCTGCCCTGGCTCCACATCCCAAGCTGAACAGTCAGGATAGCAATCAGGGAGGTTCACTGGGAGAGCAAGTGAGATTTTCCACACCAGCCCAGGGCCTCTGCTGTGGGTGAATGACTGTCCATTTGCAGTACTGACATCCACAGCGCTTAGTGGAGATGCCACCAGCTCCTGCCTGTGCTGCTGAGCCCACTCATCACAACACCACCAGGTGATGAAATCCCTGTCTAGAGAAGGAGTAAAAATGCTGTGGAAGCAGCTGGAGCCAGCACACCAGGCTGAGAGGGCTTTTGACCTGTGGCAGTAGGGGTAGCAGTACTGACTCCTCCAAGTTTGCCAGGGATTGAGCACAGGACAGTGAACAAGAAGCACCATCTGGGTTTAATATGATGGGCTGTGACAAGTGGCTTTGCTGGTGTGAAGTTTCCTCAGTCCCCCAGTGAGCTGGGAGGATTGGTAGGAGGAGGAACATGAGCACGAACACTAGGATGTCTTTTATGGAAAAGTATGGGTGGAATGGGATTTTGCCACAGTTTGATACAATACCGTGGGGTAACCTGACTCGTGGAGAAAGGTGGGGTGGAAGAATGTGCAGCCTGTGATGATAAAGGGAGGAGGCGTAGGGCAAAAAATCAGGTAAGTGTGGGGTTTTCTATGGAGACAAATCCCCAGGCTCCTTCTCCAAGGGTCTGTGCAAGGAAGAGGACAGCTCAGAACAGGCTGGGGATGACTGTGGCTCCTCAGAATGGTGTTTGGCCTCATGGTAGGACACAGCCTATGAAGGGGGAGCAGAAGAACTCTTGTGTTAGAGGTTTCTTTGTGTAAGTCTTAATAAAATTTTAAGCTATCCTGTCCTTCACAGAATTCCAGAAGGGTTTGAGCTGGAAGAGACCTTTAAGCTCATGTTGTTCCACCCCCATGGGCAGGGACACCTTCCACGATCCCAGGTTGCTCCAAGCCCCATCCAACCTGGCCTTGGACGCTTCCAGTGATGGGGCAGCTGCAACTTCTCTGGGCACCCTGTGCCAGGGCCTCACCACTCTCACCGGGAAGAATTTATTCCAAATATCCCATCTAACCCTGCTCTCTGTCACATAAAAGCCATTCTTGGACAGTAGTATGAAAAATATCTACTTGTTTGTGTGCTAAAGAGCACAGGCACCAGTGTCCAAGCTTGAAAGAAAAAAATGCTCTAATTAGAAATGTAGTGCTTGTTGCTGTCTGCACACAACTATCAGAACATCTGGCTCGTGGTGAGCAGAGATTGTCACTGAGGCGTCTGCAAAGCAAACCAGGAGCAGCTTTGTTGATACATGAAAATTCGATGGTGCAGAGTTTCTTCTGTGATTCTCTGAAAAACCTCAACAGGGACAGGCTGCCCTTGACTTTGCTCCTTAAAGCAAGAGGAACCTCCCAGTACAAATCTTAACAATCACCCCAAAAATAATATTATTAAGCTTTTAATAGCTTCTACTTACCAACAGCCTCACGCTCAGGGAAGTTTGCCCTACAGCAATTTTAGCTATTAGAGGCTGTTCCTTAGCAAATAAACTGCGGAATATTTCACATATGGCTTAGCAGATGCCATTAAACGACTGATGTCATTAAATAAATGTCTCTGGAAGGCCGGGACACAGGGCACATTGTGCTGCACCTACCCTTGCTGGTGCGGAACGTCAGCATGGCCGGCTGGCCCTCGCCGGCGGCGCTCCTGGCCACCATCAGCACTTCGTAGAGGCTGGAGGGCTCCAGCTCGGTGAGGCGCAGCTCGTTCTCGCTGCCGGGCACCCGCACCGTGTGCCAGCCGCCCGCCGCGCTCACGCCGTCCTCCAGCTGCGCACACAGGGAGAAACCGGTCAGCGCGGGAGCACCGGGAGCCAGGGACTGCTCACACTTTGCACCCACTTTCACAGCACTCCTTGGATAAACTTATTTTCTCTCTCTCTCTCTCCACACACGCACTTGGTTTTGACCTTTTTTTTTTTCATTTTCACTCAAGAGGCCGAATGATTTTCAGCCAGCCTTCAGCTGTGTGCTACTAAAGGGCTGGACCCTAATGAGAAGGAGATTTTGCCTGTACTAGCCCAGCTTTCCCTGTACTTCAGCACTTAAAAATATTTATTGGCAAAAAGTACGTCTTAGTTATTCCTTAAGGCTGGGAAAAAAAGTCAGGGAGACCAAAGATTTGGGTTTATCAATGCATGTTTCCTTTTTTTAAAACAAAATCACTTTTTAACTTAGCAGTGAAACCACCAGCTCTGTTAAGGAAAAGAAAGACATTCTGGGTAGTCTCTTAATGCTTGACCTTTGCAGGAAAACATTACCCCAAATCCCAAAGGAAAAGACAAAGATTCCACCAAAAATAAACTACTAAACAATATAAGACTTTAATAAAACATTGGAGGCAGATCTAAACGCTGTGGATTATCAAAGGTTATGCCAGAGGTCTTTGTTCAACTATTTTCTTCTACAGCAAAACCACTCCAAGGCTTTTATTCCCCCATCTTTTTTTTTTCCTCTATTAAAAGAGGGAAATCAATAAAATAATTTAATGACACAAAGAGAGCACCACCCTAAAAACCAGGATAAATTCACTGCCGAGAAACGCATGAGTGAGCACATTAAATGTGGAAAGGATTGGTGTGAGAGAAGGGAGAGCATCAAAAAGGTCAAAAAAGCATTCAGAGCTTCCAGGGCTTACGTGAACCAACTGCCTTTGGATGAAAAATTATCACCAACAAACTCTGGCACCTGGTTTTCAGGAACCAACAGGTCAAAAATCTAAGCATTCCCTCCAGGCTAAGACAAGATCAGGATGTAGAGGATTAAAAAGCTTATGAAAAAGAAATCAAACAGCTTTGCCAGGCAGAAAACTGGTTTGCTTGGAAGAACAGATGCAGGCATTGCTTGGTTCTGATTTTAGACTCACAGAATCTCCTGAGCTGAAAGTGGTCTACAAGGATCACGGAGTCCAAATCCTGGCTCTGCACAAGAGGCCCCAGCAATCCCAGCATGGGATGTTAGCAAAAGAGCTCGGTGTTGACACACCATTTTTAATGCCATAGTAGGTACTGCCCCGCAAATTTTAGTTCACCTTCATATTTGATAAGTTCAGTTTAATTGAGTCCCTTTGGGATGCAGAGCAGCAAACTCAGTGACGTACTAAGGTAAAACCCAGCTTCCCTTCTGCTCTCACACACAGATTCAAGCTTGCTCACATAAATGCATTTTTAACCCCGCTGACGTTGCACACAACACGCCCTGGAGCCCCATCCCCCATAATGACACCGTAAAGGACAGAAAATCCTGGATAAATCTCACTTAAAACTAGACAGACCAGTGTATTTGCGACAACCTCAGCCAGCCCTCAAACAAGCTGTGTGGGCACAGGAACGTTGTGCTTCAATGACACGTTTGCTCTCTCAGGCCTGAGCCCACGTCCCGGTTAACACCAGCACTGCTGGTTCCTTGAGAAACCCAGAGGAACTGCGCCGTGTCGCCGCCCGGGGCACTGGGGACGGTACCTTGCGGTATTTGACAAAGTAGGCGTTGATGGGCAGGCCCCCGGCGTGGCCCGGCCGCCACACCAGGCTGTAGGTGTCCGGCTTCGGCGTCTGCGGGGGGCTCAGGATGATGGGGGCCTCGGGCGGGGCAGCCGCGCTCGATGCTTTTTCCATCGCGGCTGCATCCAGAGGCGATTTTGTTGGAGGTGAGCTTGAAAATGCCACTTCTGCACCAAAATCACCGCCGCTCTCGTCGCTCTGGGCAAGCTCCAGAGGAGCTGTTTCTCCTGCTCTCATGCCAGTTGCTGGAGGAACTGCAAAGGGAGGGTCTGGTTACATCCCCACGATGACGTACGTTCACCCCGTGCCGAGGGGACGCTAAATCACTTCAGAGTGACATTTCCAAACAAGCCCTGCTGCAAAACGCCAGGTCCAGAGGTGCCCACACAGATCTGAGCCTGGTGCCAAGATGTGGCCTGGGTGTTTTTTCAGGGCACAGCAGTGGGGTTTGGTTTGTTTTTATTTGGTTTGGTGTTTTTTTCACAGTAGCAAAGAGTGAAAACCTGAAACTCAAGGTCTACAGGCACAGTTTGACTGTATCTCCACTAAATTAAGTCATGGCAATACATGTTAAAAGAAATATATAAGTATATAGCTAAATCTGTGAGACAAACAGAGTAATTTGTACGCTGTTGTACAAGGAACTTTTCATGGCCTGCACTGGCATGCACACAAGAGGACATTCTCCTACACCAGTTTCTGAGGTTTTAGCTGTAATTTGGAGAAGCTTTGAAAGCTGCACAACTCAACTACTTCATTTGAAAATTTATGCTGAGAATAAACTCAGTTTACAGGAAGATCTACATGCAATTTAATACCAGCGCATTTCTAGAAATCCCTCTCCAGCCTCCTCCATCCTATTTACTTTTGCTGGTACAAAAAAAAAAAATCTATACTGTATCAGTAGTCTAAAAGAGGCCACAAGATTTAAAAAAAGCCCTGTTTGGCTGATGCAGGGCTCATCAGAATTCCAGGCAGGAAAAGGATGGCAGGTTGGACATCTGAGATTATCCAGGACAAGAAAACGTCAGTACTTAAAGCAAAGAAGGTTTGGGAAGCAGCTCAGCTCCTCAAGGCTGCACACGGCAGCAGCAGGACAGCCAGATGTTCGGAGCCCTGTCCATCCTTTCAGATTTGTGTAGGTTTATGTTACGTGCCGGGGTCTGGAAGGGGAAGGGAATGAAGGGAACTTGGTTTACAAAACAAACAAATTCCTTGGTAATGTAAAGCCTAGGCAGTGTTAGCCTGGCTGACTCAGATTCCTTCAAACCTCCATTAAAATACCAGCAGCAAGTGTGGCTGCTATTTTTGGCCACTTTTTAAAAAGCTGGGAAGGAAAGTTCTCTTTTCAAATTGAAGACACGCTCCCAGCGAGCATTCCTTGTTTGTTTCTTCTCATTTATTTAGCAATGCCACAAAATTCAGTGACAGGAAGAAGGGAAAAACACAGGGAGGATGTCCCCAAAGCCAGATGGTCTTAAAATGCCAGACACTCCCAGAACAATCCCCGAACTAAAGGGTATCTCTGCTGTCAGAGGAGCAGCAGGAAGGGCCTGATATTGGAAACAAATGGGAGAAGGTGGAAGGCCCTCAGCACCGTGGTGGACCCCGAGGCTGTGGGTGGGCATGGTTTGGTTTGACGCCTGCTGGCACTGGGGACACGGACCCTTGGAGTGGAGAATGAGTTGTGGTTTCAGCTGGTGACAGCAGACCCACAGCCAGCGCTGTGTTTATTGCTGCGGGAGGGGAGTCGTCAACAACTGCCGGGTTGTTGTATTTTTGCTTTGGAAAACAACCCCCGGGTAACAATCCCCATTAAGTAATTCAGATCTAAGCTCTTTTTGCAAAGTTTCTGCTATAATTACTACCCATATAACCCAGCACATCAGCCTTCTCTCTGCTGCCGTGTCATTATGCAACTTTTTTTGGCTGCTGCTCTCAGTGCCTTTCCCCTTAGCCATGGAGATTTTTCTTCCTCGGCTTCCCAATCCCACTGGGAACACCAGTAGCACTGAGCTGAGTCAGGCCAAAGGCTGCATGCGCCCAAAATCCTGACCCCACCAGCAACCAGAGAAGGACTGAATGTCCCAAATTTGGGCATTAAAAGAATGTATTCATAGAATCTTAGAATGATTTGGGTTGGAAGGGACCTTAAAGGCCATCCAGTTCCACTCCAGTGCCATGGGCACGGACACCTTCCACCAGGCCAGACGATCCTCCCTGCTCGCCAGCTCTCCAAATACCTCAGCACAGGCTGGGAAAGCCCTCTGAAAACCTGAAGGCAGCACATCAGTGAGGTCACCCACACCTGGCAAGTGTTTCAAATCACCTTAGGACTTCTCAAAGCTTCTCTAAGGTTCCTGCAGGAGCAACTTCAGCCCGTTAGCCCCTGGAACACCCACCTGCGCAGACCAAATGCTCCTTCTTGTGTTTTTCACTCCCTCTCCTGCTACTCAGACTGCCTGCATTGTATTTTTCTCCGTCATTTCCATTAGATGAAGTTATTTTGGAGATTTAACCTTGTGTTCAGTAGCTCTGGGAAGCTCCTGCCATAGAGGCTAGCCCCACAACTGTCTAAAAAAGACTCAAAAAAGGGAGAGCCATGGGTACAGGATCCCGAGGCATCATTTTACATTTTGGTGGTTTCTCACTATGATGGCAGCTGAAGTTGTCCTGCCTGCTGTAAGACCATGCAATGAATCACAGCCTGGAACAGGTCCAGCAGAAAGAAAAAAAAAAAGATACATTTTTCAGCCAAGTGGGCTCTCTTACTGTGTGCTGGGACAAGGCAAATTACGGGACCAGGTACTGAGGCTGAGAGGTGCTTAAGCTGATCCTTCTACCAAAGAAATGCACTGGAATCCCAGCTGAAGTCATTCAGGTGCTTTGGAAGTGTTACCTGGCAGGAATTCTTCGTTAAACAGCTGAGTGTCTGAGCATGTCTTTGGCATGGCTGGGAGCTGTTCTAAACCCCTAACAGCTCCCAGAAATTCCTCAGGGACTTTTATATCAAAACCAAATGCCTTAACCACCCTCTGCACCATAATCAGCAGCCAGTACAACGTATTAGAAACCGATAAAAGTTAATAAACAAAGCATTAAAATTGAACTCGCTGCCATAAAATTCTGAGGCAAAGCAGTGGGATTTTTCTCTTTAACACAGGCTGAATTCTGGGATGATATTTAGTTTCGTGTTTCCACTCAGCAAGGTCCAAAAATAACTGATTTATAAAACTACATGATGGGATCACTTTCTTGAGGTTTCTTCTTTCTTTTTATCCCCTAAGTGAACCTTTAAGCATCTTTTCATGTTATTTACAGGAGTTTTAAACTCTAACCAAAGAACTTTAAATATGGGGCCACATATTAAATCCCACTGACCTGAAATCTCCCTGGCATTCAGCTAAATTAACTAAGGCAAGGTGCTGAAAGAGCTGAGAAACTTAAGTAACTTCATGTAACTAAAAATCTGTATCTCAATTCTTGTGAAGGGAACTTGGGGGAGCTCAAACCTGTTATTAATGTCACATAATATTGCAATGTGAAGAAAGGCTCTTTCCCATCTTGCTTTAGTGTAAGTACTGTCTTTTCCTAGTAGCAATTTCAAGAAATAAATAAAAAATACCACCCTCAGATAGTTTTTATCACATATAAGATGCAAATTCCATGCCATGCACACAGCATTTCTCCTTTGCCTAAGGTGGGAGGGAGGAACTGGTCCATGAAGACAACTAAGACTTCTCTGCTTCCTTTCCCTGAGACTCCACCCCACCCACCTGCCACTCATTTCTTATTTTGAGGCGTTTCTCACCTAAATCAGGGAGCCAAAAGGGCAGTTTGGGGCTTCAACTTACCGACTGTCAGGAAGGCAGTGGAGAGGGCAGAGCCGTGCTCGTTGATGGCTTCGCAGCGGAACTCCCCGGCACGCTCAGGGGTCACGTTCCTCAGGCGCAGGGAGCCCCAGCCCACCCGGGGCACCGACAGGCAGGAGGGCTCTGTCCCTGCTGGGGGAGGCCTCTGAGGTTTGGGGTGAAGCACCTGAGTGGGGTGGCTGAGCACAAGGCCCCTGCTGTCGTACCAGCGGATCAGAGGTGCGGGCAGGCCAGTGGCATTGCAGGACAGGGTCACGTCCCCGCCAGCCACCACGGTGGTGTTCACTGGGGAAGAGACGATGATGGGGACAGAGTCTTTGCCTGGGGGGAAATACAACCAAAGAATGAATTCAGCTAAGGGAAATGGCACTTAATGCCAGTCAATATGATTTTAAAAATCACACGTGGTTCTTTTCAACCATTTTAACAATTATTTCTTCTCTACACAGCACCTCCAGCCTTCCCTTCCAGACTGAAGAGATCAGCACAGACTCCTCCTTAGAGAAGGCTGATAAAAACCTACACTCAAACCACACTTTAAATTCCCTAAATGACACAGACTTGACTGTCAGAGAGGAACACAGCGCAGGCAAGACTGGCTTAGTCCACTCCATACACAAGCTGGCCACAAAATCTCTGCTCAGCCAGGCACTGCACAGCTCACACCAACCATAACTGGTCCAGAGATGTTCAAAACTTCAGCTACGCATGACAGGAAGAGAAAAGGGACAGCAACAGTCTTGCCAACATCCTTATGCTAGCAGAAATCAATTTCTCTGGGTATTAGAAGGTACCTTAGACTGAAAAGAGATCAAAAAAGACTACTGGTACCTGATCCTGCCAATCTGATAGAGGGGAAGTGTGCATTAACCCCAAACCTGATGATTGTTGTGTGAACTTGATTATGGAACAGGCTTAACTACTCAGCAGCCAATACTGCTTGGAGCACCAGCTCATCCAACACAACAGGATCCTGATTCTATTTAAGCATAAATCGCATCAAATCCAATCATAAGCTGATTTGATTGTGGCTGATAATCCAGGTTTTAAGTATCAAGTAGCCACACCAGCCCAGAAATCCCTACATCTCTTAAAATCCAGCTGAAAGCACCTTCTTTGTAAGATTAGTGGTCAGAAACAAATTAATTCATAATCTAGGGGGGAAAAAAAACCACAACAGAATAAAGCTTAAAGTATAAATGCTTAATATGAGTTCTTGAGAGCTGCAAGTGCTCCCACCTGGCTGGACACGGAGTCTCCCCGTGGACTGCACAAACCCAATTCCGTTGTTTGCCACACACTGGTACAAGCCAGAGTCCTCCAGGGTGACCCCGCAGATCTGCAGATGGTTTCCTGTGGGCAAATGTCGTGGGGAGGGATGGAGAGGAGCTGCATTGTGGAGCCAGGTGAGGGTTGGAGCAGGATTGCCACGAATGTCACACCAGAAATGGACGGTGGCTCCAGCGGCCACGGTTTCGTCCTGCAGTCCCCTGGAGAGTGAGGGAGGTTCTGGAAAGGGAAAGGATTTTACTAAGTCCTGAAAAAACTGCTGTGAAACATTACACAGGCTTATCACATCCAAAGGCTGAGCAAGTACCACAAACTGCACAGCCTGAAGCTGCTTTTCCCACACATGGGCTTATTTCAATCGTTTCTCCCTTTTATTCCAACAGCCACATGTTTGCATTCATCTTGTAAATAAAACACTTCTATTTTCAAAACAATTCATCAGTGACATTCCCCCAAAAAAGGTGTGTTGTGCATTGACACCCTGTTTTCTGAGTAACTCCAACATACACATTTTAAAACCCAAACAAAATCTGTCACGAATGCAAAAAACCACAAATACGAGGAAAATCTGCTACAACAGAAAGGGGAGATGAGGAACAACCAGGAGCCAAACAAAAGAGGCCAAATATATGATTATGTTTCTTTTGCTTTTGTTTATGTTCTCATCCAAACATATCACCACCCCTCATCAGCTTTTTGTTCACACGCAACCTCAAAAGAAGCAAATCTGGTCCCTGGCACATTACTGACACTGGCACTCTGTACGAAAATAAATGAATCAGTTCTTCCCTTGGAGTTTGTTATTCTTCACTGTTTCATTATTTCAGACTGCAAATGGTTAGAAGAGATAAATAATTATGGATTTTAACATGGGAGAAATGATGGGTTATGGTCATTATAAGCAGATCTGTATTCTTTATTTTAATATGCTTACGGCTGAGAAAGAATGTGAGGCTGTTTGGAAGCAGATGCCAAAACTAGCAGGTAGATGAAGGCAACGTTTGCTGCCTGGATGTGAAAATGTCTTTACTTCTTACCAAGTACAGTAAGCGAATAGTTAACGTATTTCACTGCTCCAGAGTCACTTCCCACCACGCAGGAGTAATTCCCAGCATCCGACGCCTCGAGCCGCTCCGTCACCAGGTGAGAGTGCAGCAGCTTCCACCTGCCTCGCCTCAGCGCGTCCCGGCCGTCTTTCACCCAGCGGATGGGGGCTGGAGCCGACCCACTGACCACACACTCCAGGGTCAGGGCGCTGTGCCGGGGCACTGCCAGGCTCTGGGGAGCCAGCGGGTGAAGGATGTGGGAGCCACCTGAAGAAGGGCCTGGAGGAAAGGAGATGAATCGTAGAATAGCATCACAGAATGGTTTGGGCCCTGTCCAACCTGGCCTTGAACACTTCCAGGGACGGGACAGCCACAGCTTCTCTGGGCAGAGAGCGTCACAGGGCCTCACCACTCTCACAGGAAAGAATTTCTTCCCAATATCTACTCTAAGCCTACTCTCTATCAGTGCCACGCCCCCTTGTCCTGTCACTCCAGGCCCTCTCTCTCTGTTTTTCTTGTAGGCTCCCTTCAGGTACTGGAAGGTCACAGTGAGGTCACCCCTAAACCTTCTATTTTACAGGCTGAACAATCCCAATTCTCTCAGCCTTTCCTTGCAGGAGGAACCAACCAAGCTTTTAACCCACACCCTCCCATCCCATTCTCTGTCCTCCTCCATGTCTTGCAGTGTCAAACAGTGCACTCGGGACTGAGCACGATGTTGTAACACTGTCTTCCAGAAGTCCTGCTCCAAAATAGATTTGAGGACAGAAGTATTAGCAGTATTCCCTTCCCAAGGGTGACTTTCTGGGATTTGAAAAGCAGTCACGCTGCTCCTCCACAGTGAGGGGAAATAAGAATTGAATGGGCAAAGAATGCAGGCGAGATCTTACATAACATGGTGTTGGAGGCACTGATATTCCATTGCTAAAAACCTTAGGGACGTTACTTACTCTGTTTGAGCTGTGTTAATTCTGGAAAGCTGAACTGAATACTCACGTGTGACTGTGAGCTTCCGTCCAGTGAGTTCTACTCTGAGATCGTGAGTAACTGGGTTGTATGCTGCACACTTGTAGGATCCTTTGTCTTCTGAAGATACATTCAAAATTTGCAGGTTTCCAGATGGAAGAATTAGGTAGTTGTCTAAACAAGTGGGGAAGGTGAAAAGAAGATTAAATTTAATTTAGTTTCAAAAGATGCCTTCCTTTTTTGTAATTTTTAAAATTAATTTGTCAGCTATACCTGTTTATTCTAAATATAGGATCACAAAGAAATCACCATGCAAAGGAGATTAATTTCCAAGGGTAGGTTTAGATAAAGTGAAAGTGAATTGCACAGAAAGTTCTGCAAGTTTCCAGAGGACTTTTTTCCTTTAGGTTTAAAAAAAAAAAAAAAATCCAGGCAAGCTGCTGTTGGATACTTATATTGCACAAAACACCTCACCTGTTGATTGTTCCAGCCATTTCCCCTGCACTTGGAAGCGAACCTGTGCTTTGGGGTGACTTTCTGGCACCTTGCACCTGATGAGAGCTGTGCCTCCTTCCTCTGCTGCAACAGCAGCCGTCACCAAAGCATCGAAGTCAGCTAAACCTGCAGAGAGTTGGGAACAGGGTAAGAGCAGCCACGGCTTGGGAGAGGGGGAGGGCAGTAAGCTCAGTATTTGTGTTCAGAATACAGTTGGTTTCATGCTGATTGTCTTCTCTGAAGCAGCTTTTGGATATTCATATCAACAGGCCTGGTCTATCCTGCAGCCCATAATAGCATAAACCCTCCTTATACACTTCCTTACTACAAAAAGCTTTTACATGGAAACAGTGAGGAGAAAAAATAATTCCTACATCCCCTCCCAACTGCTCCCAGAAAAGCCAGCAGAGACACTGGAAAGGCTGCAGGACTCCTCACGGGCTCTGCAGGCACTACAGAAGACAATTCACACTGCCCATAAAAACGTGGAATTGTCTTTCTGGGCTGATAATGAGCACAGCAGTGCCCTGAGGCAGGCAGAGAGCTCCCAGCACCTTCCCGTGTGCTTCCCAAACCTTCAAGGGAGGAGGGAAGTGTGAAAGCTGCTCTTCTACTCCCTCCACGTTCAAACTTCTTTGAGGTTGTGAAGTTTTCCTATGTTGGCCACCCTTGGAGCTCTCTTGAGAGGGGCTGGCCATGGGTCAGTACTTTACCAAAACACTTTTAAGAGACTTTCCTCCCAAGGGGATTTTGGACATGCTCCATAGATGAGGTACCCTTCCAGAGAAATCACTCAAACCCTGCTTGACAAAGACCTGATTCAGACAGCCCAGAGATCCCAAACAGACAAATCATGCTCCTGCAGGAATATTGTACTCCCATTCTCAGCATCACATCATCCTTTCCATGTGGAAAACATTGTCCTTCCTCTTCCAAAGTCCCTTGAGGTCAAATAACTTACAGATCGAGCATCAAGGCAAAGATTGATCAGAAGAACCAGTACAACTAAGAGAAGGGAAACTGTCCCTAAGAGGAGAGAAGACTTGTCCTCACCTGAAGAACATCAACACTGGTTTGATCAAATCACATGAAAATTAAAATCTGCAGCTCCCACTTATTCCCCAGGCAACAATTCCCACAGATTTCTCCTCAACTCTCAAGCATGCTTCTGCAATGGCATGGCAGCTCAGCTGCTCTTTCAACATCCTTTGTGAAGGGAAGCATTTGGGAATCTTGTATTTTCAGGCCCATTCATTGAAATTAATGTTATTTCATTGTATAATATTTATGTCTGCTTAAAGAGACCCTTGAGGTCCTTCAACTTAAAATGAGGCTGACACCAACACTAAATCCATCAGGTATGGTTTGGTCTAGCTGAGGCTTTAAAAG
The DNA here is from genome assembly GCF_009650955.1 of Corvus moneduloides. NCBI lineage: Eukaryota > Metazoa > Chordata > Aves > Passeriformes > Corvidae > Corvus > Corvus moneduloides. The sequence goes on along the minus strand of NC_045500.1, from coordinate 1,583,274 downwards.
CCTCCAGGGATGGGGATCCACAAGCTTTCTGGGGAATGTGTTCCCAGGCTGCATCACCTGACAGGTCTCAGATGATAGCATTATAAAAAAGGCAAGAAGTGTATAATCCATCATATCCTACGTACTGGCTGAGGAAAAAAACCACCCCAAAACATTTTGGTCTAGGTGTTTTCTAAAACTCCAAGGAGGAATTGGCAAGGAGCAAAGAACAGAAGTGCAAATGAACTTACTGCCCATGGACACCGTGGCAGGCCGGCTCAGCACGGCGCCCACGCTGCTGCTGGCCACGCACTGATAGCGCCCGCACGTCACCGGGCTCAGGGACACGATTGTCAAAGATCCTGACTGGATTTCCACTTCTCCCACCCTGCTGTCCAGAGGCTCCCCATTAAACAGCCAAGAAAGGCGAGCTGTGGAGGGCTCGGCAGAGCAGCGGAGCTGGACGGGCTCACCAGACTTCTGGACAGTAGATGAGGGCTCAGAAATAAAACGGGGAGTTAAATCTAAAAGGAAAAATATATATATTGAGTTAGAGACCAGAATTTTGCATGGACACAGGTGATAAGGTTAACGATGTGCTGACTGGTATGACAGGCTCACCACGTAAAGGGTCTCTAAACTCCGAGTTGCAAGCGATATTCAAGCAAGTGTTGCCTTTTCCTTGGCAAGAAGAACTCAGGAGAGATTTCTGCTCGCTCTCCAACACTGGGAAAACGTCAAGATTCAAAGCCCACAATAGGGGGTAACAGCACATAACCAGATGTAGGTGCAGTAAGGGGGAGGCACATCCCCAAGTGTGCACAAGGCAGAGGTGTCACACTTGCCAGGCTGGCAAAAACTGCAATCCCACTGGATTTATGCGGAGGAAAACAGCACCCGTCACCTGAAGAGACGGAGCACAGGAACACGCAGCTGTAGCTGATCTGTCCCATACGAAGCAGGCCCGGACGTGACTTGTAAAATGCTAGAAATGGCAGGAGCCTGCCAGGTATTTACACAGAACCGTCTCCGAGTCTGCAGAACTAATTAAAAATAGCCGGATAAAAAAAGCTGGATGAACAGCAAAGGCTCTTGCTAATTCCAAATACATGGACTTCATCAGGACAAGGATGATGAATTGGGCATCCATTATCTTTACTGAGTAAAGATGAACAGAAACAGGAAGAGCTGCTAATAAATAAAAGGTTCAATCCCACAGAACTTGGTTATGAGAATCCATTTATTTGCCAGAAGAAAATTCCTGCTTGTTGGACAAGATTTTTTCCTATTCTGGCCAATGAAACACTGGGAAGTATTTCCATTTGTTTTCTGTTGAATTCTCCACTAAAGATTTTCCATGAAGGGAGCAAGCAAAAGGCAATTAACACCAGTAACACTTAATTGGTTAGTAATACAAATTAGGAGAAAAAACTCAATTAAAAATAGACACATTGGCAGGGAAAAACAACTTCTAGTTTGTAAAGGATCTAAGGAATTCCAGATAGTACGGGTCAAGATGATATTAAATGACATCCAAGTCAGAGACAGTTTTCTTATAGGTGGGGCCCTGGGTTCATGCTTTTCTTCTCAAGTCAGTCCATCCCAGCTCTGGTTATGAGTTTCAGATGAGAAACTGCACATTTTTAACTGAACCATAAACTATCTGCATAAACATAAAATAAAACTGGAAATTAAAGTGTGGCTTCACTTAACAAAAAAAGATGAAATCCATAAAAATGGTATCCAAGCATTTTGCAGGACTCCAGATGTCCATTTTTAGTTTTTAGTTAGAAAACTGTTTTTCCCATTACTTCAGTTTGAATTTCCAGGGATAGAGGGAAGCACTGACCTTTCAGTTTGCTCGCCACCAATTGCTATGAAATCATACTGCTACTTTCATCTTCGCCCCTGCCCTCACTTCTGACACCAACACTGTGCTTCGCGTAAAAGGCAAAATTGGTAGCAGTGACCCTGCAGCTGGAATTTATCTCCTATGACTGCTTGAAAAATAAAATTTATCCCATTTGCTTATAACGATTGGCTATGAAGTGCTAAAAGTAGTAAAAGCTTCTTTTTTGTGTGGTTACGTTAAGACAAGCTGACTACACAGAGCAGATGTGTCAATTAAAACCATCCCTCTTCTTTTTTTAACACCAGAGTTCTTCCAACTGCAGCCACGCATCAGCTTTCGCATTTCAAAGGGCTGATTCCCCTCTCCCCCTACAAATCCAAACCCCTCCCGACCCCTGGGAACACAAGATGCACTGTATGCAGCAGAATCAGCATCCAGCTGAATCCATGGAGATCCCAAGGAACAAACCCACGTAGCCCAGAGTCTTCCATGTTCTGGCACTTGTTTTGAGCCAGACACAAGCAAAGTCATGTATCGAGTGTAAGGCTGGGTTTCAGTGCTCCATGCTTCCTTAAAAGCAGATTATTGACAATATCCAATAAAGTTGGCCACTTCGAAATGCACTCCCAAGTGTTGTTTGTTCCAAAGTCTGGGTTCAACCCCAAAACCTCCAAGTCCCCCAGCTTGGGTGAGGCCTTACCTGTGCTGGTGGCAGTGACAAGGCCGGTGGCAGCGATGAGGAGCAGTGCCTGGAAGCGCCCAGGGGCTGGATGCATAGCGCCAGATTATCCAAATTGAAAGCCCAAAGCTCCAGACTAAGACGAGGCACGGAAACAGCTACAAAACAAACAGGCACATGTCTACTGTGAGTTTCAGGAGTTCATCTTTTAACTCTCTTACAACAAAGTGTTTGGGGTTTTTAAAAAAAAAAAAAAAAAAAAAGGCACAACCAGGAAACAGCCAATATTCTTTGCAATATAGAAACCATCTGTAAAAGTGAGTTAGAGCTGAACTTCACTGTGGTTCCAAGTACTAATCTTAATGTAAGAGTTTTTCCACAGCTGGGGCATGAGGCATCCGCATTGAACCGCTCTGCCTTGATAAATTAGACTCCGTTCCACCCAGAGGAGCTGGAGTCCAAAGTAAACAGCTTATCTATTGGAGATAATATTGTTTGCAAACAATAATCATTTGACCATCTATCATCAGGCCGCACTTGTTTTACAAGTTTCTATGAATCTACTGCTGCGATGCCGCTACCGCTCACAATTGCTCCAAACCTGCTCACTGAGACCTGTCATCTGCTGGCTCCTTCTGCTGGGCTTTACAGGCAAACCATAGCAATGAAAAAAACACCAGTATTAGTCTTGTTCTCAATTTATATTCCCAAACAAATGGTGCTTTCTCCTCTATCCTTTTGGGGCACCCATTAGATCCACTTTTATCTCCATGGCTGCTTCTAGAGAGGGCAGTCCTTTCCTTGGCCGTATCACACACGACCATTCAGCTACGTAAGATCTCACTTTCATCATCAAAAATAAAAACTACATCATTAAACCAGCAAAACACAAACTAACTATGATCCCAGAGGTCTTTTCCAACCTGAACGACTCTACAATAAATTGTTAAACCAGCAAAATACAAACTAAATCATGGAACCAGCAACCAGACTTGCACGAGGTGAGTCTCAGGAATGGTGTTTCTGACACTCTGAGTCTCAATCAAACACTGGTTTCTCCAAGAAAACAATAAATCTACAGCTGCCGTTCATGTAAATGTCCTATTGGCCTTGTGTAATGCTATGATGGATAAGATCTGAGCTCATTTAGCACAGTTACTTCATTTATCAGCCCGGCCATACCATTCCACTGCTGATAACACTCAACATATAGTTTAAACATCTCATCTATCAGCTGTGTATATAAACACGTATCCAACACACACACAATAACTGGGAGTTTTACTTGAGCACAGAAGCAAGTGCAGCAATACACATGCTTGGTAGGAGAAAGTCTCAGTTTATTGAGTGTTCACAGAGCCACTTGCTTTCCAAGAAGCTGGATCTGGACATCAACAGCAAAATTATTCCTGTGGTTTATTTAAAAATAACCTTACTTTATCATCGCAGCATCATGGTAAAATATATATGCAAATTAAGCATCAGGAAAAGCCTCCAGTTGTAATTAAAGAATCACTCTGGATTTATGGAGCTGTTTGCTCACTGCCACTTCTGCCTGCAAACTGCACTCTGGGTTACACTGACAGCTTGAGAGGGCAGCAAGAAACGCTGTCAAGTTCTGCTCCCGTTTCTGGGCAGTTTTATCTGATCCAGCAAATTTATTTCAGCTGTTGGGAAGACCCAGCAATCCTGTGGCCCAGGCTGGTTCCCAAGGCAAGCCAGGGCTGTTTTGGGAAGCCACAGATGGCAGAAGAGCCCAGCTGTGCCGAAGGGGTTGGTTTATTTGAATTCTCCCTCGGTTCAAGGGCAGGAGCGCTGCTCCACCAGCGCGCGCAGAGGACAAAGTAAACACCCAGAGAACTTGTTAACATCAAACACTTTGCTGAAGAGGGCTGGGGGCAATGTTGCTTTTTGCCAAATCTTCCCTCCACTATTTATTTATCAAAAGCAATGAAACGTATATTCTGGGTCAACTTTAACCCCAGCACATGGAGCTACTGGGTTATTTTGCAGCTGTCTTTTTAAACAAGGCCAGCTCATTATCTTTAACTAAACTTTATCTTTTTTTATCAGAGCCTTTATCCAGGCTCTGATTTCCCTCTGTTTATCTTTCTCCTTACATGTTCCTCGCTGCCAGTGTCAACAGCTACTCCTCTTTTGACCTACCAGTTTGGCTTTTGCAGGCTTGTGGAGTGGTAAGATCAACTGCAAAGCAGTGAGTACACACAGCGAGCCACAAAGACCAAAGTTCTTTGACTGGGGGGGAAAAAAGGAAAAACATTGGCTTTAACTGGAGTAGGATTGTTCAGCCATCAACACTCGGGCATCTGAATGAAGTTTCTCCAACACCTGCTTCTGAAGGGATGGCAGAGACATCTTGCTCACTGGTAGATTTCGGAACACCGGGGAAGATAAGACCCAGCAACACAACATAACCCAAAAATGCTTCTTTCTTTTTCTCCTGCAGATGGTGACACTCCAGAAGCCCCTTGCTAAATACAGAGAAGAGGGCGAGACCACAGCTTGTAGTTTTTTGGTCTTTAGAAATCCTGTGGAGAAACTTTGCCTCTTTAATATTGTATTAAAAAAGCCCTAGGGATGGAAAAACACGACCCTTCCCCTTTGCCATCTTTTCAATAACCCTGAGCTCCCATTTTGACAGCAAGTACCAGTCACTGGGGACCGGCTGGGATCTGAAAGAGGTGCACCTTGTTTAGATGTGGCTCCATTTTAGTGTCCTAGACTCCAAGATGAGCTCTGCCCAGAACAACTCTGCCCACTGTTCCTCGACTGGGAGGATGAATCTCGACCACTTGTGGATCAAATAGTCAAAGTTATTTTGGAGTAAGAGGTGTCACTGTCTGAGCATTTTAAACTAAAAGAGGAGTTATTAATATAAATAATATTCAAGGTTGAATAGAGATAGACATGGTTTTTGTGGATCAGGAAAACGCACTTTTCACTTTCACCGGCCATTTCTCCAGCCCAGCAGAAAGGCACAGCATGGCAAAGGCCACATTTCTCCCACTTCCACCCAGACCTCTTCACCTAAAGTCATCCTCCAGTTATCTTCGTGCAGCACTTGACCTCCTTGTCAGCTCTAAAGTAGGTTATTGCTCCTGGAGCAAGGGAAACAAGGAAGATAACGGACTTGTGTCAGGGGGAGGGGTCATCCCGACCACTGCAATGGATGCCTGCCCCTCGGAAGCATGCTGCACACACAGGGGCGCCCACAAACGTGTGCCTGGCACTTCTGGATGTAATTAGCAAGATGAAGTATTTCTGCACATGATATAATTCTAGCTGTGTGCCTCATTTGTCACTGACCCTTTATGAAAGGAACCCCTCAGCACAGAGCTGTGGGGACAGGCGTCCAGCAGCTCCCAGTTTCAGCCCCGCAACCTCTGGAATACCATGCGCAGGCAAGAAAATAAACCATCCACACTAACTCCAAACAGAGGGGAAGGGATGGTTTAACTTTCCTTAAGAGCACCGGAGGTTTCCCAGCACAGGAGGAGGGCTGTCCCCAGTGCCAGACTGGCACACCAGCCTGGCACACAGGGTGCTGCAGGGCAGCTGGCACACAGTCACACGGCTGTCGCGGCCTGGAGACCTGACCAGGATGGACACAAGCCATCCCGGACCAGGGAGCCTGTGGGCTTACTAAGCACCCTACTGAGCCAAGATGGGAAGACACAGGCACCAGACCAGCTGGGATTCCTGCAGCCCTGGCAATGACCCTCTTGTCTCTTCCCAAAGCTTCATGTTTGTCACTGTTTCTCCAGAAACCAGTGGTTTTCAATGTACAGCTCCACAAGTCTGGTCCTGGCACTGTAACTTAACCCTCACCAAATTAACTCACTCCTACCCATGTTTACCCCCAAATAAGGTTTCACAGTCTAAAAGATGACAAAATGCTGTTTTCCATGCATTCCCATGGTGTCAAGCTCCAGTGTCCTTCCAAACACAGCTGAGATCCTGCCCCACTTATTTACTGGACCGTGAACTTCTCCTCTCCACCCTTGCAGCTGAGCGCAGAGCCACTATGAAAAGAGCATTATCTCATCCCCATTTTGGTTTAGCTCCCTGAATCATCTTCCTGCCATCTCAGACCAGCTGGCAGGACAATACCAGGACCTGCCTTCCCAACAGCCACCACCCCACACCTCGGTCTGTTTCTGCACTCCCGCTCCATCTCTCCCTGCTCCAACACTCTCCCAACCTTCAGCAAGCTGTTCCACGAGGAACAGCTAAACGAGGAAGGGTTTCTGCACTACCCAAACGCTCCAGGTCCCATAAACGCTGGGTAGAGCAAAAGGAGGAGGAAGGAAACAGCATGCTCAGGAACAGGGGTAGTTATTCAGGTTGCCCACTCCACCTCCAGGAGCTGACAGCCTTTGCTAAGAAGCCCAAGGAAAAAGTGACTGAGCACCGCTGCCTCAGAGGCAGCACTGCCCACCAGCTGCATCGTGACAGCCCTCTGGAGTATACCAGCTTTGGATATACAGATTTCCCATTTTTCCTAAACAGCAGCAACTCAAAATTGATTCATCCCACCTCACTTCATAATGTCATATGTGATTTAACACCCGAAGCATAGCAAATTGGTTTTTTCCCTAGGTCATTTATTAGAATTACCAAGAAAATTTCATTTTAACTTGCCATCTGTACAACAAAACCCACACATTTTCAAACCACCTAAATCTAGAGCAAATGAACCCCCTTGAATTAGCTAAAATACTCTGGCTTCAGTGTGAGCAAGCTGAGTTAGATCATTAAATCTCACACCAAGACACCTTAAAAAAAAAAAAAAAAGAAAAAAAAAAGAAAAAAAGAAGGTATTGAAGCCTGTGGCATTCCAAGAGAAAGCAATCAGACATTCCTGCCGCTCGGCTCCTCAGTGATCTCCAAAGCCTTTGATCACTGACTGTCTTCATGCTGTCCTCCTGGGGTCTGGCAAAATGAGTGTAACAGCTGGCACATAGACTTCATTAGCTTTCTGGGCTGGGAGGAGCGGGGTCCGGCCCGGGAGCCACGGCAGCTTGCCCGCGGCTTCTCGGACTGACCTCGCCGGTTTATTGCCAGTGTTTCGGGGCCGGGACACCTCGGCAGTGCCGCGCAGTTGCCAGCGGTGAACGCTCACCGCGCTGCTCCTAAAGCCACCCTAAAGCCACCCTAAAGCCACCGCTGCCAGGCGGGATGCGGCAGACGCATTCCCAATGCCAACCCGCGGGGCTCAGAGTGCCAAAAGGCAACGGAGCCGGCCGAAGCCTCATTTTTATGAATGCTTAATGACCACTCAATCATTAACATCAACCTTTAAAAAGCAAATGCAGCACCTACAGTGTTCATTACCCTCCCCCTCCCCCCCTTTCAGGGTCTCAATCGAGTCAGTCAAGCGTGCAAACCGATCCTGTCGCCAGCAAAAGCATTTCCTTTCACTGTGGTCAGCCAAAAGCAGGGGAAAAAAAATGGAAGTGACTTGGAGTTATGGCACCAAAAAGGCCAGACAAGCAAGGAAATAATCAACTCCACATGAGCCACTTCGAGCCCATCACAATGAAAAGGGCCTACGACTAACCCCAGGAAAGGTCAGCGGGACTATGGGGGTCAGAAGCTGAAAAAGGCAATAGCGAGCAGCTGCCAGCTGCAATAAGAATCAATGTGTTCCTAATTACACTCCGAAGAGAGGGCTCGAGCACCGGGAAACGCCGGGCTGTAATCACAGCTTGGGCAAAAAACATTCAAGTGCTCCCGTTTTACTCTTCTCCACCTCGAGCACTGGAGCTGCAGTTTGTGTGTTACTAAATCACAGGAAGCCGAGGCCTGGAGATAAGGAGCCAGGCAGCTACAGAAGGGTTGGGGATTTTGTAAAAAATGCCGTAATTAAGCATTTGTGTTGGAATTATGGCATCACCAAAGAGAGGATTTCGTGAGTGTAAGCAATAAAATTACGTTCTTCAAAGGGATTTTGCATGTGCTTTTAGGAAACACACAGAACTCTGCCGCACAGTCCCATACGCCTGGGATTTTCTCAATCCCCCAAAAAAACACGTGAAAGGGAAAACCCAGAAAAATCAGTTTGCTGACAGTAACCCTATAAACCAAGCGTGAGAGACACAAACAGGTCAGAAAACAATGAAACGGATGCCAAGGGATCCACAGAAACACTGAGTGGAGAGGCAGTTAAAAATTACAAGAAAAAGCATCCTTTGATGTTCTGTTCATATTTATTTACTACATTTTAAACAAATGAAGGTGCACCCTCCAGATCCTTATCAGAAGGATAAGGATCTCCTGAATAAAGGAGAGAAATTACAGTTGCTCAAACTTTGCAATCCCCAGCTTGGATTTCAGTAATGCCTCCAACATTTCTGCCCATACCCATGCCTGGCACCCACATCCAAGTGCTTCCTATGCAGATTCCCACCTAAGGATTCAAGTGGTATTTTTACTTCTTTTTAGGTAACGTATATTTTTATAGGCAGCCTCACACGGACCTTTTTTCTTGCTTCACACCATTTAAACCCCCCCATGAATTAGTGATGAATCCAAAGAGCAATTTTGGCGGACTAAAGTCCCTTATGAATTGTGCAGCAATTTCTAATGGCATGTCACTTTTCATAGAATGGCTTGGATTAGAAGGGACCTTAAAGACCCCAAAGTTGATATTTTTGTCGAAATACAGAGCAAGTGTTTGCTCGGGTGGCAGATGGCAGGAAAAACAAACAAAGCCGAGCAAACGAGACAGTGACTGAGTCCCAGAGAGGACAGGGGATCCCACATCCTGATCAGGGGATCCCACATCCTGATGGCCTTCCTCAATAACCAGGTAGATGTGTTTCCTACAAAGCTACAAAACACCCTAAATAATGTCACTAATTTACTCAAACTGCTCTAGGTAAGGTCCAGTGGCACAGGACAAAGGTGACACAAGAAGAGGTTAAGCAACTGAAGAAAAAATAGCAGTATTAGCTCAAACCATGGCCAAGAGGCTGTGTGCCTCAAAGATGGAGAAGGAGGTCTTTTTTATTGGATTTTTCTATTTTGCTTTCAGGCCTGGAAAGTCTCATGGTTGGTATCAGCTGTTGGACTTGGATCAAAGTTTAGCCTTCCATTAATCTTTTGAGTTATATGTGAGGCTGATAGAGAATTTTTTTTTTTTTTTTTAGAAGACAGTTAAGATTACTCAGATACTTAATTTGCACTCCAATATTTCAAAAACACCTTGACTTTAGAACCTTGGTCCTGGCGTACATATGGTCTTGATAGAAGAACGCATGCTTTGGCATGGACAGGAGGAATGGATTTGGGAGCTGAGGGGAGGAAATTTAACAGTTTGTGTACTGGGCCTCGGCACACACAGATGAAAACACTCCCGAGTCACGACTCTGCTCCCGAGACACATCTGTGCTCCGAGGGGGGAGAGCTGGGGTTCCCATCCTGCCATTCCAACACCGGTCACAGCGAGACAGGCATCAGGAGAAAAATAAATAAATCATCCCAGAAGCCACACTTTCTTCTCCACAAACAGGCATAACAATTAGTTTGATTTTATTATTAACTTCAGCAAAAGAGCTGAGACAGTCCCCCTGCTGCCACACTAATGAAGTGGGAATGGCTCCTGCCTCCTCTGGCCTCGGGGGAAGCGAGAGAACAGAGCATTAGCCTGATACACAGTTCTGCTGGGCTGCAATTACGCTTAAATGCCTAAATCAGGGCTTTCAGCCCCCAAGGGAGCTAAGGGTATCATTAGTTTAACAGTTCCATCACAGTAGGCCAAATACATACAAAATTCTCACCCTTTGCTCTTCGAGGCCCCCCAGACCTCCCCTGCCTTGATCTTTCCTGCTTAGGCACTACTTTGCCTCATATTTCCATTTTCTTCCCCACATTTAGCTCAACACCTGTGCCGTACCACTGAAGGGACACCCGAGAGAGCTCTGCTGCCTTCAGCCACGTCTCCAAGGGTCCTTCGGCCAACACCCCCTCCCTGCTCCTTCCTCAGGGCTGGCCTCAGCCTCGGGAGGAGGCGCCTGCTTTACTTCTTCAGCTCTGGTTTTTAGCAACAGTGAGATTTCGCAACCAGTTTTTCAGCCAATTTAAAGACGGGCTGCTGCCGAGGAGGGCAGCAACACCTTCCTTCAGGACCTGGCTTGCATTCTCCTATCTGCACCAGGGATCCTGCGGCCAGCAAGTGAGTCAGATCTGCTGGCAGATCCAGCTGAAAACTCAGCCAGAGGAAAAATGAGGTTCAGTTTTCACCTGGATGAGGGAGCAGTTTCAGCTCCCCATGCAGTCCTGGAGCACCAGCCCAAAGGAGGGGCTGGGAATGGACATCCAAGAACAGGAACTTAGCACTTCAACAGCATGAGGCCTCAGATCAACTCATGAAGCACCACCCTGGTGTGTTTAATAAGCCCTGGACTGCAAGAATGTGTGCGAAAATGAAGAAAAATATACAAAACCAAACTCCAAGTGAGCCATGCCCATTTTCTCAAGGGAGCTAGGGAACTCACCATCCTAATTATCCGAGCTACAGGTGCACACACCACAGCAAGCTGGAGTACTGCCTCAGGGGATGGTTTTTTCCCTCCAAGAAGTTTGCATTTTGCATGCCAAGGACCATCACCCATAATTATAATTTGTCTATGGTTTCTAAAACCAGAATCCAGCATGAATAAAAAATAAAAAGGACGAGAACCACAGGCTTGTTCTCATCATCAGAAAAACCTGTCAGACTCTCAGACAAAGGTGCTTGTGTCCACACAGGCTGCCTTAAGGTCCACTTCCAGCGGCACTCTCACACCTGGGCAGTTCAGCCATGAGAGGATGTTGATGGAAAGAATTGGAACCATGGCTGAGCTCTATTAGAGGACAGCAAGCTCATTCCTGAGGCAATTCCAGATGAACACTGACACCTCGTCCTTTGGTAGCCTCCGGCAAGCAACAGCTCTGAAAAGCACAGACAAATGGGTTCTTTTAGCTGTGCTAGCCTGAGTCCAACTTGGTCTGTTGTAACTTGCAGGGATCCATGCTATCCATGAGCCTTTAAAGGGAAGCACAGCCATTAAATCCACACCTGCAGCCAGAATTTATAGCAACCTCATCTACTGCTGTCTTACATCATAGGCAATTAGGAGCCTGTGAACTCATGGCTGCAGGATATGGGAGGTGCACTGGAACAGGAGAGCCAAGCCTGTGTTACAGCACAGTTGTTAGTCACCTTAGAATTCACCGTGCCTGCGGATGGCTGGAATTGTGCACAAATTGGAGCAACAGACCCATTTGGACTCTGTTCTCTAAACAAAAGTGCTGCCCTGCACTCCAAGGCACTGCTTCCCTTCCTGTTACAGCTGTCCACACGCTGTCACAGGTAATGCCAACACTCCCTGCTGCTGGACCCAGGCTCCAGGCAGAACAATGCTTATTAAAAAGCAAACCAGCTAACCAGGGACAGCTGAGGGAGAGAGCAGGAAAGACCCTGGCCTTTCCTCCCCCGATTAAAACAAGCCTTCACACAATCCATCCTCCAGCCTTACAGTAATTCAGTTTTACTGCACTCCTCCCCTCCCTTCCCCCATGCTCAAAAGACCAAACCTGGTTTCAAAATTGAAGTCCGAGCTCTCCAGCAAACACACACTTCTGCACTTCTTCACCTCGAGGGAAGGAATCCTGACACAACTGACAATATTGCTTAGCAAAACGAGCCCCTTTGCCTCAGGCCCAGATAAAAGCAGCGGCTAGGCAGAAAAGTAAATGAAAAAATTGTCTTGGTCAGGCCAAGTTTGCTACAACAAACCAACCTGGCTCCCAGGCAAGGAGAGGGGTAGTGGAACATGGGGGAAAGAGAGGGAGGCTTTGGGTTGGCTTTGCTCAGTGGTGTTGCGCAACAGAGCGCCGGGCAAAGCTTCCCGCCTCCTTCCTCACGCCAGCAGAGCCGAAGGAGAGCGTTGATCCAAGCGAGGGAGGCAGCAGTCATCATGAAGCTCTAGCCTGAGGGTTTGGCTCCTCCAGCCCTCCTGCTTCACTCACTGCAGCCAAGATCAGCCCTGCCAGCAGCAGGGACCCCTGCCCAGGACTGGGGACGCTCAGGGCAGCACCGTCACAGTGCTGGGTCGTGAGCCAGAGCCCAAACCCCCTCCTGCAAATCAGGGCCATGGCAGCTGTTCCCAGCAGAACCAGTTCAAACACGAGCAACTGATAGGAAAGGAGTTAAGTTTCATCACTGAGACCAGGGAGAAATTTCCGCCAGGTTCACCTGACTGTGCCCTGTTCTCACTTGCACAGACACATCCTGCTTTGCCCAACGGGATTTCTGTTCAGACGTCCAACAGCAGACTGGCAATTCCTGGAGACACCTTCCCAAAGGAAGATGGATGCCACAGCTTCGCCACATAGCAAGAAAGTTCCAGACTCTTCATAGCACATCAACTCCCCCACGAGACTTTAATGCCGAGCTCAGCAACATGGGGGCCCTGCAAAGATAACCGGCTGCCAGGATTGACTCCATCCCACGTTAGCATCCATCAGATAGCAAGAAAAACAAGATTAAGCAGCACTACAGCATTAGTCTTCATTTAAACTTGGCAAAGCAAGCAAACGTTTCTTTTTTGTTGGCCTCTGTGTGTGTGTGTTTTTAAAGCAGTCCCAGGCTCAGCCAGGGAAAGGTGCCTGGACTGTTTAATGTTGGGGGATTAGAAGGGACAACACTTGTACGCTTGCCAGAGCCCAGATAAGCAGCGAGTGCTTGGGTTAAGCAGGCGAGCATCTGCCCCCTGCAATATATACATTGCCCCAGTGAAAATAAACAGCTTCACACCTTTGGCTCAGAGAAGGACTTGAGCTTCTTCTACATCCTCAACCTGCAGCCTCTCCACTCGAGGACGAAGGGTCAGAAGGGTGAAGGTTACTTGCAGTTCCCTTACTCCAAGTATAAGGCGGGAAGCTTTCTGTCTCCTCTCACACTGGGTAGAGTCTTTGCTGCTGCACATCAGACCTGGTGTTGGTTCCTTGTGTTCTCTGTGCCCAGAGCTGTTCTAGACAAACTCCAAACATGTACACTTTCTATGTGTGCTGGTTACGTACAAGCCACAACAAACACAGTGATTAGGAAAAATGCTAACTTGGAAACTGGACCTTTTTTTAAGTGCTCAGCCACCAAGTCCGTAATCTAGAAAACCACACCTCAATTTAATGCTGCCACCCCAGTCACTGGAGATCACAGGGCTGAAGACTCCAGCCACACCACTGCAGTACCCATCTACAGTCTGCTCCAAATTCCTCTCTGGTCCATCCCAATGCACAATTTGGAAGTGCAATCTGCACCCCAAAACCATGCCTCAGTCTGAATAGCTGAATTTAAAATGATATCATTAAGTTTGAAATTTCAACATACTTAGAGAGTTTTGATAATAACATTTTTGATTACATCCGTTGCCAGCTTCCTTCTACACCCTGACAGAGATTTAAAGTATACATTCCTATTTCATTCTGCAGCAGAGATTAGTGGCAGGAACAGAAAACATCTTCTGTTCCAAAAAACCCTCGGGGTTTTCCTCCTTCTCTTGCATCTTATTAGAGAAGTCTCAAATCTCCATCAAGCTGTGATACACTGTCACTGCAAAGCATTTAAGGCAACAAGTATCTGAGTGCTACACTAAAACACACCTTCGGAACAAGCTTCTGAGAAACAAAGAGCTTTCCAAGGCTATCCCAAAGGTGAAAACGCTCCCCAGCAGTAACAGCCCTCAGGAAGCTTTATGAAAATCTGAGCCTACGCTCAAGCGTATGGCACGCAGAGCCCTAATTCAAGAACTTTTGTGAACTCTCATTGTGGGGAAGGGGGGGTGAACAAAGGAAAACCACATGCTATTGTTTATTTTGACTCCACAATATATTTAATCTACATGGAGTTGGAACATTACACAGCAAAACTCCTCAGCTCCCAGAAATTATGTACAGCCAACAGCAGCAAAGCCCGTTCTCCAAAGGGAGAATGACATTTTAAGTGTGTTATCTTCACCCCACACAGCACAGAAACTCTCTGAAACGCAGCTGAAAGCTGCCACCAGTGCTTCCAATCCTACACCCCAAGACCATGGGATCAAGGCAAGGCTACTGGCACTCATGGCACAAGGAAAGCCAAAGCTGGGGACTTCCACCAACCTGACCTTGAGCTATTGCAGCTTTTCTCAGTAAGACACTGACTGCCTGGGGAGGTCGCTGAGCAGGAGGAGGATGCCCCAGGCATCTCACACCCTCCTTGAGCCTATCAACAGGAGCAGACTATGATGGATTCCAAGATGTTAAAGCAACAAGACCCAGCTTATGAGCTGCCAAAGAGTTATTCCAGGATATCCATTGGGATGATAACAGATCTCACTACGTGAATTCCATTGCTGTAGCTGCACAACTCCCTGCCAGCCTTGTATGCTGCAGGAGGTGTGCTAACAAGGACTGCCCATGTGTCACTGGAGGCCTTCAGTGTCCAGCTCCAGGATACCCCCGAGTAGCTCCAGAAGCCGTGGCTCTGCTGATGAGTTACCAGCCGCAGATGTGCCCTGGCACAACAGAAGAACCATCTTCCCAAATACCAAATTTCTGTTCAAAGCCACCCGCTGCCATCCCCTCGTGCCCAGTGAGTTCACTCCGCCAACCCCAATATTCCAGCTCCTTTGCACAACTTCTCCTGGACACAGAGCCCGCTGCCTCGTGTTGGGGTACAGTCACTGCTGCTGAGGGACCGGAGCTGGGCAAGCTCACCCCGGGCAGGTGCCAGCATCAACACTCTCACCTGCGGTGAGGAGAATGCACAGACAGGTGATGTCATGGCCAGAGCAGACAGGTGACATCACAGCCCCAGCAGCCCACAGGCACCTTCTCTCCATCCTACACTCAGTGGGGCTGTGGTTTATCTTCTCCTGCACCTGGGAGCAGAGGCCTTTGGCACAGCCCCATCCTTGCCCTCCGCTGGGCCGGGGGCTGGCGCAGACACAGGTTGCTGTGAGGTTTCAACAGGCTGAATGAAACAGTGAAGAAAGACACTTTTCAGAGGGGGAGGGGAGGGGAGGCACACACGTACTGAACAAATCATCTGCTTGGAGCGCTGGCTCCTACTTGTTCTCAGTTATATTATTCACTCAAGGGTGGATTAATCCATCACTGCAAAGGAATCTCCTGATCTCAGAGATAAAGGCAACAAGTCATGCACTGACTGTCTGTGGATCCTCCTGGAAATGGCCAGCCTTTCTCATGGCCTTATTTGGGCCGATCTATCAGCTCTCAACTAACAACAAGCAAGAAGAAGAAAAAAAAGAAAGAAGAAATTAAAAACTGAAAACATACCACCTGACTACAGTAACTTCAAGTGGATTGATCTGGAAGCAAGCAGGGAATTTCAGCTCCAAACAATCACTGTTTGTTTCAGAAGGGACCACATGAACTGTCCCCTTCCATTGTTGTTGCTCCCCAGGAGAAGAACAGTCACCTGGGTCCTTACCTTCCAAACTTGCATGGAAAAAAGATTAATTTCTTGCAAGATTCTTTAGAGTGAGGCCTTTTACCCAGATAAAAGGTTTCTTTGGAAACAAAACCCCCTAATGCCATCCCCTGGCAGGAGCATCTCCAGCTAGAGCAGGCTGCACTTGGGCACAAGGTGCCTACAGAAAATACAACAGCAATTCCAGGAGGTTGGACATCTCCAGCATGTCTGTACTTCAGTGCTTCAGCAGATGCCAGGGAGCAATTACAGAGACATTCAGGATCTGTCTGCTCTTCACCTAAGATTAAGGTGGGCTGAGAAGCTCCCCTCTGGCTGGAGCTGGCAGCCCACGATACCAGGGGCTCACCAGCACACAGAAGGTGAGCTGACAGGGAATACTTCACACGCATTGCAACCCTCAAACACGTTTGCAGAGACAAAACACTCTCAAACCCCTCCAAAAATGTAAAACTGTGGTGCCCAGCCTTTTTGCCAAGACTGTTTCAATGACGGCCTCAAGCCTTTTAGTCCTTGTCTTGGCATTTTATAGGTTCACTGCAAGGAAAACCACGGGCTGCGAGGCAAAGTCTCTGCACACTGCAAGGTAGGAAACATTAAACTTCTCTTTGAATTAAACAAATAAGACTCAACCACTTGGTTCATTATCAGATTCAATGGTTGGAGTCTGTGGGGAAAGCTAAACAGCAGAACCCAGGGTATAAATCAAAGGCGTGATCAGAGAGACAGGTGAGGCCGAGGGTGTGGTCTCACCTCTCAGCTCAGCCACATGGAGCTGGGGATGGTCTCCTCCTTCCCCAGCTCCCCCCTGCTGCCAAGCTGATGGCAATATCCCAGCTAAGCTAGTCTTGCTCACTCCGGGCTTCAGGGAATGATTTTATCCCTTACCTGTGCTGTTTCTGTGAGCTGGACTGGTTCAACTGGGCATTTCCAGAGGCAGGAGATGGAGGGGGCTGGCCAGAACCCCTCCCTCTCTGCAAGGCACCCACCCCGGCTCAGCAGCAGAGCGAGCGCACAGGATCAGGAGACAGCAAAGCCAATTTAGAAGCCACTGCTGCCAAAAGGGGCCATCCCCCCACCAGCCCCCTCCAGCCCCCCAGGGCCTTCCCAGACATCCAAGTGGAAGATTTAGCAACTCTAACTGCGGAGCGAGATCCAGGAAAGTTTGGGGCTTGGGTACATTTTTTTCTGAAGGGTTAGCTGGAGTCACTCCCCTGCGGCTGCTCCACTGCTGGATTCCCGCAGCGGGAAAGAGGCAGGAATGTACCTGCCACCTCCTGCAGCAGCGAGTCCTCGGATGGAGCTGTAACGTGAAACTGCGCCCAAGGAGCTGGGGAGGGGGGAAAAAGGGGGGAAAAAGAAAAAAGAAAAAAAAAAAAAAAATAGAGTCCCACCTGGCTAGAAGAGCTCCAAGACATCTCAGAGGTATGGAAAACGGGAAAACAACCCACCTTACATGATTGTTTTCCCTCCTGCTGAAAGACAGCAGATATTTCTCACACAAAAAGAACGAGTAGGGGCTTAATGGAAATGGCAGGTGGTCTGGATGTAAAAGGCTCAATCCCCCACCAGGCTGAACAAGCATTTCCCCTGAAGTGATCACTGTCACTGGAGAATCATCATCCCCACCAGAAAGGGAGAAGGGAGCTGGGGAATGTAAGTGGAAAACTCTGACACGCTCAGCCCTGGAAGTTGTACTGAGCCATCTACCAAGGAAATTACTGGAAGAACACGCAACTGAAAAAAGTGAACATATATACACACGCACAGAGGAAACTATCTAGTCTAGAAATTCTGGGGCCAGCGTAGTTGGAGACCTCCCACCAGCCAAAGTAATACAGCAAAGAGGTTTTTGCTGACTTTGCCAAAGACAAACACCATCCCAGAGCAAATGATGCAGGATAAGGGGACACACAATAGCAGGGTTTGCTCAAGGCGGCCTCCAGGAGAGCAGAAAGTAAGTAGGAAAGGCCCACCTGCTAACAAAATAGGTCAAAATAGCAAAAACAGTGGACAGAGAACACAGTTTGGTGCCCATGTACTGGCTTTAAGAGTCAGGATTGCAAGGCAAGCTGTAAATTCCCATTTAAGGAGGAAATCTGACCACTTCCACTTGAAACAAGGTTTTTAGCTCAGTCTCACCCCAGCTGCAGATAGCAACTGGTTCTGAAGCTCCCCAGCCCACTGAAACACCGAAAACCAGAGAACTGACAGCAAACCACTGCAGTGAGGAAGAAGGGGCAGGACTCAGCTCAAGGGAGCCACTCACTAGTCAGCAGCTCATAAGCAAAGCAGGAGACAAAAACCTGACTCTACACACAAAGGACAAGTTTACAGTATCAATTTCTACAAATAAGATGTTGCCTAACAAAAGACGTCCAGCAGCTTTCCCATTAAAGTGATTCCGTAGAAAACATTACCCGATATACCCAACCCCAGCAGGTTTGTGGGTGAAGACCCACTCAGTCTCAGGGCTTCTGGTACTAAACCACAGGTTTCAAAGCCTCATGGAAGCTCACCAACAGGTTCACCACATTTCCATGTTGTTTTGCATAGGACTGTGTGCCAAGACCACAGGACTGCAATGAAACCCCTCAAGAGTCACAACTGTGGACATGGGAACAAGGAAGATGCAGAGCAGGAGGTTTTCCACCACAGGTTAAAAGGCCTGCCAGAAAGAGGAGGTAAAGGAGCTCTCGGAGAAGGTGTGAAGAGCAGGTTTGGTGGGTGATATGGGAAATCCAGGTGAAGTTCAATGCCTTTTTACACACAGAACTAGGAAACAGCTCACATGACCTGCAGGGAACCTTTTCAATACAGCTCATTCTGTGTGCACATACAAACGCTCAGAGATCAGCCCCTGACCCACAGCTCCTCACACCCAGCCCAGCAAACAACCTGAAATCACAGCAGTTGGTCCTGTACACACCCAGTCACACCAACAACCACACGGGAGAAGGTGCTGCTGACTGTACCACCGCATCAGGAAACAGCTTTATTCCCAAAATGATTTAACCATCACACGCTTCCCAGTTAGTTTCTGGCACTGAGACTTTGTTGGTCTTGCACTTCATGGTAGTGCCTTATCTTGAGCACCCACCAATTAATGCCCTGCTCATGGTACGCCCGAGGCCTCATTGGGCAGAGCAGCTCTGCTGTGGGACAGGCAGAGAGGGATTTATGAGATGCTGAACCCTGGTGTGGCTGTGCACTCACAATCCATTGCTTTGCTTCCCCAATTCCACATCTGCAGAAGCAGTCTTTAAACAAGCCAGGGTATTTTTAAGCTCTGACAGTTAAAATCCTCAAGTGACATCACCTGAAGTCGGAGCACAGCTGCCTTATTCCTCTGGCACACCAGCAAGCCAAAGTAAGCAGGAGCCTCGTTTATGGGCTTACAACACACCTTGAGATAATGAAAGCACTGGTGGGATTTGCCCAGCACGGTCAGACCTTTCCTTGCACGGCTTTTTTTTCCCCTCCCTCCTCAGTTTTGGGGTAAAACCCAAAAACATTAGCCCCAGAGCAGCCCAGTGATCCAGCAGAGGGGGCACACAGGGGGGCTGGCCAAAACCCCAGTGCCACCATCCCGGGGGTTTGGTGGCAAAGGCAG
The DNA here is from genome assembly GCF_009650955.1 of Corvus moneduloides. NCBI lineage: Eukaryota > Metazoa > Chordata > Aves > Passeriformes > Corvidae > Corvus > Corvus moneduloides. Next base: position 1,563,650 of record NC_045500.1, on the reverse strand, counting down.
CAGAGCTGCTGTCCCACCAGAGAAAACGGATTAAAAATCACCAAGACTGCATGAAGGATGGCAAAAAACAACCCCTCAAGCTACTTCCCGTGGTGTAGCCGAGCTTGCCCGCCCACACTTCACCTTGCACACACGGGCACTGCTGTTTACGAGCACCCGGAGCAGCTTAAAGGTGTAAATCACATTAATCCAGGCAACAAAGCCACAGCGCTCATCCTCAGGTGAGTTACTAATCCCTCCACACCACAGCAGTTCCCATCTCACTTCCTACCCCTTGAGGAGGGAAAAAAAATACCTTTTAACATGGTAGGTGACTCAGTGGATCCCACCTTCTATCTGAGCCAGCTTCCAATAGCTTTGAGCAACACTCATGGGTCTCCCCACAAGCCTGTGGATTTTCTGGGATGCAGACCAAGCCAGTCAGAGGCTTCCCTCTTCTTATGGAAAGGGGAATACAGGTGAAAAATATTTATTTCTTTTTAATCACTGCATTACCAAGTCCTCCCCACAAGACAGGCTTGCAGCTGCTTTGGAAAAGCAGGGTTTGGTTTCAATGTGTTTGACTCACTCTCAACACCTATTTTAATTTGGTGGAAAAAAAGCATTCTGGCTCTAATTAAGGCAAATAATATCGAGTTCAACAGAAAAGCGTTAAGAAATTGTGCCGGGAAACATCCACTGCGAATTTTTGGAATATAGAAGGAGCTGGCCATCGCCCTCAGCAACCGCTACCACAAAAGCATTTTTTCTTCTTAAAGCAGCTACGGGCAGGCTGTACATCCCATAAATTGCAACTGTCAAAACACCCAAGTCATGGGAGACGAGGAAAAAAGCAAAGGGGCTCCACACAGCTCAGCTGGGAGCGCCAGCACCCCAGAATTACCTGCTTTGTTCTAGGAAAACGCTGGGCCACAAAGGATAAAACCCCGGAGAACCAAAGCTTCCACGCTCCCGGCAACCTCGGTGACCGTGGCTGGTGTTTGGGTTGGTAAATTGTATTTCTGGTGCATGTGTGAAAGATACAACTCACTGAGTAAACAGCCCTTCAGAGCTGACAGCTTTACAGCCGCAGGCTCAGCGCAACTACTCCTTCCCAGAGGCAGCAAAGCAGTTGGGGAAAAGCAGTAAAATAATAATTAAAAAGAAACAGCTACATAAAGCCATCACATTTACCCTTTCACCAAGCCTTTACACAGTTACGAGGCAGGAGCAAAATAAACATTGCCTGTTTTCTGCCCGACACTGTGTCACAGCTGAAAAACACGTCCCTCTTGGTTTAAAAAACATCAGTATTGGGAGCATGGGATAGACGACTGGAAAGTTCTTCCATTAGAAGTCAGGAACTGTATAATTTATATTTGTTTTTGGCAAAGAGACAGACAAAGCAAGGGAAAGTAATTTAAAATTCAAGAATCGCGTGGCTTTAAGAAGGTAGGCAGCTTAATGCAATAAAAACAATAATAACAGAGATAAGATGTCAGGATGCTTTACAGCCAGAGTCCTCAGGCATCACACACCACCTCCTGCCTTAGGGACTGACTTTCCACCGCTCTAATTGCAGAGAAAAGTGACCTTACAGGTTAAAAACATTCAGATTAACCATTTTAAGGCGGTTAAGAGGCTGGACGCGACCCCAAACCTATCCCCTATGGCACCTCCTTCAAGCAGAGCAGCGTTTAAATGACAAATAGAGAGGAGCGGAGGAGCGTTCCCTGCGAAATTAGACCATAAATCAGCGCCGGGCAGCTCGGGAGGGCTCATCCCGCTCCCCGGAGCGCTGTGCACCGGCTCAGCCCCGCGCACCGAGGGCACAGGGCGCGGAGCCCGACGGCGGGGGCGAGCCCCGGGGGTGACAGGAGCCGCCACCTGCGGCCGCCCCGGGCCGCGCTCGCCCCTCACGGAGGAGCCGCGCTCGCCCCTCCCGGCGCGCGCCCGCCCGCGCCCCCCTCAGCGCGCGCCGGCGGCGGGAAGCGCGCGCGTTACCTCTCCGCCGCGCCCCCTCCCTGGTCCCGGTCCTGGTGCCGCTCGGCGGCGGCTCGCCAGGACATTCCAGGCTGGGGCGGGCGTCCCGGCGGGCGGGAGCCTCCATCCAGCGCCGCCCGGCCGCTCGGCGCCGCTTATCTCCCCCCGGCGCTCCGCTCCCCGCCCCGCTCCCACCGGCGCCCCGTGTCGGGGGAGGTGCCGCAGCCCCGCCCCGCCCCGCGGAGCGAACCAACGGCGGCCTGGGGGGGGAAGAACGGGTGCCCCGCGGGCGGACCCACCGCCCGAGGAGGGGAGGGAGCGGGCGGCGGTGAGCGCGGCCCGAGGGTGCGGCGAGCAGGGAGCTGCGGGCCCTTTAAGGGGAAGGGGAGGGGTGGAGGGGATGCACGTGCGCGCGGGGCGCCGCGGGATCATTGCGCTGCCGAGAGACCGCGCTCCCGAACCGCCGGGACCCACGGGACCGCACCCCCGAACCGCCGGGACCCGTGGGACCGCGGCCCCGAACCGCCGGGACCGGGCATCCGTGTGAGCCGGGACCCGCGGGACCACACCCCCGAACCGCCGGGACCGGGCATCCGTGTGAGCCGGGACCCGCGGGACCGCACCCCCGAACCGCCGGGACCGGGCATCCGTGTGAGCCGGGACCCGCGGGACCACACCCCCGAACCGCCGGCACCCGCGCACCCGAGCAGCAGGTGCACCCGCGCACCCACGGGACTGGGGACGCAGGGACCGGGCACCCCACCAGCCGGGGTGCCCACGTGTGACCGGGCACCGGGCAGCCGCGCACCCACTCCCCTGTGCTCCCACGGCACCAGGCGCTTGTGGAGCCGCGCAGCCATGGGCCGGCGCCCGCAGAGCCGCACACCTGCGCACCCGTGCGCTCCTGCACACACACGACCTTGCCACCTACCACACCTGTGCGACAGTCACCCACACAGCCGGGCACCCTGGTCAGCTGTGCACCCATCCGAGCGCACCTGAGCCCCGCACCGCGGGCCACCTGGGGAGCCTCCCGGGAGCCTCCCGCTCTGCTAGTGCAGGGGTCATCCCGTGCCCGGCCCGCTCATTTCCACGGCGGAGAGCCCACGGTTCCCACTCCGACTCTCCTGCAAGCAGTTGTATGTTCAGAGTGTCGCTGAAGTGAGGGAGTGGCTCTCGCTTTTTCCAGAGGGCTGGGAAATGCCCCCACACGCCACATATGTTCCGTGCATCATCTTTCCTCAGATGACGCTGCTAAGAAGCCCCTACTCAGGCTAAAAATAGCAAAAAGGGGCTTTATCAAGGGCTCATCCTGTGCCCAAACAATTGACCCCTTTCAAAATAACCCAAATACACCCAAAATATGCCCAATGTGCCTTTTGGGGGGGGAATTTACTACATTTTGGTCGCATTCACACGTGGTAGCTGGAAAGGGATTTATCCCGAGGAAAGTTTCATCTGGAAAGGCTTCAGCACCACGTGGAGCAGACTGAAAAGAAACACAGTTGCTGTGTTTAAAAATGGAAAAATAAGCTTTAACCCCCTCCCAAAAAACTAGACTTGAAATAAAATTTCTTGGTTTTCAGACAAACCTGTGAGACCAAAATGCTGCACTACCCTGTGTTTACCAGCCCTAATTTTATCCCTCAGGAGGTTTCCTGTAGGACGTCATTATTTCCACAAGTGTGAAAGGGAAAAAAAAAGAAACAAAATGAAGGGTAGAAAAATCCTCAGAAGATTAAAAATCCCATAATCTGAAGAAAACACCCCAAAATAAAACAAAATCGGGGTTGACACGGCTGAGGAGTTAAATGACTTGATTTGTGGCAGCCACTGGAAAAGATGAGGACTTCAGGATTGTTCTCAGCACAAGAAGGGATGGCCAAGTCTGGTTTTTTGGGATAAAAATACTCAAAATGGGGATCATAATGAAGGTATTTTGCAAACCAGGGGTGGTGCCAAATTGCGATTTCTCCCTGTACAATTTTTGGGGCAATGTTTTCCCCTCCTTGAGCGCATTTGCATGAGAATACCCTCTTGGGCAGGAGAATTGCTGCTTAATTAGCGAACAGCAATCGCTTTAATTAGCATGTCTCCATGCTCCCTGCTATTTTGCATAGATTCAAATGAGATGCTCATTAGGGAGCAGGCGCCCGGACAAGCTACGCCCTTTAGCCGCTCACTAACCCAATTAACTTCAGCCAAACCGTGCCGGGCCCTGTGCCAGGAAGGATCGGGCTGCTCCCAGAAGGATGGTGCAGAACCGCTGCCTTCAACCTGCTCGCTTCACCCAAACCTGTGAGGTTTCCTTCCTTGGAAGGTTTTTCTCCTTCAAGGTTTTCCTTCTTCCAAGATTTCCTTCCTTGTCAAAGGTTTTCCTTCTTGTAAAATTTTCCTCCCTACGAGGTTTTTCCTACATCGAAAGTTTTTCCTTCCTTGAAATGATTTCCACCTTCAAGTATTTTCTTCCTTGCAAGATCTCATTCCTTGCCTAAGGCTTTCCTCATTGCAAGGTTTTATTTCCTTGCAAGATTTTCCTTCTTTGCGGTATTTTCCCCCAACCAAAGTTTATCCTCCATGTAGAGTTTTCCTCCTTGCAAGGTTTTCTCCCTTGGAGGTTTCCTTCCTTTCAAGGCTTTACCTCCTCGCAAGTTTTCCTCCTTGTGAAGTTTCCTTCCTCACAAGGTTTTCCTTCATGCAAGGTTTCCCCTCCTCATAAGGTTTGCTTCCTTGCAAGTTTTTCCTCCTTTTCCTTGCTTGCTCAGGATTTGGGAGCAGAAATGGGGAGGGCACCCCCAAAAAGTCACTCTCCCTTCTTGGGGACCCTCCAGCCCTCTCTGTGCCCCTTCTCCCCACCCACCCCCCCAGGTGGGGCCATCGTTCCTGGCAGGAGCACGAGGGAACTTGAGGGTCCCCTTTGTTTTTCTGCCCAGCCAGCGCGGTCCCAGCGAGGTTGGGTTTTATTTTATTTTATTTCTCCTGCCCCGTAATCCCATCGTCTTGTCACGGTTCCCCGGGAAGCGGGGCTGCTCCGAACAAAGCCCCCGGAGCATCCCGGGCTCCCGGAGGAGGTTTTGCAGCTGCGCCTCGGAGCGTGACCGATCGGGAATGAGCCTTCGCAGCGCGTCTAATGCCGTTTGGACAGGGAGCCTTTCATCCGCTCGTGGGAGTGAGGCCCCGGCATTGAGCCGGCAGCTCCCCGCGCTCCGGCCCTCGGCGCTCCCGTCCCCGCGGGAGCCGATCGGCTCCGCCGCAGCGGTTTTGGGGCGAGCGAGGTGGGGACGCCTGTACTCGCCTCCACTGCTGCGGGTTTGGGTGCAGAACTCGGGGCCAGGGTGGAGGGGCTGAGGCTGGGAGATGCTTCCCATCGCCGTGGTCTGGTCGCTGTCACGCCGTGCTGGGCTCCACCGGGTTCCTTGTCGTGGTCCCCTTGCTTCTGTCCCTGAACCTCATCCCAGATCCCATCTCCACTTCCTCAGCAGGTTCCTTGTCCAGGTTCTCATCATCCCGTCCCTGGCAGGCACCTCCTTCCCGTCCCCATCCTCCTGCCCCCAGCAAGAGCCTTGTCCAGGTCCTATCATCCCATCCCTGTCCCCATCATCTGTCCCTGTCCCCGTCATACATCCCAGTCCCCGTCAATTTGTCCTGGTCCCATCACCCCAGCCCAGACCCCAGCAGGTGCTTGTCCCAGTCCCATGTCCCTTGTCCCAGTCCCCATTTCTCTCCACGGGGCCAGCCCAACACCCCAATGCCCTTCAGCATCCAATGACCTCCATCGAGGGAAGGTTTGTGGGCCCTTTTTGGGAAGGGGACAGCAGGTGCCAGCCTGGTGCCCCGCACCCTTGGCAGTTCAGGTGGCATTGGGTGGCATCAGCTACTGAATGTGCTGTGCAGCATGGCAGGCAATGTGTGAGTGGGGAATCTCAAGGATTTCCACTCCAGGGGAGCGGATCAGGAACAGGGCACAAAGGCTGGAGGGGTGTTGGGGTGGAGCACATGTGGAAACATCACCTGGGAAGAGAAGATGAAGACAAATAGATGAGAAGAGACAAGATGAAAATGATGAGGATAGAGGGGACAAGATGAGACAACAGGAGAGGGAAAGAGGAGGAGGAGGGGAAAAAGAGGAGGAAAAGGAGGAAGAGGAGGAGGACTAAAGGATGAGGAGGAATGGAAAATGAAGAGAAGAGAAGAGAAGAGAAGGAAAGGAAGAGGAGGAGAAGTAGAAAAGAGGAGGAAGAGGAGGAGAGATGTTGCCTCTAAAGAAGCCCTAACTCCCCGTGAGCGTTGCCGACCCGTGTATTGGACAGGGGGGTTTTGCTGGTTTGTTTTACCCCCAGTGGAAAGTGGCTTTTTGACCCAAACACACGTTTTCACAGCAAAGGTTTTTTTAGCCGAAAGGCTTCTTTTTCCTTATTAAAAAGAAAATTGGTGAGGTTGGTGGGAAAGGTCACTTCTGTAAAATCTCTTTTTTTTCTTACAAAAAGCCCCAGCTCATCTGTTTTGGCTTTTTTTTTTTTTTTTTTTTTTTTTTCCCATCAGAAATACCTCTGCAGGAGGCTTTGGGAGTGAATCATTCCCAAAATCCCCTGTCCCACGCCGTGCCTGGTCCTGCCCAGCTTTATCATCTCCCCTGCAGCAAACACCCAGTGGCAACAAAAGAAAATTAGAATTATTAGGAAATACTTTTTTAATCTTTTTTTTTTTTTTTTTCAGCAGACTAGAGGGTGGTTTTGCCTCATTTTCCTGTATTTTGGTCATTTAACTCCGTGGAGCCGCTTTGGCACCTGGTTCAAAATTTGCCTCAGTCTTTAGGAAGGAGCAAAGAACCTCCCTGTGCAGTGATTGTTGGATTTCCCAGGGCATTGGGGTTATCTCTGAGAAGAACCCAGACTGCTGGGTGGGACAGACCTCTCTGCACCCCTGTAGAGGGTTCTGAGGGTGATAAGAGGTTCCGTGGCCTCCCCAGCACCTGCCTGCCCCAGGCCAAGCTGGAATGAGCCTTGCTGGAGGCTGTCTCCAACCCGGTCTCCTGGATGGACCTTGGGCCCACAATTCAGGCAGCTCCTCCTCAACCTTCTCTCTGGATGGACCTTGGTGTTGCTGGTACCTTATCTGCATCCTTATCTTCCTGCTGGATCCCAGATCAGTGCTGTGGGTACCTTATCTGCATCCTTATCTTCCTGCTGGATCCCAGATCAGCGTTGTGGGTACCTTATCTCCATCCTTATCTTCCTGCTGGATCCCAGATCAGTGCTGTGGGTACCTTATCTCCATCCTTATCTTCCTGCTGGATCCCAGATCAGTGCTGTGGGTACCTTATCTCCATCCTTATCTTCCTGCTGGATCCCAGACCAGTGCTGTGGGTACCTTGTCTCCATCCTTATCTTCCTGCTGGATCCCAGATCAATGCTGTGGGTACCTTGTCTCCATCCTTATCTTCCTGCTGGATCCCAGATCAGTGCTGTGGGTACCTTATCTCCATCCTTATCTTCCTGCTGGATCCCAGATCAGTGCTGTGGGTACCTTGTCTCCATCCTTATCTTCCTGCTGGATCCCAGATCAGTGCTGTGGGTACCTTGTCTCCATCCTTATCTTCCTGCTGGATCCCAGATCAATGCTGTGGGTACCTTGTCTCCATCCTTATCTTCCTGCTGGATCCCAGATCAGTGCTGTGGGTACCTTGTCTCCATCCCTGTCTCCTGAAGGATCCACAGGACCTCAGGGCCCTCCTGCAGCCAATCCCCACCTTACCTGAGCTCCCCAAACCCAACCCACAACCTCACCTTGCTGACAGGGCCCGTTCCCGACCCCAGCTGGACCCGGCTCGTGGTGGACACCTCTGGAGGGGCCAAAACCGTGGTGGAGGGAGAACCGGAGACGGGCGGAGGGGATGGAGCGCCTTCAAAATTGACACCATATGGCTGCTCCTTATCCCCGGGCCCAGTAAAAAGGTCTTTCATGCTGGGCTGGTTGCCATAGGAGCAAACACGCAGGAAATATCCCAGATAACTCGAATAGTGGCGAAAACATATGTTTTGGATAAAACCCGGCAGAAAATCGCCCCGTTTAACCCCTCCAAGGCGGTTTTAACCCCTCTGCCACACCTCAGTGCATGCATGCAGTGGGGAAACTGAGGCACACCGGGCCTGGGCTCCTCGTTGCCCAGCAGTGGGAAATCTCCCAGGTTTTTTGCAAGGAAGCAGGATTGCTGTCATTTCCCAGTGTCAGCTTGCCTCCTTCTCCTCCTCCTCCTCCCCAGAGCCCCTTATCAAGAGGGATGGCTGCATGCAAGGCCATGTGCAAGCATTTTGCTTTGATTTGCCAAGGAATTTGCTTTGCTTTTGCTTTTTTATTTTCCCTTTTTTTTTTTCCCCTCTACTCTTCTTTTTCTCTCTTTTTCCAGCCTCGGCCAAACCTTTCCTTATCGCATCTGGCGAGCAGCGGGCCCCCAGCGCTGCCCTGGCTGCCGGCCAAGCGCGGAGCCGACAGCCAGGCAGCCACAGCACGGCCAGGTTTCCCCCGCCGCAGCGTCCCGTGAGGCTGAGCCTGGAGAAACCGATGGGCCTGGCTCTCAGGAAGGGGAAACTGAGGCACAGAAGGCCTGAAAAGCTGCTGCAGGTGTTGCTGGTTCCTGTAAAGTGGCTTCGTGCATCCCCGCGTGCTGCAAGTATCCCTGTGTGCCACAAATATCCCTGTGTGCTGAGGACATCTCACTTACCCTAAACATTCCCGAGTGCTGTCAGTATCCCTGAGTGCTGCATCCCTGCATCCCATAAACATCCCTGGGAATTGCCAGCATCCCTGTGTGCTGCATCCCATAAGCATCCCTGAGTGCTGCATCCCTGCATCCCATAAACATCCCTGGGCATTGCCAGCATCCCTGAGTGCTGCATCCCTGAGTGCTGCATCCCCACATCCCACAAACATCTCTGCACTCTGCAACACTTCCCAGGGCCTTTTTCCAGGAGAGGACATCGCTGCTGAGTCTTCCCAGCACTGCCTGGAGATGGAGCAGCCCCATGGAGTCCATCCCAAACCCTGCACCCCAGAGCAGCCTTGCAGCAGCCCTGTCCTATGAAAGGCTAAAGGGGAAGCTCTGGGTGCTGGGATGGGGAAAATTTTGGGAGGGGCTGCTCTGGAATGTCATCAGCAGGACTTCAGCAGAGGAGGGATTGCGGCTGTGGGGTGCAGCTAGCACAAACCCAAGGGATCGGGGAGAAAGCCCCAAGGTGAAGGAGCGAGGGGCTGTGGGGCAGCAGCTCCGGGGCGATACCCAGTGGGAGCTGCTCCAGCCGACCTGGGATTTCTCCTGGTGCCATCTTGTAAATATTGCTGACGGGAGGAATGTGCAAGCACAGAGGAAAATCCCCTTCCACGCCAGAGCATCGCCTCACAGCCTCCCTCACAGTGGGATCAGAGCCCTCCTGATGATCCTTGTCCTGCCAGTTCTTCTGGGAAATCTTTTTCCACCTTGATTTTGGGGGCATGCACATCCCTAGCAAGGTGCCACATCCCTGCTTCCCACAGCATCCCTGCCACTGCCACACCCCTGCCACTGCCACATCCCTGCCACTGTCTCACCCCTGCCACTGTCACATCCCTGCCACTGCCACACCCCTGCCACTGCCACATCCCTGCCACTGCCACATCCCTGCCACTGCCACACCCCTGCCACTGTCTCACCCCTGCCACTGCCACACCCCTGCCACTGCCACACCCCTGCCACTGCCACATCCCTGCCACTGCCTCACCCCTGCCACTGCCACACCCCTGCCACTGCCACATCCCTGCCACTGCCACATCCCTGCCACTGCCACACCCCTGCCACTGCCACACCCCTGCCACTGTCTCACCCCTGCCACTGTCACACCCCTGCCACTGTCTCACCCCTGCCACTGTCACATCCCTGCCACTGCCACATCCCTGCCACTGCCACACCCCTGCCACTGCCACACCCCTGCCACTGCCACACCCCTGCCACTGTCTCACCCCTGCCACTGCCACACCCCTGCCACTGTCACACCCCTGCCACTGTCTCACCCCTGCCACTGTCACATCCCTGCCACTGCCACATCCCTGCCACTGCCACACCCCTGCCACTGTCTCACCCCTGCCACTGCCACACCCCTGCCACTGCCTCACCCCTGCCACTGCCACACCCCTGCCACTGCCACACCCCTGCCACTGCCACATCCCTGCCACTGTCACATCCCTGCCACTGCCACATCCCTGCCACTGCCACATCCCTGCCACTGCCACATCCCTGCCACTGCCTCACCCCTGCCACTGCCTCACCCCTGCCACTGCCACACCCCTGCCACTGTCTCACCCCTGCCACTGTCTCACCCCTGCCACTGTCTCACCCCTGCCACTGCCACATCCCTGCCACTGCCACACCCCTGCCACTGCCTCACCCCTGCCACTGCCACACCCCTGCCACTGTCTCACCCCTGCCACTGTCACACCCCTGCCACTGCCTCACCCCTGCCACTGTCACATCCCTGCCACTGCCACACCCCTGCCACTGCCACACCCCTGCCACTGCCACACCCCTGCCACTGTCTCACCCCTGCCACTGTCACACCCCTGCCACTGTCTCACCCCTGCCACTGTCTCACCCCTGCCACTGCCTCACCCCTGCCACTGCCACACCCCTGCCACTGTCTCACCCCTGCCACTGTCACACCCCTGCCACTGCCACACCGCTGCCACTGTCTCACCCCTGCCACACCCCTGCACTGCTGCAATCCCAAACTCATTTTCTCACTTCAGCTCCTGTTTTTTTGTTTTCCCCCTATTTTTTAATAACCTTTCCCTGCATCTCCCGCCTCCTCCTCCCTCCGAGCTCTGGTTTGGGTTTTGGTGAGGTTTAACAAAACAAACACGGTCAAACCACCCCCTCCTAATGTGTAAAATCCCTGGAAAAGCCACAACAGCTCTGCAGGGCGGCCGAGGGCTCGCGCAAGGCGCTGGCAGGCCCCTGAGCTGCTCAGCCAGCCCCACGAGCAGAGCACAGCAGATGAATTCTATTTAATTTTCCTCCTCCTTTTTGATGTGTTTTCCAGCAGGATATTCCTTGCACGCAGGTCCCTTTGCCCCAGGGGGTTGTTGCTGGGTGCTGAGCCCGGCGAGATGATGCTAAATCAAGGAGGGATTGAAGTGATGATAAAACTCTCCAGGACGATGGGAAAAATGGTATTTTCCCTGCCTGACCCCCTCACTTGCCTCCCCTCCACGTCCCAAAAATCCCAGCAGTGGCCAAATGATGCTCAAAAGCCGCTTTAAAGATTCAGTTCTCTGCTCCCAGGGGGGATTTTCCCCTGCTTCATGAGCTGTTTTCACACCTCTCCCACCCCAATGCTCATTTACTCCACGCCCAGAGGTTCCAAAGGAGGAGTCTGGGGGTTGGGGAGCTGATTTTTTGAGGTTTTAGGGTGTTTGGGAGGTTTTTTAGGGCATTTGGGGGTTTGAGGGTTCTGCTCTCGATGGTGAGAGCAGCGCTTTCTCCCCACCCTGCCCAAGAATGTTTCTGCTGATATTAAACCCGACCCGGAGGCATTTGGAAGGAGCCGACTTCCTCGCCAAGAAAATGACCTCAGCCTCCTGCTCTGGAGCTTTTTTTTTTACCTTTTTAAAGCATTTTTCTCCCTCTCCTGCCTGCCAGGCAAGAGGCACTGCTGGGGCCTCACTCGTGTCCCTGGCACCACTACCAGGCTGCATCCACGGTGCCGATCCTCCAGTTCAGGGTGATTGTTGTAGGTTTTTTAACCTGCAGATTCCAATTTTAAGCCATAATTTCTAGGTTTTTCCCCACAAAACCCCTCCCTGACACTGACAGGAGGATGCAGGGGCCAAACCTGCTGCAAAAACCCACCTTGCACCGTCCTCTGGGCATGTGATGACCTCCAAAACTCATTTTCCCAATGAAATAAAACGGGGAAAAAGCCCAGACCAAGAGCTAATGATGCCCACGATGTTTCTGGAAGGGATTTTTGCAGGAGTTTCCTTAACAGACTCCTCTGCATTTTTGCTTTTATTAATGTGGCGGCATTCCCGAGGCTGCTGCGATGCTTTTGCAAGAGCTAAAACATCTCCTGAGTTAAAAATCCAACAAATCCAGCCCCTCAGGCACCTCCACAGTGGGAAATGCTAAGGAGAGAGGAGGGAAATGCTGGATTTTAGTGTCTTCAGATGGAATTGCTCCAGCTTTAGGGTTTTTTTCTCTAAATGGATATTTCTGTCCTGGAGACACTGAGCTGATGGGGGCAGTTCAGTAAATAAAAATGCTTTTGGAATCCTATTGGATTCCCAGTCCCCAAAAAGCTGATGTTATTGGGAAATTTTCTCATTTGTCCCTAAAAATCAGATGGGAAATGCTTCCACCATTCTTCCCTGCTTGAAGTGGTGCATCCCCATCCTGGAGCTTCAGTGGTATCCCACATCTCTGTCCTGAATCCAGCACCTACACCCTGCATCCCACTCCTGCAGCCTGGGTGCTGCATTCCACTTCTTCTATCCCAGAGCTGCACCCTCCAACTTTTGCATCCCACATCCATCCCCTGGCTGTCTCCTGCATCCCAAATCCTTCATCTGCACCCTTCATTCCAGATCCTGCGCCAGGCATCCCACATCTGCATCCCAAGTTCTGGATCTGTACCCTGTGCCCTGCATTCCGTGCCCTGCACCTGAACCTCTCATTCCTCATCCTTCCCTGTTCATCCTGCTTCTTGCGTCCTGCATCCCCCATCTACATCCCAAATCCCGCTTCTTGCGTCCTGCATCCCACATCTACATCCCAAATCCTCCTTCTGCATCCTGATTCTTGCATCCCACATCTACATCCCAAATCCTGCTTCTGCATCCTGCATCCCACATCTGCATCCCAAATCCTGCATCTGCACCATATCCTGCATGTGCAGCCTTCATCCCACATCCTCCATCTGCACCTGCATCCTGCCCTCCCCCACCTGCACCCTGCACCATCCCTTGTTCTGCACCTGCACCCCAAACTCTGCCTTTGCATTCCACATCATCCCACCTCCTGCATCCCACATCTCCATCCCTCATCTCCATCCCATCTCCCACATCCACATCCCCATCCCGCTGCCAGGATCCCGAGGGCATCAATAACCCCTGAGAGTCCAGTTGGCCTCACCAGGGATCCCCACCCCACCCAGGGCCCTGGGTAAGTTCAGCCCAGGGTCCTTACTGGGCCATACTGGGCCATACTGGGCTGTGCCCTCTATAGCTGCTGTGTCTCATTGCCACCTCCCCCAGCCACAGAACAAAATCTGAATTGCAACGAAAATCCTTTGTGAGGCTGGATCGGTCCCATGCCACCCTTCCTTCCCGCTGCTCCCTGGTCCCATCCAGGCGTTTCTGCGGAGCAGGTGTGATATGGGAGAGCGGCATTCCCAACCTGGCCTGCACAGAGGGGAGTGGGGAGGTTTCCCATCCACAGGGGCTCTGTTCCCCTCCCCGGCACATCTGGCGGGCAGATGTGGCCAAAGGGCCGGGATCTGCCTCCCAGATGGGGGACGAGCTGCAGAATGTCTGTATGGGATTGGACAGCAGTCATTTTTTCCTTGGAAGTCTGCGTTTCCCGGCTCCTTGCACGCACTCCCCATCTCCAGGGGTGCTGTAAAATCCCTGCACAGAGCTGGGGCTGCGCTGTGGTGCTCTGGTGCTGAAGCATCCCCTGTCCTGCACCTCCATCCCATAGCTGCACCCTAAATCCCACTTCTGCATTCCGTGTCCTGCATCCACATCCCATCTCCTGTGTCCTGCATCCCTCCTCTGCACCACAAATCCCTCTTCTGCAACCCATGGCCTGCACGTTCTTCATCTGTGTCTCATATTCCATTTCCCCCATCGCCTGTCCTATATCCTGCCTCTGCATCCTAAATTCTGCTTCTGTACCCCACATTCTGTATCTGCATCCCATATTCTGCGCCTGCCCTTTCATCCCATGTCCTGGGTCCTGCACCCCACATCTGCAGCCCCTCTCCTCTGTCCTGCATCCGTGTCACACATTCTGTGCCTGGAAACCTGCATCTGCCTCCTAAATCCTCCATCCTTCATCTGGGAGCCTGTGTCTGTATCCTAAATTCTCTACCTGATTCCTAAATTCCTATTTTTTTTCCTAAATCCTGTGTCTACATCCTGAATCCTGCATCTCACATCCTAATGCTCCCACAGTCCCTCTTCTGTGCCTTACATCTGGCACCCTGTGTCTGCATCCCAAATCCTGTGTCTCACATCTGCATCCTGAATCCTCCATCCTGTGTTCCACATCTACATCCTAAATCCTCAATCCCCTCATCCTAAATCTTATGCCTTACACCTCCATCCTAAATCCTTCATCCCGTGTTTATATCCTAAATCCCATGTTCCCATTTACATTCCAAATACTCCATCCTAGATCTGTGTCCTGGCTTCTCCATTCCGTGTCCTGCACCAACATCCTACGTCCCCCACCTGCATCCTAAATCCTCTATCCTGCATTTACATCCCCAGTCCTATGTCCCACATCTGCATTCTAAGTTCTCCATCCTGCATTCTGTATCCACCATCCTAAATCCTATATTCCACACCTCCTTTCTAAGTCCTGCATCCTAAATCCTACATCTACATCCCAAATCCTACGTCCCACATTTGCATCCCACGTTCTCTGTCCTGCATCCTGCACTGACATACTAAATCCTGTGTCCTCATCTAAATCATCCATCCCCCATCCTGCATCTATATCCTAAATCCTGTGTTCCATATCTGCATCCTAAACCCTCCATCCTGCATCTACATCCTATGTCCCACATCTGCCTCCCAAGTTCTCTGTCCCAGATCCTGGGCCTATGTCCCAAATCCTATGTCCCACATCTACATCCTAAATCTTGTGTTCCGTATCTGCATCCCGCAACATGCACTTGTGTCCTAAATCCTACGACTCCATCTGCATCCTGAATCTTCATCCTAAAAGCCTTAATCCCAAGTCCCATTTCTGCATCCTAAGTTCCCTGTTTCACATCCTGCATCTACATCCTAAATCCTCCACCCTGTGTCTACACCCCAAATCCTATGTCCCACGTTTGCATCCCAAATTCTCTGTCCCACAACCAACATCTACATCCTAAACCCTCCATCCCCATCTAGATCCTCCATCTGTGTCCTAAATCCTACATCCCACCCCTGCACCCCGAATCCTCCATCCTGCATCCAGCACCACATCCCAAACTCCTCTCCCGGGATGCTGCGAGGAGGCCGAGGGCTCACAGAACCCCCTGTGCCCGCTGGAGCGCCGTGAATTTGGGATGGGAGGGGGGCAGAAGCCCCGGCCGCCCGCCCCGGCCGTGCTGTTGGTTTTAGGATTTGCCACGCTCCGGTGCCTCCGAGCGCGCCGGGTCCCCGGCGGGGCCGCACAAAGGGCGCTTTCAGGGCCCCGCTCGGCGCAGCCCCTCCTCACCCGGCCGCATCAGAACACAAACCTTTTATCCCCCCCGGAGTTTCCCCCACAGACCCCGAAAGCGGAAAATAATCCCCTCTCTACAGTTCAAAAAACCCAAAAGAACCCTAAAAATTAGGGCTGAAAATAATTCCCATGGGAATGGAGCGGCAGAGCACAAGCGGTGCCCAACCTCCCCTGAAGCATCCTAGAGAGGAGAGGATGTGCCCGTGACCCCCCAAAATATCCCATTTATGGCAGGGAACGGGTGAAAAATTCATTTGTCTCGACAGCGAGACCCACTCGTGCAACGAGTTGTGTCCAGCCTCATGCCCCTCCATTCCCGAGGCATTCCCAAAGATTTTCTTTTTTATGCCCTTAGAAATATAAATTCCTGGGGGGAATGAACCAGAAAACGCTGTATTCAGCCTAATTATCCCCCCTGGCCGCAATCTGTGATCTCTGGGACAATTAAAAGCGCTTAATCCCGGCTGAAAAGCAAACAAGGTCGGAGCGCGGCATCTTCCTGCCTTCCCCTCGCCCGCTGCCGGGGTCCCGCTCCCCAGCTGCAATATAAATATGCAATTAAAAAATCGCCGCTAATTGCTTCACCCGAGGGGGATTCCCACCCGGGAAACAAAAAAGCCAGGGAAAAAAAAAAAAGTAGAAAAATTAAGAAGGAGTAAACAAGTAAAAAGTGCATTTTTTTTGCCCTATAATTAAACACTGATGCAGCTTTAGGGAGAAATTGTGGAGATATCTCAGGGTTTGCACCCTGGGGTAGGTTTTTTTGGGGGGATGCTCTTTTTTTGGGGGGATGGGGTTAATCCCTGGCTCTCCTCTCTCGCTCCAGCGCTAACAACCCCTGGCAGCTCTCGGGCTCGTTAGTCCTTCCGAAAAGCAATTAGAGAGGTTGGAAAATGAGGGCAGCCGCTGCCCTGAGACAGGGCAGGAATGGGGGGCGGGGGGGGTCAGCTCCTAAACCCTGGGGCTGGTTTAGGGCTGCGTGGCTCAGCAGAGATCCCACAGTGGGATTCACGCTGGCTGAGCAAAGCCGTCAGTAGGTTTCAGAGTGAACATCCCATTGCAACCTGCCCTGTGCAGCACCCAGCCTCGCTCTGTGTCCCCCAGGGCTTTATTGAACCTTCAAAATCTAAAACAGGCGGCTGGACACATTCACAGCACTTGGGTGCTGCTGCCAGAGCCCAGCCAGGAGGAAGAGGAGGAGGAGGAGGAAGAGGAGAAGGAGAAGGAAGAGGCGGAGGAGGGGTGCAGGGGCTCAGGTGCCGGGCAGCCAGACTTTGTGGGTGCTGACGATGTCGCTGAGCTTGGCCTTGATCTTCAGGAAATGCCTCTTGAACTCCAGGCCGTCGCCCTGTGTGGGGAGAGATGGGGGGGTTACATCCCCCTGCACCCCTCCATCCCCTGCACCCACCTCCCCCACCCTGCACGGTCCTGCACCCACTTCACGTGGTCCTTCCCCCCCCTGCACCTGCCGTGCAGCCCCCACCACCCACCCTGACCCCCTGCGCACCTTGGAGAGGCGAAAATCCACCAAAATCTTGCTCTCCATCTCCACCAGGTTCACCTTGAAGATGAGTTTGTTGTTCCTCCTGTCTGTGGTCGAGATGGTGACCTGCAGAGGGAGGGGGAGCTTGAATTATTCGCTGATGGAACAGCACAGGGGGTCCCAGCCCCGATTTCACACCCCAGTCCCCACCTGGTTGGTGCAGCTCATCTTCCAGCCGTAGCCCATCTTCTCACACACCTCCTTCAGCGCGCGGTAAGAGCCGTCGGCGTCCAGCTTGGTGAAGAACCGCGTCATCCGCTTCACCAGCCGCTGCCACGGGCTCTGCCGCCCCAAAAAAATGGTCCCAAAGGTCATAAATCCCACCAAAAAGGTCGTAAATCCCACCAAGTTCCAGCCCCGGCTCTGACAAATCCCGGCTTTCGGGGAGGAAATGTTGGAAAGCTGCACCCCCTGATGGCACAAGCCAACAACCGCATCCCAAACACCAGGAATGCTGCACAGCCATGTCCCAAACAGAGCAAGGTTGGCCCCTGGTATCATAAATATGGCAAAAATGCTCCTTAATGACACGTATATGATGCAAAGTTGCACCCCAAGAGTATAAACAGTGCAACCATGGATCCTGGTATCGTAAATTGGATGCAGACTTCCCCCCAAATGCTGCAGAGCTGTACCCTGGAACTGGAAAGTTGCATTTTAGTACTCAAAAAAACCTGCAAAATTGCACCCCAAATACCACAAGGCTGCACCCCGAGATGACAAACCTTGCCCAGCTGCACCCCAGTGCTGCCAAGCTGCTTCCTGAGAGTGTAAATCAGATGCAAAGTTGCTCCCCAAGCACCACGGAGCACGGCACAAAGTGCACCCTGAGGCCATAAATGATGCACGTTTGCACCCCAAATCTTGGTAGGCAGCACCCCGAGATGATAAAACTCACAGCTGCATCCCAGCCTTGTCAAGTTGCCCCCTGATATTCCACACACAGCAAAGCTGCTCTTTAATGTGGTATTTATGATGCAAAGTTGCACCCCAATATCTGACACAGCTGCACCCCAATGCTGTAAATCGGAGTGAAGCTGCCCCTCAAGTCCCTGGCAAAGTGACAGACACGACAAGGATTGCAGATCTGCACCCCTAGTCCTGCACCTCACACCCTCAGGTGGTAAATATTCAAGAGCCACGGCCCCAACAGTTGCTCCCTGATATTGTAAATATGACAGAAGTTGCTTCTTAATCTCACCTATCTAAGGCAAGGTTGCACCCCAGTAGTATAAAAGGTGCAATGCTGGATCCTGATGTTGTAAATAGGATGAGCAGCTGCCCCCCAAATGCTGCAGAGTTGCACCCCAAGATGATAAACCTCACCCAGCCACACCCCAAACATTGCCAAGTTGCCCCCTGATGTTCAAATATGGCAAAGTTGCTCCTCACTGTCATAGCTATGATGCAAAGTTGCAGCCCAGTTTATACAATGCAACGCTGGGCCCCAGGGTTGGAAATGGGATGTGAAGCTGCCCCCAAACACCCTGAGGCCACGGCAAAGTGTCACCCCGATACTAAAATTACTGAAAATCTGTGCCCCAAATCCTGCAAGCTTGCACCCGAGGCGATGAATAACAAAAAGTTACACCTCTGAGATTGCCAAGCTGCTCCCTGACATTCCCCATCAGGCAAAGCTGCACCCCAAACACCACAGAGCAGCCCCCGACCACTGCAAGGTGCACCCTGACACCATGGATGATGCCGAGCTGCGCCCCAAACACTGCGAGGTGGAATCCCAAGAGGATAAACCTCGCCCGGCCGCATCCCGAACACTGCCAGGCAGCATCCCGATATCCCAAGTGCTGCCAGGTGCCCCCTGCAGCCCCTGACCTGGGAGGAGCCTGGGGTGCCCAGGAGTTGGCTGTTGACCAGCATGTGCTCGGGGCAGGCGGGCTGTGAGAAGCTGAAGCCCTGCACCAGCTGGTCGATGCTTCCAGCGCCACTCTCCCAAGGCATCCCGCCCGTGCCGGGCTCCGGCTGTGACGTGGAATAGCTTGCCTTGTCCTCACTGCAAGGCAAGGGGGGACACAAGGGTTAGGAGTGCTGGAGAGAGCAAAATCCACGTGGGAACTGCATGGGATTTTGCAGGATTTGAGACGATCACAGGGGTTGTGCGGGGTTTCCACCCAACCATTCCTGGAGGAAATGCCGGGAAAGCCCCGAGGCGTGCAAGGAATTGCAAGCCCGTGTGGAGGGAAGCAGAGGCTCACCCCAGTACTCCCTTCACCGGTGAGAAGTCTGTGTCGGATCGGATGTGCTTGGAGAAGCCTCCAGGGGAGTCGGCGACCCCCCCTGAGGAGAGCCGAGCCCGCTTGGCATCTGCAAAGGGACAGGACACCCAATAACCCCCAAATCCGGGGGCACCAGCGCGTCCCCCTGCGGCCCCTTACCCTTTTTGAGGGGTCTGCTGTACCACCGGTCCTTCTGGATGTCGGGAATGGTGATCCTCGCCGTGGGGCTCTCCGTGAGGATCTTGTGCAGCAGCGCTGGGGGAGACGAGGGGGTGGAATACAATATGCTGTGTGTATTTGTGTGTTTATAAATATTTAGGGAGCTGCGGGGTGCTTACCCAAGGGAGCCGAATCGATCTTCTTCCAAGGTGGGAGGTAGGTTTTCCTCTCCTTCCAGTCGCTGTACTCCTGGCAGCTGTCGCTGGGCTGGTCCCAGGGCAGCTCTGCAGGGACACCCCGCTGCTGTCACCCCGCGGTGCCACGACCCCCGGGCACACTCGTGGCACTGCAGGGACGAGGTGTGCCAGGTGTCCCTGCCCTGCCACGGATCCTGTGTGCTCCCTATGCATCCCACACCTCCCTGTGCATCCCATGTTTTCTCGCACACATTCCATACCTCTCTATGCATCCCAAACTTCTCCTGTGCATCCCATACCCCCCCTGTGCCTCTCACACATTCCCCTTAAGCATCACATACGTTCCCCTTCTGCAGCCCTCTGTGCCTTCCGGACATCCCTATAGATATTCCGAACACCCCCCTCCGCGCACCTCACGTGTGGATCCCACACCTTCCACCTCTGGGCTTCACACATCCCGCCCCCTGTGCACTCCATACATCCCTCCCACCTCACATGTGCTCCTTCCCCATGCCATACATCCCTCGGCGCACTCCACGTGCTTCCCCTCATACATTTCATCCCTGCACCCCTCCTGCATCCCATGTGTACCCCCCTCCTCATCCCATACACTTCCCCTTCCCATTCCATACTACACCCTCTGCATTCCACACGGACGCCCCGTATGGACTCCATCCATACACCCCTATACATTCCATAAGCACTCCCCCACGTCCTTTGCACCCCTCCCACATTTCCCCCACGTCACATGCATTCCATCAACTCCTAGAGGCATTCCCTTATTCCACTGGCCGCGTGTCACCCCCCTGCCGTGAATTCCATACATCCCAAAATCCCCACCTCCGGCCAGCATGGCTGTCAGCACCACACCACAGGCCCAGACGTCGACGGGCTCGGCGCGGAATTCCGGGCGCCGCAGCAGCTCCGGGGCCACGTAGGGCAGGGTCCCGCACATTTTGTTCAGCAGCCGCTCCCGCCCGTTGTGCCGGAACACCGTGGCCAGGCCGAAATCCGAGATCTTCAGGTTGTCTGGGCCCAAGCGAAAGCCAAAAGCAAAATTAAAAATGTAAATCGAGAAGTTGAAATTACCCCGCACCCAGCTAAATGAATGTAAAACGCAAATTAAAATTTAAGTAGAAAGCGTAAAAATTTTAATTGTAAATTCAAACTTAAAATTTCTAAATAAAAATTTGAACTGAAAATAAGTTTAAGATAAAAATTCAAGTTAGGATTTTAAAGTCCTAAGTTTAATAGTCGAACTTAAAATTCGAACTAAAATACAAATAAAATTAAGAGAAAAAAATCAAATTAAAGTGCAAAATTCAAATTCAAATAAAAGCTTAAATTAAGAAATGAAGCTAAAATATTTAAAAAACTTTAAACTAAAAATGCATGGTAAAATTTAAATTCAGAATAAAATTAAACCCCTAAATTAAAAATCCAAACGCAAAATAAAAGCATCCAAATTAAAACTTCCAACTAAACGTTCAAATAAAAAAATACAAACGAAAAAACGATAACTTAATGAGGGTCGGAGAGGGACACGCCCGCCCCACCTCGCTCGTCCAGCAGCAGGTTCTCGGGCTTCAGGTCGCGGTGGGTGATGCCAATGCTGTGCAGGTACACCTGGGGATGAGGGGAAGGGTCAGAGCCGTGCGGCAACCACGGGAAGGGTCAGTGCCGTGCAGGAATCGCCACCGGCACCAGCGGCATCGCCACCTCCCGCGCTGCCGGTGATCCATCACTCACCACGCCGGCAATCAGCTGCTGGAAGAACCGCTGCGCCTCCGGCTCTGGCATCCCGACATCCGGCTCTGCACATGGCGAAGAAGAAGGGGAAGAGCAACCTTCAGCCGTGTGGGGATGACAATTTAAGGTGCCTCATTGCCCCGAAACGCCCCGGTACCCCCGTGCCGCACCGATGCGGTCGAAGAGCTCTCCGCCGCGGCAGTACTCCAGGAACAGGTACTGCGTGGCCCCCTCCCGCCGGTGTCCGTAGAACCGGACGACGTTCTCGTGGCTCAGCATCTTGTTGATGCAGATTTCCTTCTTGATGTTCTCCGGACACTCGGCCGCGCGCTTCATGTCCACGATTTTCACGGCCACGGCCTCCTCAGTGCGGCGGTTCACGGCCAGCTGCACCCTGCGGTGGGCAGGGCTCAGCGCGGGCACCGTGGGCACGGAACGGGCGGGGAAGGGGCAGGGAATGCTTCCCCCAGAGACAGGCAGCAGGCAGGGGAGGGGCAGAAAATGCTGCCTCTGGAGGCAAGGAACGGGCAGGGAATGGACAGGGAATGGGCAGAAATGCCGCCCCTGGAGACAGGGAGCGGGCAGGGAGGGCTGGCAAAGGCAGGGGCACGATGGGCACAGAGCGGGGGCACACCGGTGTGCAAGGGGATGCCACGGGCGAGCAGGGGGCACATACGGGCAAGCAATGGCCGTGCATCAGGGGCACACACGGGGCACGTGATGGGCGAGCAGCGGGCACACACGGGGCATGCAAAGACCGTAGAGTGGGCAAACAGTGGGCGTGTGATGGGCAAGCAGGGCGTATTGGGCAAGCTGTGGGCACACACAGGGACAAGCAGCGGGTGTGCAAGCGGCACACGCGGGGGCCAGGAGGGACAGCGGCCGCGCAAGGGGCAGGGCAGGGGCCTGGGCCGCACAAGGGGCAGGGCAGGGGCGTGCAAGGGGCGGACCCGGCCGGCAGCAACCCCGTCCGACCCGCCTCCCCGGCCCCGCCGCACTCACTCCCCGTAGGCTCCTTCGCCCAGCGTCTGCACCAGGTCCCAGTCCTCCACGAAGGGCACCGCCATCCCCGGCCCCGGGCCCGCTCCGGGCCGCGATCTCGCCCCGGTCCCGGTCCGGCCACGCCGCCCTTTCCCGCCAGAGCCGCGAGCCCCGCCCCGCCCTGCGCGCGCACTGCCCCGGCCACGCCCCCACCCGCACTCCCGCGCCCGCGCCCAGGCCACGCCCACTCGGCCACGCCCACTCGGCCGCGCCCCCATTTCCATTCCAAGCGATTAAAAGCAGCCAAACGGCCCCAACGTCCCTCAGAGAATCCGGAGGAAAAATCCCACCAAATTTATTTGTATTTATTTGTATTCTTCACAATTCCTGGTCAATCAGCCCCGGTGAGAGCCGCAACTCCTGATTTGGCGACGGCTCTGTGTGTATACAAAAATCACTCCCGGCAGGATGGGGCGGGCAGGGTCCTCCCACCGCTGCCTGCGCTTACAAACGGTATAAAACAAACCCGAAACAGCCCCCCTCGAAACCCCACCAAACCCCCAAATCTCTGCTGCACAGGCCAAGGCTGGGTCAGTGCGGTGTCCGGCGCGGCTGGCGCCGGCTCCTCTACGTCCTCGACAACCCACGGTTGTCCAAATCTTTCACCTAGGCAGTAAAAGAAGAATTAGGCAGAATTCCATGTTTTTTTCCCAAACTGGGGGGTGTGGGCTCGTTCTGGTGCCATACCTTGTATATTCGGACCAGCCAGTGCTCTGTGGTGTACGCCTCCTCCAGCACGTCCAGCTCAAAGTCCTTGTTGCCGATTTCGGCGTTCCTCACCCGGTCGTAGCCTGGCGGTCGCTCTAGGAGAGGGCAAAGGACAGGCAGCGCTGCTGCATCGTGCCCCAGAGATGCCAGGGCGTGGTGGAGCCCCCCAAAAGCGGTGCCACGCCCCGGGGGTGACTCAGGGACTCACTGGCCTCGGTGTAGACCTGGCCGAAGCGGTAGTAGCACATCTTGTACATGAGGCAGTTGAGCAGCACCGGGGAGCCCTCGCGGTCGACTCGGAACTCCCCGGTGGGGGTGTAGTAGTCGTGCTCCTTGATGTGGCGTCCCGTGTCCGTGCTGCCCCCGATCCGCACCATCCACAGGAACTTGTTGATGTCTGCAAGGCAGAGAGTTGGGGGGCAAAGAAAGAGGGCTTGAGTTGATCTGCGGGGCCAAGAGCAAAGGGTTGAATTGGGGTGAAAGAACAAGAAGTCGGGACGAGGCAAAAGAATGAGGAGTCAAGTCCAGCTGGGGGGCCAGGAGGGAGAGTTGAGGTGATGTGGGGGGCCAAAAGCAAGGGTGAGTTGAGGGAGAGCTACAAAGGCACACGCAGCTCCAGACAGGAGCACTCCGGCACCGTTTTCACTTCACAGCCCCAGCTGGAGGTGGGACTCTGCCAGCAGCGCCCCTGGCTGGGTGTGACCCGGCTCCCAGTGGGATCTTACCATCGGATGAGTACCCGGTGAGGCCGCCAAAGATGACCAGCACGTAGCTGACGTCCAGCTCCCTCATGATCTCGTAGGCTTTCTCCTCGGTCGATGCCATGGCCTGGGGCAGATATGGTGTCAGCCAGTGCTGACATGGTGCCCAGAAAGGCTGGCCAAGGCAGCGGGGGAGGGAAGGACCCACCTGGCCGACGCGGGAGATGTGCGTGTTGTTCCAGGTGTTGTTGTCCACCAGGATGGTGCGGTTGGCCATGGCAGTGATCTGGTACCCGTAGTCCCACCAGGACATCACCTTGGCATCCTGCCCCAAACACCGGCCGTGCATCAGCGCCTCAGTGGGCAAGGCTGGGTGCCCAAGGCCCCAACCCCCCGTACCTCCGGCGTGTTGTGCCGCAGCCAGTAGTAAGCTTCTCGGAAGTCATCGAAGATGATCCTGCTGCCATCCCCGCCACGGGCGGACAGAACGATGGAGGGGGAGGAATAGGCCTCACTGGTCACCCAGGTGGAGTGGAAGGTGTAGGTGATCAGGAAGAACGCCATGACCAGGATCATGCCGCTGGCAACCTGTGGGGACAACTCAGGGTCTGAGCACTGGAGGGATGGGGCCGCCAGCCTCCTGCACTCAGCCCACCAGGACCAGGCATCTTCCCGAGCCGGCTCGGTGCTCACCTCATTTTTGATGGGGTAGGTGGAGTCCTGCTGCTTTTTGCTCTTCTTGTCTGGCCGGCTGATATCCAGGTTCTTCATGTAGGTGGACAACACCTGAGAGACCCCGATGCCGGACAGGATGCACATCACCGGAGCCAGCACCAGCATGAGACGCACCTATGGCAACAGCAGAACTGTCGGAGAAGGAATCCAGCAGAGAAGAGGGAGTTTCATGCCATTCCTAATCCAGCACCTCAAAATCAGTGGATATGTGAGCCTTGCGATAAACCCGGGGCTGATTTTTTTAGTGGGGAGCTGCCACCATCTCAGACACCTCCGAGGGAAATTCCCTGAGGTGCTCAAAACTGGCCCATGTGGGAAATTGAGGTCACTTCAGCAACCTTCGGTGGAGACAAGGATTAGTAGCTGCCTCCACACCAGAACTCAACCATGTTTAGTGTTCAGGGTGCCACAGGAGGAGTGGGAATGGGCTCATCAGCAGCTGTTTGTCACCAGTCCCTGCTTGAAAACCCAGAGCATTTGTTTGGGATTGCACTGGGAGCTCGGCTCTGGGAGATGTGGAACAGTGAGCAGGCAGTGCTGACCACAGGGACATGAGTAACACCCAAACCAGTGAGTTTCGCAATTTCACCTTCCCTCAGTGCAGAGAGGGGTGAAAAAACCCACACTGACAGAAGGGAGAAAAGCCCTCAGGGTGAAAGAATCACCACTAAGTTCAGAAAAACAAATTAAATTGTTATGAGCACTTGGCAGCAGTGCAGCCCTCACCATGACAGCCGAGAAGTACATGCTGGTCACTCCGTACATGATGATGAAGATACGAGCGTCTGAGAGGTTGCTGAAGCAGTAGTAGAGACCAACTGAGAGAAAAAGGGGTCAGGTTCAGCTCAGAGATAAAATAAAACCAGGCACTGAGGGACACAGAGGGACACAGCACTCTCTGGCAGGCTCAGCACGGCCAGAAGAGGCAGGAAAACCCTCTGGTGACAAACTCAGGGTCTGGCGACTCACCTGGGAACATGAAAACAAGGAGCTGCAGGTCAAAGTAGTAGGAGGACCAAGTGGTGGGCTGGTGCTCAGAGACGGAGGCGATGATGGGGATGTTGTTCTTGGCGTAGGAAGGGTCCAGCAGGGAATAGAAACGCCCCGTCCATGGGGAGATTTTCCCTAGGAAAGGGGAGAAAAATCCTCTTTGATCCAGCAGAGTAATAGGCAATGCTGCCATGCACTCTGCCAAGGAAGCACGTGTGAGGCTGAATGAAACCTCATTTAGAATCTCTGTTACTCAAACCTGCCGTTTTGGGAAGGAAATACAATGCACTTTCACCCTAAAAAACTCCTCCCTGCTCAACCTCTGTTTTTAGCATCTCTTCGCTACTACAGAGCAACAATCAGTATCTGCAGCACCAGCCTGGTGTCCCCAGAGTCTCTGCCCCTCCTATCTTACAGCTGCTGCTTAAATACTCCTTGCTAATGCACAAATTCGGGCCAGTCCCAACCTCCCCCTTCGAGGGGACTCACAAGCACCGCACAGTAACACAGAGTTAGGATGGACAAATTCCGTGCCTTTGGGAGTGAGGAAAGAGGGTGAAACACCCTTGTAATGGCCACAGCCTTGGGCTACCTGTGAGCATCAGCACGGCGCCGACGGTGAGGAGGACGAAGCCCACCAGAGAAATGACGCTCCTGAAGAGGATTTCGAACTGCTGGGGGTTCAGCTTGCTCCGGAGGTAGTCCACGAAGGCGTGGATCTGGCACAAGCCGAAGACTCCAAGGGCAGCCATGTGCTCCGAGGAGAGGACAGGCTGGGAGTGCAGCAGAGCACGGTCAGATACGGAACCGAACAAGAGCCGTTACCAGCTTTGTTTCCAAATCACTTCTCGGCACAATCTCAGTCACAGGGAAATGTTCCAATGTTCCCTCCCTGTGATTGGCACAGCTGGCACGAGTCCTTTTCCTACATCCGCTTTGATTCTGATAAGAATCCATGTGGAAAGTTAACTGGATTCTCTTGCAAACACGAGCCAGGCAAGCCTGTTTCCTGCCATACCAAGATGCACATGGCACGAGAGTTTCCTTCACCAAAACCAAAGATATTTTTATGAAAGACAACCAGTGCTGGGAAGGTTATTAGGAGCTTTGAAAGTCATCCAGCACCTCCAAAGGCTCATTTCGCCAAAGGTGGCAAGGAATCAGCATAACAGGAGCTGGAACAAGGAGTCAGCACCCACTTACAACCTCAATGATGAAGGCAAGAAGGAAAACCAGGTGCCAGCACGCTGCTGTTCGGTTACAACCGATCCCCAAGTCTGCAAACCCTCCTGGTGCCCACCTGGAAGCCAACAAAGGAGATCTGCATGGAAAGGATGGTTCCCAAGCAGTAGACTGTGCAATAGGCTACGTAGATCCTGTGGGAGAAGCGCCCGGTGAGCATCAGCACCAGGACGTGCAAGGGGATGAGGTTGATCAGGAAGACGTAGCCGCCCCACGAGGAGACCTGCCAGGACACAAAGCAGACACACACCCACAAGTTCCAGGACTGAACAGCTGCACAGCTGAGGTGAAACACAGAAGTCTGGCTTTCCTGGGATGGCAGGCAGGATTTTCACCTGGTAGCAATACCAGCTGGGATCTGCTCTATCCTAGGGCATCCTGTACATCCCAGCTGCCAGAAATGCGGATTTTTCAACACTATTAAGAAAACTTCACATAAAACCCACTAGTTTTGGGAAGAAAGGACCCATTCCAAATCCACCTCCACAGAGGTTCTAGCTCTCTGGACACACGGACGCAGCAACAGCACACCACGGATTCCTGGTGAGCGTATCCAGAGGGATCTCAGAGTCAAGTTTAGCCCAGAGCTGGGAGAAGGGACACTCACCATGTAGAAATAGGCGAGGGCACACATGGCTGCCCAATAGATGGAGCCAGTTTTGACGGCCTTGATCCACATGTAGTAGGTCAGGAGCATGCAGAATATGGCAATACCTGCGGAAGGACCCGGAGCCGTTAATGTCACCCCTGGGGCACGGCAGAGCACTCAAGTCATTAGAGATAGATTTGTAAATGCTTGTGCTGCTCCATCACATGAAGAGCCAGGCCTGGGAGAAGCGTTTGATATCTGGTTTCTAGACTGAAACTCTGCGGGGTTTGCGTCTAACAGCTCACGTGGCTTCTTCCAGCCACGCCGGTTGGAAGAACTCCTACACAGCCCCCAGAATCCCAGCTACAGCAAAGGAACCTGGATCCTCCTCTGCCCCAGGCACTGACAGTGAGAGGACTGCCTTTGCCAGTCCCAACGTCATGGCTGGAACAGGGATAAAAGCACAGAGGAACCACACAGTAGCTCCAGTTCCTGGCAGAGTGTGGGGAGGTAACAAAACCCTTTTTGATTGGCAAACAAGGATACTGGGGTGAACTCGCTGCCAGAGTTGGGAAACACTCCCTCTACTCCACGGCATGGCCAAGAACCACCTCTGATCTCTGATCAGTCAGGTTTATACTGCACAAACCCAGCAGGGATCACCAGGAAAGGACAGGGCCTCTGTTGTGCCCTGCAGCGTCTTCCAGCACCCAACAGTCCTTAAAGGTTTCCCTGAGGGTCACAAACTCACCTTCATTATCGTAGGAGCCGGCGACGGATCGAGAGATGTATCCAGGCACAACAGCGATCATGGCGGCAGCAAGGAGCCCTGCCCCTGCATCCTGGGAAAAACATTGGGATTTAGGAGTTTTATTACTCAAAGGAATAAAAACTGAGCGTGGAAACAAAGTTTTCAAACAGATCTCCCACTTCCCAGAAGGTCGGGGTTTTGAGGAGTGTGGCGGTCACCTCCAAAGCTCTGACCCAGCTGCTCTCCCAAATGGCAAAGAGCTCCTGCTCCTCTGGAAAGCCAAAGCCTGTGGGGCACAGCCCGATGGCCCCCGTACCTTGAGCTCTTTGGTGAGGTGGTAAGTCACGATGGTGGTGAAGGAGGAGAAGAGGGGAGCCAGGAACACGCAGACGTTACGGATGTCGATGGTGATGTGGAAGAAGTGCAGCACGTGGTAAATCGCTGCTGATGTGATCATCAGGCCTGGGGATGGAAGTGACACCGCTACCAGGGTGCTCCAAAGACTCACCAGGAAGGAGCTGCTGCCCAGGATGCATCCCCAAGCTGCCCTCTGTTCCAGCTGGCACTCTTGGATGCACTCTCCACCCCCTCTCCCAATTCTCCCCTGCACCAGGTGCCTTCCAGCTTGGCAAAAGCTTCACCTGGGTAAATGGTTCCCCCGATGATCCTGCCCAGGGGGTACCATGCTCGGTCGTCAAACCAGTTGTGGAATTTGTAGAACCCCTCCTCAGCCAGGAAGCGGGTGGTGCGGTAGTTGAAATACCTGCAAGGGTGACAGGGTGTGACAGCACCGTGAGGGCTGATCCCGTGAGTTCCACGCACAGGGAACTGGCCCAGTTTCCCTCAACTGCCCCAAACCTCAGCTGCAAAGGTTCATTCCTCCTCCCAGTCGGGTTAATAGTGCTTTTACAGAGGTGACAGTCTCCCTTGGGACTGATTTAATCAGCAACAAACTTGGGACATCGCAAATTGTGCCAGGAGCTCTCTCTCCTGCTGTGCCCAGGTCAGGAATAACCTCCCATCAGAAAAGCAATGGCAGGTAATTCTTGGATCTGGGTTGCAGGAAGAGCTCTGGGTACCAAGTGAAAACCAAGCTGTACTAAAAGGTGCCCTCCTAATCCCACATCCTCAATGGGGATTAACTTGAGCCTGAATTCTGTGTGCTCCAGAAGAGGAAAAGCCCAACGGGCCCCCAGGAAAGGAGAAGACGACACTTACGGGTCAAACTCATGGATGACACTTTCAAATCTTAAGACAGAAAAAAGTCTCGTGGAGAAAGCTGCAAACACAGAGAAGGGGCAGAGTGAACACACAGAGCTCATGAGTCACCCTGGGTTTTCCTGCACCAGGAGCCATCCCTGAGGACACAGACTTACACAGGACAGCTGCCATCGACAGGATGAGGAGCTTGAGCAGCGTGTCCTGCTTCTCATAGGAGAGCCGGAGAAACCCCAGCTTGGTCATTTTCACATCAAATGCAGGGCCTGGGGATCCTTGAACACCTGGACACAATCAGGAAGGTGTCAAAGAGCGACTCAGACCACGTCATCTTTAAAGGCTTCATGAGCCTTTAGACTTTAAATCCCCCACTCTGGCCCAGCCTTCCCCCCAAACCCCTCACCTCCTGTCCTGACCTGAGCTGTCACTCCAAATCCTGGCTGGTTTTCCTTCCTTTACAGAGCCCAGAACTTCTCTGGGGCAGAGGACGCTCCTGTTTCTCTGTGCACAGAACAAAACCTCAGTGTAAACTTGAGCAAAACCTCTGCCTTCCCTCTGGATGCTCTCTGGAGTTTAACCATCACCTGCAAGCAATGCACAAAAAATATAACCCATGGACAATGCAAGAAATGGATGCTTTTTCTCACACATAGGAGGTCTGAACAGCTCCTGGTTACTCCCACTTTGAATTACTTATGTCAAATATATATATCCCAGTAGCTTGTTACTGCAGGCCAGGACAGTAAATCAGTTTTCCCCACATCAGACAACGTGGCCGTTTAATTCAACCTCACCAGGGGGAGGAAAAGCCACAGAAATCCTGGGGTTGCACACCAAGGAAGTGAAACTCTTACTGGAGAATCACAGCTTTAGTATCTTTCTACCTTGAAAACATTCAGATTTCTTCAAATCATTTCTTGCCCAATCCATCAAGAAAACCCCTCCCGCTGCTCTGGGCGGGTTCAGTCCCAGCACGGGCGGGTAAATGTGCAGCTCTGATCTCTGAGCTACATCAGGGAGGATGCCTTGGGACAAGCTGAGACTTAAAACCTAAACAATCCGGGCCTAAAAAAGCCTTCCTGTGCCCAAAAGTGATTCCGACTGGCACACACTGGGCACTGCCTGCTACAGAAATACCGCGAGGTGGTTGTTTCCTGGATCCCCTGCGATAATGGAGCACAGTGCAGATGCCTCTGGGCACGAGTGGCTCTGCCGGGGGGTGCTCCGGGGCCCCAGCGCCCTCGGGGGGGATCCTCCACCACCCCCCAGGAGCTCTCAGTGACACAGAGCGCTCCCGACACCCCGTGCTGCCCGCCACGCCCCGCGAACACCCCCAGCCTCCAGCCCTTGGGACCCCTCAACCCGCCGGGCTCCCTCTCCCCACACGCCTGGGCACCCTCCGAGGCCCGGGCACCCCATGACCCCTCAGCTCCCTCACTCCGCAGACCCCGCACCCCATATACCCGGGCAGTCCCCAACCCGGGCACCGCGCCGCCCCCAGCCCCCTCAGCCCCGGTCGGGTCCCGGTGCCGGTGCCGGTGCCGTCCCTCACCGCGGCCCCGCCGCCCCGTCCATCCGCCCCGCGCAGCCGCCCTGCCGCGGCCGCCGCCAGCCCGCGCCCCGCCCCCGCCCGCTTCCCATTGGCTCTCCCCCACGCCACTCCAGCCGCGCCCGCGCCCATTGGCCGGAGCGCTGAACTCTTCGTCGGCTGCGGGGCGGTGCCTGCGGCGCACGGCGCCTCCCGATTGGCGGAGCGGGAAGTGGGCGGAGCCGCGGCCGAAGGAGCCGTGACGTGTCCGTCCGGGTTCGCGGCGCCCGAGGGGCGGGGCGGGGCCGCGTGGGTCACGTGGGCGGAGGCGGAAGCGGGCCGGGCTGGCCACGTGGGCGGCGGAACCACTGCGGGGAGCCGGGGGGGGGGAGCCCGTCCCGGGGAATCCCCGCCCGGATGAACGAGAGCGGCAGGCGCAGAACGGCTGAGAATCGTGGTTTCTCCGTTTAATGTTTCAGTGTGAAAATACTAGAGAAAAGTTGATAAACCAGCCCCAAAATATCCAAAGGGTTTTTTTGAACGTCACCGGTTCCTTCCCCGACCCGACAGGAACATGCACGGGGAGGGGGCCGCTGCGCCCGGGGGCGGCGGAGCTCCCGGGAATCCCGGCCCCCTCCCACGACCTGAGTTAGGGGAGATGGAGGGAGCGGGACGGGACGGGGAACACGGGGCAGACACGGCAGGGACACAACGGCAGAACGGGGGAGGGGCTTCCGACCCACTGGCCCGAGGCAGGGAGATGGCACGGGAAAGGCGTACAAAAGAGTCCACTATAAAACAAGCGCAGGGCACAACCCGGCTCCTGGAAACTCACAAAGGTGTTAAAAACCCAGATTTTTTTCCCCCAAAAAAATTTCCAGGGGGAGACGCGGAGCTGACAGTGACACCTCGTCAGGCTGGGTGCTGCCCGTCGCTGCAGATCGGGGGCGCAGAGAAGCCCGTGGGTGTCCCCTCTGCCCGGGGCCTGGGGGCAGCTCAGTGCCCCGGAGCAGCCGCGTGTTTGGCAGGAGAGGGTGAGGAGGAGGAGGAGGAGGAGGAGGGGGAGGAGGAAGCACCGCTCAGGGCGGACTGAAGGTAGACGGTCTTGTGAAAGAGTCTGTTGCTGAGGAAAACCACCAAGGAGAAGAGACGGAGCTGGAAGTGGCTGAAAGGGAAGAGAATCCATCAGCTCCCGATGCGAGGAACGCCCCCGGCAGGGTTTTGGGGAGCGCTGGGGGAGGCTGGGGATGTTGGACAAGGATCCAAGGTGGGAATGAGGGATACTCACTAGGTTTTGCCGGGGGTCCTGGCTTCATTGGCGCTGATGATGAAGAGAGGGAAAAGGATGGAAAAGAGGCAACCACTGCAAGGGAAAAATACAATACAATACAATACAATAAAATAAAATAAAATAAGGGGCACTCGGGGGGTCTGGTGGGTGTCAGGAGGAGGAGGGGCCCAAGTGGCTTTCCCACCTGATGATGTAGGAGGACTGCATGGCTGTCAGAAATGCCAGTGGCAAGCCGAAGCCGAAGTAGTAGGGCCAGTTCCTCTCGATGTTGGACAACCGTTGGTGCATTTCGATTCCTGCCAAGAGGAAAATCCCGTGGGAATGAACCCGTGGTGAGGAGACACCCTCACTAGAGAGTCACAGAACCATTTAGGCTGGGATCAATCACCTCCTTTGACCAATCCCCACCTTATCAATAGACCAGAGCACTGAGTGCCGCACTCAGTCATCCCCTGAGCAACTCCAAGGATGGGGACTACACCATCTCCCTGGGCAGCCCCTTCCAATGCCTGACCACCCTTTCAGAGAAGAAATTCATCCTGATGTCCAACCTGACCCTCCCCTGGCACAACTTGAGGCCGTGTCCTCTCATCCTGTCACTTTTTAAATGGGAGCAGAGCTGACTCCCACCTGGCTGCCCGCTCCTGTCAGGGCGTTGTGGAGACCCAGGTCCCCCCTGAGCCTCCTTTTCTCCAGGATGAGCTCCCCAAGCTGCTCCAGACCCTTCCCCAGCTCTGTGCCCATCTCTGGACACGCTTCGGCTCCTCAATGTCCTTCTTGTCATGAGGGGCCCAGAACTGGGCACAGCACTTGAGGCCTCACCAGTGCCTCACCAATGCCCTGGAGCTGTGGCCACACTGGGGCTGGTACAGGCCAGGTACCACTGGCCTTCTTACCACCTGAGCACACTGCTGGCTCACATTTACCCTTCATTCCATATAAAAACTGCTGGAAGATGAGTCTGTGACACCCCAGTTGGATGCTCCTTCAGTGGAGAAACCCGCAATCCTGGTAAATTCCCCCTTTCCACGCAGGGAGCCCTCCCTCACCTTTGTTAAACCAGCGGTACTCGAAGCAGTAGAGCGAGTAGAGCAGCGACATGTGGAGGAGGCTGATCAGCTGCCCAATGAGGTCGATGGGGAACAGGCTCACAATCATTCCCTGGGACAGAAAAGGAGCAGATTGAGGGAGGGATGCTCAGGATTTGGGGGAGGGAACCACCCTGGCTTGGTTTCTCATCTCACCTGGATGAGGAAGAGCGCCTGCAACAGGAGGTTGAACAGCATGTCAGCGATGATTTTGCTGACGCTGGGGAAGGGGTGAGGCTTCCTGCCCGACACTTCGAACGCCAGATCCGCGATGTCCTGCCAGCAGAGACAGGGGCTTGAGGCAAATGGAACTCCAGAGCAGTGGGGGCTTCAGGGAAATTAAACCTGGGATGATGCTTCTATTCCCTCCAGGAATATGCCCACAGCCCGTTCTGGGGTGGGATTTCATCTTGTGCCCCCACACCACCCGATCGAGCCCCACCCAGTGAGGAAACTCCCCGTTTGCTCAAGGCAGGGCCCAGGTTCCTGTCACCTACCTGAAACCAGATGGCATTGACCACCTTACTGAGCACAAAGAGGGGCAGGACCCAGAGAGCGCTGAAAATGGAGGTGAGGATGAACTCCAGCCAGGACCAGACGTCGCCATGTAAGGAAGGGTCACCTTCGGAAGACAGACAGACAGACGCACGTGAGGAACTGGTGTAGGAACCTCCAAATGCTTCCTGGCACAGCTGTCAGGGAATTCCTCCTGACTCTAGTGCTCTAAGTGTCTTTAAAAGCACATTTCCACTCACTTGATTTTTATTTAAATGCAAACACACACAGACAAATGTGTTTGAAATGGCAAGACCCCCGGGCTGGATCCCTGACATGCACAGGCTGTCAGCAATGATCCACCCCTGGTTTTCTACTGGGCGATTAATGATGGGATTGGTTGGGACTGGGAGGAAGAGGAAAACAACACAAGGAGACAGAGGTGTGAGGAACAGCTCAGTGGGACAGAGACTCAGCTCGTGAGGGTGTTGGGACCCTCTGAACGCATCCCATGGACTACTGAGCACCCTGGAACACCTCGAGGGGAAAGGCACCCACCGATGATCTGCGCCGTGACCGACTGAAGGACGGGGATGAACACTCGGTAGAACAAGAAGAGACTAAGCTGCAGGGAAAAACAAACAAACAAGGGTTCTCAGTGAGGCATTTTGCACTCCTCTGGCTACAGATCCAAAGGCACATGTGCTTCTCTTCCCCCAGTGATCCATAAACACAGAGGAGCAAAGATTTGTTTAAATACAGCCACAATCTACAGCTGAACACTTTAATCCATGCCAATCCCTCATACTCTGCACCAGTGTAAGGAGAAAATGAAGCCATTTATTTGGTTATTTGATTTATGAAGTGTTGGCTCCATTAAGGATCAGCCTCATGAACCAGGCATGGGAAGTCAGAGCTGAGGAAGTGTCTTTAAGACATCAATATCCAATTGGCAAAGCAGTATCCCAGGCTGCAGCAAAGCAGGAATTGAATATTCAGGTGGAGAGCAGTCTCTAAGACTTGGAAAAGCAGCTTGGGTTTCATGTGTGGGTCTCTTGAGTAAGTCTACGGTCCTGTATCCCACGGTGAATCCGTCAAAATACAGCTTTGGGATGGGAATGTGGTGGCTCTGAGCAATTCCTGCTGCCATGCTGATGGCTCACCACTCACAGCATATGAGGGCTGGAGCAGGACATGGGTTTTCACCGGGGTTTTAAAATAAAACCCGTAATAAATAATAAAAATTCCCACATACCCAGAAGACGCCTCCATTCCAGGCACAACACTGAAATATCCGGCTCACTATCCGGGGTTCACTGCGGGAGAGAGGCGTGTTAATGTCCCAGCACCTGGACAAATGTCCCCTCACGAGTGCCAACTTCTGCCCCACACTCTGGACACTTTGGAAAAGTCACCAAGAACCAGCTCAACACCAGTGGTGCACCTGATTTTATCCAAACACAGAAATCCTGGAAGGAATCCCTGCACAGACTCACACCATGTCTCAGCCAGTTCAGTCTCTACAAGACTTACATCAGGGAGACTCATTCAACCTTTAGTAAGTCCCAAAATCTGCACTGAAACAGAAGAAAAGCAAAGCTCTCTTCCAGATTTTTAAGCATGTATTGGAGATCTCAGGCTTTGTTCTCTCCAAACTCTTGCCATAATAAAATTTGGAAATTTGGGGCATTTTTTGGTCTTGGAAGAGACTGTTTCAGCTTGGGGTGGTTTTGGTGTCTCCACTTGGACATGCAAGAGCAGCTCTGTGGGACTCTGCAGCACTTCCCCAGTCAGCTCTTGACACCAGAGGGATTTTGCTATAAAGAAAACCAGCAAAATCCAGCTGTTTATTTATATAAACAAACCAAAAAAGTTGTACCTTTCTTCAGAGGCAGATGTGGAGCTGCAGAGACCCCTGAGGAGTATCGGGATCATGGGAGACTTTTCTTGCACCTTTCAGCCAGCCTCCCACCCAGCCAGCCACAATAATTGGTAAATATGTCTCAGAATGTGCATTACTGCCCAAAACCACTGCGTGAGGTGCCAGCCCAGTGCCATCAGTGCAGCAGAGACATCCTGGCATGGTCTGGGAGTCAGATATGGGAACAGATGCTGTTTGCTCCCACGAGGGGATAATTCTGGCATTTCCAGAACCACTGAGGTTCTGCAGTTCCAGACTCCCCAAAACACAGCAGGGCTGGGGAAGAGACACTGGATCTGCCCTGACATGGACATCGGATCCAAGCTGCTCTTTCTTCCCTGATCCCACGATTACCAGCAACAGCAATGGATCTGAGATAGCACAAGGATTCAGGAAGAAAAGAAACCCATAAATCCAGGTTCTTTCAGGGGTAATTCAAGCTGATTATCAAACAACATAAAAGGTCTGACTTCTTATCTCACGGTAACAGCTCCAGCTCCATTACGCAGCAGAAAAAGGGGAGTTCCATGCCACGTGTTTCCCATTTATTGGCTCTGACTACCAGAGGAGAAGAGAATTACCCCATTTACCCCATTTCTGACCGGCCACGCCCCATACTCACTTCTCTTGCTTCTTCTCTTCCATGTGAAACCTCCGCTGGGCGAGTGCGCTGTTGGCTCTCCTCCGCCTCTGCTCTTCCCTTTTCTGCTGGATCCGGGCGTCCAGCTTGGAGATGGTGCAGATGCCCCAGATGGAGTCCTTAATTCCCTGTGGACATGAGGAGAGAGGAGCAATCAATGGGATGTGGCTGACCCAGGCCATCCAAACCCTCCTGGTGCCATGGCTGGCCTCGCTCCCTGGCTGCTTGGGCTCAGCTGGAGCCAAGGCCGGGAGGAGATGCACCACCACCTCTCTTCCATGGCCCAGTGACCTAAATCACTGCACATTCCAGCGTCTCCAGGACCAGCATTAACTTTTTCTGTAAAGGTGTGATTTCTCTTCCAATCTGCACTATTTATAACCCTGGCAGAAATCAGAGTCAGATCTCTCCCAGCCTTGTCTGGCAGGAAGCCCCTCATCCCCTGCCAGCTCTCTGAGGCCAATAAAATGGAATTACACCAGTATTTGGGATGTGCAAAGTCTCACTTTATGTTATGAGTTTGATGCTTATTCCTTCACAAATAAAAGCATCTGTCTTCATCCCAGAAACTTCCTCCCACCAGCCACATCCCTGCAAATCTGTTAGTAGGGGAGTGCCCAGAAGTTTTCCCTTACTCCACGTTTGGAAGATTTGCAGTGCCGTCTCCTCGGACTCGGCTTGTCCAGAGCAGCTGTGGCTGCCCCATCCCTGGAAGTGCCCAAGGCCAGGCTGGATGGGGCTTGGAGCAACCTGGGACAGTGGGAGGTGTCCCTGGCCATGGCAGGGACATGGAACGAGAAAGACTTAAAGGCGCCTTCCAACCCAACCCATTCTGGGATCCTATTCAATTATTTCCAGCTCCAGATGATCCCATAACCATAACATCAATTGTGTGTCATCACAATTTCCCTTTAAAATAGAGGTCATAAGGATGAGCCAGGACGGTGTTACCACCCTGGTGGCAGTTGGGCACATGGAGTTCTTGATCAAAGAGGACAAATTTCAATGCCAAATTAATGTCTGAAACAGCAGAGCTGGGCCCTGACCCAGGCAGCTCTTCCAACTGATGGTGTAGGAGCACTGGGAAATGACAAAGCTCCTGCTTTTAGGTTGTAGCCACAGGGCTTTCACCAAATCTTTGCTTCTTTTCCAAACCAAGTTATTTCTGAGCACAAATTACTGCATGAGTGGCTTTTAGCCTGTGTTTACCCCTGGATGGAGGAAGACAGGGTGGGACCTTATTGCTGGGACAGAGCTGCTGTGGTCACAGACATTCATTTATTATTGTTGTTAGAATTATTATTAAATTATACACATTATACACTCTATATTAAAATATATTATACATTTTGTGCGTTGTTCTATACTGTTATTTTATAATTAATACTACTATTAATATTATTGAGATTTTTCATTAATTTGTGCCCAAAGGAAATCCATCAGAAGTTCAGCAGCAAACACCGAGCCCTTTGCACATAGACACACCACACAGCAGTGTTAAAGTACACCTGGAGACCCTTTTCCTTCAAATTCCCTGATGCCATGGGAAGGAGGGTGCTCCCAAAGCGAACAGGAGCACCCCAGGACGCGGAGCCTCACCCTGACGAGGTCATGAAGGAAGATTCTCACGCTGTCTGCCATCTCGACTCCAGCATCACCTCTGCTTCCCAAACTATCAACTACAGGGAGAGGGGGAGAGCCAGGCCCAAGCCTCTCTCATCCTGGAGAGATGGGAAACGGATGGAGCCTGCGGAGAGAGAACACACAGGGCCATGGCAGAACTGGTGACACTGGGCTGACCGGGGAATGACAAATTCAATCACACTCCGGTGATTTCCAACAGGAGTCCCGGCCCTCACTGGGAATGGACCCACCCTGCTCATATCACAGTGTTAACGAGCTCAGGGTTAGAGCTCAAGGTTAGAGGAACAGCTCTTGGAAAGCACCAGAGAACTAAAACCAGCATCTGAATCAAGGAAGAAAAAAAATCACCAGCTAACAAAACCCGTGTGTTCCCACCAGGATGCAAACCTCTCATTCCTCCCAGGCAGAGCTCCCAGCAGCTCTGGAGCAGGCTGGAGTCACAAACCCCGGCAGGGCAGTGGTGCTGCTGCGGCCGCAGGACACAAACAATCAAAAATCATTTTAAAAATGGGTTTGTTTTGGTTATTCCGAGTCAAACCCTGCCGGGATCTAAGCTGCAGAACCAGAAATGGGCTCCAGATTTATTACCGAGTTAGTCAAAGGCAGCTTCATCCTAAAAACCCGAGTCAAGGAATACCCTGAGGGGGAAGGCACCCACAGGAACCGCCCACCGCTGAGGGGTGACCTGGGGGTCTGCACCCCCCGACAGCTGAGGGGGTGACCCTCAGCCACACGGCGAGGGGCGGAACCCCCTCGTGGCTGCCGGGGGTCTGTGCGACCCCCCATAATCCAGGGGCGCCCGTACTTTACCTCAGGGCTGTCCCCACAGTCTCCCCACACTGTGCGTTTGAGGGGCGACCGTTCCCAAATTCCCTCAGGGCCGCCCCCGCAGTGCCCAGAATCCCCTCGGCGTTTGTTTCGCCACGGCTACCCCGAGGCCCGCGGTTCCCGGGGGTGCCCCCCGAAGGTCTCTCCGTGTGCCGCCCCCCGGTCCCCCCGCACTCACCGGGGCCGGGCCGGGGGCGCACGGCGGGACGGGCCCGGCTCACACGGCCCGGCCGCGCCCACCGCGCATGCGCCGCGCCCGCCGCGCACACGCAGTTCTGCGGCCCCGCCCGCTGCCGCTCGCCCCGCCCAGCGCGCTGGCCCCGCCCACTGAACAGCCCCGCCCACTGCCGAGCTCCGCCCACTGCCGGGGCCCGCCCACTACCGGGCCCCGCCCACTGCCGGGGCCTGCCCACTGCCGGGGCCCGCCCACTACCGGGCCCCGCCCACTGCCGAGCCCCGCCCACTGCCCGGCCCCGCCCACTTCCGAGCCCCGCCCACTACCGGGCCCCGCCCACTGCCACTCGCCCCCCCCACTGCCGAGCCCCGCCCACCTCCGAGCCCCGCCCACTGCCCGGCCCCGCCCACTGCGCATGCGCCAAACACCAGCGCGACCCGCCCCGCCCCCACCGCTGCTGCGCGTGAGCGCTGCTGCCGCCCGCCGCCAGGGGGCGCCACGTACCCTGGGAAGGGAATAGGGAACGGGGCGGATACGGGGGATACTGGGGGACACTGGGGGACACTGGGGGATACTGGGGGATACTGGGGATACGGGGGGATACTGGGGGATACTGGGGGGGATACTGGGGGGGATACTGGGGGGGATACTGGGGATACTGGGAACACTGGGGGATACTGGGGATACTGGGAATACTGGGGGATACTGGGGATACGGGGGGATACTGGGAATACTTGGGGATACTGGGGGGGATACTGGGAATACTTGGGGATACTGGGGATACGGGGGGATACTGGGAATACTGGGGATACTGGGGGATACTGGGGGGGATACTGGGGATACTGGGAATACTGGGGATACTGGGGAATACTGGGAACACTGGGGGATACTGGGAATACTGGGGATACTGGGGAATACTGGGAACACTGGGGGATACTGGGGATACTGGGGATACTGGGGGATACTGGGAATACTGGGGATACTGGGGGATACTGGGGATACTGAGAATACTGGGAATACTGGGGGATACTGGGGGATACTGGGAATACTGGGGAATACTGGGGGATACTGGAGATACTGGGGATACTGGGAATACTGGGAATACTGGAAATACTGGGGATACTGGGGAATACTGGAAATACTGGGGATACTGGGGGATACTGGGGGATACTGGGGATACTGGAGATACTGGGGAATACTGGGGGATACTGGAGATACTGGGGGATACTGGGGGATACTGGGAATACTGGGGATACTGGGAATAACTGGGGATACTGGGAATACTGGGAATACTGGGAATACTAGGGATACTGGGGGGTACTGGGAATACTGGGGGATACTGGGGATACTGGGAGATACTGGGAATACTGTGGGATACTGGGGGATACTGGGGGATACTGGGGAATGCTGGGGGATACTGGGGGATACTGGAGATACTGGGGATACTGGGGGATACTGGGAATACTGGGGATACTGGGAATACTGGGGGGTACTGGGAATACTGGGAATACTGGGAATACTAGGGATACTGGGGGGTACTGGGAATACTGGGGGATACTGGGGATACTGGGAGATACTGGGAATACTGGGGATACTGGGAATACTGGGGGGTACTGGGAATACTGGGAATACTGGGAATACTAGGGATACTGGGGGGTACTGGGAATACTGGGGGATACTGGGGATACTGGGAGATACTGGGAATACTGTGGGATACTGGGGGATACTGGGGATACTGGGAGATACTGGGAATACTGTGGGATACTGGGGGATACTGGGGGATACTGGGGAATGCTGGGGGATACTGGGGGATACTGGAGATACTGGGGATACTGGGGGATACTGGGAATACTGGGGATACTGGGAATACTGGGGGGTACTGGGAATACTGGGAATACTGGGAATACTAGGGATACTGGGGGGTACTGGGAATACTGGGGGATACTGGGGATACTGGGAGATACTGGGAATACTGGGGATACTGGGAATACTGGGGGGTACTGGGAATACTGGGAATACTGGGAATACTAGGGATACTGGGGGGTACTGGGAATACTGGGGGATACTGGGGATACTGGGAGATACTGGGAATACTGTGGGATACTGGGGGATACTGGGGGATACTGGGAATACTGGGGATACTGGGAATACTGGGGGGTACTGGGAATACTGGGAATACTGGGAATACTAGGGATACTGGGGGGTACTGGGAATACTGGGGGATACTGGGGATACTGGGAGATACTGGGAATACTGTGGGATACTGGGGGATACTGGGGGATACTGGGGAATGCTGGGGGATACTGGGGGATACTGGAGATACTGGGGATACTGGGGGATACTGGGAATACTGGGGATACTGGGAATACTGGGGGGTACTGGGAATACTGGGAATACTGGGAATACTAGGGATACTGGGGGGTACTGGGAATACTGGGGGATACTGGGGATACTGGGAGATACTGGGAATACTGTGGGATACTGGGGGATACTGGGGGATACTGGGGAATGCTGGGGGATACTGGGAATACTGGGGGGTACTGGGAATACTGGGGGATACTGGGGATACTGGGAGATACTGGGAATACTGTGGGATACTGGGGGATACTGGGGGATACTGGGAATACTGGGGATACTGGGAATACTGGGGGGTACTGGGAATACTGGGAATACTGGGAATACTAGGGATACTGGGGGGTACTGGGAATACTGGGGGATACTGGGGATACTGGGAGATACTGGGAATACTGTGGGATACTGGGGGATACTGGGGGATACTGGGGAATGCTGGGGGATACTGGGGGATACTGGAGATACTGGGGATACTGGGGGATACTGGGAATACTGGGGATACTGGGAATACTGGGGGGTACTGGGAATACTGGGAATACTGGGAATACTAGGGATACTGGGGGGTACTGGGAATACTGGGGGATACTGGGGATACTGGGAGATACTGGGAATACTGGGGGATACTGGGGGATACTGGGGGATACTGGGGAATGCTGGGGGATACTGGGAATACTGGGGATACTGGGAGGTACTGGGGGTGTCCTGGTTTTGAAAGACAGGTGTCTGCTAAGGAAGGCAGAAGCCTCCCTTGAAGTGGCAGATGTAACCCCTTTTCCCTCCGAGTTATTATAATTTTGAAATCAAGGGCTTTTAGGCAAAGATGTGGGAAATAGGAATAACAGCTCTTTACTCTCTCTCTATATATATCTATATGTATATAAGCACTCAAACAAAACAACAACAACTATGGCAGTAACAGCAAACAATCCCAAACCCAGCCCCAGCCTTCTCGGCTGTCAGGCCCTTTCCCCTCGGGTGCAGTTCCGCTCGCAGCCGGCAGGGGCGCTGGCGGCTCCCGGTGAGCAGGGCAGGTGCGATGGTTCCCCCGCGGCTGCAGGGGGCGCTCCGGAGCGAGCTCGGGGAGCACGCGGCACCGGTGCCCCGGGATCCCGGGAAGGGATGGGACAAAGGCCTCACAAACCCCTGGGCAGCCGATCCCGGGCTCTCGGGAACAGCAGGCTGGAACGGCAGGGACGAGCACAGATCCCAGAGGACAGATGAGATGTATCCAAACGGGGAACCCCCCGGAGGTCCACGCAGGCAGGGAGAGCACGGCTACAGCGTAGCGAAGGCTCGAAGCAGCAGCGAGGCAGGGCGGCCACAGCCCGGCCTCCAGCAGGGCAGGGAAAGCGGCTTTGGGATCCCGGCGTTGTTTCCAGCAGAAAGAAAAACGGCCAAAAAAAGAACCAGCAGCTCCTTTGTCTGCAGCTTCTCTCCCCAAACGCCGAGAGCGAACTGACCCCACACCCAGGTGAAACAAAGGAGTAGCCAGGCCCACCCCACCCCCAATGGGCAGCTCTTTCGTCTTTCTTAAGTACAGCCATTTGTCCCGTAGCAACATGCATATGTTTAGGAAAAAACTAGGACTAAACTAAAACCCCAACGGGGGGTACTGGGGGGTACCGGAAATACTGGGAATACTGGGGGACACTGGGGGGATACTGGGAATACTGGGGATACTGGGGGATACCGGGAATACTGGGGGACACTGGGGGGATACTGGGGACACTGGGGATACTGGGAACACCGGGGGATACTGGAGGGATACAGGGGACACTGGGGATACTGGGGGATACTGGGAACACTGGGGGATACTGGGGGGATATGGGGGATACTGGGAACACTGGGGCTGGGGGCACTGGGGAGATAATGGGAGCACTGGATGAGGTAATGGGCATACTGCAACTGGGGACACTGGGGTGGATAATGGGAGCACTGGTGGGATACTGGGGCACTGGAGATGGGGACACTGCAGGACAGTGGTGGGATACTGAGGATACTGGGGCTGGAGGCACTGTGGGGATAATGGGATCCCTGGGGGTATATTGGGGCTGGAGGCACTGGGGGAATATTGAGGGCACTGGATCATAATGGAAGTGTGGGGGGAAATGGGGGCTAGTGGGGACACTGGGGGAGTAACACGGACACTGGGCCTGGGGCACAGGAACATAATGGGGGTACTGGGAATGGAGGGCATTGGAGGGATAATGGGAGCACTGGGGGAATGGGCGACAGTGAGGACACTGGGACTGGGGGGAACTGGGGAGGCAATAGGTAACATTGTGGGATACTGGGGACACTGGGACTGGGAGTATGGGAACATAATGGGGATACTGGGATGGAACAGGGCGTAGTGAGGACACTGAAGCTGTGGAGGGTCTTAATGGGGACATTAGAACTGAGGGTACTGGGTGGGATACTGGTAGCACTGCTGGAGGGAGCATGGCAGGTGTGGACCCCATTAATTCCCCGGCACACTCATCATCCAACCATTTTATTCCTACAGGGCACAACCTCTGGCCTGGGGAGGGGGGGTCCATGGCTGTGCCTCAGTTTCCCCCCTCCCCACCCCCATCAAACCACGCCATGCTCCTCCAGCGGCTCCCCATCCACCAGCCTGTCCCACCCCAGCCTCCGCAGATCCAGGGTCTCGTAGCGGCCCTTGATCACCAGCTCAGCCATGGCCCTGCCGGCAGCTGGCGAGTGTTGGAGCCCATGGCCACTAAAACCCGCAGCCAGAAACAGGTTTTCCAGCCGGGGGTGCGGGCCCAGCACCACGTTCTGGTCAAAGGTGTTGTAGTCGTAGTATCCCGCCCAAGAGCCCTGGACCCGCAGGGATTCGAAAGCCGGGACCCGCCGAGCCAGCCGGGGCCAGACCTGCTCCTGGAAATAATCGTGATCCACCGAGAGATCGCTGGGATCTGGCTCTTCCTCCTGGGAAAGGATAAACTCGGGGAGTCTGATGAAGAACAGGGGGGTGAATGATCTTAGGGTGTGGATACAAAAATGCTGCTAGCGAGGATTTTCTTGCTATTTTCTAAGTCCGTGAGAGACTTTTCTCTCTCACAGAAGATGCAGCAGAGTTCTGTAAACAACCAAGCCACCTGCAACCTTGAAAAGTCTTGTTTATGGTACAGTAGAAAAATATTTTGACAATGGATGTTTTAGGATTTTGGCCAATCACCCCAAGGGGTGGCTGATCCTTTGTCCAATTAGACTATGAAGAAAAAAGTCTATAAAAGAGTTTGTAAAATAATTAAATAAATCAATCTTGCTACACAATTCCTGCCTGCTGGATCTTCTTTC
The DNA here is from genome assembly GCF_009650955.1 of Corvus moneduloides. Classification (NCBI taxonomy): domain Eukaryota; kingdom Metazoa; phylum Chordata; class Aves; order Passeriformes; family Corvidae; genus Corvus; species Corvus moneduloides. The sequence goes on along the minus strand of NC_045500.1, from coordinate 1,519,095 downwards.
TCCTCCTCCCTATGGCTGTGGGACACCGTGATACACCCTAGGGCCCAGGCCTGTGGTAATATTAGGCGACCCCACGGGCTCACCTCAGAGGGGCTCATCCCGCCCAGGTAGTTCCCAGCGAAGCCATCCCGACGGAAATAAGCACCGGAGGTGTCGATGAGGAAGGGGCAGGAGAGGCCAGGGCCATTGCGGCAGTGCCAGGAGAACACATACCTGGGGAACCCCCAAAAAGAGTGTGAGGGGTGCTCCCCCTGTCCCCCAATATGGTGCAGTGGGGCTGGGATGGGGAGATGTTTGACCCCCCCCCAAAAATAACATGGAGGGGTCACGTCACTCCTAGACACACTGGAGGGGCTGGGAGTGTGGGGATAATTGAAATACTGTGAGGGGTAATGGGGATAATTGGGCTGGAGTCAAGGTAATGGAGGCACTGGGGGAATAATGGGGGCACTGGGAATACTGGGGGAATACTGTGGATACTGGGGCTAGGGGCACTGAGGGGAAATAGGTGACACTGAGGAGATAATGGGGACACTGGGATTGGGAGTATGGGGATGTAATGGGGACACTGGGGCTGGGGGCACTTGAGGAATAATGGGAGCTCCAGGATGCAAGACCCCACTTCCAAACAACAGACTGAGGAAGCTCACCATCAACCCCAGAAGCTGGAGGGTGGTGGGTGCTGGGACGTGTGTCCCATTCTGTGATCCCTCCCAAGATAGCACCCAGGGGTTCACGTCACCCCCTCTTAGACAGAGGGGTGCCAGGATGACACCCCCCCAAAATAAAAGTACCCACAACACAGGGGTGGGGGGTGCTCCCCAAAACAGCACCAAGGGGATCACCCCCCTGAAAAAGGAGTTGCTGGGATGTGTCCCCACTCTGACCCCAGGAGCTGCCCCACAACAGAGGGGTGCTGCCCGGCTGTCCCTGCTGGGAGCCCCCGGTACCTCTTCCTGGGCTGGATGGGCAGGGGGGGCCGGCACAGCCCCCTGGGCAGCCCGTCTGCCTCCAGCAGCTTCCCAGCCCAGGCACCTGCAGCATTGACCACGATGGCACAGGCGACCGGCTGGTATTCCAGGCTGTCTGGCATGTAGATCTGGGAGGGCACAGACGGGGGTCACGGGTGCCAGGGGGTCACGGGCGCTCCTGGGAAGCTGGGGGGTGGCACAGACACTCACGTGGACGTATTTGATGCGCGCCGACGGCGGTGCTGGTGGCATCATGTGGTTGGCTGAGGTGACAAAAGCTGGAGGGTTTTGGGGTCAGGTGGGGGGTCCTGGGGGTGGCAGGAGGGAATCCTCACTGTGCACCCCCATCCCTCACCTCGCACCTCCCCGGAGCAGCTCTGGACCCCCAGGGATGTGGCTTTGCGCCGGAAAGCGTTGAGGAGGGTCCAGGGGTCGAACCAGCCTTCATCCTCCAGACCTGGGCAGGGAAACATGGGGGGGGACTACAGCGTGACCCACCAATACATGCACTTTTTGGGGGGCTGGACTTCCCTTTCCATAAATAAAGCCAGAATGCATCGGGAGCATGGGGATGAGGATGAGGAAGGGTGTTGCCCTCCCCCATCCTCCCACGTACCATAGGATGCCACAGCCACATCCTCCGTGTTTATCCAGGGGAATTTCGCCTTCAGCTGGGTGGGGGACAGCAGGGTCACCTGTGCCCCTTCGTCCCTGGGGATGGCCAGCATGTGGAGGAGGGTCAAGATGACCCTCACCCCCTGAAACCTGTCCCCCCCGGGAGGGTCCTGTGTGTGTCCCCCACCTCTGGAGCTGGACAGTGGCCTCCAGCGCGGCAGCGCTCTGGGGGGATGCCAGGAACAGATATCCCGAGGGCTGGAACTGGATGTCGATGGGGGGCTCATTCGGCACCCCAAGGTGCTCCTGTAAGGAGATAGGGGGACCACGGTGAGTGGGGCTGGATTCCCCAAATTCCCCCCCGCCCATATAACCAACCCCACATACATTGATGTCGCGGAGGAAGCTGGCAGAGAAACGGGACATTTGGATATTTTCCCGGAGGGAAAACTGCTGCCGGATCCCCCCCACCGACAGCACCGTGGAGGCTCTGGAATACTGAAGGAGAGGACCCCAAAAAATAAAAGGGGTTCAGGGGGTTTCCCATGGCCGTACCCTGCCCTGGGAAGGGGGTGTCTCACCATGGGGTCCCGCTCCACCACGAGCACCCTCATTCCGTGCCGCCGCCGCCGGCCCTCCAGCACCTTCAGCCAGTAGGCCACGGACCAGCCCACCACGCCGCCCCCCACCACCACCACATCGGCCTCGTCGGGGGGCCGGGGGTGCGGGTGGGTTCCCGGGGGGATCCAGCCCCGTCCTCCGCTCGCCGCGGCCGGCAGCTGATCCCTCAGGGTCTGTCCCATGCGCTGCAGGGTCTGCCCCAGCTCTGCCGGGCCAAAGGGGGCGATGGAGCCTGGGGGGCACAGCTGGCAGCCCCCATGGACCACCTACCCCAGTGCCCTCTGCACCCCTTGGGACCCCTCTAGGACACTCCCCGGGTAGCCCCGCTTCCTCAGACTCCCCCCAGGCCTCTCTGCGAACCCCCCAGCTCCTCCTGGGGCACGGGGGAAACGTCCCTGGGATCCCCACCAGTCCCTCGCGGTCCCCCAGTCTCGCCACCAGTGCCCCCTTGGGACCCCCAGTTCCCACTGGGACCCTTCCTCCAGTCTCCCCTGGGCCGTCTGGAATCCCCCAGTCTCCTCTGAGACCACCAGCCGCCCAATTCTCCCCCAACCCCTCCAATGCGCACTGTGATCTCCCGCAGTCCCCAGGGATCACCCCCAAGCCCCTCTGGCACCCTCCCATATACCCCATAACCACCCCAGCACCCCCCATTCCCGGGACACCCCATTCCTCCGACCCCGTCCCCATTCCCAGCACTCCGGACCCCGCCGTACATCCTCCTACACGCCAGCAACCCCTCCGTTCCCTGGGACCCCCCAATTTACTTGATCTCCCCCCCATCCTCAGCGATCCACACCCCCCCCCCCCCCCATTCCTCCCGTGCCCCTCCCCGTGTCCCCCAAATCCCCGCTGCGGTGCCCGGGACCCCTCCGGATCTCACCGCGGAAGAAGTCGGAGCTGAGCGGAGCCGCGGTGCGGAGGGGGCGGCCCGAGGCCCATCCCGGGATCCCCCCTGGTTCCGGGGTCCCCCTCCATCCCGGGATCCCCCCCGGTTCCGGGGTCCCCCCCCATCCCGGGGCCCTCCCCGGGGTCCCCGCTCCCAGCGCCCCCCGGCCCGGCACGCGCAGCGCGCGCCCGCACCGCAGCATGGCCCCGCCCCCTCCCCGTAGCTCCGCCCCCCGCCCCGCCCCCCGCCCGCCGCCATCCCGCCAACGGCGCGGGGGGGGCGGAACTTCCGGCGGAAGCGCGGGGCAGAGCGACGTGTGCGCCCCGCCGGGCCCGGCGCCGCCGCCATGCTCGACTTCTTCACCATCTTCAGCAAGGGCGGCCTCGTCCTCTGGTGCTTCCAGGGCGTGCGCGGGCCCGCCGCCACCGCCCCCGTCAACGCCCTCATCCGCTCCGTCCTCCTGCAGGTCGGGCGGGACCGGGGGGCGGAGGGTTGGGTAGGGGTCACATACCTGGTGAGGGGGGAGCGGGCGAGCCCACTTGCCGTGAGGGGGGGAACCATCTGCCTGGGGAGGGAGAATCGGTGAGACTAGGGGCATGGCGGGGGAGGTGGGGATGGGAGCACCTACCTGGGAGGGGAGATCAGGCGGGCCCACGTAGCTGGCGGGGGAACGGGGACTGGGACCGCCTGCCTGGGGAGGGGGGAAACAGGGCACGAGCACCCCTCTGAGGGAATGGTGTCGCCCCGGTGAGGGGGGAGGTGGATGGGAGGCCCTGCGTGAGGAGGGGGCACACGTGAGTGGGACCATTACCTGGGGACCGGGGGCGGAGGGTGGCACAGAGGTGCGAGCACCTGCTGGGGGTACACAGAGGCAGGAGCAGCTCTGGGGGTAGGGACGGTGTGGGGTCACCCGTTTGGGGGTATGGATGGGACCGTCACCCTGGGGAGCAGAGAGACTTGGGTGGGACCGCCTGCCTGGGATGGGGGGGGAAGAAAGGTGGCACTACCTACCTGGGATGGGGGAGGGGGGGGCATGACCAGCTCGGGGGTGGGGGGGATCACCCAGCTGGGGGAGGATGGGTGGGAGCACCTGCCCAGAGGGTGTGGGGTCATGTGTAAGGGATGCTGGACCACTTTGGGAAAGGGGGGTGACAGGGATGAGGAGGTGATGGGTGGTGCTGGCACCCCCATTCTGACGGCTCCTCTCCCCCAGGAGAGAGGTGGCAACAACTCCTTCACCCATGAAGCCCTCACGCTTAAGTACAAACTGGACAACCAGTTTGAGCTGGTGTTTGTGGTAAGTGACCCCCTCTAGGCACCCCTGGTATCGCAGGAGGGTCCCTCTAGCCCCCCATGTGGCCCCAAACCCGAAGGAAGGGGATTGCCCCAGAAAAGAGGGGGAATGGTTCCCGGTGTGCTGAGGTTTGAGCAAACAGCTGTTTGCATTGCGTAGGGCTGGACCGCGGCTCCCAGACTGGTTTGGCTCCCCAGTCTTGGGATTTTGGGGGGGTGAGGGGGTGTGATGAGGGTTTCAGGGGCATGCTGAGCAGTGACCCCAGTGTAGCCAGGCTTCCCCCAGGAGGGGGACATGGGTGTCTATCAGTTGAATGCTGCTGCAGTAGCAGCTTATTTTAATCATCTGCAACAGGATTAAAACTAATCAAACCTCAAATAGAAACTGCAGCCTTGTAAAACTTCAGTTTGGCCAGATCTATTGAAAAAAAGCCAGAAATGTGTCATTCCCTTCACTTTAAGGAGCATTTACCGCTCTCCTTTTCAGTCTCCTGGCACCTTATCTCCATAAATCCATTACAACCTTCCCTGTTGACCCACAGATAAGCTAAAGGTTTTCTGCCCTTGCCCTACGTGTCCTTGTTGCCATGAGACAGCCTGTGTGCGTTGGGGTCACCTGTGGAAGCAAAGCTCTGGGCTGTTTTAACTTTTTGGGGGCATTTTAAAAACCTGGGTAGCTGGAGCAGAAAGTGCAGGCTGAAGCTCACGCACATTAAAGAACTCTGAATTAAACAAAGAGGTTTTTTTGCTTCCTTGCTGCTGTGGAAGGAGCTGGAAGTGCAGTGTCTGTTGGCCGTGCTCCTTGGCAGGTGGGCTTCCAGAAGATCCTGACTCTAACCTACGTGGACAAGTTGATAGACGACGTCCATAAGGAGTTCCGAGACAAATACCGCAACGAGTTCCAGCAGAAGGGCGCCCTGGGCCTCCTAAATGGCACCTTTGATTTTAAAGATGACTTCATGCGCCTCCTCCGGTAGAGAGCTTGGGTTTTGTCTTAAATTTCTGTTTTGAGCAGAGGTGGGAGGGGGGAAGAGCTGAAATCCAGGCTAATGGGTCACCTCCCCGCAGGGATGCAGAGGAAAGCAGCAAAGTCCGAGCTCCCACGGTAATGAAGACGTTTGAGCAGTCTCTGAAATCCCAGAAGACTGTCAAGTGTATGATTGAAACCCGAGGGGAGAAACCAAAGGAGAAGGTCAAGAACAAGAAGAACAAAGGTTCCAAAAAGGATGGTGAGTTGATGGGGAAGATAAATGGGAGGGAAATAAATATTCCAGAGCAATGTGTTGCAGCCTGTGCTTTCCCAATCCGCTTGGAGCTGGTCTGAGCTTGTGTTGGGGCTCTTCCTGTCAGGAACTGAAGCTGTGGCAGCGCCCAGTAAAGCATCTGCGGGTGACAAGCAGCTCTCGGCAGCAGGGGACAAGGAGGAACTGACCAAGGATGAAATCCTGCAGAAGAACCGGGAGGAATTCTTCAGGAGACACATGAAAGCTGGGGAGAAGTCCAGGTGGGTGATGAGATCACGGTCAATCTGCCTGTGGTTCCAGCTAGGCCATGGTGGAATCTCTCCTCCTTTTGGTGACCCCTGGAAGCCAGACCTTACTCTCCTGGACCTTATTTCCCTTTTCCTTATTTCCCTGCTTGCTGAAAAGACTGGGAGAAGATACCTGGGGGTCCTAGATGGGTAATAGAACCTGATTCCCTTTGCTGGGAGATCCAGAAACCCTGGGAGAGGTCCAGACCTGTCATTAGTGAGCAGACAGCAGCTGTCCATCCATGCCTGGCTTGAGGGGAGGTGGTGCCATACAGGGTTAAAGTTCAGATAAATAAACTCTGGAGATCAGATCAGTCAATTTCTGCCTTTTTGGGTAATCCAGGCTTTTATTTTTCACATCTCCTAAGGAGGCAATGGCTGCTACTTCCCTGCACTGAACACAACGTGTTTCTGGTCTTTGTTCCACCAGATCTCCAAAGCCCGACGCACAGAAGGAGAAGGGGAAGAAGCCCCGGGTGTGGGATCTGGGGAACTCTAATGCCAAAGTACTCGATTACAGTAATTCTGCTACCAACGGCAGCACGGAGGCTTGTCCCGTGGAGGAGTTTGACCCCGACATGGTAAGGAAAATTCAGGTGGCCCCGTTTGCTGTCTTGCATTCTCTGGGATCAGCTGGGCATTATGAACCCAGTCTCCATGCCTGGATGAGAATGGATCGTGAAGAAACATGAAACAGGCATCGTAGCACCCGGCCCATAAAGCTGCTTCTTCCCCTCGCAGGCCCTGGGGGACAAAAATCGGGAGCCCGGCCGCCTTTATGACCTGGAGTATGAGAGCGATGATGAAGCTGAAGAGGAGAAAGTTGTCCAGAACCCTTCGAAACCCAGGTAGAGGCTCCCACAGCCCCTGCTTGTCACATGGTTCTTGATTTCTCTCCTGTAACTCCTGTTCCAGTCTAACCAGTAACGCAGGACAGACAAACTGGTGTGTTTGTCCACTCAGGGCAGGCCCTTCTGCATCCGACCTTTGCAATTCACTCTCAAGCCTCAGTGTAACTCTTCTGCTTCTCCACAGTGTGAAGAAGGGTGGCCTGGGGGGCATGTTTGGCATGCTGAAGGGCCTGGTGGGTTCCAAGAGCTTGACAAGAGAGGACATGGACCCCGTGCTGGAGAAGATGAAGGATCACTTGATTGGTATGTCTGGATCTGTGGTGTGAGGGATTAGTGGCGGTTCCCTGTGCTCTGCTGGGTGGGCCCCAGTGTGGGTAGTGCCTGTGGTTTGGGATGTTCCTGCCCACAGGAACTGTGGTGGGTTTCTGTCTTGCCCCTGGGGATCCCTGGATGGTGCAGCAAAAGGGATGTAGCAGTCAGGTCCGGTGGGGATCCTGCACATTGACTCCATCCTTCCCTTGACGCCGATGGGGGACGTGCGTAACCTTCTCAGCAGCACTGACTCCTTGCTCTGTCTTTCTCCAAGCTAAAAATGTGGCAGCTGAGATTGCAGTGCAGCTCTGTGAATCTGTGGCCAAGAAACTGGAAGGGAAGGTGATGGGAACGTTCACCAGTAAGTGTCCACGTGGCGTGCTGTGTGTTTGGAGCTCAGGCGTATTCCCCACGTGTGACATGTCCTTTTTCCATCCCCTTCCTCCCAGCGGTAACCTCGACGGTGAAGCAGGCGCTGCAGGAGGCCCTGGTGCAGATCCTGCAGCCCCAGCGCCGTGTGGACGTCCTCCGCGATGTCATGGATGCCCAGCGCCATCGCCGGCCCTACGTCGTAACCTTTTGTGGCGTCAACGGTGTCGGGAAGTCCACCAACCTGGCCAAGGTAGGACAGGATCCTGGATCACAGGATCAGGGTGGTGGGGTCAGGCTGTGCAGCTCCTAAGGGGCTTTTTTGATCTGTTACCCCCTGCAGATCTCGTTCTGGCTCATCGAGAACGGCTTCAGCGTCCTCATCGCCGCGTGTGACACGTTCCGTGCGGGAGCGGTGGAGCAGCTGCGCACCCACACCCGCCGCCTCAACGCGCTGCACCCTCCGGAGAGCCACGGCGGGCGCACCATGGTGCAGCTCTACGAGAAGGGCTACGGCAAGGACGCTGCGGGCATCGCCATGGAGGCCATCTCCTACGGTATGCGCAGAGCCGGGGGCGGGCGTGGCTGTCCTGGGCGAGCGCCGTCCTTCACGCTGCCTCCCTGCCGCCCCAGCTCGGAACCAGGGCTTTGACGTGGTGCTGGTGGACACGGCGGGCCGCATGCAGGACAACGCGCCCCTGATGACCGCTCTGGCCAAACTCATCGCTGTCAACGCTCCTGACCTGGTCCTGTTCGTTGGGGAAGCACTGGTGGGAAATGAGGCTGTGGATCAGCTGGTGAGTGTGGAGGCTTTGTTCCTGAGAGATGGAGCGGGAAAGAACCCGTTTGTAGGTTTTACCAGAGAATTGGATGGTGGCAGCACCACCAGTGCATTTCTTGGATCTTTTTTCTCCCTCAGGTCAAGTTCAACAAGGCCCTGGCTGATCACTCCATGGCCCAGACACCGCGGCTCATTGATGGCATCGTCCTCACCAAGTTCGATACCATTGATGACAAGGTAAGGAGGCTGCTGAGGTGACTCTGCACGGAGCTTCCTGATGGTGACTGGAGGGGAGAGACGGGAATTGTCAAACACAGGGCACTCCTGCACTTTCCTCTTGTGGTTAAACCATTGAGCCCAAATTTAGCAGTCTGGTTTCCACACGTGGGGGATGAATGAATGAATGAATGACGAGCTCCCTGAGGGGGAGCACTGGATGTAACAGTGCTGCTTGTCCCCGGCAGGTGGGAGCCGCCATCTCTATGACCTACATCACGAGCAAGCCCATTGTTTTCGTTGGTACTGGACAAACCTACTGTGATCTGCGAAGCCTTAATGCCAAGGCCGTGGTCGCAGCGCTCATGAAGGCCTAAACACCAAATCGCTGTGTGCAGATGTCCCAGAAGAACATGCTTTACCCTGTCACCGACTAGTCTTTCCCGTGTAGTGCAGACCAGAATGGAGGAATAGCAGCATGAGGAGTACTTTTTTTGGATAAACCCCCTTTTATCCACAAAAAGCCCTTCCCTGGGTTCCTCCAGTCTGTGTCCAGTGACGCAGGCTCCCTTGCGGGGAGGCCGAATCCAGAGCTTTGTATTGTTCGTGCTGCACGGGGGGTGGGCGGTGCCAGGATCTGCTGTGCTTTTTGGTGGGTTTGAAGGCTTTTTTTTGAGCTGCTTTTGATTTTTAGACCAGCTTAGGGAGGAGGCAGGAGGGACTTGGGCTTAGGGGCAGTGTTAGATCTGGCTGTTAATGGTGCTGCTCCTGGCAGCTCCACTGAAGCTGATAAACCAAAAAAAGGTGACGGCCTGTGCTGGGCTGGAGGGGACATGCTGAATTGCCTTAAAGTCCCCCATATCTGTCCTCACCCGGACTCTGGAGCAGGGCCCCCAGACACCACATATTTGGGCAGGAGCTGGAGAGCTGTGGCAGCTGGGTCCAGAGGAGGAAGGCAGCGTGCCTACCTGGCTCCTGCCTGCTGGTCTTGGCATTATTTGTTAGTAAAAAGGAAAAAAAAAAACCAAACCACATTAATACTGGAAGAGAATGGTGGCTGCTTGCTGCTTTCCTGCACCCTTTCTCCCCCCTCCGAGTGCCTCTTGATCCCGGTCGGAAGTGCTACACTGAATAATACAAACCTCTCTGACGATGTCTTGTAGCTCTGTATCGCAGATGTGCTATAGTGCAATAAATTGAATGCTGTCTGCTAAGAGACATAATTTATATAAAATAAACTTCATAATTTGTTCTCTGTGTATAAATAACTTGCCTCCAGCCAGGACCTGTTTCCTACTGGGTTTGGGAGAGATGAACTCCTGCCAGTGTGGGGTGAGAGGGCCTGTAAATGATACAGCAGCCAGAAGTTCAGTGAGCAGGCCTTTAATACAACTTCAACATACAAAATACTGTACAGTAAAAAGACAGGACTAGAAAACTAGAGCTTCCAGTAAAAAAAAAAAAAAAAGCTCAAGTTTCATTTTTTAATTGAAATACAGAATATAAAAGCACTAGGTCTGAAGTTAGAGGAGGCTGCAGCTCCCTTGGGGACACCGCGCTCCACAGGCACATGCAACCCCAGTAAAACCACAATGCAATGTTAGACCAGGTGTTCATCTGTGGAGGCTCTGTCCTGGCCTCTTCCCTGCCGAAAGGGTCCTGGCTCGGTGCTGGACAGCAGTGGGACAGTGATGGGCTCCGGCCTCCCTGAGGGCTGCTGGCCTGGCTTGGGCCTGCCCCTGCCATGGCTCAGGGCCTGGGCAGGGCTGAGGCTCAGGGGCTGCATCCTGCGTGGAAGCAAAGGCTGAAAACCTGCCTGGGACTCCAGGGAGCTGCACAGGGTGAAGCCTCTCGGCTCCAGAGAGCCTTCCTTACCTTTTACCTCAGCGTGGGCAGCAGCAGAGCCGTTCAGCTGCTGCCCCTCCTTGGGCATACCTGGGGCAGAGCAGAGACCAGTGTCAGGTGGAGAGCCAGCCGCCCATGTGGTGGTTTCACACAGGCTTTCCCAGCTGGACTAAGCCTCAGAATACCTGCCAGCAAGGCTCTGGCCAGTGAACCCAATTTCCCCCCATTTTTATGATTTATTAGTGATACCTCTTGTATAAAAGCATTGGCTCAGGCTGACCAGCATGAAGGTCAGCGAGACTAAAATGCCCCTTCACTAGAAAGGGAACAAACAGCTGCAGCTGCACATAAAAAAAACAAAGCTTGCAGGCGTGGGAAACAGCCCAGCTGCTTAAACTGCTGGAGCATACAGCGATTTCACAGAAGCAACCCTCAAATCCAGCTTTTCTTAAAAAAAAAGGTCTGAGGAATTTTTATAGAGTGTGGAGAACAGGGGCTACTAACCCTGTCTACTCTCCGTGGTGGCAGCCAAGTGTCCCCCAGCCCCCGGCCCCGTACCTGTGCGGCCCCGCATGGCAATCTCACTCGTCAGCCGCTCAAAGTACTCGGGCAAGTCGGCGTATTCGTCTCCGTAGGAAATCACTTTGATCCCTTTGTCCAGCATGTTCTCACGGAGCTTCTTGAACTCATCCACATCTCCCCTCCGCACCAGCATGAAGTGCTCCAGGTCTGACTTGTGCTTGACAGCCTCTAAAAACAGGGCCTGAAACGTGGTGTCATCAACTGTCCAACCACAGCCCAAGAAGAGGAAGGACTTATTTTCATACAGCTTCTGAATCTCTCGCTTTAAGAAAGGGAAAGATGTTCTTGGTCAAGGTGAGCTTCATCCTCACAGGAGACAGCACCTGCCCTATCCCTTCCGAGGCTCTGCAGCAATGCCGTCCTTCAGCAAGTGTGGGAGGTGTTCTGGCACCGTAGCAGGCTAAGGAACTCACCCCTCCTATTTCCCATAACTAATTTATTCTCCCCCACCCTCTGTGAAGCTCAGTCTAAAGTCAGTGTATGCCCAGCTGACCCGAGTGGGAGCTGTAGCTACCCCAGGCCTGGGCCCCCAGCGTGGCTCACCATGACCTCGGTGTTGCGCAGCACGTTCTGGTAGCCGGCCGGGTGCAGCACGATGCCGCTGGGGTTGGTGTAGACGCCGTGGATGTGCAGGACACTGAGCTTCCTCTTCTCTTGTGCCCACTCCAGCACCTACACAACACAAACCCGCAGCAGCGTCGGTCAGTGCATCACATTGGCTATCACAGCACTGCTAAAGGTAATGTTTTGGGGAAGAACTCCAAAGAGGCTGCTTCTTCCTCATATTCTCTCCATCAGCCTCTACACCACGGCCTGCAGCCACAGCCTGTGCTGCTCGTTTGGGTCAACGCTTCAGCTGACTGCTGAATGTGATGAGAATGAATCAATATGCCAGATTTACCAGAAGAAGGGGAAAAAACTACAAATCCTACATCAGCATGTTTCTCAAGCCTACCAAGTTTTATTTTGTCGTGCCTATTGGCTCTGAGGGAGTCACCAGCTGAGCTGACCTCCATTTCAGACAGCTGCTTCCAAGGCTCTCGGTTTACTCCTGCAGACCTCAGCTCGTTTAAGCTTGCAATAATTAGAATGCTTATTTGTAACACTGTAAGTACTTCCAGCCATGTAGATTAAGAGGTCACGCAGGAAACATGAAGCACAGAAATGAGAATGAAAAGAGACCAAGGACTGCACAGGACACACACATTGTGTTTCACATGCAAACAGAAGGATGAGATGCTCCCCACCAGTAAAACCCACGATGGAGAGATCAGGTGGGCAGGTGCAAAGAGCTCAGGGTTTCACAGCCTGACTGGGGCAGGAGGAGGGATGTTTGCATGAAGAGAGTAACTCCGAGAGTGCAGCAGCAGGAGCCACTCCAGCCATTGCACGAAGAGGACATGAGGCAAGAGGGGAGCCTCAAAGGCTGCAGCCCTGAACACCCATCACAAAAAGCATTTTGCAGCACCCTATAAAAATAGAAAGTTCAGCTTTGCATTTTGCATGAAGTTTCCCATATTGGTTAGAAACATCAGCCTGAGCCTTATGTGGAAGCAAGGCCAAGCCAGAAGTTTCAAGGACAGAGATCAAAGGAATAGCAGGCTTAAGGACTCCTCCTGAGCACTGGATGGCAGCCAGCAAACCAGTGTTCCAGAAAGGAGCGTTCCTCCTCATTCCTCTGCTAGCTGCCCTGAACAGTCAGAGCCTCTGCCTGGAGGTTGTCTGCCACCAGTTAAACCACGACAATCAGTCCAGTGCCCTCAGGCAGCACGAGAGCACATCCTGCACCACCACAGTTCCTGACAAAAGAAATAATCATCCTTTACCTTCTTTTCATCAGTCAGGTCAAGAGACTCAAGGTGCTTCCCCTGGTGTGCTGCGTACAGCTCCAGCAGGTTATCGAAGTTTGTGGTTAACACAAGGGCCCCGTTTTCCATCAAGTGAAGCACAGACTGAAGCAGCTGCTTCCCAGAATCTTCCATTTTGGATTCCAGGTCATCAAACACCTCGTATAAACAGTCCTTGAAAAAGGTTGAGCGAACGTTGCTTGTGCGCTGAGAAGGGGAGACAGATCGAGATCAGAGCCCAGCCCCTTAACGCCGCCTCATGCCAAATGACTCCATGAAAAACTACCCATGTTTCCCCAACACCCTGCAAAGCTCTGCGTCCTTGCAGGGCAAACACAGAGCTCCACCAAGGTGGGTGCTCTCCCTCAGCATAGTCATAGGATTGCAGAATCCCAGACTGGTTTGGGTTGGGAAGAACCTTAAAGCCCACTCTGTGCCATCTCATCCCACTCTGTGCCATGGGCAGGGACACCTTTCACTATCCCAGGTTGCTCCAAACCCCTCCAGCCTGGCCTGGAACACTCCCAGGGATGAGGCATCCACAGCTTCTCTGGGCAATCTCACCACCTTCACAGGGAACAATTCCTTCCCAATATCTCATCTAGCCCTGCCCCCTGTCAGTGTGAAGCCATTCCCCCTTGTCCTGTCACTCCAGGCCCTTCCCCACAGTCTCTCTCCATCTTTCTTGTCAGCTCCCTTCAGGTATTGGAAGGCCACAATTAGGTCACCCCTGAAGCTCTTTTCTCCAGGTTTAACAATCCCAATTCTCTCAGCCTTTCCTCATAGGAAGGTGTCCCATCCCTCTAATCATCTTGGTCCAGGTGAAACACCCAAAACCATGTCCACAGCAGGGTTATGTCTCAGGCACCCGGCACAGTAACTGCACTTGTGGTTCCTCGTACATAGAGGAATTGTTGGGATGGGGGCACTGGTGCTGGAGAACCAAATCTGGCTCTTTCCAAAAGCCAAATCCCTAACCCTAACAGCGCTCAGGGCAGGTACAAGCACACTGACCGGAGACAGCTTCTGGATAAGGTCGTGGGCAACATGAACCAGGTTCTTGTCTTCGTGAAGACACTTCTGGAACCGTTTGCTCTCTTCATCTTCCAGGAGATCAAAGTCAATAGCAGCATCTAGGAGGGCCTGAATCAGCCCCTTCCAAGACTTCAGCGCTGGGACCTGGGGAGCAACTGCAGCACTAATTCCTGTTCCAATCACCAAAACAAGCTCCCGAGGCTTCTTGGTTTTGAGGCTTGGCAACAGCTTCCTGCAAGAGGAGAAAGGAGCACAGCTGGTACCACCATGAGTGGAAGGGTGTCTGGGGTGGTGGGACATGCAGACCGAGGGAGAGGGAGGTACCCTGTGCCTAAATTTTGCATCAAATATCCACTGGGGCTCTCTGATAAATGGAGCATGAGAGAAGCAGCTTGGTATCCTTAAAAGACAGCAGGGAGCTGCACAGATCAGCAGCACAAATGCTCCCAACACAAGGTCCATAATTACAACATTTTTGGGAATCGAATCTGTTACCGTGATGGTTACTGGGGAAGTCAGTGATACCCTGGGGTGCTTCTGAAGCAAAGCTAATCCACTAAAAATCTGGAGTAAGGGAAGTCTATTAATAAAAGTTACCTGGAAGGCTGGAGAGCATGGGAAAGGTGTGGTGAGCACTAGAGAATGAGACACACACATGCTCTATGTCCTGAGACAAAACGTGCGTTGGAGCCCATGCAGGTCAGAAATACAACCTGGTTTAAACAAGGTGCAGAACAGGGGCCTGGAGCTCCATTTATCCCAGCACAGAGAAAAGCAAGGGAAGGTTTCCTCCTAGCTCTGCCCTGGAGGGGCCCAGCCCCAGTTTGCTGAGGAAGCCCCTCAGCTGTACCAGCAATCCCTTCCCTGTGATGCCTGCAATGTCAGCTCCAGGCCAATCTTTTGGAATATCCCAGATGACACAGAGTCACATGAAAGGGCTGCAGGGCTGGATTCTCCTTATTCCTCCTCCCCTCTTCCATATTTTCCTGGCTTTATACCTGCACAGTGCTTTTAAACATGACCTTTATCACTTATTAAACACATGTGCTGCTCCTTGCCTTGCCTTGCCTGGTGTCCAGCTGCTTTCTGCAGCAGGGACCCACTGCAGCTCCCCAGGATTGGAGCAGCAGCCTGGGGAAGCAGCTTGTATGGAAGAAATGGGCTTTATCAGCAAACACGTGATATTTAGTGAGAAGGGGAGAGGAAACCAACACCACACAGATGGAGCTGTGCCTTCCCTCAGCTCCTGCCTATGAAAACAGACTTGTTAACCCTTTCCTCGAGGAGGGCTGCACTGTTAGTGCTGATAAACAGGGTTTAATTTGAAGATTGCAAGCTTCACGTGAGGAATAAATTAAGTGCTCGTGCTAATGAGCTAGTGTAAAAACACTATTGCAAATCCAGGGACTGAAATCCAAAATAACAACTAATACCCAAGTCTTAATGTCCTGTGTGACATCTCTGAAAGAGGCATTCTGTTCCCTGCTGATAAACACACTTTTTTCTGCCCTGATATCCTGAGCAAGGAAAAAATCATCTCCCAGCCTCTTTTCTGCACATTCCAGGGTCACTGATCAACCTTGAGACCACACAGAACTATCCTGCAGCCCTCCAGAAAAGTCAAATTAGTGGGAGACAACTCCCCAGATGAATTAGCTGCTTGTTCACAAGAACTTTTGAGTCCACAGCAGCCACGGTGCCAGTCTCGGATGGACAGAATCATCCACCAGTTAGGTCCCCACTCCCAGAGCTGTAAGACCACCTGTTTCTAAGCACAGGGAGCCTCAGAGTAAATTATTTAGCCTTTACATGCAGCTCAATCATATTAATTTGAGTAACTCCCTGTCGTCCTGGAAACCACCATCCAACTCAAGCGAAGAAGCACAACCAACATGTTCGACCTGACGCTGCGAGCGGACAGGACCATGGAGACAGGACAGTAAAATACAGCTTTGAGTGCAACCCCATCCCCTGGCTGAGGGTTAAAACTCCAAAAAAGTACACTCTGGGCGTGAAGGCCTTTGTTCCACTAACAGCAGCAAAGCCCAGGGCACGGCCAGAAGCCAGCGTGCGGCTCTCGGATCAGGAAGCGAAAGAGCTGCGGTCACCAAGGGTCACAATCCTTAGAGAACAATGCAAGGCAAAGGAAAAGGCTCTTGTTAGAAGGAATTCACTGGAGTATAACGAAATTTACCTGGGCTTTTTTGCAGGTGGCATTCCATCTTCCAATAACGTTTCCTTGTCCAGGCTCACCGTAGAAGCCATCCAGTTTCTGTAGCAGACAAATCACCGCAAGCAAAGTCACTGCACATGGACAACACCACCTGGACAACGGGGTTTTGCAGAACCAGCTTTGCACAGGTGGATAAATCCCAGGTTTGTTATTATTCCAAGATCACCTTTGGGCTGAGAATTGCATGTTTTTGTCTCTGAACTTTGCCCCACAGTCTCATCCACTTCCTTAACCTTCTTTACCGTAAAATCCTGGGCTGTTTTGCCCAGGTGTGATTGCCTCAGCAAAACACACTTTGCCAGACCCTTTGTTTCACCTCAGCCGTTCATTTTCCCAGAGAGCCTGGATCTCGGAGCAGCACTCCCCCCTTCCTGACAAGGCCTGTCAGCAAACTTGCTGCTTGAGAAACAGTGGGAGGGAAGACAAAAAGATTTTTGTTGGCTCCAAAAATGCACGGAGAGCATTTCATTTCCTGGTGACGAGAGAAGGGTTTTTCAGCCTGCCATGCGTCTGCAAGCACTGGGAAACGACCTTAAAGCCCACGAAAAGGAAGTGCAGTCTGAGAACTCTTTCAACAGCCCGTTGAACAATATAAAACACAAACGGTCTGCCAGCACGCAGTCCTCTCCCACTCTGCTTCTCCCAAATAAGTCTAAGAAAAAGGAATGAAAATGAACAGAACTGTTCACCCTCCTCTGCTTTTTTCTTGCCAATTGTAATGAAGAGTCCAGCAAAAACTCTGTTAGATACAGGGATTTTGGCCAGAGGAAATGCTGAGGAAGAGCTGCTGACCCAAAATCAGAGTTTTTGCAGGTTTTGCCACCTCAGGGAGATCTGAGGGAGATGCTGCTATTGCTCCCTGGCAGCAAAGCAGGTCACACAGGGCAGCGCTTTCCAGTTAGGACACCTGGGCTGTGCTGCAAGTGTTGGCATGGATTGTGTGAGAAATCAGCCAATATTCTAGGAAACCACCACCTTGCAATGCTGGATGATGAGAACAGGGCAAAGTGACACTGTCAGATGCTCAGATACACCGTGTGTGCAGCCTTTTCTTTCTGACCCCTTCAGAAAACTTTATACAATGGCATTATGGAATGGTTTGGCTTGGACTCGACCTTAAAGCTTGTGTCGTTCCAACCCCCTGCCATGGGCAGGGACACTTTCCACCACACCAGGCTGCTCAATAATAAATCATTGTAACAACAGTAAAACACCTCAGAGAGCTGGTTTTCAACACCTGCCTCCTGAAACATCACTGAACACAGTGCTCATCACTCCAAATAATCCCCTTTTTATCTTACTGGGCCTTACTGCAGGGCCCAGATTTTGGATAAAAGTGTCAAAGGCCCTTAGCATGTGAGGAATCTCCCAGTCTTCCCCCTCTGTGCATGTCAGGCAGGGCTCCTCCATCACACACCCTTGTGAACATTGTACCTACCCTGTGTTTTTCCAACCCACACTGAGCCTGGGAGCACTTCAACGCTGTTCTGACAATGAACCTCTGCAGCCTCATCACCCCTGAGCACCTGCAATCTGTCAGGCCTCATGGTGAACTATTTCGGGGGGTTAAATCTCCAAAGACCAAAGTAGTGACTCTCAGGAAGACAGGAGGACGTGCTGGACACAGGATCTGTCAGGTGGTACCATCAAATCCCCACTGAGTGAATGCAGCCAACCACGGTCAGGATAAAGAGGGGAAAAGCCCCTCCTTTTCCTTCCCAGGAAGGAAATCCTTCTCCTTTTGGATTAGCTGATTTTCCTGGAAGGACAGGCTGCTTCCACAAAGCCAGCCAGATTTCATTTAATGGTGCAAAGACGCTTTAGATGAGCCAGGCACTAACAATGGATAACTGGAGTGTTTCAGAGGGAAGTTTGAGTCTGCCCTCGGCAGCACCAGAGCTACAGCCAAAGGTAAATCCTTCTTCATTTCCAAACTGGATATAATTTAAGTTTATATTATCTTTGGGTTGTGAATCATTAGCTGAGCCTCAAATATTGAGGCTGTTTGAAACTCCCACCTAGGCCTTCCCCTGTTTGCTTCCACTGCCCCATCTCGCTCACCCTGCACATTCCCACACTATTAACAGCAGGAATGGAGCCATCAAATCAATTTTAAGTGCCTCTAAACAACGTTTCAAAAGTAATTTAAACCTAGGAAGAAACACCTTTCAGAATTATAATCACCTGGTAAGGTTGTCTGATATAATGACTTTCAACCTTCAGGTCTATTATTTAGTGCAGAGAGCCATAAAGGAACAAAAACCCCATTATAAATACAGCCTAGATCCAAAGAAGTTATTACTGGTCTTAAAAAGAATTCATGGGGATTCAGCCAAGAAATAGAAACCTCCAGTTTTTAGTCCTGGAGAGAAGTTCTGCTGCCCAGAGGGATGGATCGTGCTGGCACAGCTGAGGTAGCCAAAATTAAATGCAATTACCTCAGAGCATGACACTGCCACGGGGAAAAAACCACACCAGGTACTGCAGGTTCCCCCTGGCAACACAGGTGCCATGGAGGAGAGGCAGCCACAGGCACTTACAAGGTAAGAAGTGTCTCTCCAGCCTTCTTCAGACACTGGGAACTTTCCAGCTATTTGGACTACAGGGAGTTGAAGACTGTAAACACAACACTCCACGGATTCCTGCCTCAGCTGCATCGTTCCCTGGTCCCAGCCTTGTCCCCATCACTTTTATCAGGGATACTAAGAGAGTCCCTGTGTGGGTTTGCTGCATTATCCTTTTCCCTCCCCACCACAGAAATCCCTTAATTTATCCTAAAGCCTTCCAGACTTCAGCTTTAAACTGGGCCCAAGTCACCAGCACTGGATAAACCCAACCACAGCAACTTCCTGTGTGACACAGACATATCCAGCTGCAGAAATGTTGGAAATATGAAGCTGTATCCCAGGCAAAAGCAAACACCTGAACACCACGTGTGTCAAACGAGGGCTGAGGTTCACACAGGTTGTGTATTTACAAAAACCTCCCTGTGGCTCTGCAAAACACAAGCACACCACACAGTCAGCACCAGAGCCCAACCTGCAGAGCCAAAACGGGGCATTCACAGAACAGCTCCTCCACCACCTCATGGAGAAGTCGCTGCTGACACCATCTCCATGCTCAGCACCCAACACACAACTAAAGCTATACCTAGATGTTTAAAATCAAAGCCAAGTGATCCAGCTCCACACTGCGTTCCTCCAGCAGAGCCCCCACGAATTCCCAAAAGAAACAAGTACGAACCTACTGCTCATCCATTATTTTTAGCTTCTTTGAGTGCTGAGAACTGCCACCAGCAAGGGGTGTAATTCGCAGCTTCTTTTTCAGTTCAGCGGCTCTATGGTGCTGGGATAAGATCGTTTAAAAGCCACCGTGTTTCAGCTAAAAGTTGAGCTGTCCCTGGCCAATTCCCAAGCCTATCCCTCCATGTGGGAGCTGCATTTGGGAGCTGGATCAAACCCATCCTAGAAACACACAGGCTCCAGGGACAATGGGACGGAGGACAAGCCCTACTCCTATCCAAGACACAAAACCACGGGATCCGACCTCCTTGGATGTGAGTCAAAACACACCAGAGGTTTTTATTCAACGCTGTGATTCTCCACGTGCTTCCCAATGGCTCCATGAGCAAAGAGAGAGAGTGACACAGCAAAGCCCGGCTAAGCTCTGTATCCCACAGACTCCCACGGAACCACGCTGGTTTTCCAGGATTGACCCTGGAAAGGGAAGCAGGGAGGGGGGGGGGGGTCACACCTTCGGGATTGCTCGAGCCCTTACCTGTCCTCTCCGTTGTGCCCTCCTCGCTAAACCTGCGGGAAAAGCAACAGCACGAGGATTCAGCAGGCGGGGAGGACACCGAGGCTCCTTCCCAGGGGGAAACATCCATAAAATCGAGCTTTCATAGAGGGCGACGGCGCGGCGGGGGCGAACCACAGCCGGGCCGCCCGCCGCTCTCAGAGGCTTCCCGGCCCCTCTCCCGTCACCCCCGGCCCCGCTGCCTCATCCCCGGCCCCGCCGGTCTCCTTCGCTCCCCTCAGGCCGCTCCGTCCCCTCAGGGCGGAGGCCATGGGATTCCCCCCCCCATTATGGCGGCCGCCGTCGTTATGGCAACAGCTTCCCCCCCCGCCGTCTCCATGGCAACCGCGCCCTGCCCGCCGCCCGCCCCCCGCCCCCGCGCGCCCCGCACGCACCTGGCGCCGCGCGCGCGGCCCCATTGAGGAGACGCCGCCGCCGCGCCGCGCGCAGCCGCCTCGCGCCCGGCCACGTGACGAGTTGGCCCCGCCCCGCCCCGCCCTTCCATTGGCTCGCAGCGGAAGAGGCGGGGCCGGGCGTGGGAACGCAGCGGTGGTCTCGCGGGGCTTTGCGAGGCTATAAAAGGCGCGGGCGCATGCGTGGCGCAGTGGCGGGCTGGGAGGCGGCGCTGAGGGGGCTCTTCTGCTCGGGCTGCGGCTGCTCTGGGCCTGGCGGTGTCTCTGTGCCCCCCTACCCCTCAGGGGCCTTTCTTCCGCCAGCTGCCGCTGCCTGGGTTCGTGTGTGTGCGACCGTGTCTCCAGCCCTGTGAGGTACAAACCGTGCCTGTGCCTGGACGGTCGCTATGATGCCTTCAAGCATCTGTGTGGCGGAATTTGGGTGGACTTAGAGCTTTCCAGGAGAAAAATTATTCTGTGTTTTCTGGGTAGCTGCGCGTTGTTTGTACTGACACCGTCATGAAACATTCGTAGTGTTTTTAGGGACAAAATTAGCCTTATTTTCTCACACGAGCCCCCTTTGTTTGACCCTGCCTTGCAGCACCCAGTCTTCACCGTTTCTGAATTCCACAGGCAAGCCTGTAAAGCACAGGCTCTTGGTGATGACCAGCCTGAAACTGCTGCTGCTGGTGGGCCAAGGCACGCTGTGAATAGAGCTGTACCTGCTTAATTACTTCTTTAATAATGATTCTGTTACTGCTGAGGTAGGGTGGAGGGCGATCTAGAGGGTGCTGCTTCTTGGCGTCAAGGATTTGTGAGTTCACCCTTGCTCAGCTCCCCTCTCTGGGGCAGCTCTGGGGTGACTCAGCCTCCTCTGGGTCCCGCCCGAGGGCGGGGAGTTGGTTTTTGGGGTGGTGGCAGCAGTGCCGGGGCGGGGAATAATGCAAAATGCGTCCCAGTGGGATGAGCGGTGCTGGGCCCATGACTCGCGGTAGCTTGTGGGTCCCTGTGGGGCTCAGCACCACTCGGCCTTGGGCTTTTTCCTTTGGGATTTGGCCACCAAGAGGCCAACTGGTGTCCCTTTTTTGGTGGAGAGAAAGGCAGCCGAGGTGGTGACAGGCGGTGGGGAGGAGCACAGTGTCTCTCAGCGAATTCATTGCATTTTTGGGCACAGGCTGCCCAGGTTCCTCTGGCTCTCAGCGCTGTGTTTGAGGATGGGCTGGTTGCTCCTGCACCCTCAAGGTGCCTTCCAGGGCTGATAGATGGACTGGCTGAGGAAGTGCTTGAGGATGGGGCGGTGTTTATGGCAAGGGGTCAAAGCCATCAGCGAGCCCCCCCCATTTCACGTGGTTTTGTGCTGCTGTGCCTTGGTCCGTTGTTTTGCTGAAGGTGGTGGGTGAGTAGACATGCAAATACCTTGTGGAAGCCACAGCCAGGTGCTGGCATGGAGGGAACACTCAGTGTCCAGCCAGAGCTCTTCAAAGACCTGTGGGACACAGTGGTGGTGTGGGTTGGGGTCCCCAAAAGCCTGACAGGTGCTGGTGGGTGTTGGGGGATCTCCTGACCTTCAGCCCTCCTTCCCAGGAGACTTGAAGGTCCTTGGGGGTGAGGAAATAAACAGCAGTGTGCTGAGCAAGGAGGTGGATTCAGCCCTGGGGCACAGCTGGGTCATGGTGGCATTGATGGAGTGTCTTGAGTGGCTCTGGCATGGGGTGTTGAGGTTAAATGGGCTGGGGGGACATTTTTGGGGGTCAGAGGACATGGGACTTTTCCCTGATGGAAATTAGGCATCGGAAGGTTTGAGGATGATGAGGAGATGAAGGCAGTGCCAGTTGCTGGCCACTGCCAGCAGCACCAGAGGAATGAGACCTGGGAAAGGAGAAATACAGGGGGGATTTTGGGATGAAAATATTATGTGCTTGGTAAATGTAACTCATAAAATAAGTGTGAGTGGCAAACGTGGACCTGTCTGTATTAGTTAGGAAACCAGGGAAGGAAACAGATCTGGGTGCTGGTGAGGGCTGGGCACTGACACCCGGGCAGTGACGGCGTGTGGCGGATGTGGGAGGGAGGCCCTTGGGAGGACTTGGCTTCCCCTCCCTGCAGTCCTGGCCCCTTTACCCTGCCTGTGCTTTCACATTTCCTGGCAGAGGCTGGAGCTGCTGGCAGCTGGGGGCACCTGGGCGTGTTCAGGGAGCTGTACCTGGGGAAGCAGGTGGGTGCCCTGTCCTCATTTCCATGCCAGGGCAGCTTCACTGGGAACCGCTCCTGGATGTGGAAGCTGCCCAGATGGATCAGCCTCACCATTCACTGCAGATCCCATTAGACTCCAGAGTGAACACATTGTCCTTTCCCACCTAGGTAATCCCAGAAGATCTTTCTTTGCCAAACCCAGGGGCTGATGCATCCCGTTCCCTGCTCCAGTGCCAGACTCCTGCATTCCAGGTGAGCATCTCCCAAACTTTGTCCACACTCATTGTTCCAGTCACACTTGAGCTTTTGGCTGAAGTTGGGCACTATGGTTTCCGTGGGCGTGCCGGGGTTTTGCTGGCATTTCCTGCAGTCCTGTGCTGTTTTTGAAGTAGGGGAAAGGCTTCAGCATGACTTGGGTGGTTTCATTTCGGAAGGGGTGATGCTAGCAGTGGAAAACAGCAGCTGTTTCCCATGCTGCTGCTCCTGGGTGTCCGCAGAAAGTGTCTGGGCTCCCTAAACCATGCTGGGAGCACAGTGCTGAGGCATGGGATGGCATGAGCTGGCAGGGAACAGACAGGAATGCCAGGGCACGCAGCACCAAGGATTCACAGCTCATCACCCGCGCTGCCTTTGGTTTGCCAGCACCCAGTCCATCCCTGGTGATCCCAGCTGATTCCCACTTCTCCTCTCCACAGGATCCTTTCCCCACTGATGGGAATGAGGGTTTCTCCTCCCCACTATCTCTTGGCCTCGCTTGCTGCAGGTGTGTATCTCCAGTGGAGAGAGCCAGTAACAGGTAAATGTCCCTTCCCAGCACATTTTGGGAAGGCAGATGTGGAAAACTCTGCTGGGGGTGATTTTGGGGCTGTAAGAGAGCACCCCAGAGGTGCCGGTCCCTGGAATAGACCACGCTGAGCTCCTGGGGCTGAGACCTGCCATGAAGTTCTTGCTTTCAGTTTTTTTTATCCCTCTTTTCTGCTCTCAGGAGAGGTGTCCCGCGGGCAATCGGTGGCTGAGCAGCGTGCTGCCCACTATGGCTGGTGAGTCCTCTCCCTCATGGCATCCCCTCCCCAACAGAACATGAGGGTGCCCATGAGCTGCTCCTCACGATGCCACAGCATTCGGCTGTTGGTGGCACCTCAGGGTTTAGGGACCCAGGGTGGTTTTGGGGGTCAAGGTGACATCCCACCCACCCCTTTCCATCTGGGGGCATCTTGCTGATCGAATGATGCTGTGCTTGGGAAGTCCAGGGGGTGCTGAACCCCCCAAAACTCACTGTGGCCTCACTCTGCAGGTTGGTTTAGGCGGCTCCTGCACAAGCCCAAGCCCAGCTCAGTGGAAAGCCTCAAGTCCAGCCACTCTGCTTCATCCTCACCTTCCTCCTCCTCATCCTCTGCCAAGAGCTCCAGCTCTTCCAGCGTGAGCTTGGCCACCAGCTCCATCTCCCTGTCGCCTGTGTCAGCACCGGACATCAGCGCCTCGGACAGCCCCCGGTGGGACAAGAGCTATGACGTCTGCATCTGCCACAGTGAGGGGGACGTGGAGCTGGTGGAGGAGCTGGTGTCCTACCTGGAGGGCCAACCTGAGAGCTTCCGTTGCTTCCTGCAGCTGCGGGATGCGGTGGCGGGCAGCGCGATGGTGACAGAGCTGTGTGACGCCGTGCAGAACAGCCACTGCTGGGTCATGCTCATAACCCCCGGCTTCCTGCAGGACCCCTGGTGCAGGTACCAGATGCACCAGGCCTTGGCTGAGGCTCCGATGGCCAACGGACGCACCATCCCAGTGCTGAAGGACGTGGATCGCAAGGATTATCCGAGGGAGCTGCGGAACATCTACTACATCTACATGGCGCTGAAGGAGAAAAGCTTCAGGCAGATCAGAGACACTGTCATGCGCTGTGAGTATCCTGTGGGATGCTGATGAACTGTCACTCTCTTGGGGTGAGGACCATGGGAAGGCACTGGATTCCATACATTTATTTCAACAGTTGATTTAAATTGGTTGATTAAATTGGTTGCTAATGGAGCTCATCTGCTGTCTCTGCAGACCTCCAGGATCTGTGCCGGAGCTCCACAAAAAGGATGGAGTAGTGCTGGGAGCAGGCAGATGCATCCCCGTGGGCATCATGCAGCTGTCGCCTTTGGATCTGGGTGTTGGCACGTCTCATTGGACCTCGAGGTCAAACCTGAGCTGCTCAGACCAGACCTGGGAGCCAAGGATGGGGAGTTCCCCACTTCCATGAGGGACAGTGGACCAGAGCCCGCCATGTCCCAGTGGCCAAAATCTCCTCAGCAGGGATAGGGACATCCATCATACAAACACTAAGGTCTGACATCGGGTGGGTGTTGGGGTCACCAGAGCTCCTTACTGTGCTGGTGTTCTCTGTCCTGAGGGCTCTGGGATCCCCACTAAGCTGACAAGGTGCCTGCTGGGCTGTGGGCAGGACAAGACGAGGCAGGCAATGACTTTTCACGGAATCGTTGCGACTACGAAAATGCAGAAGTTTTAAATTTTGGTGGTTTTCCGTATTTTTGTTCTCAATCCCGGTTCGGGCGGTTTGTGGGAAAAGGAGCCGAGCCGCCAGGGGGCGCGGTTCCCCAGCGCTCCCCGAGGCGCCGCGCGTGCGCAGTGCAGGGGCGGGCGCGAACCATGGCGGAGGGCCCGCAGCCGAAGAGAAAGCGGGAGGAGGAGGAGGAGGAGAAAAATGGCGGGGCCGCCGCTCCAGGCGGGGCCGCCGCCGCCTTCACGCTGTCGGACCTGCGGGTGCGGCGCGTCCTGCGGGAGTCGGCGAGGGACAAAGTCGTGTTCCTGCACGCGGAGGTACCGGGGAGTGGGGGGGGGGGCGGTCGCGCCTGCCGCCATTTTCCGCCGCTGAGGGCTTGGCCCCGCCCCCGGCGCCGCGCTCCGGGAAAGCCACGCCCCCCGGCGCCGCGGGTCCCGGTCACCCTCCGGTCATCCCGTCCCGACCGGCTTTTCCAGCCTGGCGCTGCCCAAACCAGGCCAAGGAGGCGGCTGGAGACCTTATTGCAACCCTCTTTCTTGTTCGTATAATTTGGTGGTTTTGGATTCAAGCAAGCTGTTCGTGCTTGGTAGGTAGAGTGGCACTGGATTGCCAGCAGCACGCCGACTTTGGGACTGTAAAACAGCCATTACAGGAAAATTTGTAGTAGCTCTTGGGATTGTCTGTACATGGCGTGGGAAGCATGCAGCTGCCTCTGCTCCTGTCTCCTGAAGATGTGCATCCTAGCAGGAGATGAGGATTGGGAAGTCCCAGGCTGCTTCTTTGGTCTCGAGGCAGTGGGTTGCTGCAGTAGCTGAGTTGGGTACAGACCTGCTCTGTCCTGTGAGCCTGACAGGGTTGGGAGCCCCAGGTGAGCCCTGTTGCTCTCCGCAGGTGGTGTGGTGAGACCTCACCTGGGTCTTGTACAGACAGGAGTGATGTTGGGGGATGTTTCACACCCAGCACTGCCCAAAACCAGGACGCTGAGGCCACGGGATCGGGGGCTGTGGTTCCTTGGAGCAGGGCAGCAGTAAGTGCCTCCTGCCCCAGAACTTGCTCCTTGACTATGATGCAAATCCCTACGCCTTCCTCTGCTCTCTTTCTGGGAAGTGTCAGAGATGAAATTGGTGCTATGGGTCAGCAGGAAACCTGGAGCATCCGGGGAGGTGCACATGGACTGAGTCATTGCTCACATCCCCCGCTCCCCCAAAAACCACCTTTGTTCCTTGGTGGGGAGCAAATTCCTGCTGTACTTCCGGGCAAATGTGTGGTTTATTTTTGGAAGGGTGTCTGGCCTGCAAGGGGGTTTGGGCACGAGGACCAGGGTGCTACGAGGTGTCTGCCGTGATCCCTGACTTCTAGCACCCATCTGTGTTTGCTGATGACTTTATCCATTCCTTTTCCAGAAGATTGGCCTCTCTGGAGAGGGCACAGATGCTGTAGTCATCCTGGAAAAGACTCCTTTCCAGGAGGAGAAGATCCCAGACCTGCTGAAGAAGCCCATGAACGCAGAGCTGCAGATGCACAATGACATTTACTGCACGTTCTACCTGAGCCCTCCCCCGGAGCTGAGTGGTGAGTGCCCTCAGCCCCGCTCAGGGATCCTGGGAGGGCAGCTGGGATGCCAGGATATGGTTCCTGCCCACTCCAGAGGGGAGGATGCAGTGAGATGGGCAAGTGCCACTGCTGGACCTGGCTGCACTACCCCGGTTGTGGTTTGGTGACAGCAGCACACCTGGCCCAGGTGGGGAGGTCAGTGGGTTGTTCCGCACTGAAGGCAATGTCTTATCCCAAGGCTCTCAATGCTGTCCTGTTTTATGCCCTTTTCCCATGCCATGGACATGTGGCTCAGCTGATGAGGCACTGAATGGCCATGGCTTGATGACCTTGGTGTGAAGGTGCAGAAAGGCTCAGGGGTGTGAGGGCTCTCTGGGTGTTTGTCAGTGCTCTTACTTGGGTAAGAGCTGTCTCCTTCCAGAATGTTTCTCTTGAAAACAGTCTGCAGGGCACATGCAGCTGCTTCTCATCCCAGGGTGGCATCTCATGGGCTTTTTTGTCACCTGCTAAGGACAGGCAGCTTGTGTTTGGGGGAGAGTTTGAATGCTGGGGGAGATGAGCCCCATCTCCCTGCTGATTTCACACATCTGTGTGTTGTAAAACTCTGTTAATAAACCAAGTATGACAAGGACAGATGGGCAGGTTGGGGAACTGCAGTGGAAGGTTCTTGCCCTGCAGAGGGGACTCTGGTCCCAGTGGAAAGGTGTCCTGCCATGGTGGTGCTCTCCAGCTGCCACTGGAAAGCAGGGCTGGTCTTTGGGCCCTTCAGTTTAATCACAGAGTCCCAGGCTGTTTTGGGTTGGAAGGGACCCTAAAGCTCGTCTTGTTCCAACCCCCTGCCATGGGCAATGACACGTCCACTATCCCAGGTTGCTCCAAGCCCCATCCAGCCTGGCCTTGGACACCTCCAGGGATCCAGGGGCAGCCACAGCTTCTCTGGGCACCCTGTGCCAGGGCCTGCCCACCCTCACAGTGAACAATTCCTTCCCAGTATCCCATCTAACCCTGCCCTTTGGCAGTGTGAAGCCATTCCTCCTTGTCCTGTCCCTCCAGACCCTTGTCCCATGTCCCTCTCCATCTCTCTTGGAGGCCCTTTAGACACTGGAAGTGGCTCTGAGTTCTCTCCAGGCCTTTCTCTTCTCCAGGTGAACACCCCCAGCTCTCCCAGCCTGGCTTCAGAGCAGAGCTGCTCCAATGCTCAGCATCTCCGTGACCTCCTCTGACTTGCTCCAGTGGTGCCATGTTCTGCCTGTGCTGAGAACCTCAGAGCTGGAGGCAGCTCTCCAGGTGGGGGCTCACCTGAGTGGAGCAGAACCACCTTCCACAATTAATTCCGCATGAATGCTGGTATATGTTTAAATTCTGGAAATGCAGTGATAAGTTCCATGTCAACGCTTCCATAAACACAATAGCAGCTAAACAGGTTTAATAGAGTCAAAATTAATCTGAGTGCCTTAAGTAAGATGTTGTTGCAGTCTCAAGTTAAATTTGCAGGATATTTGATGTGCCTTCCCAAAAATGCTCTTGTTTTAGCTCTGTTCCCAGGGTGTAGGAGGAAGTACTGTCTGGATTTGTGAGCTTGAGTTGTGCAAAATTCCTTTTCTCCTGTGAAGGACTTAAAATTAAAGGTTTTGTTGTTACAGTGAGCTTCAGTCTGAGGAAAACACTGGGCACGGGCATTGTTGGAAGACATTAAAGCTCCTCTTTCTTAGCTGGGAAAGCTCGTGCTTGGGCACCTGCTGTATTCCAGCCTGGCGGGAGTTGCAGTGATTCCCACGAGGTGGCATTGCAAGACTGAAATCCCCTGGGCTGTGCCCAGCTCAGCTGTGCCGGCCTTTGCCTTCCTTGCAGCACTTTGCTGCAGCGCTGTGTGACTCCACATTACTCTGAGAACAGAATTCCGTATTTTATTTAAGGTTTATGCGAGGTGCAAAACCCCTCCTGCGTGTTTGAATGGGGAAGAAGCCTCTGGCTTTCTCCTGCCAAGCTTTATCTTTTTAATGACTTTTAAATCTGACTTTAAAAGGTAAGTTTTTGCTGTGATATTACCCAGTGGTGCATCTTTGTTTCCCCCCTCTCCTTGGCACCCCTCATCTCGCTCTGGATGCTGAGCAGCCCCAAGCAGGAGATCAGGAGGGGGCTGTAGACCCTGGAGCTGCTGTCCAGGATTCCCGAGTTGGAGTGGAGAGCAAGGAGGCTTCTTCTTTTGAAGCACTTAGCAGCAAATAGCTGTTCAGCGGGCACATTGCATGAGCTGCTGGTGGGCAGCTGGGCTGGCACCGGGGAAACAGCCGTGTGTGTCAGGAGAGGAAGGAAATTACCCTGAGTCACGGCCCAAGGACGTAATTGATATGAGGAATGTAGCTTAAAAACCTAAACAGGAGGAATTGCCTGTAAAGCTGCAGTCAAGGTTTGACTGATCTGGGGTGTTGAGTGATAATGTGGAGACTCAGGGAGCCCTTGCACAGGGTCTTGTTGGCCCCTTGGTTGCAGGGTTGGACTTACAGGGTTTTATCTCCTGGTCCTTGCAAGTTTACACTTGGGTATAAGATACAGTAAAATATCTTGTAGAAAAGGCTAGACTTTGGTGTTAAGCAGTTCATGGAACAGTCCTGTGGTATGTGATGAAGGAATTCACCTGGGGGATTTCACAGCACGCTGGGCAGTTGAGCCCTGCCACTCTCACCCTCTTACTTTCTGAGGTAAGACAGACCTTGAGACAGAGGAAGCGGTGACTGCGGGTGACTTGTGCTGATGCCGTGAGGAGCTGCCTCCAGAGGGTGTTTCTCAATGCTGCCTCTGTGCTCCCAAGCCCGTGGGGCTCTTCATTCAGCTGGAGTATCTTACAGCTGGAAGTGGACACTTCCTGCGCTCTTTCCCCACCTCTGCATTGAAGAGAGTCGGGTGCCGCTCCCTCTGCGCAGTCAAGCCGGCACAGGCCCCGTGTGATGATGACTTGTTTGTGTGGTGACACAGGGAAAGGGGGGCCAAACAAAAGGGAAAGGGAGGCCAAAGCATGTTACTTGAGCAAATGACTCTGCTTTGACCTCAGAAAAGACATTTCACTGTGATGAGATTTTTAGATTTGGGAGCACACTGGAGTGAAGGCAGCACCAGATGAGTCTTACTCATCTCATTGATTTTAATGCACCTGTCAAGGCTAAAATGGGAAATAACTTTTGCAAACAAGCCAGTAATGATCAGAGTTTCTCTGAAGGGCAACCCAAACCCCTGGAGTAAGGAGAGGGGACTTTGTGAATTTGTGGGGAGTAGTGTGTCGGAGCTGATGTGACTGTGCTGGTAGCAGAGGCAAGCATGTGTAACTTATTTTAAGGCCACTTTCTGGATGTTGTCTTGATTTAAGAGGCAGCTTCAGCCTAGATGTGAGAGGAATCTCCAGCCTTGGCTTTCCCCTGCAGGGAGGGCAAAGGCTGATTTTACAGAAAGGGAAACACCTTCCTTGTGCCAAAGGTTGGATTGCAAAAGGCAGATGGTTCAATATCCATGTTCCCTGATAACATCCAGTTCCTCACACCCATTTGCCAAGGAGAGCTTGATGTTTATGGCAAAAAGCAGCCTCTTCATGCCTGGCTGCTGTGGGACTATGCTTCTCCAAAGCTCTGCTGGTGTGATTTAAAGGCTCTTATCAGTCCTCTAAGGAGTCTTTGCTCCTTGGCTGCAGGCTGAAGCTTATTAGAAACATCTTAAAACAAGCACAATGGGAGAAGCTCTGGCTCCATGGCTCCAACATGGGGTGGAGAAATTGTGGGAAAAATGAGAGCGTGTGGAAGGAAAGTTTTCAGTCATGCAGGAAGCAATCCATGTCTCAAAAAGAGTCTGGTTTCAGGCAGCGAGGAGCTGGAGAAACATGCAGGAGCTGCAGTGGGAAGGCTGGTTCTTCTCCCTGCGTTTCTGTGCTCTGGCTGCCTCTGGGGTTTGCCCAGCCAAGAAAACTTCCTGCATTTGCACTTAAATAAAAAGCTTGAGCCTGAAGCTGTGGGAGCATGTGGGGTGGTTTGGAGGATGGTGGGGAGGTGTCGTTGTGCTTTGCTCTGTGTTTTGCAGCGGTGGTAAACTGCAACTTTCCTCTTTGCAGTCCCTGTTGCAGCTAAAGTCCACTGAGCCCCCCAAGTCCTCCTGGGATAAGCCCCAGGGGCCTGGCAGCATGCTTGGCTTGCCCTGGCATGTGCTGGCCTTGGAGACTGTGAGCTCTTGCAGGCTTTATCCTTTGCAGCTTTAATTCATTCACTAAAGAGAGCCCCAGCTGTCTGGGACAAAGCCATGGGTGTACCTGGCTGGGGTTCGGTTGGAATCCGGTGTTCCCGTGTGATCCTTGTGCAGTTGTGATCCTAAAACCAAACAAACTGTTTGCAGCAGGGGAGTTGTGTGTTAGTATATTTAATTATATATTTAGTTAGGGCTGCGTCCAAGGCACTGTCTTCCCACCTAATGATGGGAAGACAGCCCAGAGCAGGATGCAGCAGGAACAAGGCTTGGAGAGGGAAAAGAAACCTGCAAGAGTGCAAATATTGACATATCTGTTGTTCCGCGGCCTTGGCACTTTCCTGCACCTGATGGTCAGGTTGATTAGGGAGGTTATAAACCAAAGCTCAGCTTCCTGCTAGCAAAGAGAGGAAAAAGCACTCCTGCCCAAAAGGAGAAATAGGTTGTGCCTGCCCTGTGTGCTTCTCCTGGCTCCCTGGCAGGGTTAAATCTGTCTAAAACAGTCTGGCAGTAGGTGTTAATACTGCAGTGGGGTGGAAGAAGAGAGTGTGAGGCCTCTCCTCACTGATGTGCTGAGCTGGAGGGGGATTTTGGCAGAGCCTGGGGACAGTGCGGCACAGAAGATGAGGCGTCATTAGTGAGCTCAGAGTGTCCTTTCCTACATGCACGAGCTCTCTCTGCTCATGTTTTGTCCTCTCCTCCTGGAAACAGCAGCTTACAGCCCTTTTTCCCTTAAGTTCCTCAAATGGTAGTTGATTTTTCTTGTGTCTTTGATTGTGTTTTCCTCTCTTGTTTTTAGCAGGAGAGGGGAGAAGTGTGTGTATCTGGTCAATCTGAGCCTCCTTTTCTCCTGGGCACTTTCCCAGTACTGTGGTGCTTCCCCTCAAATGCCCCTCGTAGAGTGACCAGCCTGGACAGATGTTCTCTGCCTCCTGCTCATCCAGCTTCCTTTAGTTAAACCTCCTGGCTTTTTATAACCTCCAGTTAGTTGATGGTCAGTCCTCTCTTCCAGAACAAACCGCAGATGCTCCGTGGTGGCCTCGGGCCGGTGTTCAGGAACAGCCTGGCTGCTGTGACTCACATGTGAGCAGAGACAATCCCTGATGCTTCAGCCAGCTTAGAAACCCACATCACGTGTCCAGCAGTTCCGTACCCCAGTTTCCAGGCCAGGGCAGGTTTTGGGTGCCCCACGGCCTACGTGCTGCTCTGGTGCACACGGAGCCTGTCAGGAGCAGACTTGGAAACCGGAGTGTGGCCATGTGCCAGTGCTGGAAAGATTTCGGGGTGAGCCTGGTCTCGCTGTGGATGTTTCCTGCAGCCGAGCCCAGGCTCAGCTGTGACTTTGCATCCTGTGTGTGGCTCCTAAGGACTGTCAGGCTCTGAGCAGGTATCAAACAGCCTCTCTGGCTGCAGTGATTGATGCTAATTAGCATCGCTGGGACATTTTGGGGTTGATGAGACCTTCAGAAGGGAAATAATCGTAAGTGAACCACAGCCTCTCCCCTGCCTCGTCTTCCAAACATCTGCTCAGCTGCAGCTGCACATGAAGGAGTTCTATGATCTCTCATTTAAAGCACCCTGAGTTCTCTCCCCACCATGAGGAGCCACCCCCAAATTGGGGAGGTGCCAGGGAAGCCATTATGGGTCCCCTGCACCCCCACGCACTGTGGTTATCACCACCCAGCACTGAGGGGCTTCTGCTGCAGACCTTGCTCTATTTTTGGGGTATAAAATCAAATTGTGGAAGTTTCAGCCTGAGGCTGGCTGTGGTATTTTATCTTTTGCTTTTTTTGTTTTCTCCCCAGTGCTTTGCTGATCTTTTTAAGTGAGGAGAGCTACAGCCTTGTCTTTTTTTCTTTGGTATTACATCATCCTGCTAGAAGTGCTAATTGAGTCCTGGAAAACAATCTTGTTTGAACATGTGTATGGTGGGAATCAGACCAGACTGCCCTTGTGGTTTGCATTTTCATATTTCATGTTACCAGCATTTTCCTGTGGATTTCATTAAGCTGGGTTTGGCATGGAATGAAAAGGCAGAGTCTCTCAGATTGTGCAGTGCTGACCTTAAAAAAACAGAAAGCAGAAAACTAAAAAAGACTGAGACCATCCTAAATCCTGGCTCTGGGAACAAATAGGTGTTTGTATTCAGAGTCTAGCTAGCCTATATACAAGCTTAAGGCCTGAAGCACAACTTTGGTGCCCTGGTACTTGTGCAGCCCATGGTTTTCTGTGGCAGACCCTGGGCACAGCCTGCAGTGTTCGCAGTGCCCCGGCCACTCGCCTCAGTCTGGTCTGCCTGGGGTTTGCCCAGGCTTGTGGGGCTTTTCTCCTTCCTGCACTGATGTTCATAACAGCTCTGTGTCAGCTGGGAAGGCAGAGACACTCCTGTGCCCTTGGAGCACCTTGGAGTTGTGGCAGGCTCTGTATTGCACATCCAGTCTTGGCCAAAGAGGGATGTTTCCTGAGTGTTTTAGCCCTGTGGGTAGGATTTACTGCTGCCGACATCAGAGCTGCCAGGTTGACAAGGTGAGCACTTGCATCCTGTTTAATGCCACAGAAATTGCACGGCAATGTTCTGATCTCGAGGCAAACAGAAAATGGTTTTTTTGCCAGGGTAAATGGTGAAATGCTTTTTGTGGGCATGGGGTCACTCAGCCCTCTTCTCTCGGCTCATCTTGAGCTGTGTTGACCTACCAGCTCACATTGTTTGCTCTGGATCTGTCCCTGTGCCCTTGGCTTCTTTGCCTCCTGCACTTGGGGCTTGAGGCCAAGCACTCTGACTGAGCTCTGGGAAGGAGCTGCTCCTTGGAGTTCATCTGGGTTTGTGGCTGGATGATGTAGCTGGGTGCGTCCTGTGAGCTTTGGATTTAAGTGTGAAGAAGATGTGTCCCTGTCCCTGGGGTCGTGTTTCTGTCCTGGTTGTTGACTGCACATGAACACTGCCCTGGGAGCCCCACCTCTGCCCCAATGTTGCTAATAGGCCTGAAAGAGCGAGTGTGGAAAAACTCAGACAGCAAACTCCTCCACCTGAGCTGGAAAGACAGGCCATGGCTGTGCTGTTGGCTTTTTCTTCCTCCAGAAAAGCAGCAGCAGCACGGGAGGTTAAAGCACTTGTTTGCTTTCTATGTCCATTCTCCCTCACCCTCTCTTTGAAATGTCTTAGTGTGGCATTTTTTGGAAGGGCAGACAGATTTGTTGGGGACTGAAAGAAGCAATGTGGGTGGTAACTCAGCTGATGTGTTTGTTCCTAGAGATCAAAGCCACGGTGGTTTACCCTGCCACGGAGAAACACATCCAGAAATACCTCCGGCAGGAAGTACACCTCATCCGTGAAACCTGGGAGGATTACAAGAACATAACCCTGCCCTTCATCCAGTCCCAGAGCTTCAGCATCCAGGTACGGGTACCAGCCCCTCTCCTGCAGACACGGACATCTTTGGTCTCCTCTGTCAAAACACTGTGCTGTCAGAAGTCTCCTCTGAAGCCTTGGCTGGAGAGTTGGGAGTGTTCTGCCCCATCTCCCTGCTGGTTGTGTTGTCAGCTCCATGGTGCTGTCCCCTCCTACTTGGTTGGCTGGGACATCCTTTTCCATCTTTGTAGAAAAACATTTGCCTTGGAGCTGTACTCCAAGATGCCTTTCCCAAGGTTTCTGGAGGAACTCTTGACTTTTTTTCTCCTGTCCAGGGGTGGCTTCCTGGGTGTTGGTGCTGTTCAGTGGGCTTCTTAGGAGTCTCTGGGTTGCTGTAGAAATGGAAAAGCACTGATTCCTGCATCACAACTCCTCCTGCCATGCCTCCTGCAGTTCAGCTCCTCAGTCTATATTCCATGTGGTGAAACTGTTGCTTTGTGTCCTACTTGCCCCAGGCAGCCCCAGCTTTTTCCTTGGTTTTATCCTTTTTTGACTGTTCCCCTCCCTTTCTCCTTTAGAGACCAAAGGAATACAAGTCTGTAGGGATTGATTCATGCCAGCCTTTGCAGAAGGGGGAATAAACCAAATCCTGGGGCTGCTGAGGCTCTCCATTAAGAATAATTTCCCAAAACTAACCAGGAGCCTTGGATGCCCCCCTCTTCCCCCATCTTTCCTGCTGCCTTAAACTGCAGCGTTTATTAGCTGGAGAAGGGCATGTGCATGTTTCCACCAGGCCACAGCCTGCATGGAATATTTTCTCTGTGCTTTTGCTCCCAAATCTCTTGAGTTTCCTGATGTAGCAGCTGCCTTCAGGAATTGCAGGAGCTCTCACTCTGCCTCTTCCCCCAAATGGTTGTGAGCTGATTTCAGTACATGGAAACGTTCCTGGTGACCATCAGGAGCATCTGCTGAGGAATCATGGTCAGCATGGTCAGTCCTTGACCTCTGGGATTAGATAATGCTGTTCCTTGTCTTTATCCAACTGGTTTTGCTGAGTGGAAGGGGAAATGTGAAGGGTGACAGAAATACCAGGAGACTACAGAGGCGTCTGTGTTTCCTGCTGGAGGATACAAAGTGTGGATGCTTTCAGGACAATGGTTTTATTGTGGTGCCAGTCCCTGGACATGTGTTCTGCTTGCTGGGCTTGTGCTGGGAGCAGCAGGAGCAGTCAGCCAAGGACCTACCCATCACGAGGCAGCCTTGGGTTTAAAGTTCAGCTCATCTGATCAGCGAACTTACTTAAGGCACTGATAGCTTGGCACTTGTGATCAGAGCAGGCATAAAAACCCCAGCAAAAGGCAAATATCCATTTTTTGCTGAGCTTCCTGCTGAAGTTTCCCTCAAACCAGCACACAGGGTTACAGAGCAGAGTGAGGTTGTGCTGTGCTTTCCAGAATCACTTGAAGAATCCAATCTCTAAGATGATGCTAAGAAGAAAAGAGCACTTTAAGCAAAAAATCCCAGACCAAGGGAAGAGAAGTTGTTTTTTCCCTCCAGATATATTCAGGTCAGTTGACAGTGATCCTAAGTGTTGATTAGATTAATTAAACTCTTGATGGACTTCCCCAGAAGTGTCTGGTGTGCACAGCACCGCCAGCCCAGCTCATTCGATGTATTTGTGAAATTGGCTGCACCTTCCCTACCTGCCTGGGGCAACCAGAATATTTCAGACCTATATTTAGTGGGGAAAAATGATGTTTCCAAACATTTTCAGCTTCCAAGCTTTAGCAATTTCCTGCTGCTTTGTGTTACCTTCAGGGACCTGGCTGAAGACTCCCTTGCCAGTCCAGTACTTAAGCTGGGCTTAACCCAGAGCATAATACGCATTTTGGAGGTGTAAAAAAGGGTGCTGGAGCTGAGGCTGGGAGCCAGGGGAGAGCAAAGATGCTTTTCTCTGGTCTTACTCTGTCACTTATCCCTGGTGTCTTCCATTTCCATAACTCTTCTCTGAATGGTGCTTTGCCTTGCAGGAGGAGCGCGGGGGGATAACCAGAGCAGGGATTACAGGCAGGCTGGAGGCTGGAACCTTAAGTATGGAAGAAGAAGAGTGGTGAGCTGTTTTCTAATCAGCCAGGGAGCCAAGAGACATGCATTGCCCAAATAAACACAGGCCTTTCGTATCCCTGGAGTGAGCTGCCAGCAGCCAGAGCCACATCCAACTCTGCTCCTTCCTCTTTGAATAAAGAACAAAATCAGCCAGTTTCCCTTCCCAGACTTGGTTGTAAAGATTTTGCTGCAGCTTGGGAGGTAAAAAAGGTGTAAACAGCCCCATGGTGTTGCAAGAGGAGTGTGCTGAGCCCCACAAGAGTTGGGTTCCGCTGCTTTTTACTGAAGTGCTCATAATATTCTGGAGTTTGTTGGATGTTGAAGTGTTTTATGGCTAATTAATTACAAATTATTTGATCTTCTTAAAATAAAATTGGCGTTTTTTTTATATATTCTAGTTACAGAGAACGTGCAGTAATCCATGAGCTTGGGCTAAATGCATCTGAGATGTTGGTTTTTTATTCTCTGCTGTTTTATAAATCACGTGTTTCTCTTTCAGTGGGTGTATAATATCCTGGAGAAAAAAGCTGAGGCTGATCGAATCGTCCATGAAAACCCAGATCCTTCCAATGGCTTTGTTCTGGTTCCAGATTTAAAGTGGAATCAGAACCAGGTTGGTTTGCTCCTCTAATGCTGCCTGTCTGAAGGTAACCCAGAGGAAATGTCCACTTCCAGACTCCTAAGAGCACCTTGAGAGTCTGAGTAGGTGCCTGTGTCCTTCTGTGCTCGCTGCTGTTAGTGATGACTTGCCAGGGCCCTTTGGCCACCACGGGGTGACTGGGGGTTCTGCACACCCGGGCTGTTCTCTCTGAGATGCATTTATTAGGTTCACTTTCACTTTTCTGTATCAGCCCAAATGTTGTCAGGATCTGTTTGAACCGAAATCCTGCGTATTTGTTCTGCTGAACTTGTCTGGGTTTTTTTTTTGGTTTTTTGTTTTGGTTTTTTTTTTTTTTTTGCAAGCCTTGACTTGAGGTGCAAACCAGGCAGCTGTGTTGTCCTTTGGTTGCTGCAATTAACTCTCCTCCACAGTGTTAAACAGATGGTTGTTGGCTCACGAGCAGCTGCTTTACCCCTTGTGGGAGTGGCCACTTGGTGAAAGTGATTTTTAAGACCAGGCTGTATTCCTAAATTGAGAATTATTCCTTGGGCTCCGCCTCCCTTTCACGCTGTAAGTTTGGGGAGGTGAAACTCCATAAACACACCCCTCTCTTGAAGCTGGTGGCGTCAAAAAAAGTCCCCATTGTGTTTCTGATCCTCATATGCTTCTGCAGGGGGCATGTGGGGAGACT
The DNA here is from genome assembly GCF_009650955.1 of Corvus moneduloides. Lineage (NCBI taxonomy): Eukaryota > Metazoa > Chordata > Aves > Passeriformes > Corvidae > Corvus > Corvus moneduloides. Next base: position 1,481,696 of record NC_045500.1, on the reverse strand, counting down.
TGCTGCATGATTAAGACTTAGAAATGGAAACTAAAACTTGAGAAAATGGGAACACAAGCCTGCTGGTGGGCAGCACCATCCTGGGTGTCTGTGCAGGGAGCAGCAGTTTGTGGTGCAGAGCTGAGTTGCCTCGGGGAGTCACTGCAGGGCAGTGTCTGCTCCCCGTGAATCCCTTGCACATCAGCTACTCCAAAAATCCCCTGTCATGTGGTGATGGGGTAACTAAGCTCGAATTTCCACTTGGTCACCAGAGGCACAACCTTCGTCCTGATGAGATTTTGCATGGGGATATGTGTCCAGCTTGCAGGATGTGCCCTCTTCACTGCTCTCCCAGTGGGGCAGTACTTAGGGATCCTAAAACATGCTGCATGTTGTCCCTTTCCTGGCTGTGAGCAAAGCCTCGGTGGAAATCCTTGAGTGCTGCAACCAAACTTTGCAGCTCACATCGGGATCGGGCTAAAATTGTAGATGGGCTAAAATTTGTGCTTTGGCTTTCTCCAGAGACCTGCTGCGTCCACATCTCCCAGCTGGCATGGTCAGGGCGTGCCTCAGTAGCAGGATTTGTTCTTTGGGGAGGTTTCCCCATGTTCCCATCGGCTCTTAGAATGCTGAACAGGATCTTCTGGACTTCTCCACAGCTGCACCCCAGTCATCCCTGGAGCTATCTGGGCCCTTTGCACTGCCGATCTCCTTCGCAGGCAGGCGAGACAGCATCCCAGGAATGGTTGTCAGCTCTGCCTTTGAGCCAAGGAATTTCTTCTTGGCTGTGGGTGGCACTGAGCCAGAGCTGATCCCGACAGCCCCAGGGCTGCCCAGGAGCACCAGTTCCTTCTGCCACATCCCACCTGGCAGGCAAGGCTGCCGATGGAATCAGGGAAGTGAGATGCAGCTCCCAGCAGGACTCTCAGAGCCCTCCCTCAGCAGTCCTTTCAGCAGCGTGGCCTCGAACTCCTTTAGTCCCTGGCCCACAAATCCTGTGAATTCACCTGCAGTTATTTCAGGCTAATGGATAGGGGGAGATTTTCTCTTTAGCACTGTGAAATCTGCCATCCTTCTGCATGCTGCTGCCCAACCTTGACAGTGGTTTGAGTTGGTTTCTTGGGGTGTTTAATTTTTTTTTAAAATTTTTTTGTGTGTTTTTTTTTCTTCCACAACTTTTGAGTTGGTTTCAAATCTGCAGGAGCCCTGAGGCATTGCCTGAAGCAATGCCTGGCATGACATCATTCCAGGCCTTTTTAGCAACAGGCTTATTTGTTTCAAACAGCAACATGCAGATGTTGTTCTAAGGAGAAGAGCTGTTTGCTTTTCCTCCCACCAGCCAGCCCGGAGCCAAAGAGCACAAGCTGATACACCATCTTTTTCTGGAGCTGTGCATGGGAATCAAATGGAACCATGAGCTGGCTGGCTGCAGGAACAGCTCTGTGCTTCAAGAGACCTGTGAAGGGTCCTGAGAGCATCCTTTGACACAAGTATCACTTTCCACAGAGCTGCATTGGGTTTCTCACAGCCCTGAAGAGATCAGCTGGGTCTCAGTATATCCAAACCCTTTGCTTTCCTATGTTTATGTTAGAAAGTCATTAACTGAGCTGAAGGAGACTGGGATTTTTATTTTTATTTTTTTAAAGTGTGATGACCCACAACTTTTTGTTTAACTTTGTGTTAAACATTATTAAATACTGTTAAACACTGAAAGTGCTGAGTGCTTTGGGGGAGGCCAAAGGTTTGTCTCAGAGCTGCTCAAGGGACACACTTTCACTGCCCTGGATTTGTACAGTGACCAGTTAGGTTTTGAAAATTGTTATTAACAGAACTGATGTGACTCAAAAGTGGCCAGCTGTTTGCACAGTGGAAAAGTAAAGAGCTTATCAATGGGAAAAATTTTCAGTTTTGGCAGCTGTGGTCCACTGTAAATCCTCGTCTGAGCATGCTGCAGGTCAACCATCATTGAGAAGCCTGTGGGGTGTGCATGGGGGGTGCTGGCAGACCCCAGGCTCCTGGCTGGGGCTTTGGTGACCCCACATATCTGAGTGGGTGCCTGCACATGGTCTCCAGCCTCAGTCACACAGAGAAGGCATGTTTGAGGTGCTCAGGGGTGTGTGAAGGTGGAAGAGCAGCACTGAGCACGGTGCTCACAGTATGAGAGGGCTGGTGACTCCATCTGCCTCTAAAGCTGAGAAGGTATTTGTGATCCCACTGTTAATGGATTGGGATGAGGCTGTTCTGGTCATTTCTGGACAAAACCCAGTTTCTCCAGCAATGATGCTTTGAGGTGCAGTGGGATTGTGGGTGAGCACATCCCACAGTGGGAAATTCAGCCCAGTGTGGGTGTTGAGGACAAGCATCCCTGTATGGCACAAGAATCCCTATATAACAGCCTGGGAAGCTGTGAATGGTGTGTCAGGTCCAAAGTGCTGCTGCCTCCACGTGGTCTTTCTGTGCCCTTTCATCCCCATGCTGTGTCTCTGCAGCTCGATGACCTGTACCTGATCGCCCTTGTGCATCGCCGGGAGATCAAGTCTCTGAGGGATCTCACGGCCGAGCACCTCCCGCTGCTGAGGAACGTCCTGCAGGAAGGGAAGGTGAGCGTGAGGCTGGTCCCATGCTGCTGTCCTGGCCAGGGAGAGCTCGGCTGCCTCTGCAAAGGCACTCCGTGGGTTTTCTGGCACAGCATCTGCCTGGGGGACCGCTCATCTGGAGATATTAAATCAAGAAACAGGGCTGTGTTTCCCTTTCTGGTTCCTGCTCTCCATCAGCACCTTCCCCAGATCATGCCACATCCAGGTGCTTTAGGGATGCTCCATACTTCCCGTGAGCACTGAGCTCCTCGTTTTAACAACCCCATCCCAACCCCTTGCCTGTTCTCACCGGCTGATGCGATTTTCCACAGGGTGTGTTTGGGAGATGGATGTGCAGTAGCTTCTCCTTCCTTCACTGCGTTAGAATTTGGAAAGTAATTGCACTGGGGAAAGTGGGAGATTAATTAAGAGATTAGCTGGGGAATTGCAGCGAGCGGAGCTGGCGTGCCGGAGTTCGCTGTTGCTGTTTATAGCTTTAATTACGCTGGCTGTTAACGGATCCCTGATACTTTACCAATGAGTTGGAGTGATAAGGGTGAAAGGGAAAATGATATGGGTAGATAGGACATCCCATCATGGAGAGATAAAAGTGGGGCAGCCGGGGGGACTCGCTCTGTCCCCGCAGAGGCTGAAATGGAGGGTGGGGAAGAGAGCTCTGGCCTTCCAAACTTCCCCCTCTCCCTTGCTGTGAGGAAGCAGAAATCCCTTTTACCTTTCCCTGTGCCTTTCCTGCCATGCAGGGATGCTCTTTTCCATCCATTCCGAGGTTTTGCCAGTCCTTAGCTCTCCGTTTCCCCTCCACAGGAGGCCATAGCGAAGCGCTTCGGCGTGCCCGGCTCCCAGCTGCGGATCTACCTGCACTACCAGCCCTCCTACCACCACCTGCACGTGCATTTCACTGCCCTGGGCTACGACGCGCCGGGCAGCTCCGTGGAGAGAGCCCATCTGCTGGCCGATGTCATCGACAACCTGGCCATGGACTCCACGTACTACCAGAAACGGGCTCTGACCTTCCCCCTGCGGGCTGACGAACCCCTGTTTAAGAAATTCCAGGAGGCAGGGAAAGTGTGAGGAGGCACAGAGGTGCTTTTGTATAATTTTTTTTTTTCTAATAAATACCCATTTTCGGGCTTTTTTTTCAAGGTTGTGTTCCTTTTATGTTTTTTTAACTCTGTTTTTGTACAAGATGGGGCTGATGATCCTTTGCTATGGAAACCGTGTTGTCTGTTCAAGTCCATTAAAAACAACATGGATTGAATAAACCCCTTTGAGTGTGCTGGATTTTACCTCTGACTGGGCACCTTTGGGATGCAGTGAGCAGAGGGGTTTGGGCAGGAGTGGCTGTGTGTATCCATCTTTTCCACCTGTCCCCACATGTCAGCCCAACCAGGGTAGCAGGTAGATGGAGAGGTCCAAAAAAACCCTGCTGATTTCAGAAAGCTTCATGTATTTCCTCCAGATTTACCCCTGGGAGTGGGATTGCAGCTTTCTTGAGCAGGGAGGGGTGCCTGTCTCCCAAAGAACTCCAGTGACTAACCCGAGTCCTCGCCCTTCCTGTCTGGCTGTGTGCAGACAAGCACTGTGTGCTGCCCGCTCCCCCATCACCCCTCTGCTGCTCCTTAATCATCTGTGTCTGAAACAGTCCCTTTCTGACAGAGGCTGCTTAAGGTTTTGCAAGGATTATGGGTTAAAGCCCCCCCCCCCCAAAAAAATAATCGCGCTCTTCCTTCTGCCAAGGTGGTGGCAGGACCGAAAAAGTGCCAGGACTTGGATTCAGTGATCCGTTGTGGTGGAAAACCCAATTTCTCTGGATGCAGGGAACTTGCTTGGCCACCCAGCCACTGGTTCCCTGGCAGCTTCTTCACCGAGCACCAGCCTCTGAAAACTTCATGAGTTCTTGGTGCCAAAAAGGGCTCTGGTTTCGGGTTGGTAACCAGGGATGTAATTGCAGGGATCATCTCTCTGGTACCCCTGTTCTTGCTCCTTTCCACACCCTGAGCTCTAAGAGGGGGTTTTTTTGCTGATGGGGGAAAACCCAGATGTTATTGATTTTTTTTTCCAGGCTGCTGGAGCTGGCTGGAGTGAAGTGGCATCACTGGAGCTGCCCTGGGGCTCTGCTCAGCTCATCCCATTTACAAATATTCAGGTCAGGCAGCTCCCTGATGCCTTTTAGCAGCAGGGAGAGGCAGAGCAGCTGGGTGCAGCCACCTTCCCTTATTTCTCTGCAGAAATTCCCATTTCCTGGGTTAATGGTTGGGCTTGATGATCTTAGAGGTATTTTCCAAATTGTTCTTGGAGTCTAGAAGTGCAATCCATAGCAAGAAAGCTGCAATGATCTGCGGTGGGAGCCTTTCCCTCTTGCTTCAGCTCCACCCACCTCCTGAGCAGAGCAGCTCAGGCCTGTTGATTTGGGGAGCTTTAGGATCTGGACACGGGCAGGGGGGTTGCTTGTCCCAGGGCTCTCCCCTTCCCTAGGTTTTAAATTGCTAAAAGACAGGGATGAATTTTTTTCTACACCAAAGCATTTTCTCTGCCAAGAGGGAGCTTGGTCTCCTTTGGTGAGGGAACATCCCAGTTTTATGTCTTCACCCAGGCCAGCCCAGGAACAGAGATGGTTAAACGACAGACAGGCCTCCCAGGAAGGCTCCCTGGTCCTCAGGTATTGAAAAAACACCCTCAGTCTTGAAAATAGACTCTCTGAAGGCTGTGACAGACGAGCAAGCAGCACATCTTCCACAGACCATCTGCCTGGCTCCTGCTGGAGGAGTCGTTTTCCTGGGAGACTGCACTGGAGAGCAGGGGGGTCCATGGAGCCTGGGATGGAGGCTGTCTCTGCCTGTCCCAAAAGAAGGGGTCAGGGGGAAGCATTCTGATGGATCTGGAGCCTTCAAAGGATTAACTGAGGTCCTGCAAAGCCAGATGGCATTCCCAGGCTGTGGCTTGAGGAAGGGTGAGCCCGAGGTGATCCAGGACAAACCCGGCTTGTGCTGGGCATGAATGGCCACATTCTTGTCCCTCTGGAGTAGATGCTGCAGGCCCGGCTGAGAACATCCCCTTCCTCCTTTCTGAATAGATCCTGCTCGCCTGGCTCCTGCTTTGGCCTCGTCACCCTTCTGGGAGCATTTTGGCTGTGGTGTGGTGGATGGCACAGCCTCTGCCCATGCCCAGTGGGGCAGGGCACCAGTCCTGTCCTGCACTGCGGTTTCCCAAACCCTTCTATCAGTGTGAGTTCCGAAGGGTGATGGCAGAGCTCGTTACAAATTCACTTCCCAAACAGCCAGCATTTCTTCCCCCTCTTTTCTTCTCCAAATTACTCAGCGCTCATCATGCTGAATTAATCCAACTGGCAATTTATCCTTTGCAAATTAAATATTAGGGCGGGGTGTAGTCATTAGCAGTGACTAACCACCCAGAGAAGGCTCCTGGCACTGTGCTACAGCAGCAAATATATTCCCATTTTCTGGTGGGATTTAAAGCCCTGGTGTCTGCTGAGGCTGCGGTGGCCACAGGAAGCTCGTGGCTGGTTTTTGGGTCCACCCAAGGCAACACAGGTACCTTCTGGCTGCTCCATGGATGCAAGCAGGTGTCCTGAGATTCCTGTGGAATGGACACAGCCGGTGTCCAACACTTGGTATAGGATCACCATTTATTCCGCAAACCTTGGTGATGCTCGAGCCACGGCACCGTGACCTCTCGGCACAGAGGTCTGGGCAAGGCAGAACCCTGGTCCTGGTTTGCGTCTCTGCAAGGGCTTTTATTCTGCTCCCAGTCCTGTTGATGTTGCCCTGTGCTGTGGGGGGATGCTGGGGATGGAGACCATCACCTCAAAATGAGCCCATCCACCATCAGCAGCAGGACACAGCTGCTGGGGACTGAGAAGATCCTGGGAAGCGAAGCTTTGCAGCTTCTTTTAATATTCTGTCTGGGGGGCATGGCAGAAATAGACATTTGGGATGCATTATTATTGCTGGAGCTTCACTGAATGCCGTTTATGATTTTCAGATGCAATAAACCAAGCAGGGGAACCCATGAGACTGAAGGGTCAAAATATCCTTCAAGCAAATCCCTGCCGAGCTGTGGCCCCACTAATTATCCCAGATTGTCTACAAGCCCGTGGCAATTAAAGCCTAATTACCGCGAGCTCGCCTGTCACCAGGAGTAAAACTCTGCCCCACTCCTTAATGGCAAGGAAAGCCCAGCCTAAGGAGGATGAGGAACAAGGGAAGGATTCTCTGCAAATATTGATGTAGTTCCCTTGGCAAAATCAGATGTGTCAGCCCCACAGGTATTTTATCGATTACTATCGGCACTGGACATGTTGTCTCAGGGATTGGCAAAACTCACCCCGGGCAGGAGGGATGAGTTTGAGACTGCAGAAATTAAAAAAAAAAAGTTCTGAGGGGAATAAAAAAAAAAAACTTCAAAAGATCGTCTGGTGATTTTGTGTATTGTGGGGTGGGATGGAAACGGAATCCCGTGGGAGAGCGAGGTGGCCTGACACGGGGCATTCCTGTAGTGAGGATTAATTTCTTTCCGGGAAAAAGAAAAACACTTAATGTTAGTTGATGATTTTAAGCAAAGCCATTCCCGGGGCCTTTGTCATCCCATGATGCTTTGAGCATAATGTCATGGGGCTTCCAGCATCATCTCATGGGGGTTCAAGGGGGGAACCGTGCGAACCCCCTGGCTCAGTGTAAACCTCCAGTAGCACGAGCTTTGGCCACCCCCCCCAAAATTTGCCGTGAGCCAATTTTGGCGGGGTCGCCTTGGGAGGGGGTTACCCCCAGCGCCACGATTTTGGGGAGTCCGAAGGGCACGGGGAGGGCGTTGTTGTCCTCCTGTGCCGGGGATGAGGGATCGGGTGCCTTCAGCTCCCGGGATGCTCTTCCCCTCCCTCCTTCCTCCTCCTCCTCCTCCTCCCTCCGCCGCCCATCCCGCGCTGTGCGCAAGCGTGTCCGCCCCCCGCCCGCCCCTCCGGGCCGGCCCCGCATCCCGCACCCACCCCCCGCATCCTCCGGCCGCCCCGGCCCCCCCGCGCCGCCCCATGGTGAGTCCGCACCCGGGGGTCCCCCCGTGTCCCCCCGGCCCCCTCGCGTCCCCTGGGCCCGCGTGTGCAAAGCGGGTTTGCGGGTCGGGGGGTGCTGAGCAGAAAGAAGAGGGGTGGGAAGCAAAGCCCCGGTGTTTTTTGGGGGCTGGAGTGGTTGGGGGGGCGCAGGGCAGGAGCGTTGCCCGCCTGGCAGCTCCCGGGCAGGGTTGGCATGGGGGGTGCAAACTGGGGGTGTGGGGATACTCCCCGATAACCCCAGCTCGGACCCCCACCGGTGCATCCCACGCCTTTGGCATCGATGTCCTGGCGAGCGCGGCACATCGGGAAGGGAGAAAAGTGGCTTTATTTCTACGTTTGGTGGGTTTAAAAAAATAATTATGATGATTATTTTTCTAATTAACGCAATTAATCGGTGCCTGAAGTGTGAGTGTGGGCAGCGGCGAGAGGAAAGCCCTCGCTCTCCCGGTGCCCTTCCATCTGCTGTCTCCCCATTCCCGGCAAAACAAACCCCCTGATCTCGCCGGGAAAAAAACGGCCTTTGGCATCGCTCCTGCCCGTGGCCACTCCCGGGGAAGGAGATCCCACCCGAGAGCCCCGGGAAGAGAGGGTCTGGCATCTCCCCGCGGCTCGGGGTGGGCTCGTTGCGATGGGTCTGGGTGATTGGAATGCCCGGGAGCCGGGGCAAGGAAGGGAAAATCCTCCCGGAGGCCCTGGGAGGGGAGGACGTGCCCCGTGTGCGGCTCAGGACGGCATCGCTCCCGTGCGGAACGACGGGCTGAGGAGGATTTATTAAGTCGTCTGAGCTTTTTTTCCCCCGTCCTTGAGCATCCTCTGACCGGTTGATGGATGTGCTCCGGTAGCCTGGTGATCCCAAAGGGGTAGGAGGGGTCCCTGCCCGTCCCCCACCCAATGCTGGTGCGGACAGAGCTGCTGGGAGCGGGATCTGGGCACGTCTGTGCAGGATAAACCCCATCCCGTCCCACTCCGTGTGCCTGGAGCCCTCTTCTCCCACGGGACAGGATTGTTTCCAGGGAGAGGTGAGGATGCTTGCCCCGAGACAAGCAGAAAAAGGACCCGCTGGACCTTCTCCCATTGATCTTTTCATGTCAGGTCTTTGCAGGGTGAACCGGTGGTGTTTTATTGTTCTGGGGAGTGGAGAACAAAGGAAAATTCTTCCTCTGGGTGTGTTTTTTGTGTTCCTCAGCTCAGACACCGTCTCTCCCATCGGATCAGTAAGGTGATGCCCGGTGGGTTGATGCTGGCTGCTCGGCAAGTCCAATGTCCATCTCTTAAAAGAATTTTAATTTTCTTTTAAAATGTAGATAAATGAGCTGGGATGGAGTTTGGGGTTTGGGCTCCCTTGCTGCACCCTCTGCCCGCGTTGCCAATGGGGCACAGCTTCCCTGAGCCCCTAAACGGCAGGAAATGAATAAACTGAATAAAGTCTTGTGGTGGAGCTTTTCAAGAAGCTCTGCTGAACTTCCCCATCTTTTCTGCCGAGCTCTCCCTCTGGATGCTGCTGGAGGCAGGTGATGGATTGCCCAGGCTTGTCTGTGGGACAGACACCCCAGGCAGGCCAGAACCTTGGATCAGGGATAGAACTGATGCTTTAAGTGTTCTCTTCCTACCCTGGCCCCTAACGATGTGTCCAGCGTTAAATGAACTCCTCACGTTGCTATGAGCCGTAGGATGGGATCAGCATGCTTTGCTGGACTCTCCCTAACCCCTGTCCATAATTATCTGCATCATTAGACGGCTGCTTGCTCATCCAGCTTCAGGCAGGGAGTTAATAGCAGCTGCTCCAGCCAGGCACTGAATTCCGAGGAGTAATGCCTCTGCAAATGTAAATAGGAAAGGAGGAACTGTCTGTGGACACTGATTTTAAGGGATGTCCACTGTGGAGACCTGCAAGTAGGGTGTCTTCCACAGCTGGGATTGGAACATCCTCCTGGAGGATCCACCCGGGAGGGAAAGCATCCATTTGGGACTCTGGAGCAGCTGCACTGATGTCTACAGGCCTGTATTTTCATAGCTGGTGTCATCCCCATTCTTGCAACCAGCATCAGAGGGGGATGCCAGGCTGCGGGATGTGGGAATGCTGAGACCAGTGCCCTCCCCATGCCTGTGCTCAGGGGTTTTCAGCTGGCAGCAATTCTCAGGTTGAATTCTGCTAATTAATTATTTGGCAATATCTCTAAATCCCATGTATTCTGCTGCTTGTTCTCTTTGATGAAGTGATGGTCCCACTGCTTTAGCTTCGAATATTCCAGAGCTGATGCAGGCTGGCAGCATGGAGTCTGCTTCTCCACAGCTTTCCCTATTGTGCTTTTTAAAAAAAAAAAAAATTATTTTATGTTATTTTCCCCCTTTCATTTTTTTCTCCAGATGTAGCATGATGGCTGTGTAAGGAGCAGGGATGTGGTCCTGTTCCTGCAGAGGTTGGCATCGTGGATTCACCGGGATCCCTCTGGGATCCCATTCCAGGCTGGGACCCCCCCATATGCTGCCACCAGGGACACTTGCATGAGTGGTTTTGGTTTTGCAGTGAGGAAAGGAAATGATTTGATGCTTTCATGCTGCTTGTTGCAATTTCTGGTTCTCTTTTTTTTGGTGTTTCTTAAGTTCCCCTCGCTTTTGTTTCACACTCCTCCATCCTCCAGCTGTGATCCTCGTGTTCATTGAGCTTTTTCTAGGAAAACCCTGTGTCTTCTTGGGAGGGAAGAGCTAAAAACCCCAGTACTTGCTAATCTCTTGCTTTTCCAGCTGCTGACCCCTTGCATGTGACCGGGGTTGGGCTGGAAAGTTTCCTTGGAGGAAGGAGAAAGGCATTTGGCTGTCAGGGAACGGAAAAACCAGAGGAGCCACTCTCCATCCTGGTTTTCCTTCGGGCTGGCAGAAGCACGGAGCGGTTTTGGGCTGGCGCAGGCTGCGGCTGCTCTCCAGGATGTGGCACCATCATGGGATGCAGCCCGTGCTGGCAAGGGATGCTCGGAGGTGGGATGCAGTGATCCCAAGGGATGGATGGTGTAGTGCTGAAGGAGGACTCCTGACACCCCGCCAGAAGTTAGATCCACAAATCCACGGAGAGATTTCTGCTCCTTTTTGGAGTTTTGGTTTCTTTTTATTACAAGCCAGAACGACCCTCAATCACCAAACCGCGTCCGGATAGGACCAAGCAGGAAGCTGGCTCCCTTTCCCTTGTGTTTTGCAGGTTTAAAAACACAGATCTGTGCTGAAGTTTGGTTCTTCTCTTTAATCCTGGGTCTGTGAAGGAGGCTTTAACCTGAGCTCACGCCGTTGGAATTCCCTGCTGCGCCAGGGAGAGGCTCCTTGCCTTCAATCGCTTCCAGATGCCATTCCTGTTCCGGCTCTTCCCCTTGCAAAATGTCTCCCCCAGCCCGCCGAAGTTTTCCCGGCCGGATTCGACATCCCGATATCCGGCCAGGCTGAGTAAGCCGAGCCTTAATTTTTTAACCAGAGCTTGATGCCAGCGGCGGGAGGTTGGAACTCACCCCGCGGTGTTGCACAAGCCGGAGCCCCGGGGTGGATCCTCCGCCGGGGTTTGAGCTGCTTGCGACATCGGGTGGTTTTAAAATTTCTTTTAAAATGTAGATAAATGAGCTGGGATGGAGTTTGGGGTTTGGGCTCCCTTGCTGCACCCCCTGCCCGCGTTGCCAATGGGGCAGAGCTTCCATGAGCCCCGAAATGGCTGGAAACCGAGGCAGGAGAGTGCTGAGCAAGAGTTGAGGAGTCTTAAACGCTGCTCTGGGGCTTTGCTGATGTTCTGTGCACCCAGCCAGCCCAGCATTCCCGCCGTGGATCATAAAACACCCCTGGATGAGGACTAAACCCCCAGCACAGCAGCTCTGTGGCTGTGGGGCTCATCTGACCACCCTGGGTTGTGGTGTGTGGGTGGGATTTTGTGGCATGAGGATGGATCAGACCTGTCTGTGTTGGGAATGGTGGAAAGCACCGAAGCCTTGAGGGGAAAAATGAGGTGGAAAGAGAGAAATGAGGGAGAAAAATGCAGAGAGGGGGGATGCAAGTGGACTTTGGGGATGCAGGACAGAACAGGATCAGGGTGTGGGAGGTGGGATGGTGTCAGAAGTGAAGGGCAGTGAGGGGCATTAGGGGTTAAACGTGGTGCTGCCTTCGAACAAGGCATCAGGAGCAGTGCCAAGGGCTGGGAAATCCTCTGGCCCATCCCTGTGCGATCACCAGTGCTGCTTCCAAACCAAAAAATAGAAGGGAAAAAAAAAAAGAATCACAAAGAACTGTCTGTTCGGGCATATTCGGGCTCAACAGGTTTCGCTCCTGGGCGGGGTCTGGTGTTTTGGGTGGGGGAGCTGAGGGCTGCCAAGAGCCCGGCTGTCAGAGCAGGCTCTTTATGCAACAAAAAGATGAGATTTGTCCTCAGAAATCTCACCCCGGGCTCCTTTTCCACTGCCTTTTTTCTCGTGGGGTGACGGCAGGCCTCGAGGGCTTGGGTGGTGCAGGCAGGGTGGGAAGGGCTGGGCAGCTCCTGGGGAAGGGCTGGGGGGGATTTTCAGTTAAAATATGGATGAACACAATGTTTTGGAGCCCTGACACCATGGCACCCGCCCCAGCACCTGGTCCCGCTGCCAAAGCCCTGCATCCCCCTGCTTCTTCAACATCCTCGTGGTCCATGGGCATCTGCCCTGGAGCTGGGGCTTCCCAGGCCCCTTTGCTGCCTAATTAACAACACTGCCGCTTAATTCCTGCTGCGTTTACAAGTTAAATCGACAGATTATCTGTATTATGCAAACACAGCTTTAAATCTTAATTATTTATTTGCATGGGGTGTCTGGAAATCAGCAGCATTGAGTCTGGGGATGCTGTTCTCTTGGAAGTGCAGACTTGTGCTAGGAAATGAACCCAAAATAGGCTTTTTTTTTGGTGTGGTGGGTGATGCTCAACACCCCAGCTTGGAAAAATGTCTATTTTTTCCTTTTATTTTTTTTGGGGTGGGGGGTGGTTATTGTGGGAGGCTCATCTTTAAATAGCCGTGGTTTATTTTTAGGTCAGTCGCTGCTTTGGATAATCCGGCTTGGCTGGGCAGCTTTGCTTTTCTTCCCATTCTCAGGGGTTTGATAGAAATAGATTTATTGAATTATTTCATTTTTAATAAAATAGTTTCATACATTCAATAAATGATTAATAGAATTAAAGAAACACAGGGTGGAGGATGGGAGGTTCTGCCGGTGGTGGCTCTTTCGTGCTGTCTCGGACAGGGAGCATCCACTGGGATGACCATTTGCGAAACCTCTTCCCAAAGAGTAATTCCCACACTGGAATTACACCTTTGGCCCGGCCAAAGGAAGGTTGGGAAGCGGCTGGATTATCTCCCACTAAATACTTGCTGAATGAATAAGCTGCTGGTCCTGGGGCTGTAGCGGCTGGGGTGACGTGAGGGATGTGCCGGGCTTGGAAACACCTCGCTGGTGCCAACTGGAGATGTTTTCTCTGGAGGAGGATGAGCTCACCTGGATTTTATTCCCCTCCCAGCCTGGCTTTTGCTCTCTCCCCCCTCGGGAAGTAATTTTAACCGAGGGAGGCTGGCGCTGGCGATGGAGCACCGAGGGACGGACGGACGGACGGCTGCCTCGCTGCAGGTCTCTCAGTCTCCATCTCCCCCTCCTCTATTTTAACAGCCCTGGGGGGATTTGGTCCTCGATGGGGAGGATGATGACAGGAGGAATTTGGAGGCTCATCCCTGCCCTGTGTGTGTCCCCTCCTGCCTCTGGAATATCCGTTCCTGCCGGGATGCTCCTGCACTGGGGCTGAGCCCCTTGGAAGGCCAATTCTGGCTGGCTTTAGTCTTTAACACAGAAGGGATGTGCCCATTGGGGTTTTGTTTTCTTTTGCCCAAAGCCATGAGCATCCTGGAGGGAGATGCTGGGGAGTGGGCAGAAGGTGCCTTTTCCCACTTCAAATTTGGAAATTGTTATTTAAGTGATTAAACTGATAGGCAGGAGAGGAAACTGAGGCCAGCAGCACAGCTGGAGAAGGAAAGGAGCAAAATCCAGCTTGTTTAGGGTTTCTTGAGGGCTCTGGGATACGCGACGTTCATTTCCTGCTGGGAGCAGCTGCCAGATGGGTTGAGCTGCCTGCAGCGAGTGCTGGAGACAGCAGCTCCTGACCTGGTGGATGCTGGAGCTGTGATGGGACTTTTCTGGACCTTGGGCTGGGAACGACCGATTGCATCGGCTCACGGCAGGGAAACCGCTCAGGCGGCTGGAAAACAACCCCGGGAAGAGCGGCAGCAATCCAGCTCCTGGCTCTTCCAGTAGAGCTGGAAAGACCAGCTTAGGGCAAGACCTTGCATCCACCAGGATCCCGCCTGGCCGATGTGCTTTAAGGCATTGCGGTCTCCTGCTCATCCAGGGCTGCAGGATCCTCCTGGAACCTCCAGGCAGCTCCAAGCATCCTCAGCCTCATTTCCACGGGCAGGGGCTGATGCCGAGCCATGGAGCGCTTTGGCAGGAGCTCCCCAGGGAGAGTTTAACCTTGTTAGTGGATCCTATAATTCACAGCTCTAAATGAAAAGGCTCCTTGTCAGAGGCAGCAATGTCGGATGCTCTGGTGGATTCAGGGCTTCTGGAAAGACCCTGGTGCCAAAGGTGGATTTTGTGGCCCCAAATGCATCTGGTTTGGCTGCTGAGCCGTAGGGATTAATCGCTCCCCAAGGCAAACGGTGATGGAAGGAGGAAGCAAAGGTTCTTTGGGTGGAGGGGGAAGGTGTGACACTGGGGTGGAGCCATCCCTGTCATCCCAGGGCATGTCCAGAAAGTGTGATCCCTGGCGAGAAGTATCCATGAGAAACCATCTCAGGCTGCTGGATGGTTTCCTTCCTCACCCCTCGGACAAGGATGTAACCCTCTGTTAAATTAATGGGATATTAAGAGCGGAGCATGCTGTGGGGAAGGCTCACACCTCTCTCATCTCTGCTTTTCCGGGCTGGAGGAGATGGAGAGAGGTGAGGAAACCTCCGGCCCTTCACAGCTTCCCCTTGGAAGCACCTTTCCTGCCAGGGCTTGAGGAGCAGCTGAGAGAGGCTTGTCTTCCTCACCTGCATCACCGTTTCTTGCACTGAGATGAGCTGACATTCCTTCCCGTGTGCTTTTCTGGGGAGAGCCGCGACTCCCACCACACCCCATCCATCCCGCTGGCACAGGGGAAGAGCAAAGCTGGGGCCCAGGGGCTCACTGGGGTTAGCAGCGGGCTCGCTCCACCTGCCTGCCTCATTCTCCCACTTGCTCCACTTGGCTGGCTCGTTTTCCCCTATCTGGGAACATTACTTGGGATGCAGAGCAGGGAGGCTTTCTCTGAGCGGCAGTGTGGCAGGAGGGTTTCTGTGTGTGCCGTGGTTTCTCGGCAGGGCTTTTCCTCCCCCGAATCATCAGCATATTACAGTGCTGCGCTAGGATTTGCAGTTTGGAAAGTTTGGGGGGAAAAGGTGCCAGAGACGCGGGAATAAGGAGTGTTCTCTAGGCAGGAGGGCAGGAAAGCTGCGTTCCCATTCCCCTTGGGGAAGGGCACCGCTCCGTCTCGTGGGGTCTTCCTAAAAGTCCGAGTGACTCACGGAAGGGGATTTCGGTGTGAAAGGCCGAGAGGTGGTGGGGGAAGGCTGCGGCGAGGTCTGAGCTCCGATCGGCCACACCTCCTCCTTAAGGGCGGCTGCGAGCCCGGCCCTGGGGCTGCCGGTGCCGGCTGAGGTGGGTGGGAGGTGGGTGGCTTTTCGGAGGTGGGTGGCTTTTCGGAGGTGGGTGGCTTTTCGGAGAGCTCAGACATCTGTGCGACGTGTGCCGGCTCGTCGGGGCGCTGCTCCCGCTCCCCCGGGGCTGGCTCCTCTCGGCGGAGATGCATCGGGGTCCGCGGATCCTCCGAAGGGGATGGCTGCCCTGCCGCTGTGGGTGGCTGGAGCCCTAAGGATGTTCTCCCTTCTCCCTCTCCTAGGGGAAGAGAGGACGGCCCCGTAGATCCCGCCGAGCTCCTGCCTGCTCCGCCTGGACCAAGAGGACGGGCCGTAAGTAGCCGTGACTTGCTGCCAGCTTATCCCCGCCCCGCTAGGACCGGCTTCAGCCTCTCCCGCTGCTGAGGATGCAGGAAAAGGTCTCCCTGAGATGGGAGTCCTCCTCCCTGCGTGCGTTAACGGAGCACTGAGGTGATGCTGAGGCTGCAGAGTGATGGGCTGGGTTGTTTCCTGGGAATCTCCGTCTGTGCATGGGAGAAAAGAGCAGAGAAGAAGGCACTGGATTTGGGGCTGACCAGATCGGATGTGGCGTTGCTCTGGGGGTTCCACTCCTCTGAATCCGGTGCAAAACAGGAAACGGAAGGGAAACCACGGGGCCAGCGAGTTAAGGTTGCACATGAGCCTTGCGAGGGGGGCAGTGGCTGCAAGCGGCTTCTGAGCCCCTGAAAGGGGACCCCTGGAGTCAAAAGCCACTGGGAGCAGGAGCTGCCTGCAGGATAACTCAGCCCTTGAGTTCCTTGATATCCCTTAATTTCCCACCCCTTTTCCCCGAAGAGCTGGGGCATTGCTTGAGTTTGGGTTGGGGATGGGCCACAGCATCTCCACGGTTTAATTTTTACCTTCCAGAACTGTAAGAGAGTGGTGCTCCCTGGGGATGTTCCGCCTGCTGCTCCCAGGAGAGCGGGAAGAGGCTGCCAGCACCCTGCCTGCACCCCCAGCTCACTGCTTCCCCTTTTCTGCTGCTTTTTGGGGGGATTTAGCCCAAAACACGGGTTCAAAGCTGTGTTGCCATAGCTGCTTTTGCCGTTGCTGCCTGCATCCCTGGATGATCCCTGGGGATGGAGATACTGGAGAGTAAACACAGCACCGAGGTGACAGTGGCACCAAAAGGGGGCTGGATGGGGCAGGTAGGAGAAAGATGAGGCTGGATCGATGTCAGGGGATGGGGGATGAAATCCCCCAGGTCACATTAGCACTGCCCTCGTCTCCTCAGCAGGGGCTTGTCACCCCGTGGGTGGCTCTGCTCTCTTCAGCAGCTCGGCCATAACCTCCAGGGTGTAGCAAGGTGCAGACAGCAAGAAAGGGTCTTTATTTTAGTGTTTTAAATAGCAAAAGAGTGATTAAACCTATATAATAATAATAATAATATATAATCTCTAATATTGTAGCTTAACTGTAGCTCCACGATGGCCTGGGGTTACCCCAGAGCTCATCAGGTGTACCCACACCACCGGTGTTTTGGGGCTGTAGGAAGGGATTTGTGTCCCCATCCCTGCGTTTTTTCTGCTGCAAGGATTAAAAAAAATATAGGGGGAGAGGAGAGGGTGGAGGCAGTGCTGGTCTGAATCGCTCTGGAGCACATTAAAACCAACAGTGCCATGGGAAGGCGGAAGCAGCCTGGATTTGTCCCAAGGACCTGCCACTGTGGAAATACTTGTTGTACCTGAGCTTATGCACTGTTGCCACCTTGAAAATTGCAGCCTGGTCATGGGTAAATGTTTTGTTAAGACTCACATGCCAACGAGGGGTTGTTTTCCCCTATCTTAAATCTTTGGCTGGGTTACTGTGTGCCTGGGATACCACGGCTAAGGAAACAGCGCTGCCTCTCCGAGTTAAGAGGCAATTAAGATTCCTTTAAAGATTCCTTTAAAGTGACTCGAAGGGCTCTTAAAATAGGATAAATGTGGCTACCACTGCATGGGCTGGGCCGGCTCCATGCCCTCTGTGGGGCCGTGCCCAATGTCCAGTGGAGTTGATTTTTGCAGTGCTGTGTCCTCATGACCCTCTTCATCCCCCCAGCCCACGGCACTGCAGCTCCTGCTCTTGACATTGCTCTGCTCGGTGGTTTTTGGCATCCCTGGTCCCTTTGTGGTGTCCCTGTTTCCCTGCCATCATCCCCATCCCATGCAACGCCTCTGAGGGGCCTCAGATCCAGACCCTGCTGCCTTTTGGTTGTTGCGATCCCACAAGGATTCTCTTCCCAGCTCGGAAAAAAATTCCCTGAGGACCGGGAGCTCGCAGCAGCCGGGGCGAGGAAGGTTTGGGATGCCAGGCTGGGGATTTGGGTGGCTTTGATGCTCTGCCAAGCCCAGGCAGTGCCTGCAGTTGGATCCTTTCCCTGCAGGATCGCCCCCGGCCGCCTCCCAGGTTGTGCTCAGGCTCCGGCACGCGATGGTTGTGCCGGGGCAGGCGCGGCCGGGCCGGCATCTGCTGGGCTCCTCCGGCAATCCCAGCCTGGAACACCCATGAGATGGGGGCATAGAAGATCCCAGGGCTGCAAACTGCTCCTGTGGGGCCGATCCTGGTTTTTGTCCTCCAGGGAGCGCAGGATCTGCCCTGCTGGTCCCCGAGAGCTCCGTGTGCCTGGAAAGCTCGGGAGAGATGGTCTGGCTGGGACTGGAGGGGTCTGTGCTGTCCTGGCTGTCTGTCTGTCTGTCTGTCTCCCTTTGGTTCTCACTGCCACTGCATCCCTTCCTCGGGTGCTGTCCAACTCTCCTCCAGTTAAAAATAAAGACACGTTTATTTTTGGATAAACTGTTGGAGATGCTTGTTTTTCAGTGAGCATCCTTCTTCCCCAGGGAAGCTGGACCAGGCAGTGGGTGGCTCTGTGTCCCGTGGGCATGTGGGATGGGACGATGGGAGCATAGGAGAGGTGTCCTCATCTCATGTCATGCTTTTCCCAATCCATAGGTTACCATGGAAACACAAAAGTACCAAGAGTTTTTGCTGCATGGCCTGCTGGTCCTTGATGCTTTGCCAGGATGGCCTGGGATCACCATCCATCCATGCTGGGGTGGCGTGGGGGAATTTATAACCACTCCCCACCTCCGTGCTTGTTCCATGCCTTCAAATTCCGTTTTTTCCTTTCCTTTTTTTTGGCTGGGAGCAGCTTGGCAGCTGCCTGCTGCCACTTTGTGGATTCACATGACTTAAATCTGGAAATGCTGGAGCTGTTGAGGCCATGGGGGGAGATGGGAATGGATGGATAGAGGTACAGGGATGAACTTCCCTGAGTTCCCCCCCTGGCAGGAGGGTTGGTCCTGATGGATGCTGCTGGCATCTCCCGGGGGACGTGGTGAAACTGAGAGGCAAAACCCTGCTCCCGGTCAGAGGTAGACAAGGAAACTCCATGAAGCTTGGAGTTGAGCTGCCTCTGCAGCATCCTGGGATGGGGCTTTCCCAGAACACAGGGTGGGGAAGGGAGTGGGAGAGGGGGAATGGGCCGTGGGGCTTCTGAATCCTTTGTGCAGCAATAATCGCAGCCGGAGGTGCTGTGGGGGTGCATCCTCCGACATCAAAGAGGGGCTTTTCCAGACACTTCTTCCAGTTGTGGGGAGCTGAATCCAGCTGGGACTTTCCCCCCAGCTTCAGGGCTTGGCGGGGCAGGCGATGCCCTGGACCGACCCCGGGGGAGTGGAGATTCATCCCAACGAGTGCTGAGTCTCTCCCTGCCGTGTGGGATGCAGGGGGCATGGTTTGGGGAGGGGTCCGTGTTGGGGGATCTGGGGGATGCTGCACGGGCTCTGAGGATGCTGTGGTGGGACAGGGATGTTGTGGGGGCTCTGAGGATGCTGTGGTGGGATGGGGATGTTGTGGGGGCTCTGAGGATGCTGTGGTGGGACGGGGATGTTGTGGGGGCTCTGAGGATGCTGTGGTGGGACGGGGATGTTGTGGGGGCTCTGAGGATGCTGTGGTGGGATGGGGATGTTGTGGGGGCTCTGAGGATGCTGTGGTGGGACGGGGATGTTGTGGGGGCTCTGAGGATGCTGTGGTGGGATGGGGATGTTGTGGGGGCTCTGAGGATGCTGTGGTGGGACAGGGATGTTGTGGGGGCTCTGAGGATGCTGTGGTGGGATGGGGATGCCAGTGGGAGGGGACTCTGAGGACGTTGTGAGGGACCAGGGATGCTGCAGGAGCAACGATATTGCAGGACTGGGGATACTGTGGGAGGGCTCTGAGGATGTCATGGGGGCTCTGAGGATGCTGTGATGGGACAGGGATGCTGCAGGCTCTGAGGGTGCTGTGATGGGACAGGGACACTCAGAGGGTGCTCTGAGGGTGCTGTGATGGGACAGGGATGCTGCAGGACCAGGGATGCTGTGGGAACCAGCAGGACCCTTTGGCATTGCTCCCTCCAGCAGCCCTGTGAGGAGGACACAGGGCCTGGCTCGGGGTGTTCAGACCTTCTTGCTTTCAGCAGCTGCCGTGGTTTGGGCTGTGGATCTGGGAGGGCTGTGGGGAGCTTGAACTCATTCCAGAGGCACCACGGGCACGGGGGCAGCCGGGTGTGCTCTGTTTTGCTCTGCATTCCCTGAACGCTTCACTAAACAAGGTTCCATCTCCTCAGGGATTATTTGCTGTGTTTGCCTGAGATAAGCTTTGCATCAGGCCCAGCTTGTGCGTACAAGCCTGGGAAAAGATCATAAAGCTGTCAAAAATATTATTTTAAAAAAGCTGGTATGTAAAGGCAAACATTGTGGGCAGAGTGGATTTTCCCAGTGTCTTCAGCGGTGGGAGGGGCACAGTGCGCTTGGTTGGGTGTTTTGGCACCCAAGGATGAAGCTGGGAGGTCAATTTGGTGCTAAAATCAGGTCCTGATGCCCAGCAGTTTCCCAGCCCTGGGTGAACAGGGGTACTCAGGTCCTCCAGGAGCACCCCCAGCCTCCAGCTGTGGCAGTGGATTTCCCCTCAGGGCTTTTGTGGTCAGTTTTGCTAAGAACAAAACCCCCCAGGAAGCACAAGCTGCTTTTTACCATCCCCTAATTTTACTTTTTCCAAGCAATTGTAACATGTAAAGGGGTGAGACCCTCCCAGTGCCTCCTCCCTGGATGCTCCCACCCTTGAAGATCCAGCTATGGGTTTCATCTTCCCAAACAGGAGGGGTTTGTTGAGCCAGAAATACGGATGCAGGATGAGAGCCAGGGTGTGAAGTGGGATGGGGGGTTGCTTCCCCTTCCTGGGTGCTCCAGGTGATAGTGAGGCACAATTATCCATGTTTTATGAAGGAGAAGCGGGTCAGAGGGAGAGAGGTGCTTTCCTAGGGGACCACCTCACCTGTCCCCATCCCTCTGCTGTCAAATGGACACAATTTTCTTTTTCTTGTGTCCTGTCCCGTTGCTTTGAGTGTGGTTTAATTGTCCTTAATTGCCTTTTAATTGCCCTTCCTTCCCTTTTTAATTAATTGCTCTCCTGCCATTTTAACTTCAGATGCTGGTGACAGGGAAGGGAAGAGCTTGGCTCTTGTGGGACCATCTTTCGTCCCATTCTTCTTCATTCTTGACACATTTTTACCCCCAAACCTGATGTTCTTGGCTGTTCCTTGGCTGGGTGAGGCCGTGGGGTTGGCAGGTGTTGGGACTGTTAGCGGCACTTCCTTGGGCAGGGAAGGGATGAGGTGGTGACTAATCCCTGGAGACTGTGATAGGCTGGCTCTGATGGAAAGACTGGATGGCCCAGCCCCTTGGCTGGCATTTAACACACCGAGAAGTGGCCAGTCAGATCCCGGATGAGCTCCGTTACCGCATGGCAAAGCCAAACCCAAACCTGAGCCTGGCTTAGAGCAGGATTCACCCCGGGAGCAAAGCCTCCCCTCTACCCCAAAGCTTCTCCCACCTGGTAAGTTCATTTTCCGTCCTTGCCGTGTCCTGGCGGGATGGGATGAGCCGATCCCGGGATGGGTCCAACCAGGGCTCTTTGCTCCTTATTCCAGGAGCGAGAGGTTTCGAAGGAGGAAAAAAGTGGCCCCGCTTCCCTGGGCAGCGTTTGCGTGGGCACTGAGCTTGTGGCAACTCCTTTCCCTGGGCCGGGATGGGTGCATCCAAGGCGCTGAATGTTCCCCAAGTACGTGGTGCTCTTCGGTTTGATCCTGCTCGGCTGCTCCTGTCCTTTCTGACTGGCTTTGTGGTGGCACGTTGGGCTTTGTACCTGCTGGTGCCAGATGGATGCTTAAGATGGGCTTAAAGTCTCCCCCCACAGGATTTTGTGGTTGAAACCCCACTGGGGGCTTGTTTTTCCTCTCTAATTCCGTTTTTTTTCCCTTTGGCCTTTAACCTGTAGGGCTGAAGCTCCTTGGGAAGGTGGCTGCTTGCCTGGCTTTGATAAGCTCTCTAAACCAACCTTTTCGCAGCAAAGAAATGTGAATTTAAATAAATAAATCCCTTGGGGAACCCTTGCACCTGCTCGTCCGCAAATGCAGATGGGCAAGCAGGGAGTGGGGCCTCTTGGATGGGGTTTTGGGGTCAGCTCTGATGGGTTTTGCCCTGATCCGATGCCATTCCCTGTTTTCCTGCTGCAGGTGACCAGCGATGAGAGCTCCGGCCCTCGCCTGATCCCTTTCCTGCTGATAAAAATGATCAACAAGTCTCGTGAGTCCCATGGGGGGGTCCCATCTGCCTCTGTCCAAGCAGGGATGGGGAGCCTGGGGAATTTGCATTTGGAAATCTGGGGGTTGGGTGCTGCTTCTCTGTGGTTCCAGTTGAGTGAGGGAGAATTGGGGTATCACCAGAGAAAGTTGTGGCAGGGAGGGTGGTTTTGAGGACCTTGATCTCTAGGCTTGGGCACCTGGAACCCCTTGGACTTTGTGGCACAAAAATGGGGTGGAGGCGCGTGGAAAAAGGGATATTTGCCTGAGCTTTGATGCAGGCAGGAGGAAACAGAAATGCCACAGTGGCTTTTAAACCTGGGACAAAAGCACCTGGCTCATCTTGGAGCTGTTCCACTCTGGGGCGCGGTGCCAGCCAACCCTCTCCCTGAGGAGAAGGGTCTGCCACCCTGGATCTAGCCAGGGATGCTGTGGGACCCCACATCCAACTATCCAAACCCCACAGCTGACAGTGGTTCTTCTCTCCCTCTCCCCTCTGGGCATGCAGGAGGGAAGATCCTCGGGGTGCTGGCGCTGTTTCTGGTGATGGTTTGGTACTCGATCTACCGGGAAGACAGGTACACACAGCTGTGAGTGCTTCTTACTCAAGTTTAAAGGATCTCCTGCCCTTTCCCTCATTCCCGGGAGGCTGCTCCTTGCCCCCCATCCCACACAGGGATGCCAGAGCAGTGTCTGGCTGGATCCCAGAGGGCTGGGGAGGTGGCAGCATCCTCGGCTGCTGCTGGAGAATGGGGGACACAAACGAGGCTCCTCCTCAGTGCGTGTGGGGCTTTTTGCAAATGCTGGTGCTTATCTGAGCCCGGGAGGATGGGAAAACCCCGCTCTCTTGCCAGTGCCAGCGATGCTGGTGGAGATGGGGAAAGCAGAGGGTGAGGTTCATGAGCAGAGCAAGGGAGACCTCTTCTGATGCAAGGCTGCAAACCCAGCAGATAAATACCCAGGCAGTGCTGGCCTTAAACCCGGCTGGAAATCTCTCACAGGTTGAATCCCACAGTGGGGCTGCCTGGGGGTGCTGGAGCCCCTTTTGCCAGGAGGGGTGTGCAGAGGAACAGGCATCATTTGATTTAATTAACCTCTTCCTTCACAGCTTTTATTTCCCTGTGCAAGAAAACAACAAGACAATGTGTCCCCTGGGGGAGGTGGAAAAGAAAGCGGCGCAGCTCATCGGGAAGTGAGTTTTGGGGCTGGAAGCAGGGAGTGGGGGGGGATGCAGAGCCAGAACCCCGCTCCTTTTGCCATCCCCGATCCCAGTCTCACTGGCCCTTTGCTCCTTGGCAGCTACACGAGGGACCACCCGCTCTTCTTGCAGCTGAAGGACTATTTTTGGGTGAAGACGCCGTCGCTCTACGAGCTGCCCTACGGCACCAAGGGAAGCGGTAAGGCCGGCAGCGCTCCATGGGCTCTGTCTGTCCGTCCTCCTGCTGCTCCTGGGGTTTCAACTTCCCTTTTCCTAAAGACAGCAGCAGGTTGATTTTGCTGGGGACTATTCCCAAGCTATTTTCTTGGTTTTTAGACTCTGCAGTGCCTGTCTCCTCACCCTGGGTGCACACGGTGCCTCTGAAAGAGTTCAGGGTGGGCCAGATTTTACTAAGCCCCAGCAACGGATTATCTGCCTGAAACCAGGATTAACAGCAGGAGCAAATTCGGCAGGGACGGGGCAGCACCCAGGGTGTTGTGCCAGGCAGGAGCTGCCTTCCTCGCCTTCCTCACCTTGTCCTTGCCCTTGCTTTGCAGAAGACGTCCTCCTGCGCCTGCTGTCCATCACCCACTACTCCCTGCCTGAGAGCATCCGGAGGTAACACCGGGGTGGGTTTAGGGGCTTTTCTTTCTTTTTCTTCGTCGTTGCTCTCTTGGGGCATGGTTGGAATTTGTCTGTTGTGGGCCCAGGATTTGACAAAATGAACCTCTGCAACCCCAGGGGTGGTGGATGGAGCACGGGGAGGTTTGGAGACTGGACAACATGGGGGTTAAAATCACCCCGGTTTCAGAAGGGGCCTGGTTGAGATGGGGTTTTCTCTCGCAGCCTCAAGTGCCGGAGGTGTGCAGTGGTGGGCAACGGCCACCGGCTCCGCAACAGCTCCATGGGGGACACCATCAACACCTACGATGTCGTGATCAGGTACAGCCCTGGGCCCGGCCCACCGCTCCCTCCCCAGTGCCACCCGCAGCTGGGGCTGACCCCTGTGATGTCCCAAAGGCTGAACAACGCCCCGGTCCATGGTTATGAGCAGGACGTGGGCTCCAAGACCACCATGCGCCTCTTCTACCCGGAGTCGGCCCACTTTGACCCCCGGACCGATAACAACCCCGACACGCTGCTGGTGCTCGTGGCCTTCAAGCCCATGGACTTCCAGTGGATGGAGGCCATCCTCAATGACAAGAAGAGGGTGAGCGTGGTGGGGAACTGGGTCCAACCCCTCCCTGGCTGCTCCAGATTCCAACTGTCCTGCCACCCCATGCCTGGGGACATCTGACCTCTTGCAGGTTCGGAAAGGGTTTTGGAAACAGCCCCCGTTGATCTGGGACGCCAACCTGGAGCAAGTGCGTGTCCTCAACCCCTACTACATGGAAGTAACTGCTGCTAAACTGCTCAACCTCCCCATGAAGCAGCCACGGAAGGTCAAGCAGGTAAGGGGTGGGGATGGCTGGTCCCCCTGCACCCTCTGAGGAGGGACAGCCTGTCCCCGTGCAGTTCCCTGAAGGCTGTGGCTCTCTGTCCCCCAGAAGCCCACCACGGGGCTGCTGGCCATCACCTTGGCACTGCACTTCTGTGACCTGGTGCACATCGCGGGCTTTGGCTACCCCGATTCGGCCAACAAGAAGCAAACCATCCACTACTACGAACAGATCACACTCAAGTCCATGGCTGTAAGTGTCTGCTCCACAGTTTTGTCCATGTTCCCCCCATTTTTCCCCCAGGATGGGGGATGGCAGCCCAGGAGAGCAGTGCCAGGATGCTGAATGGTGTGGGAGGCTCTTCCCTCTCGCTCCACTCCCATGGTGGATGTTGAAGTCCACCTTTGGGTGGTCATCATCCAACTTCTCTCAGCAGCCAAATGTCTTTGGAGGCACAGAGAGTTGGATCCATCCCCAGTTTATGTGTGAGGAGAGGGGCGCATGGACAGGGTGGGGAGGGCTCCGTCCCTGCTTTTGGGGGGCTGAAGTCCCCGCTGGTGGGGTGGGCAAGGTGGGAGGAGTGGAAGCAAAGCGTGTGGTCCCTCCTCACCAGACCCTGGCCTCACCCCCTGCTCCCTGTCCCGCAGATGTCGGAGCACAATGTGTCCCACGAGGCCGTGGCCATCAAGCGGATGCTGGAGCTGGGACTCGTCAAGAACCTCACCTACTTCTGAGGGCGGCGGGGCTGCGCAGAGACACCGGCCCCGGGACGAGGAGACAGCGTCCCCTGCAGTGAGGGGACACTGCGCTGGTGTGGCCAGAGTGACCGAGGGCAGAGCATCCTTGTCGCCGCCACCACCGCGCCCTGGGACTGTCGGAGCAGGGCCGGGGCTGGGGCCGCGCTGGACCGCGGGTCCCCGGGTGGGGCAGCTCTTGTGGGGCGCAGGGAGCCTGGCAGGGCCGTGCCCCAGCGCCTTTTCTACTGACACACTGAAGCTACCAAGGACTTGGAGGGGATTTTTAGGGTAGGGGGATCCTCCCTCCCAGCGGGCCTGAGGGGGTGAGTCAGGGCAGGAGCCCTTGCCCTGGCCATTCTCTTTCCCTTAATTCCCTCATACACTGACGAAGGCCCTGCTGAGGGGCTGATTTTGGGGGTCCTGGACCCCCTCCCACCAGGGAATGGGAGCCTTTGGAGGCTGATATTGCCTCCTGCCTGCCCTGGACCTCCCCCCAAATATTTAATTCCCCTCCCTTTTTTTTTTAATTTCCTTTTTACTTGGCGGCCCTGTCCTGTGCCTTAGTGCTGGTGTAGGGACTCGTCCCCGCAGCCCCCCTGGGCGGGGGCACCCTGGGGTGCTTGGCTTCAGGGTATGCCAGGGCCCTTTGGTGGTGCAGATTAATTTAATTAATTTAAATGCTTATTTATGGTGGAGCCTTCGCCCAGGGCCCATGTGCCACTCGTGTCAGGGACAAGGGGCTTTGGGTGGGCTGGCGTGTGCTTGGCTCCAGGGGGTGGGCATTTGGGATGTCCCCCCACCACGGAGGGGTTGACTGGTGCCTTCTCCCTGCTGGTGTAGGGTCCCCTCTGCCCCCGTGGGGCT
This sequence comes from Corvus moneduloides, assembly GCF_009650955.1. Classification (NCBI taxonomy): domain Eukaryota; kingdom Metazoa; phylum Chordata; class Aves; order Passeriformes; family Corvidae; genus Corvus; species Corvus moneduloides. Next base: position 1,455,481 of record NC_045500.1, on the reverse strand, counting down.
GCAGGTGTTGGGGGGACCCATGGATGGGGGTGTTGGGGCTGATGCTGGTACCCAATAAAGTCCTGGTGAGGCTGGGATGGGCTGGATGCTCCTGGGGCATGATGGGGGGTGGGTGTGAGGGAGTTTTGGGGCTGTGAGATGCAGGGAGGGTGGCCTGTCCCCATGCCTTCGTGTCCCCACATCCCCTTACCTGTTGTGACGCCCCATCTCCTGGCTCCCACGCTGGGGTTGTGGGGTCCCAGCTGCCCCGTGCCTCAGTTTCCCTCCACCACCGGCCATTTCTGCCCCTATAGGGCCTTCCCCAGGCGGCCGTGGCACACCCAGGCTTCAGGCCAGGCCTGTGCCGGGGCAGGGCGGCAGGGAAGCTGATGTCCCCGCGGGGTGGCCATCAGCCCAGGCGTGCCACGAGAAACACCTCTTGTATTGACCGCGGTGCCGCGATACAGCGTGGAGAGGCCCTTCCCGGGGGGTCCCTGTCCCACCGATGTCCCCTCCATCCTGTCCCACATGGCGGGACCCCCCTGACCCCCCCCCCCGAAACGGACTCTATAAGTATGGACACCGAACACCACGAAGGAAGGGAAGGAGCCGGGTGGGAGAGGGCAGCGGGAAGCGGAGGCGAGCGGCTGGGGGGGCGCGGGGGTGCGTGACGGCTCCCCGGGGCTCAGCGCGTCCTCGGCGGGGTTGTGCTTAGCATGTACCAGGGAGGGGGGGATGCTCGGCCGGTCCCCCGCCCCGCAGCCCCGCTCTGGGGGGGCTGGATCCGGCCTCTTCCCACCGCCGCCGCCGGCGGGCGCGACTGTCCGAGCACGGAGCCACGGCGCCCACGCGGAGGGTCCCGAGCGTCCCCGGCGGGGCTCAAACGTGCGTCTGCATCCGCCTCTGCAGGGGCCGGCTGGGGTCTGAGTTTTGGGAAGACGACTGGGAGTGGTGGGAGGAGGAGGCGGAGGCCTTGCTGGCCTTGTCGAACTGCACGTAGCCGTCCTGCTTGCCGCTGCTGCTGATGCTGCTGTCGCACTGGGTGTCGAGGAAGGAGCTGCTGTCGCTCATGGAGCCGCGCTGGAACTCGCGCTCGCACAGCTCGATGGAGCTGCTGCCCATGCCCAGCACGAAGCGCTGGCTGTAGTCGTAGAGGCGGCTCTGCCCGCTCAGGGTGCTGTAGATGTTGGTGAAGGACATGCCCGTGGGCACCCGCTGCTTGCCGGCCGGCCGCAGGTCAGCCGGGCAGCCCGACAGCGAGATGGTGGGGGTGGAGTGGTGCTCCTTGAAGGTGTTCACGCTGTAGTAGCCGTTGGTGGGGTCCTGGGGAGTGGGAGAAGCGGGGCAGGTTGGTGGTGGCCTCCCTGGGTACCGTGGCATTTGGGGTGCCCACCCTGCCCATCCACCCGGGACATGCGAGACTTATTAGGATCATGGAATATCCTGAGCTGGGAAGGGACCCACAGGATCACCCAGTGCAGCCCCTGGCCCTGCCCAGACACCCCAAATCCCACCCCGGGCATCCCTGGCAGTGCTGTCCAAATGCTCCTGCAGCTCTGGCAGCCTCGGGGCCGTGCCCATTCCCTGGGGAGCCTGGGCAGTGCCCAGCACCCTCTGGGACAGAACCTTTCCCTGACATCCATCCCAACCCTGACACAGCTCCAGCTGTTCCCTGGGTTCTGTCCCTGGTCACAGAGCAGAGATCGGAGCTGCCCCTCGGGAGGAGCTGCAGACCCTGATGAGTCTCCCTTCAGCCTCCTCCAGGCTGAACAAGCCAAGTCACCTCAGCTGCTCCTCATATGGCCCCTCCGGACCCTTCCCCATTTTCATAGCCCCCCTTTGGAGGACACCCTTAACCCTTAACCGCAGAACTGTCCAGCAATGTTCTCTTGTGTCCTCATTTCCACTGTTCAGCCCCCTCCAGGTCAGGACACAAGTGCCCCTTGCACCCCACTGTTCTGGCACTACACCTTCGTGTCACCCCCAAAAGCTTCTGGGGCCAGCAAACCGTGCCCGCAGACCAGAGCCTCTGTCCCTGCACAGGGACAGCCCTCTGGGACAGGCCACCACCACTGGGGACATGGCCCGAGGACAGACAGCCTGGCAGCAGCAATGCTGGGTGAGGCATGAGCTGGTTCTGCCCGGTGGTGGGCACGGAGAGGGGTTCCCAGCACCCCCGGGATGCAGCCCCTCTGCCAGGAGTGACCTGGGGGGCTCTGACCCCATCTCTTCGTGGGTTTGGGGACAGAGGCAGGATCCTCCAGGATCCATCTCACCTTCAGGTTTTGAAACTCCTTCTCCTCCTCCTTGAGCACCTCGAGCTGCTTCAGCACCGAATCCTGCTGGAACTCCCCCCGGTCCATCTAGGAAAGGATGCAGACAGGGGTCAGCATCCCAGGCACCTCCTGTCCCCCGGCTGTCCCATCACCCCCAGGCCATGTGGGGCGAGCCTCACATCCCTCATTAGCCCCACGGCACGAGGAAGTTGCCACCAGCCGGATTCAAGGACCTCCCCAGGGGTGCCCCAGCGGTGTCCGAGGGCGGCGGAGCCGGGCAGATGCCCAAAAGCCACGTGATTCCCTGGGTTACAGATTGTTTTTCCCTGTTTAGGACAGAAAAGGCCGGGCTGATGCAGAAAACGAATTATTTACCGTGGTGAGGGTTGCGGCTGCACCCACCTTCCCAAAGCAACACCCCCAAATTCTCCTTTTTCCCCCCCTTCTTTTCATCCTTTCCTCCTCAGCTGAACTTGGCCGCCTCATTAGTTTTCCTTTGAAGGCCGGCTGTGATGGGGGGGGGGGGGGGGAGGCGGGGCAAGGTGCACATTAATTACACCACAGCTTTAATTACCCTTCCTTCAGCACGCGGGGCTGTGCAGGAAGCAGAATAATTATCAACCAATTTCTCAGTCGCCTTTTTTTAGCTTCTCCCGTATTCACCGGACGCCTCCAGCCCGGCTTCTCTGGCATCACAGCCCCACATCAGTCCCAAAATCCCCTTTTATTGCCCAAATTCTCTCCTCTTTAAGATGGTAAGTGGCTGTGGAAATTCACCTCGCGGCACTTGCTGTTCATCTCCCGAAAGCCTTTGATGTGGCTGTTAAAGGCAATAAATTAAAATACCTGAGTTTTCCTAGGGAAAAGAAAGCCTGGATCAGCCATTGATTTGCCGGGATAAATACAAATGTCGCCGCGGATTAAACGAGTGCAGCTAAAATGGGATGTGGAGGGGGTTGTTTTTGCTCTGCCAGCCCCAGCGACTCCCTCGATGCTCTAAAGCATCTCTGGAAGGCAGAGGCTGGGGGTGTTCACCCTATCGAAAGGGTTTAACACGTCCTAGCTCGGAAAGAAAAAGAAAAACCATTTCTTCTTGGATTTGGCGCTTTTGTTGTTGGCGCGGATGACCCAGGGGGGCAGGACAAACGCAGACATGGAGAGGGGAGAAGGGAGGTGGGAACCAAACCTCCCTGGAATGAATGTCGGGTTTGACGGGGTGTTTTAGGCCGTTTCATGTTGCCTCTTGAAGGGATGGTGGGAATGATCCAGGCACTGGGATGCTCCTCGAGCCCCGTGGGGACCCTGCCTGTCCCTGGGGCTGGCAGGACGCTTTGAATTCGGCTGCGCCCCGCGGATTTGGGGACTGCAGGGAATCCCCACGTGGGGTCCATAAAGCGCCATCACATCACTGAACCTCCAACTCCCCCATTAGAGCCAGTCATTAACGTCACCTTTATTAAAGTCTTACAGCATTAATTAGTGGGCGGTGGGATCCTCGTTAGTGTGATTTCCACTTTGTCATCACCGGAAAGGGAGGGAAATTAACTCAAGTTCAGTCCATCACCAATATTAATGGGGATTACGAAGGGCGAGAGGGAAATACATGGAAAAAGAGACCGGAGATATCTGAGTGCCCTGGCATGGATGCCAGTGCCATTCCTGGAGTTTTTCCAGAGCAGTGGCTTTCTCCAGCCAGGTGACAGCACCAACATGCTCCGGACCTTGCACCGGTCTGTTAGAGCCTCGTGCCCACCACTCCCCTCCTGCCAGCGCCGTTCCCACCCCTGGGAATCTCACGCCAGGACTCAATCCTGCTTGGCACTGCCAGGCGCCAGCAGCCTTCGCCATCCCCAGAAAGGTGGGGTGTAAAGTCCTGCCCATCCCAAACCCCGCCGGTCCCTCCTGGATCAGCGTGGCCGAGGGATGTGACAAACGGCACCCCTGCACCCCTGCCTGCCGCCGCCTCGGTTTCCCCCGCTGCAAAAGGCAGGGACCCCCGAGAGATGCTGAAGCATCACCTCGGCTCCGCCGTGCTGGCTCCCAGCGCGCAGGGAGCGCGTCCCTGCAGAGCACAGTGACTTCTCGGGGTCACTCAGCGCAGGGAAACACCGGATGGAAGCAGCAGGCAGCGCCGTGCCTCCCGCTCCGCTCTGGAAATGCGGAGCTCTCCCGCATTTCACGCCCCCAGATGAGGCCTCTGAGGTGGAGAATCCGACAGGATATTAAATTCTTGGCTTTCATTAGTGGACACAATATGTTTTCTAAAACGCTGCTTCAGGTCCCTGAGTATCCTCCAGACCTGGCGGGCTCCGAGTGCCTCCCCCCACCTCGCTCCAGGTTTAATTACAATATTTCCGGCTGGTTGGGTAATTGGATGCCACCCGGCAGCACTTGTGCGGGCCAGACGTTACCAGGGTGAGGGATGCTGACGCCGATTCTCGAACAGCGACTTCCTCTGCTCCCAGGGAGGGAACAAGGCCATGAATAAAGAACCCCTCTGGGAATTCCCAGCTGGATGAAGCTTTATCACCTTCAAACACCGGCTCTGATCTCGGTCGCCCAGTGATGTGAGCTCCCACGGGGGCGGGTGTGGCTGCCCACCACAGGAGAAGCTGCAGCTTCTCCTTTCTTGTCCCACCTCTCCCCAAAACGTTGCTTTTGGCTGGGCTGGTGCTGCTGGAAGGGGTCGGCTGTGTGGGAGGGATGTTCCCCGCGCCTCCCGGGCGAGGCTGGATGTTGTGGAGACGCAGCCTGGCTCCAGTCCAGGCCCGGCTCTGCCAGCTCGGGGTTGCTGGTGCTTCCCAGGGTGGCGGTGGCAGTGGCCGCTGGGCACGGGGACCATGTCCCAGCCCGCGGGCACGGGAGGAAGGCAGCGAGAGGGATGCTGTGTCCATTGGGCTGCAGGTAGGAATGAGCCTCGCCCAGAATGGAAATTCTGCTTCTTCCACAGGGATCTGAGCTGAGCCCCTGTCTGGAAAAGGTGTCTGGTGCTGATCACCTGTGAAGGCCGTGAAGAAACTGGGAACAGCCCTTGGAGCAGAGGGATGGGTTTAAGGAGACAGGAAAAGATAAACCTGTCACTGGATGGATTATTTTGGCTGTTCCACTCCAAATATGAACCAAAGGTGATGCCTGGATCTGTGTGGCCACACTGGATCCCCTCCGATGGAAGGGATGATCCAGAGATGGAGATCTCTGGGATGCCCCTGCCTGCCTGCTGCTTTGGGATCTTCTCTGGCTGCTCATGGCGGTGGGGATGGCTCCTTTGGGATTATCAACCCCATTTCACGGGTGGGGAGGCATCAGCCAGGAATAAACCCAGCCATGGTGAGGACCGGAGCTGATGATGCTCTTCATCTCCATCCTTACAGCCCGGGCTCGACGGAGCTGCCGTCATCCCGCAGGAGAGAGAACGCGGCTGTTGTGGTTTATTTCCCCAGGATCAGACCCTTCACCAGGCTCTTTTGCCTCCAGCCCTAGAGCTGGCAGCCTTTTCCCTGCCCGCGGGCACTGCCTGGCAGAACAGCTCTCGGAGCAGGGGGTGGGCACGACGCTGAGGCAATGTGAACATATGCAAATCAGCCAGCGTGACGCGTATCCTAAGGTGTTAATGAATTTATAGATGCATGAATAATGACTTGTGAAAAGCACGGTGAGCCGCCGAGGTCACAGATGGCTGGAGAATGACAAAAGAGCGTTTGGGGGGGCGGGAGTCACGCTGGCGCTCTGCGGCCAGGAATGCTCCGGCAGAGCGGGACACGGTGGGAAACCGAGCAGCGAAGGCACATCCACGGTGCTGAGGATCCTGAAATTCAGCAGGAGCAGGTCAGGCTGTGCTGCACTCAGGAGCGCGGCCAAGAGGCCGGGATGGGGTTAGGATGGAGAGCAGCGAGGAGCTGTTTGCCAGCGTGGCTGCTCCTCGCTAACATCCACAGTAATGATCCCGAGGCCCCGGCATGGCAACGACAGCCACAGCTGCTGCTGAAGTGCAGGGTGTGATGAACACTGCTGAGGGCGAGGAGATCACCTCAAGGGACGGAGATCTCACAGGAGGCAAATGGGGAAGCAGAGGGAATAATGCTGGCGCTGGGAGGAGGGAGAGCTGGAAAATCCCGGGGTGAGGATAGGGAGGTGCTGGGCGCTGCCCTCCTCCTCCTGCCAGAGGGGTCTCATTGCTGCTCATCAGCAAGAGGAAGTTTTTAACTTGGTCCTTCACTTCATTGACAAAGTCGGAACATTTTATCAGGAATCTGTTTGGCGTCCAAGGCTGGGTGTCTGATGGCCGGAGGAGGATGCCCACACCGGCTGTTGGACACAGCAAGGAGGTGGATGAGGGAGAGATGGGGTCCCTGTGGACTCTGAGGAGAGAAAGAATCAGGGAGTATTTCCTGGGAACATGCTAGCAGAGGGCAGATGAGGGTGGGGAGGCTCCAATCCAGGCAGGGGAGGGGACTTAGATGCCTTCTCCCTGCAGGTAGGATGTCCCAGCTGGTGCCAAACCCTCCCAGCATCAGCGTCAGAGATCACGGACCATCTCTTCCAGCTCCTGAACGGTGCTGATCCAACGATGTCATTTCCAACTGCTGTGTTTTCAGGGAAAATGCCTGGATTTGGCCAGGAGAGGGGAAGAATCACCCTCTTCCAGTCCAGCCAGGCTCTGTTGTGCCACATCCAAAAGCGCTCAGCTTCGCCTTCCCTGTTTGCACTTAAACAGTTCCTCTGTGCCGTGACCAAACCACCTCTCACCAGTCTGGCTGATAACCCCAGGAGCTCCACGACCTCTCTCCCTGGAAGGCATTTTTCCCCAGCTCTCAAACAAATGTTGTCATTTTTTCTGCACCATTTCCACCCTGCCAGGATCCTCATTGCAATGTGTCCGGCACAGCTCTGCTCCCAGCCACACCAAGGCACACACTGATGTGAAATCCTGCAAATATAATCTAAGAAAGGCCCCAGGATGGCTTCCAAGACCCTGTCCCATGACCACTCTCTTCCTTGTTCACTCACAGTGGTAAGTATTCTGCTGAGGCTTCGGGTGTGCTTCCAGCCTGGTGGCTACAGTCTGGAGTGGGATTTGGGATGATCCCAGATGCCCCCGTGGGAGCCAGATCTGGGCTCGGCACTGCTGATCACACAGATGATGTACAGGGTCCCATGGAGAGGAAGCTTCTCATTCCCCTTCATCCCAGCAGATTGCTCCAAACCCAGTCCCAGCCTCCTCTGCCCTTCCAGCCTTGCAAATCCCACCGTGGACTTGCAGATTTCTCAGGGCAAAGCCCTACTGGGAACAAAGGTCTTGGGATGGGTTTCGGTGCTGGGATGAGTCGCCAGATCTCTACCACCTCCTCCTCCTCCTCGTTGTTTGGAGGCTCCCTGGCTGTCTAAATGCTCTGACAATCCTGACAATTCCAGCAAGCAATTCCACCCACCCTACGATGCTCAGTCTTGCCTTCCCACCAGGGATTCACGGAATGGCTTTTGCAGGCAGGACACACAAGTGCTGTCCAAAAACTGGAGAGTTAGAGGGGGGAAAAAGCCACCCAGCAGCCTAGAAAGCAGTCACTGGCTTCTTCAACCCCTTCTCCCTTTCCCATCCACTCTTTTCTCTCCTTTTTTACAGCCACTCACCTTCGTTTGCCATTTTTCAGCTTCTGTTTGTCAACAGCAAGTGAAAGCGAAGGCAAACTGGGGCTGAGACAGAGAGAACAGTGACCACAGCGGGCTGCTGGTGAGCATGCACAGTCCACGCTGAGTTTCCTGGGATCTCAGCCATCCACCTCTTGCCCTGGCCGTGTCTGTCCGTCCCCTCAGGTGGCCTTGGGCAGGTGACACCTCCCCGGCTGTTACAGACCCAGGTGCAGACTGGGTGTGCATCCAGCCCTGCGCACACACCTGGCTGGTTAATGAGCTCCTTATCACCTCGTGCTCATCCCTTGCGAGTCTCCCTGCCCTCCGCAGCTTTCCAGATGTGAGGTGGAAAATTTGCTTTGCGATTAGCCCGGCGGGCAGCTGGGCCACCGCAATCAACCCCTCCCAGCTCTTCCGCCTCACCAGCCAAGTTTCACTCGAGGAGTTTTTAGGGCAGGAGGATGTGGATCTTGAGAACAGGATCTTTGGAAGGGCATCTTTGCCTTGGGTGGTTATTACGGGGCTGAGCGACAGCGCCCGTGCTCGTTACCATCAGACTTTGGCCCGGAGCAATCGCTTAGGGCGGGGAAGGAATTCCTTACCATCAGCTGCTTGATGGTCGGGTGCTCCTCGGCCTCCCTGCCCGAGGCCGGCTCTTTGTGCACGATCTCCACACGGATATCGTTCTTGGCAGAAACCACACCCTTGAGATCTGGGAAAAGAGGGAGAGGGAGAAGGGGGTTAGTCCGAGGCAGCAGTGGAGCTTCTGCAGGGACCTGCAAGATGCCTGGCAGCACCAGGGAAAATAAACCCGGCTTAGCAAGCCCACTGGAGAGCTGGAGGAGCGATATTTGCATTGCCATGAGGTAGGGACAGCTCAGACTCCTACAGGAATTCCTTTGGGAGCTCGGTTGGCCTCTGCCACACTCACGGGGCTGTGACCAGGGGCTGGTCCCAGGGACCAGGGACTCCCCACAGGGAGTGGGGTCACTGTCCAGCCTGCTGACCCGTAGGAAATGCTGCTCCTGAGGGATGGACTAGCTCTGCCCAGGGACTGGGAACCCCTGAGAAAAGCTTCCCCCAGTCTGGGGTGCAGACAACACATGGAAAAGGCCAAGCAATGAGCACAGGGATGGTTTTATCATCTCCAAGCAGCCTGGAGACAACAATGAGAGAAGAGAGAAACATTCCTGGAGAGACTCCCTGCCTTCCCTGAAGGTGTCAGGCGTGCTTTGAACAAGTCATTTTAGCAGAATTAAACCACAGACGTGGAGCAGCGGGAGCAGAACGGCGGCGCAAAGCTGAGATGAAAAGCAGAGATGGAGGCAAATCCGAGCAGCGAGACCTCAACAGCTTTGAAGCTGGTCCCCAGCCACGGATCTGGCTCTCACCTCCCAGGATGGCTGTGCCAGCCCTCCCAGACCCAAAACCTGCCTTGAACCGCCGGTTTGTCAGATCTACCTCCAGCTGACGGATGCAGCCAAGCCAGGATTGCAGGGATCAGTCCAGAAAGGACTGGAGCCCCCGGGAGTTTTATCTCTAAACCAAACCGAATGGTGTAACCGACACCAGCTTGAAGCTCCATCCTCGAATTCATCTCTCCCAGCATCCCCTGTCCTCGATACCCGCAGCCCCCAGACCTCTCCAAGTCTCAGGGCACAAGGCAAAGGCTTTCACTGGGAAGTTACTACAGCTTTTTTTTTTAATGTTTTCCTGCTGGGACCACGTTCCTGGTGCTGGAGCCTCCGTCTTTAATCACAAGGAGAAGCTAATCAGTGTCTTGCAGCTCCTCTCCCAGGAGTGTTCCCCCTTAAATAACTCTGGGCCGTTAAGTCACTGAAGATACAACAACAGATGTGCAGTAAAGTAAATTTTTTTCTTTTCCAGAGCCTCCAGGCTCGGTGTGCTTGCACCTGGTCCTTTTTACTTTTGCTGCATTTTCCCAGAACATGGTCAGGAATTGCCCCCCCCAGTGCTGTTAGCTGTGGTCAGTGGCTGGGTCAGGAGATTCCTTCTCCAGAGTGACTGCACTGGGTCACTGTGTCCCCTCCACACAACAGCCTGCACCAGGATGTTGCTGTAAATGATGGCACAACGCTCCAGTATTTGTCTTGGGAGAGGAATCTGCAGTCATCCTGGCAGGAAATGGCTCCTTCTCCTGATATCCAAGCGCTCTGTTGATCCCATCATTCCTGAGCTGATCTCTGTAATAACTCTGCACATCACACACCACTAGCAGGGATGGAATTCCTTTCCTCACCTTTCAGCCTGGCGCTTCTGCCCTCCTGCCACCAGAGACAGTGGCCACAGCATCCAGTTGGCATCAGCACCTCCAAACTGGGGTAAAAGCCCATCCACCTGGCACATCCAAGTCCTTCCGTGCAGGGTTCTGCACCCTGAGTGTCCCTGGGGTCTGGTTCAGCTGCTCCCAGTTCCCCCAAACCCAAGGAGAGACTCTGTTTTGGGAGCTTCCAGTGGTTTTTGGAGCCAGGTGAAGGGGAACTGAGGGGCCTCAGTGCCACCAGCACCCCCTGCACGGATCTCAGGCTGGGGAATCCCACCTGCACCCCAGATTTGCTGCTGTCCCCAGCTGGGTCCGGCTCTTCCCTTCCCATAAGGTTTTTGGGGAGGGAAGGGAGATCAGGGCAGGGATCTTTGCTGATTTCTTGGGTGATCTGCTTATTCTGATCCCGAAGGGAATGGCAAAGAAGCCTTGTAGGGAGCACAGGGACCCCTGCCCTGGCCTGGCCGTGCTGCTGACCTGTCCCCAGGGAATCACAGTGCCAGGGAGCAGCAGAGCAGGGAAGATGCCCAGACCCAGCAGCCTGTGCTGTGCCTGAGTCCCAAAAACCTTTTCTAAGCAGGACAGCACTGGAAGCACAGTGGAAGAAAGGGACTTCAAGCCCTGCCCAGTGCCCTCTCTCCAGAACCTATCTTCCCAGCCCTGGTGAGGAAAATGCCTCTTCTTCCTGATTTACCAATGGGATAAATCACACAAGGCATTTGGCTGGGATGGCCTTGTCCCCTCCTGGCTTTCCCCTTGAAGAGCAGCCCATCCTTGCACGCCTCCAGCTTGTGAGGGTCTAAATCCCGGTGTTTTCACCATGTCTGGGATCTGTTGTCATGGCATTGCTGTGAAATCATGGGTCCTGTGAAGAGCCCTGCACCATCTGGTTCCATCAAACGAGAGGGAAATAATGAACCACACGCTCTCTGTTTCTCTGAAGGATGTGGCATGGGGAAAAAACAGCCCATGGACTCAGGAACACGGTGTGGTCCTGCTTCCTTCAGGTGCTTGCATTGTCCCTTGCTGCCAAATGACCTCCACGACATCAAACTGGCCTGGTATTGGGTCCTGTCCATCAGCAATCCTTCCCCAAAAAGCAAGAGAAATGACTTTCCCCATTTGATTCGTTAATTCTTGCTAATGGAGGCTGTGAGAGTTCAAATAAAATGGGATAAAACAGGGAGAGGCCTCATTATCATGCTGAAAATTAAACACATTTCTGCAGTGGGGGGCCATGTGTGTCTGTACTGAATCCAGGTGCAGCCTGGTGTCTTTGATGGCTTTGTAAACCATCAAGGGGGGGCGAAAAAAAAAAAAGAACAACAACTGGGTTTTCTGGCACACACGTGGAGAGTTTGGCATCCCGGAATCCGCACCACGCGTCTCGCGAGCCGGGAGCAGCGCCAAGGATCTCCTCCTCTCCCCAGAGGCTTGGAATGCTCTAGACAATCACACTCTTCTCCCTCCTGGTTTGGTGCCTTTTCATGGAGCCAATGATCCTCCTTTAATTTCCTGGTGTCTTTTTAATGAGGCCAGACAATCCCACGCTGTTTCCCCCTCCTCCTCCTCTACCTGCGTCTCTGATGTCACTTTGACTTGTATTCCCACTGCAGCCAGACTCCAAAACGCATGAGTCCCATGAAAAACCACTCTGCTGGCTGTCATTCCTGCTAGGAATATGCACGTCAGGAAAACTGGAATTAAAACAGAAGCAGAACTCTGGAGGGTTTTTAAGCACCGATGTGGCACAGCGAGGATGCTTCTCCCTCTTGGACGTCAGGATTTCTCCAAGGGAGAGATTAAGAGGTCCCCTGCACACCTCCTGTGCTGCTAACAGGGATCAGCAGTTACCCTGGCATGTTTTCCATAAACCCTTTCCTTTTCCCACAGGCCTGCCCGTTGTTGGTAGGCCAACATGAGAAGCAGCTTGTGATGACAAGTAAATTTAATAAATTAAGTGGCATCAGTAAATTCAGGCTCTATTTTCTCCCCGCTCCACTCGATTCACCCTCTCCCCAGAGTTCTCCCCTCAGCCCTTCCAAAGAGACGCAGAGTGGCCCGGGGTGACACTTACTCCTCTGGGAGCGGGCACAGCAGAAGGCAACGATGGTGGCCATCAGCACCAGGAACGCCACACCGGCCCCCACGGCCACTCCGATGATCACCGCCATGGGCACCGACTCTGCAAGAGGAAGGAGAGGAAGCATGAAGCGGGATGAAGGTCACAGAGGAGGCTTTTCCCATAGGGACCCACCCCTGGCTACTGGTAAGAGGCTCAGTGATGAGCCTGGGGAGGGTTTTGGGGCCTCCTTCCCTGCTCCCCCATCCCTGCATGGGGTGATGTCGGCACAGGCTGCCCGTGGGACACTGCAATTTGTACAACCCTGCTCGTTCCGTGCCTCAGTTTACCCTGGGAGGAGAGGAGGGGGGAGCCAGAGGAGCAGATTAGCAATGGCTCTCATTAGTACCCTGCGGGTTAATGAATGAGCTTCTCTAAAGGATGAAGTGCGAAAGAAGACCGTGTGTTAATATAAAGAGAAATGGCATTCGAGCAGGCTGATGGATGACTTAGCCCAAGTCATCATTCACAGCCCCTGCCTATTTTATACCCCAATTTCCTGCCTTCTCCCGTGGCTTATCGACTGTCCTCCTTCCCGAATTCCTGAGGGTGCTACAAAGACTGGGACAGGAGGGATGGCCCATGCTGGGGCTGAGCACTGCGGGGTGGGATGTGTGGGCAGGGTCTGTGGGAGGCAGAGCAGGGGGTGCATCCTCACATCCTTCTGCCTACAAGAACTCTGTCACCGAGTTCCTGGTGGGAATTTTGGGCGGTGGCTCAGCCAGCAAAGCTGATTTGTCTACGCAGACCCTGGCAGCAGCTGGTGAGGTGTGGGGAGGGCGGAATGGGAAATCACATTTATGGTGAGAGGGTCAGATTTGGAGCCCCAAAGCCTCGTTATCTCCCTGCTCTGGCTCTCCAGTTCCTCCAGGCACAGCTCTGACTTTCCAGTGAGATTTGGGTTGGATTAAGGAGGGGCAGTGATGGGCAGCACTCCCACTGCAGGACACCACAGCGGTGGCTACCACAAATCGCCTTCCTTGGCTGGGATGATGAACTACATCCCAAAGATCCTCTCACCTAAAGCTGCAGGCATCTCTAGGTCCCCGTTCCTTCTCTTTCTAAGCACCCTGTAGGACCTTGTGAACCAAAAGAGGGATAACCCTGTCCAGGATGACCTGATGAGCTGGGTGAGTGTGTCGTCACAATTTTCCTGGACACCTCCTTGGAAGGTGTTTTCTCCTTGGAGCCCTTGCCTTGGAAATGGATGGGATGGATTTATGGGAACATGGATGCAGAGACGTGGTTCTCCTCAGAGGTCTGTGCAGATGGGGGACACGAATGCTGCTGGAGCCTGGGGACACAGGGGGTGACCCAGCTGAGAAGCAAAGCCCAGGGATTATCACCTGACTGGGTGATACAGGAACCATCTCCCATTGCCCACTGGTGTGGAGCTGGGGTTGGGCACGAATTTCATCCTGGACCTGAGACCACAGATGCCACCTGTGCCTTTCATCCTTCCCAAGGGCCACACACCCTTACTGGTGGGACTGGGGGCAGTTGTCATTCCACCAGCATCCACTAAAGCCACTTCATGGTACCCTTAAGCCATGGCTGTGGAGCTCCTGGGTCCTGAGCCCTAATTTGGGAACTGCAGGGTGATAAAAATGTGCTGCTGATTGAGTTTAGGCTCTGCTCGCTCTTGATCAAAAAAGAACTGATGTTTCCCACTTTGTGGCTTGCTCATGGATTTCCTGCTGGTCCCTTGATGTGTCGCGTGTCACTCAAGCTGGGCCACTGGTGGCATGACTCACGTGGCACTGAATCAATCCATCACCAAACCTCTGAGAGTGCCCAGGTGGTGAAAAGGCAAATCCCCTCAGTGCTCTGCTGCCTCGAGCTGGAGCGCAGGGGACAGGTGCTGCAGCTGCCCCAGGGACCTAAAATCCTAAAATCACCCTAAAATCAGCATCCTCCAACACAGCAGCTGAGCCATGGCAAGAAGAAACCGGGATTTTCTGAGGCCGCCTGCTAGGCAGTGCCCCTGCCAACAGTGGCAGTCCCTCATGGGATTTTTTTGGCCTTCCAAGGGAAATATGGAACAAGGGGGTGGAGAGAAAGGAGCCTGGAGGCCCTGGGAGGGCTGGCTGGCTCTCAGCTTTGGCGGAGTGGGATCTGCAGTGCAGAGCTCAGGGAGAAGCAGGTGGCGATGGGGATGAAGATGATGGAGAATCAGGCAGGGAATGGGGTGGGGAAATTTATCCTGGGCTGGAATAAAGGCAACTGCAGAGGGGCAGGGACAGGAATGGTGGGGATGGTAAACTGTCCTGTAGGGATGGGTGAGCTGAGGAGGGGCAGATTGCTGGCTCTCCCGGGAATCCTTCTCTGGGGCACAGGAGGAGGAACCACAAGGGCAGCACATCCTGCAGCATCTGCCCCAAGATCCATCCAAACCTGCTCTGGTGCCAATGGATGCTGGCCAGCATTCTCCCACGATGTTGAACCAAGCTGATGTCTGCAAAGGACCCTGGAAACATGTACTTTCCCCTCTTTGTTTTTGTCCCAAAGTAGCACTTTATGGGACTTCTGCAACTTTTTAAACATGACTGAGTAACAGCATCTCCCTCCCAGCGACTGGGGAGCTGGGGCACAGAACTGCTGGTTTCCAGAGTGGCTCAGTGGCACAGGGGAGGCTGGACCACTCCAGCTTCCCAGTCCTGCCCCAGTCACCGCCCTGCAGCTTCCCTACGCCCCTTCCTGCCCTGCCTGCCCTATGGAAAGCTGCCGGGCCGGGAGGAGGACGCCGGGCCCTCAGGTGTGGTAATGGCTGGGGACAATCCACATTCACCGTCAGCTCATGATTTCCGTACCTGCTTGAATACCAGCTCCTGATTTCATTTCCGTACCTGTTTGAAAATAAAGCAAGTGTCCACAGCCTTGCACAGCCCACGCGCCCACCGCAGCCTTCCTGAGCGCTCAGCCCTCTGCTCCGCTCTGCTCCGGGGCTGGCCCCGTGAAGGGGATGCCTCTGCCACCCTGCGCTGTCCCCCCGGCCCGGGCAGGGCTGTCCCCTCGCGTGGCCCAGCAGGGATGTCTGGATCCGAGCTCGGAGCCGGCTCGGCTGCCCGGCCACCCTCCGCCGGGACCCGGGCTCGCCGCCGAGCGCTCCCGCTGACTGGCAGACGACCTGGAAAAACCACTGGCTCTGTTTGCGTTGGAAGAAGCCCAAGGCTAATTTTAAGGGGTTCATTTAGCTCTGATTTAATCTGGACGCCAGCCTTGCCTATAAATCACGGCTTAATGAGAACAATCCACCTGCCTGCCCTGGCATTTAATAAAATAGAGGAGAACTGGAGTTCCTCCAGGAGCTAAGCATTCCTCACACAAGCTGTCTCCCTCCCTTGCTATGGAGAGCCCTGAGAGTGGAATTTCCCTGGGCATCCCCTGGGAATTGCTGGGTGTTCGAGCCCAGCCCTGTAAGACGCTGGCACTGTGGCTGGTGGCCAGGATGGAGGGTTGCCACCAGCCCAAACACCTTCCTCCTGCTCACTCCCATCACCGTGGAGCAGCGGGGTCTGCTGGGAGCAGCCACTCCGGTTTCTCCAAGACTGTAAATGATCCTTCAGCCTGGGGCAGTGACATCACCTTGTACTGTGGGACAGGGACTAAGGGCTGCAGGACCAGCCCGTGCCCTCCAGCTTTAGCAGGACAGGTAAAATCAGGAATACCTTATCAAGCAGAGACTTTACAGGGCTTGTCCCTGCTCCTGCCCCTTTGCCAAGACCACGTGCCCTAAGGATGCAATCCTCCAGCTACCACAGCTGGAGCCTCGTCACCATCCTTCCTAATTTCCTTTTTGGCATCCCAAGAGCTCTCCTGAGCACCTCCTGCCTCTCACAGCATCTCCTCACTCTCACAGCCCGGCCAGGCACTAATTCCCGCTGCCCACCAGCCCCCAGCAGCTCCCCAGCAGTGCCCACCTTGCTCCTTGAGCCGGATGATCTCCGTGTCGGAGCCGAAGCTGTTCCAGGCGGTGCAGTTGTAGATGGTTTGGAAATCAGCCCGGACAATGTTGCTGATGGTCAGTGTGGAGATGACCCCCTCGTCCGTGCTCACCGTCTCCACCGTGTAGCGCCCAGAGGTCCCAGATTCCAGGACGTTCTCCTTCCAGGACCAAGCCTGCCAAGCGAGAGAGGGGTGAGCCCGGGGCACCCCGAGGTGTTTCAGGCACCCGCCGTGCCCCGGGGTGCTACTCACAATTCGGTCTGGCGGCGGAGTGCTGCGGATGAAGCACTTGATCTGCCCCTTCTGGCCGTGCAGGGCGTGCTGGGTCTGGGTGCTGGAGATAATGGGGGGCCCTGTGGAGACAGGAGAGGCTGCTGGCACCCCGTGGGACTGGTGGGGATGGGGGTGTTAGTGGAGCCCCGGATGGACATTGGGGTCCATCTCTGAGGGGCAGGGATGGAGCAACAGCCCCATCACCTCCTGTGATGGAGAACATTGAGTGGAGGCTTTGGGCTCTGCTGGATTTCTGCAAAGCCCCCACAAAGCACCAGGGTCCCCCCATCTCTGTAGCCCCATCCCTGGTGTAAATGGTCCTGCCCCCATCTCCTCGGTGAGCCTGGCCTCTGAGAAGGGCTGTTTGCTGCAGGAGCACAGCAGGATCCCATCCCACCTGATGTTCCTCTTCTCTCCCAGATTCATTAAGCAACCATTAAACTAATTGCTCTCCAGGGCATTAAGGAAGATGTGGTGGAGAAGTTTCTGCTGAAAAACCTTGACACCCATCAGCTGGGCTCTCCTGCAGCATTTGGGTCATGAAAGGAGCCCAGCCTGGGTGAGAAAGGGTGGGAAAGGCTCTGAGCCAAACACCAGCTGAGCCAGCTAGGGATGGGAAAAGTCCTTCTCCTGCCTTGGTGAACGTCCTGTGACTGGAGAAAAGGGGTGGGAGAGGACAGCCTGGCTTGGTGGGATCAGCATGTCCCTCACTCTTCTAACAGCCCTGATCACCCCAGGGGAGCAGCAGAAGAGCTGGGGTCCTAATAGCTGTTTATTAACCTCCTTAATTAAAGCAGATTTGCATTTCCATGAGTGGCTTGCTGCTGGCAGGAAAGAAAACAGCAACAACTGGGCTGCAGGGCAGGGAGAGAGGGGGGGCAGGGGCTGGCAGAACTCCCCCTGCTCCAGCTCCAGAATTTTGTTCACTTGGGGTTGTCGCGCCTGGTTTGGAGTATGTCACTGGCTTTATCAGTAAATACAGCCTTGTGGATTTTTTCCCATTTCCCCCACCTCCCTGCCCTGCACCTGGCGTGTTCCTTCAAAATAAGTCTCATGGATTTGGGGTGAAGTGGGGAGAAAGCTTTGCCTGGGTATTCCTGCCTGATTCTCATCCAAATCAGCCATTTATAAATTTCCAGAGCGCACAAACATGTACCAAAATGCTAAATCCTTCACTCTCGTGCATTTGGACACACAGCTGCCTTCTGGAACTATCCCAGTGACCCCTTCCTGCGCCAAACTCACACAGTCCCCACACACTTCCCACTGAGGCACAGCCCTGCCCCTGCTTCCTTACACTGTTCCAAGGGGAGATGGATGGAAAACAAGCTCATTGAAGCACAATTCACTGCCCAGTGACCACGGTGCTGGCAGCTCAGGAAATTACTGCTGGAAGGGAGCTGCCATCAACATCAGGAATAGCAGGAGCTGGGCGTGAAGGTCAGGACTTGTTTTGCTGTAATGGGCGTAGCAGTACAGCAGTGGAAACCGTTGTGCCCTTTTTGATCGAAGAAGGCCGCAAAAAAAAACAAGACACTTTGTTGTGTTTTTCTCTCTCAATGCTCAAGATGTTGTTCTAGGCACGATCCCAAGGTGTGAGTTCTCACTTATCCATCGCTGAAAGCCCAGCTTTCTGAAGGTGAGCCCTTGCTTTGCCTGATGGAGGTCCACAGCCTCCTGTGGTCAGTGATGCTGCTGCTCACCTGATGATCCCAAGGCCAGCAGAGGCAAGAGCAGTGATGGGATCTGCAGGCCAGGCCTAAACAGTAATAGAAAGAACCATCTCCTTTCCATTTTGATGGCTGTGTGTTACTTATAAATTCTGGAAGTGCTCCAAGACTGGGTGATGCTAGAGAAAAATGGCTTAATAATCATTAAAAGGATCATTTTCCCCAAGGCGAGTGGATTTTAAATAGCACAAATGCCAACGGCTTTGGCTTTTATTATTGCTTCAGGAGCTCAGAGTCGAAGGCTTATCATCATGATAATAGTGGATGACTAAAGACTGTTTGTGAGATGAACATGCCCAGAAATAATAGCACAAAGTTGCAGCCTCTTCGCATTCAGGGCCGGCATTTGATTCTCCACCAGGATCTGGTTCCTTATGAAAGCTGCCAATCTCCAGCTTGGCATTCAGCACCGAGTGTGAGACAGCCCACAGGCAGGGAAAAGGCTCTGAGCAATGTTGCCATGGATATAAATGATGGAGCTATTGGTGGAGGTTATTTTTAGCACCTCAGTGCCAATTTATTTGTGCGGTCCTGGCGGCTCACAAAAAAGAGAAGTCTGAGGTGGGAGCCTTCAGGAATGAAAGGATGGCCTTGGCTTCTCCAGTCTGCTCGAGTCCATCTGAACCTTCTCCCAAGCATTCAAAGTGGTTTGGCAAGAGAGTTTTGTTTAACTCCTTGCTTCCTGCAGAAGTCCTGGGCTGGCTGGTTCTGCCTGGTATTGCAAAGGACCATCACAGAATGATTTGAGTTGGAAAAGACTTTAAAACCCATCTCATTCCAGATCCCCTGCCATGGGCAGAGACACCTCCCACCAGACCAGGTTGTTCCAGCCTGGCCTTGAGCACTTCCTGACACCGTGATGTGCTCCTGACCAAGCGGAGTGGCAGGTCAGCCCCTGCCCTGCTCCCAGCTCTCGGGCATGCCGAGAGCTTCCTTGCTGGGGTGAATCCCAGGCAAATTACATCCTGAATTAGTCACCTGGAGTCATCCAGCCCTTCCAACAAACCTTCTCTTGCAGAGCAAGGTGGGCAGGGGTGGTGGTCCCTGCTCAGCAGCCCCTGATGATTGAGTGACAGATGGGACTGCCGGTGATCCACCTGTGAAGGTGACCCTGGGGGGCTTCTCCTGCTGGGGTGGGAGCTGTGACCAGGCTGGGTGCAGCCAGGAGCATCGAGAGGCTTTGGCTGTAAATCCAGCTGCTGCTGATTTATGATGGCACCAAGTTCCTCCCTTCCCTCGAGCCTCTGCTGCTCCGGCCCTGCCAAATGCTGCTGCTTTACATAATCCTCCTTCCCACTCACCAGACTCTGAATCCTATCTGCTTCCTTGCAGGCTGGTGGCCTTGGCTCTGGCATGGGATTGGGCTGCTCTGCAAACACAGCCCTGTCTGGTGTGGCTGGGTGGGGCAGGCAGGAGGATGCTCTCCCACCCCAACATCGTCCTGCCATGATTTTGGACAATTATGGGAGTGGATGGGTTGGTGGGACCACAGAGTCAGAGTGGGTCTGATCCCTCAGTTGGGGTCTCTGTGCTCAGTGGGATGGATCAGCCCCCCAAAGCCCACGTGCCCTGGTCAGGGGCTGTGCAGCCAGCCCAGAACACAACTTCCCAATGCCTGATTTTTCTGTGACGAATCCCAGCCCACAGAGAGAGGCATCTGGTAACACCAAGACAATTGTATCACCCTCTGGATTGAAAATAACTTCCAAATATGAGGCATTCAACTTCTCTCTCGAATTACATCAGAACAGGCTTCCAGCAGAATTCATTAGCTGGATTAGACACACTGCGCCGTGCTCCGGAGCTGGAGCGCTGCTCCCGCTGCAGGACAGGCTGCCAAGCCCGGGTGCTTGGTGCATGTTGGATGTGGGGATGCTGCTCAGGGGCTTGGTTCTCCTCACTCAGAGGGTCAAAAGACCATCCTGACCCAGAGGTGTGGGGTTCTCCCTTGCTCCAACACCTGTGGTGACCTGTCTCAGTGTTGTCACCTTTGGGGTGCACCAAGCCCCTGGCAGCACATCCCATGGGATGGGATGCACAGGCAATCAGATCCTGGGAGATGCTCAAGGCTGAGCAGTGAACCCCATGCACGGATTTCATTTGCTCCCCATCAGTTTCCCCAGGCATGAGCTGCAAAGCTCTGGAGAGCAGCTTTTCTGTGCTGCACGCTCCGAACGCCCCGAGCCTGCATGAGATCTGCTCTGCACTCAGGGCATCCCTGTGCCTGGTGGGTGTCAGGGAAGGAGCATGTTCTTTGTGCTAATTTGTTGCTTTGTTTTCCATGAGCTCATTTAATTATAATTAAAACCCAGCAGCTGCTGGGGAAGGAGGATGAAGGCGCTGAGGAGCTGAGTCCAAGTTGACGGAGTGGTTGGTTTTCAGTCCCTGCTGCGTCGTCCTTGGCTTCCTTTTCTAGGATTATAGAATCGTGGAACGGTTTGGGTGGGAAGTGACCTTTAAAGGTCATCCAGTCCAACCCCCTTGCCACGACAGGGACATCTTCAGCTAGATC
Source organism: Corvus moneduloides (assembly GCF_009650955.1). NCBI lineage: Eukaryota > Metazoa > Chordata > Aves > Passeriformes > Corvidae > Corvus > Corvus moneduloides. The sequence goes on along the minus strand of NC_045500.1, from coordinate 1,434,732 downwards.
AGGTTGCTCACAGCCCTGCCCAGCCTGGCCTTGAAAATGTTTCCAGGGAATTGAGGCATCTACCATCTGCATCATCTGTGTTTGAAATGAACGCTTGTTGCTGCCTGAGCTGCCTCCTGCTTATGTTCTTCTCTTGTGACAGCGAGTGGGGAGTGAAACCTGCCAGCTTGTCATGCAGGTGAGAGACAATGCAAAATTCATCCTCTGTTTATGCCATCTGCAGCCTGCCTGGCTCTTTCCCTGCCATAGTTATGCTGAAATTTGTTACCAGCTGCTGCAAGGTCCTGGCCAGGGCATCATTAAACTCCAGAGCTCTGGGTGTGAGTCCAGGGCACATCCTGACACAGTGCTGGGTGAGCCCTAAGCAGCCATGGAGGTATCCTGACAGGAATCCTGGCAGGAATCCTCACAAGTATCCTCACAGGAATCCTCACAGGTATCCTCACGTGGGTTGGAGAGAGTGATTAGGCTGCTGGTCTTGGATCCAGACTCAATTCCCGGCTCTCCAGCTGTACCACAGAGACAACAGCACTCTCCGACCTTGTGAGGGTTTTGCAAGATTAATCTATTAAAGACTTAAAGCTGCCAGCCCTCAACTACTCAATAAACTCCTGTTGATAATAAGGAACTGCGTGGGGCTGAGCTAATGTTCTTTTTTTTTTTTTTTTTGCTTTAACTTGTGCATTTCCAGGCAAAAAATTGCAAAATCCACTTTACTCCCATTGCCTGGATCCCTGATCCAGCTGGGGGTGGGATTTGCTCCAAAAGGAAGTATCTGAGGGGATAATTTGGGAACTGGAGCTGTCAGAGCAATAGGATCAAGGCAGGAAGGAGGGAATGATGGAAGGGATGCAGGAGGGAATGAATGGTGGAAGGGAAGAGGGAAGGAATGGTGGAAGGGAAGCAGGAGGGAATGGTGGAAGGGAAGCAGGAGGGAATGAATGGCGGAAAGGAAGCAGGAGGGAATGGCGGAAAGGAAGCAGGAGGGAATGAATGGTGGAAGGGAAGCAGGAGGGAATGGAAGAAGGGAAGTTGGAAGGAATGGCGGCAGGGAAGCAGGAGGGAATGAATGGTGGAAGGGAAGTTGGAGGGAGTGGAGGAAGGGAAGTTGGAAGGAATGGAGGAAGGGAAGCAGGAGGGAATGAATGGTGGAAGGGAAGCAGAAGGGAATGGAGGAACGGAAGCAGGAGGGAATGAATGGCGGAAGGGAAGCAGGAGGAAATGGAGGAAGGGAAGTTGGAAGGAATGGCGGCAGGGAATCAGGAGGTACCGTTGACGGTGAGCGTCACCTCCCGCTCCCCCGCGCCCACCCGCGGCACCACAGCTCGGCACACGTATTTCCCAGCGTCTTCCTGGCGGACCGACTTCAGGATCAGCTTGTTCTCATTGCTCAGGACCTGAAAGGGAGGAGGGGGGGGCTTTCAGGTGGGCCATGAGAAATTACAAGCAAAACCAAATGACCTGAGTTACAAGAGCTGTGTCACCAGCTCCTGAGGATCCTTGGGAAGGCCAAGTGGATGAGCCCAAAGTCCGGCATGGCATGGAAACATCACTTACTGCTGTTGACCAAAGAGTAAAGAAATGCCCCACATTTTTGGGGGGGGAAATAAGAAATCCTGTAGGTATTCATTTGAATTTTTATGAACTCTAGTTTTGCAAGAAGTTCAAGATACAAGAGAAAAATTTCCGTGGCTGCAGTGACACAGGCAGAAAAACCTCAGAGAGAACCACACTCCACACTTGCTCCTCCACATTTGCAGGCACAGTGGAGGCCGCTGGGATTGACTCAGGGAGTTTAAGCCCAGAAGTGGTGGGAGAGGTGGCTGAGGAAGAAGCAGCCATGATCCCACATCCCACTGGGATGGCTGAGTGCTGATGGCTGTACAAAGCAGCATCCCCTGCCAGCATCCCTCTGGGAAGGTGGAGGTGGCTCTGGTGACCTGCATAACCATCTCTGCTGGGTTACAGCAGCTGGAAGATCTGTCCTGAGATCACAGAATCATGGAATTGTTTGGTTTGGAAGGGATCTTAAATCCCATCCCATTCTACCCCCTGCCATGGGACAGGGACACCTCCCACTATCCCAGGGTGCTCCAAGCCCCATCCAACCTGGCCTTGGACACTGCCAGGGATCCAGGGGCAGCCCCAGCTGCTCTGGGCACCCTGTGCCAGGGCCTGCCCACCCTCCCAGGGAACAATTCCTGCCCAATATCCCATCCAGCCCTGCCCTCTGGCAGTGGGAAGCCATTCCTTGTGTCCTGTCCCTCCATGCCTTGTCCCCAGTCCCTCTGCAGCTCTCCTGGAGCCCCTTTAGGCCCTGCAAGGGGCTCTGAGCTCTCCCTGGAGCCTTTTCCTCTCCAGGTGAGCACCCCCAGCTCTCCCAGCCTGGAGTGGGGGGGTTCCAGCCCTGGAGCATCTCTGTGACCTCCTCAGGACTTGCTCCAGCAGCTTCACGTCCTTCTGCCCCAGAGCTGGACACAGCACTGCAGGTGGGGTCTCATGAGGGCAGAGTGGAAGAGCAGAATCATCTCCCTCACTCTGCTCCAAGAAGTTCCAATGTGACAGAACTCAGCTGGAGGGAGGTAGATAAAAAGGGAGAAGGTGGCTGTGCCTGGGCATTGCTGGATAGCAAAGGCAAGCCCTGATGGGGTGCTGGGGCTGGAGCAGGAGGGTGAGACAGGCCTTGTTCCCAGCTCCTGCAGCCACCTCGAGACAGCAGAACAACCGCCTGCGTGTGAAACCCGGAGAAACAGCCATGGCAGCTGTGGGACAGGAAACCACCCAGGAGTTACTGACCCACTGGGATTCCTCTGCTGATTCAAGCCATCAGCTCTCCCCAGTCTGTAACTTCTTCCCAGGAGATGGCCTTCACCAAGGTCATTGGGGTTTGGAAAAAACACCCCAGCAGTTAATGCCTCAGTGTCCCCGGGGAGCAGAGGAGAGGACTCAGCCCCTCCGTGGGGGTCCAGCTCTCCAATTACAGCCTTGAGCTGGAACGGCAGCATTTCCTCATCCACAGATCTGCCCAGGTGAAGCTGGGAGATGCTTTTCAACTGTGCATGCTTCCGAATGAGTTTCATGTCTCAGCCCTCCTTTAGCTTCTTCCCGTGGCTTTGCTCAGCCCTCCTGTCTGTAAAGAGGGATCAGAGAATCTCCTGGCTCCTGGGGCTCACTGAGCCACGATTACAATTGGCAAAGCTCCTTATGATTTTCAGGACAAAAGAGATGTGGAGAAGTCTGCTGGGACAGATCCAAGCTCCTCCCCGGAGAAGGCTGCAGTCGACAGCAGGGAGTGCTGGGGTGAACATGTGAGATCCCAGACCTGGGGGCCAGGAAGGTTCGTCCCATGAAGGTCCATCACAGAAAGGTCCATCCCAGGGAGGACCATCCCATGAAGGTCCATCCCAGGGAGGACCATCCCAGGAAGGACCATCCCAGGAAGGTCCATCCCATGAAGGTCCATCCCAGGGAGGACCATCCCAGAAAGGACCACCCACACAGGACCATCCCAGAAGGAACCACATGCAGTCGAATTGCAGAACTGCTCCCCATCAGTGAGGTGTTAAGTGATGCTCTGGTTCAACTCTTCTGTCCATTGTCATGGAAATAAATTCCCCCACTCTCAGGATCCCTTTGCATTCCGAGGAGCCAGCATTCATCCAGCCAGGAGCTCCCAGACCCCACAGGTTCTGCTCCATGCCCTGGACCCGCCCCCTGCCCCACAGCGGCTCTTACCACACCCGAGCCTCGCTTCATCCAGACGATGGTGAGAGAGGGGTTCCCAGTCCAGGCACAGTTGAACACCGCATCCGAGCCCAGGTCAACCAGGAGGGACTGCGGTTCTGTCGCCATCCTGGGCCCAACTGCGCAGAGGAAACTGGAGTTACTGCCAGTGACAGCCAGAAAGCCTCGAAGCAAACAGGTTAGAGGGAGCAGTGGTAGATCTTGATGGGCCCCAAATAAAGAAAAGCCTCAGGGAGGTGCCTGCTGCAACTCCAGAGGGACCAGCTCCCCAGGGACCACCCCAGAGCTGGCAAGGAAATCACGGGTGTGACCGCGGGAGCACTGCAGGAGAGCCCAGCAAGTCCTGCCACCCTGGGCAAGTCAGGCTGAGCTGTGTCTCCTTCCCGCTGATTTTCAGCAGCTCTGCTGAGCCTGGAAGCCGGACTCGAGCCAACAGGGTACTCACAGTAGACATCCACGGTCCTGCTGATGTTTGTGCTGCCCAGCGCGTTGGTGACCTCGCAGGAGACGGGCTCGAAGAAGAACGTGTGGTCCACGATGGTTTCGTAGAAGTCACCGGAGGCTTCCTTTATAACCTGGCCTTTTTTCGCCCACCTGTTGAAGAAAACAGAGCATCGTGGTGGTGCTGCTTTGTGTCTCTTGCCATCTCCACGGGTGGCTGGCACAGAGCTGGGGGCAGCATGCCCAGGGTGCCTTTGACTTCAGAAGGGACATGAAGTTGTTCTCAGCATCACCCCCTTCTCCGGGGATGTAGGCACTACAGCCACAGGTTTTGGAGAGGAGCCATCAAAGAGATGTGTACGTGTACCCCTACTGACACCTTTCCAAATGAAACCAAAATTCTATTTTCCTGTTTCACTGGGAATACACCTCATTCCTTAGGATTGTGAAGGACCTCAGTGATGGGAGGAATGGAGGGTCTCTACCTGATGGGGAATGACAGCCCTGTCCTGAACGCTTGCCAACAACACTGCTGGTCTTTCCTCATCAAAACCACCAAAACCGTTTTCTGCTGCCTCCCCTTTGCCCCTTTTCTTCCTTTTTTTTTTTCCCCAGTCAAAGAGAACTTTACCCCTTTAAGGCAGCTGAAATAACGTTCCCCGAAAAGCCAAGCTGGCATTTGCAACACCGCAACTTGCAAATTGTCTTGGAGAACAAGCTGTCAGCTCAGCACTTGAATTAAGCCCTGTTTGCCAAACAATGAGCAAACGTGACCTAATGGGGCACCGTCTGGCAACCTGCCACTCGGGAGCGGCTGGGAAAGGCGAGAGATGCTGTCAGGCGGTGTGAAACTCCAGCCGCTCTTTGGGGAAGGGAAAAAAACCCTGGGAAAAAACATATAATAATCCTCCCCAAACAACTGGCAGGTAAATCGGAGGGATGAGTGTTTCCCTGTGGAGTCTCTGCCTTGTTGTTTTGGGGCTGCTTCTCTGGTTGTGCTGGATGGGCTGGGAAAGATGCAGGCATTGGGAGCTGGGCTCCGGAGAGAGGAAGGAGCTGCGGAGGCTGCTTCCCACACGGGGTCGGGGGGGGGGGTGGTTTTGGGAAAGCTGTCCCCGTCAAGGCAAGCAGCATCTCCTCCTGGTCCTCCAGGGCTCTCCTGCTTCCCTCTGCTCGTTCCTGTCACTCTGCCATGGCTCCCCACTGCTTCAGTGCTGCCCCAAAGGCAGCCGAGGACAAGTGGAGCTGCAGGGAGCTCCTGCTGGAGGTCCATTGGCACTCACGAGCCTCAGTGGGGCTGGAGAGAGAGTGGAATGCTGGTCCATGGCAGGCTGGAGAACACCCTGAGTGCTGCCAGAGCCAATTCCTCGAGCACCTGCTACTGTGAACCTCAGGGCCTCCTGCCAGTGACCCGCTCAGGCTGCCCCGTGATGACACAGCGCTCTGAGAGGTGCTCCCGGGGGGGTGGAAGTGATTTGTATGCACTGACCTGCTCTCGCCTTCCATTTATCTTCGCACTTCCAACAGATGCTGACTGGCCACTTCGGCTTCCCTCCCCTGCCTGCCTCCTCCCTGGCCTCCCCCTCCAATAATTAATCAGGACATGCCGGTTTTATTTCTAGGGCTGCGCTTCGTGTGTTAATGAGGGAGGTTCTGCATGGGAAAACCTGCACAAGCAGAGCCTTCCAGGTGCTGCTCCGAGGGGCTGAATGGTCAGTGATGCTTTGGTGACGCCTTTCTCCTCCCAGCGGGAATTGCAGCCCAAGCCAAGCGGCTCGTTCGGGGTCAGCCTGCAAGGCTGACCTCAGCATCCCGCTTCCCTGCCTCCCGATGGATCTGCCTTGCCCTGCTGCCTCCCTGCCGCAGGAACGCTGCTGCCCGGCGTGGAGAGCATCTGCCAGTGCTGGGGCAGCAGCTGGGTCCTTGGGGATGGGGCAGGAGAGGGACGGGAGGATCTGCCAGAGGTCTGGTACCTCATCCCCAAAGCTTTGCACAGCTTGTGGGATGGAGAGGAGACAAGTTCCTGTTGTATCCTCTTTGGTTTGCTGGCCCAAAAGGCCTGAATTCACATCTCAGGAACTGCAGATGAACGAAAGCAAGGAGGAAGGAAGGAAGGAAGGAAGGAAGGAAGGAAGGAAGGAAGGAAGGAAGGAAGGAAGGAAGGAAGGAAGGAAGGAAGGAAGGAAGGAAACTACAAGGACAGGGAAACTCCAGCTGGTGAATGTGGAAATGCCCCAGGCTCTTTGTCAGGAATATTTCTGCTCCATTAAGCTCCTTTTACAACTTTGTCCCTGTAGGGATTCCCAGCCATGAGCTGATTCCCAGCCTCTGGAGGGTTTTGTTCTGCTCCTCAGGTACTCAAGGGAGGCACCAGGTACATGAAGCCATTTCTTTCAGCAGTCAGTGGGGCAGGGTGTGGCACCAAACCTTTGGGACAATCCAGAGCTTCTCTTGTGCCAGGCACTTCCCTGGTTATTTTGCACAAATCCACCTTCTCTGCTGTGCAAAGGGCAAGAAGGAAGCTTCAACACGAGGATAAAAGTGACCTGTGGGCTCCCTGGGACATGTCCTTGCACCTGCCTGCAGCTCATCCCCCCAACATTCCCGGAGGGAATTGGAACCAGACGGAGAAGTGTCTGGAGGTGGGTTTGAGCTGGGGAGACTACAGGTGAGATCCTTCTGGGTGTTGTGAAACAGAGGACAAGGTTTCCAAGAGCAGTTTGACATCGCAGCTGCTTGGGAAAACACCCCCAACAAGCGTGGCACGGTGCTTTATGGATTTGTTCAAAACCCATCGCTTCTGCAAAACTGGATTTCCCGAGTGTGGAGATGTGGGAGATGTGTCACAAACAGCAATTTTTTGTGCTTCAGCAGAGATCAAGGATCTTGCTCCAGTTTTCCAAGGCTTAACATGGCTAAATCAATGTGACTGAACGAGCAGTATGGATCTTTTATAATGTCAAATTGGTTTTTAATAATGGCAGCTGATAACCCTCTTGTAAAGCTTCCTGTGATGGGCTCGTGGACAGCCAGAAGGCAACTTACTCAGGGCTTTAACAAGCCCATAATGTGCCTTGCTCACCTATTAACCATTCGGTTATTATTTATAATCAGAATCTGAATAAAGCAGAGCAGAGAACACAGGAGGATGCTCCTGTAGCCCCATCCACCACCTCCACTGCTGTGGCTCTCCGTGATTTCTTCCTCCTGTCTCCGTGGCTGTGCTGCACCAAGCCTGGCTCCCATCCAGTGCTCCTGGTCCTGCCAGCCTGGAGAGCAGGAGCTCCTTTCATTTATGTTGTTCCTTTGAAGGTATTTATGGATTGCAAATGTGCCACCCAGGGTCTTTTCCAGACTACATAAATTTACCTGCTTTAGTGTCTCCCCGGATGACTTGGCCATTAACTCTCCTGTCACCGTCTGTGCTGATTTTCACCCTCATCTGCAGGAACTGCAGGGACAGGGCTGGGCAGGGGGGGCTCCTCCTGCGCTGGGACAGGGGTGAGGGTCTGTCTGTGGGGATCCTGCCCACAGGACCTGTTCCTGTGACTCCCTTGGGCTCTCCAGGCTGAGGGGCAGCACGGCAGAGGGGCTGCTGAGGGATCCATCCCAGTGCCCCTGTGCCTCTCAGGTGTCTTCAGTTCCTGCCCTCTACCACTGATGGGCACCTTTGGAGTACCCAGGTCCAAATTCACCCCTTCTCCCACTATGCCATGTCGTATGACCAATGCAGATCACAGAATCATAATCCCAGAAGGGTTTGTGTTGGAAGGGACCTCAAAGTTCATCTTGTCCCATGGGCAGGGACACCTTCCACTGTCCCAGCTTGCTCCAAGCTCTGTCCAGCCTGGCCTTGGACACTGCCAGGGATCCAGGAGCAGCCACAGCTGCTCTGGGCACCCTGTGCCAGGGCCTGCCCACCCTCCCAGGGAACAATTCCTTCCCAAGATCCCATCCAGCCCTGCCCTCTGGCACTGGGAAGCCATTCCCTGTGTCCTGTCCCTCCATGCCTTGTCCCCAGTCCCTCTGCAGCTCTCCTGGAGCCCCTTTAGGCCCTGCAAGGGGCTCTGAGCTCTCCCTGGAGCCTTCTCTTCTCCAAGTGAGCACCCCCAGCTCTCCCAGCCCAGCTCCATGGCAGAGATGTGCACATTTTCTTCCTTTCTCTTCAGCAAGCACCATCTCAGTCTGTGTCTCCAGGTGGGCATTTCTTCCCCTGCGGGCTGGGTTTCATTCTGTTGTTTCTTTTCCCATATTTCTAATGTGCTTTTGTTTTCCTCTGGCCTCTCTGGAGGGAGTTCCAGGTGCCTCCCAATTCAGTATCTTCTGCAAATTGAATTTGCTCGGGTGATGGAAGAAAACAAATTTCAACCAGGAAAGAGATATTTTGATCCAAGTTTCAAAGGGGTTATTACAGTCAGCACTGAAAAGCCGGTGATTAAAGAATGAACAAAAAATAGAACACCTGCACTGAGTCCTTTTAACACTGAAGAGGGAGGGAGGGACTTTTCTAAGGAGACATTCTTCAGGGAAACACCATTTTTCTGACTCCATCGATTGCTTCCCAGCAAAGAGTACACGCAAGGAAATAAGAAAGGACATTTTGGGATTTGTCAGCTCCTAAACAATGCTGGGGCTTTGTTTTGGTTTTCATGGCTCCGTGTTTTTTCCTCTTCTGCTCTGGTTTCCGAAGGGAACCTGCCAAAATCTGGGATGACACACCTGTGCTCCTTCCCAGGCTCTCAGTGGGAGGCTCAGCTGTGTCTCCTTCCGCACAACGGGTTTTACCTGGCAGTTCCACCCCTTTTTCCCATGAATCCTGCTTCTGGCTGTGCTTCCAGGCTGGTGGAGGCCCCGAAGAGTTCCCCACGCTCACGGGGAGAGCACAGCAAACGCCCCAGGCTGTCAGTCCTGGAGGAGCGTTGCTAACACGCGCTTCATCCACCCCAGCGCTGCCCACGCTCACCTGAACAAACGCCTCCCTACAAGGGCTTGGAACCCTTCCACACCCAGCGTGTGGGAATAAACTATTGATTTCTGAGCCCTGGGAAAGCTGTAGGACTCTACAAGGTCTTCTTTAGAAAGGTCTTCATCAGGCCACGGCTCCTTCCAGCAGCACTGGAACTCCTGGGGGACAACACGGGGGTGCTGGGGCTCTCTGGACTCTGAAATGCCCCATCAAGCACTGCATAAATCCACCCTGGGAGGATTTTGGAGCTGCCAGCAGCCCTGAACCAGAGCTCCTGGCAGAGCGGCTGCTCTGGTGGCGAATAACCCGGGGAAGTGGAGTGTGTCGTCGGTTTTAATTAACAATGCAAAATAAAGTGGTTGCTTGCCATATAAATCGTGTTTACTAAGAATTACTTAAAATGGATAAATATTTTCTTGGACGCATTTTAATTGCTTAATAAAAGCACCAAGAACACCCACAAATACCTTAAATAAATGCATGGCTCAGGGAATGAATTAATTAACATTTCATTCCTGGGAATGGCTATTAATTGCTACAAATTGCTCAGAGAATGGGTTTTGTTGCTTTATTGCCTAGTGTGTGATGTGACAATCCTCTCCTCTCACCCTCACGGGAGAGCTGTCCCTGGTGGGATGCCATGAGCCCCACCCCAAATGCCCCTAGGGCCCAGAGCCCTGGCATCGTCCACGGGGAGGAGATGGTGTTTTGAGGATGACATTCTGGCATCCTTTAGAGGTCCAAAGGGGACAGGGACAATGCATGGCTGGTGCTTGTGTCTCCTGCTAGTGACAGCCTTGGGAGAAATGATGGAGTGAGGTTCCCAGCCCGAGCGGTGTCACGGTACCCCCCGCACGGCTCCGGCGTGATGCATCGAGCAAATTATTTCTTTATTACGGGTAAATTTTCATAATGGTGATGGATGGGGTTACTCCTCTTCTCCCGCCCGCTCCCTTCCCTAATGAAGACGTGTGGGCCTCGCGCGGTTCCTCCGTGGCGCCTCCGCCTCCCCCTCTGCGTGTGGGGTCATTTACGAGTGGGCAGGCCCTGGGTAACCTCTCCACCATCTGGATTACAAGGCTGGGCCTTCCAGCTTGGGTTTCATCAAGGAGGAAAAGAGCTCTGAGGATTCTGGCTGAGGTCAGGCCGGCCCTTGAGCAAGGGGAGTGGGGTGTGGGATCATAGAGCCATGGAATTGTTTGGGTTGGAAAGGACGTCTGCGATCATCGATCCAGCTGCTAACCCAGCACTGCCAAGGCCACGCTGACCCCTCTCCCTAAACACCACAACCACACTTTTTTTAACACCTCCAGGGACGGTGACACCACCACTGCCCTGGGCAGCTCTGCCAATGCCTGACAACTCTTTCCATGAAGAAATTTTCCCTAATATCCAACCTAAACTTCCCCTAGGGCAACTTGAAGCCATTTCCTCTTGTTCTGTCCCTGTTCCCTGGGAGCAGAGCCCGACCCTCACCTGGCTGCCCCCTCCTGTCAGGGCCTTGTGGGGAGGGAGAAGGTTCCCCCTGAGCCTCCTTTTCTCCATAGGCTTTTTTTTCCAAACAAATAAACAAGGAGAAAGATTGCAACCTTTTCCCAGTTTTCAGACTTTTACCCCTGACAAGGACATGTCTGGTGTCTGATTGCGCTCACCATGATGCACCAGTTGCTGCTACTGGGGTTGGATTGTTTTTAAACACTCTGGAATTTTGATGATAATAATAACATCTCACTGCAGAGGAAAATTCTGGCTTGATTTTCCATCTCATCTTGGCACCGGTGTTCCCACTCCTGCCAAGCCAGGAGGATGGGATGAGCCTGATTGCTCATCAGCTGTGCTCTTCAAGGGCAGTGCCTGGGTTTTGCATCTCTTCCTTGCCATCAGCAGGTCCCATGGGTGGGAAAAATCCATGAGGGGCTGCTTAGAGCTCCCCAGATCACACCTGAACATGTTCAATGAGAGTTCAGCTCTGAGGAGACCACTGGGGTCCTGGAGGAGAGATGATCAGGGACACCCTGGAGTCAGGTCCGTGCTGCCCAAGGAACCTGAAAGAAGTGGGGTGAGGCTCCTCTCTCGCAGATGACACAATTAAAGCCATGTCACCAGTCCACGCACCCACCGTGGTTCATTTTTGGGGAGAAACCAATCAAAACAGTCTTTCCCTTAGCACAGCAATCGGAACAAATTGGCTGCAGAAGCGAGAGGGAGAAGTAAACAAAGCTGTTAACTTGTCAATGACTTGACTGATCAACCGTGGGGAATAGTTGGAGAGGGCTGATGAGCCGTGCAGGTAATCAATGGACCCGGCACCGCGGGGGCTGCAGCTGGTGCTGCGCGGAGCTCCGGAGCCATGGAGAGGCCTCGGAGCCCATGGGCTGGGCTTGGCCGGGGATGGTGGGGAATAAAACCTGCCCGGTGCTCGTGCACCCCATGCTGGACCATGTGTGGAGACCAGGAAGGGTTACGGATACTGGATTTAGCAGCAGGGAGGGATTGGCCAAAGCCCATCCCACCGCACCCCCCGGCTCCTTCCCTGCACCAGGGGCTGGTGAGGACCCTCGTCCCTCCCCTGGAAGGAAACCAGAGAGGCCCTGTTACTGTTTCAAAGGGAAAGCATCAAACATCATGGACTGGGTGATTCCTTCTGCAAATCGAGCTGGTTTTGTGGCAGATCAAAACAAAATGCAGACGCTTTAGATGATGTGCTGGTTTAATCCTGCTGTTTAAAATCCCCCCTCCTCCTCCACACCATCACATGACAGGGCTGGGCACCAAACCTGTCCCCATTAATCCCTGTTTGGCACTTCTCTTGCCACTATGGATGTTTTTCTGCTCCTCCCTTTTCACAAATACACCCTCTTTCGAAATAACTCCTTTTCCCTCTAAGGAGGGGACTTTAGATTTAAGAATCTTTGGCCCCAGAGTCATGGAATCATATGAAATTCATACTTTTTCCCCCCTAAGTTAAATTATGAACATTAAATTCCCGATTTTAATGTATGTGGAGAAAGTTTAAAACCATTCAGACTATGACAGCCAGCTGCCAAAACTGCTTATCCTGGAGAAATACTGGGGATGTGAGTCACCCCCCAGTCCTGGGTGAGCTTGGAGGTGTCACCTCTCCTCAGGGAGTTTTTACCCCTTCGGCAGTGATGCTGCATTTCATTTTTCCTGCCTACATCATCTTGACTTACCCTGCTGCACAATAGACATGACTAATAGCTTAACTATTATTTTGGGTAATCCAATTTCGTCACGTGGTTTGTATTTTCTCAAATCGTTTAACAGGATTAGTCCTTTCTGGGGTCTTCCCACCCCACTCCACCCCCGTAGCAGAATGTCTTTAGCCAGATTTATGGATGCTGGCATGTTGAAGAGCTAATTCTCTGCCGTGTTTATCCTCCTCCTCAGTGCAAAGTGAATCTTAGTGCTGTGAAGCTGCTCAAAGTTGCCTTCCCCTCTACTCCAGTTCTTATTTTCCACCTGTGCTCGAGGTCTTTGCAGCTTTACGCCTCGATGTGCAATTCCTTTGGGGTTGGCAGGAAAAAGACAACGGTGAATGGAGACAGAAACTCACAGGTCTTCATCAGCATAAGAAATCTGCTGCTTGGGGATCTTCAAAGTGGTGCTGGGCTGGGACCTCATGTTCCAGATCACTGGAGCTGCCAAATCCGCATGTTTCAGGGCAGAAATGATGGGCACAGCAGGCAGGAACGGCTCGTGCCTTTCTGCACATGGAACTCATGCAACAGAGAGTTGCTGGGTGTCTGGGTCTTCTTTTCTTTGGCTGGCTCCTAAAGCTCCTCTGAGGCTTTGACCTGGTCCTGAGTTTGGGATGTTTTTAAGGGCTTTGTGGTTTGATCTCTGTAGCATGAGAGGGTCTGACCTCTCTCTGGCATGGCAAGAAGGGACAGACCTCGGGCTATGTTAACTTTATATTAACTCTTCAAGGATGGTGGCCAACCTTAGACCTGTCAAACAGCCCAGGCAATGCTTTGGGCCACCAAAAATGATGCTCACCAGCCTGAGCTGGCTCTGTCTGACTTTCCAGCCCCAGAAGTGCCCCTAAAGCCCCTCCTTCCCTCTGACAGCCACTGTTCCCATCCCATCACTCAGGCTTGTCCCTTGCTCCTTGTGCTCTGTCTGACTCCTGGCACGTCCTCAGGTTGGTGTGAGGCACAGCTCCTTCCCTGGCAGGTTCCCTGGCCTGCCCTGCCAGAACAGTTAATTATTCAGGGCTCAGCTGTGTCTTGATCAGATGGTTCACATTAGGATTAGCAACAGGATATCAGGTTCATGTTAGGATTATCAACAGAGGCAGCTGAGTCTGGAGGTGGCACCCTGGGTGAGATGGGCTGAGCCCTCATTTTGTGAGAATCTCCTCACAGAAGATGCCAAAGGCAGGGATTTCTCTATAAGGAACTTGGGCTTCCACTGGCTGAAGTGTGAGCAGCTTGGGGATCTGGCAAGTCATGAGGAAGAATAATAAATATACAAAGTGTGTTCCCTCTGTGCTAATGCAAACACACAGGCAGCTCACAGGGGAGCAGAATAAAGTCATGAGTTCATCAGATCTGTTCATCTTTTCAGTAGGAAATTCATCCATGGATCCACAGAATTTCTCAGTTTGGAAAAGACCTCTGAGATCATCAAGTCCAGGCATTATCTGGCACTGCCAAGGCCACCACTAACCCCAGGTGCTACAGCTACACACCTTCTAAGTCCCTCCAGAGATGGGGACTCCAGACTGTGCCAGGGCTGTTCAGCCTTTTTGGGGAAGAAATTGTTCCAAACATCCAATATAAACCTCCTCTGGTGCAACATGAGGCTGTTTGTTCTTATCCCATTAGTTGTTACTTGACACAAGAAACCAACCTCCACCTCACTACTACCTCCTTTCGGGCAGCTGTAGAGAGCAATAAGGTCTCTCCTGAGCCTCCTTTTTGCCAGCTGAAACAACTCCAGCTCCCTCGGCCATCTATCAGTCCGTCCATCCATCCGTCCATCCATCCATCCATCTATCCATCCATCCATCCATCCATCCATCCATCCCTCCATCCATCCCTCCATCATCCCTCCATCATCCATCCATCCATCCATCCATCCATCCATCCATCCATCCATCCATCCATCCCTCCATCCATCCCTCCATCCATCCATCCATCCATCCATCCATCCATCCATCCATCCATCCATCCTTCCATCCATCCGTCCATCCATCCATCCATCCATCCATCCATCCTTCCATCCATCCATCCATCCCTCCATCCATCCCTCCATCATCCCTCCATCATCCATCCATCCATCCATCCATCCATCCATCCATCCATCCCTATCCATCCCTCCATCCATCCATCCATCCATCCATCCATCCATCCTTCCATCCATCCATCCATCCCTCCATCCATCCCCTCCATCATCCCTCCATCATCCATCCATCCATCCATCCATCCATCCATCCATCCCTATCCATCCCTCCATCCATCCATCCATCCATCCATCCATCCATCCATCCCTATCCATCCATCCATCCATCCCTCCATCCATCCCTCCATCATCCATCCATCCCTCCATCCATCCATCCATCCCTCCATCCATCCATCCATCCATCCCTATCCATCCATCCATCCATCCCTCCATCCCTATCCCTCCATCCATCCATCCCTCCATCCATTCCTCCATCCATCCATCCATCCATTCCTCCATCCATTCCTCCATCCATCCATCCATCCATCCGTCCATCCATCCATCCATCCATCCGTCCCTCCATCCATCCACGCCCAAAATTATGGTCAAGTCCCTCTTCTCTCCCAAACCTCTGGAATGCCGTTTGACACCCTGGTGCAACTCCGCCCTTCTCAGCCCTGTCACAGGAAAACAACCCAGCGTGGCTGTGTCCTGGTACAGCAGACTGACCCAAAGGGCTCTGGGATTATCTGTCGACTGCTGTATAGAACAGCGTGGAACAGCATTCAAAAACAAAATAAAGACGTATCCAAAAGTAACAACCATGAAGTTCTTCACTACCCACTTCAGTAACAAAGTGGAGCTGAGCAACAAATGTTGGTTGATGCTTTACAAACAACCTTCCAATCCAGAGACAACATCCTGCCTTTTCTCTTTAGCATTTGCCAGCAGCTTCTGGAGTGGCACAGAAAGCCAAGGGTATCTTTGAGACCTGAAGTGAACAGGGCTACTCCCTGATCTCATGCTGGGTGAGATCAGGATTCCTTTAGGGTCTCTCTGGGATGGGTTGTACAAGGGTAGGTGCTGTGCACCCCAAACAGTTGTGCCAAGATAACTCCATGCCAGGTCCCACTGCCAGGTGGGGGGGAAAGGCTCCCCTGCCCCAGAGACAGTGACAGAAGCAGATTTGTCCTCCATTTAAACCCACCTCTAGCCCCCAAAACCTGCAATAAAGGAGCAAAGAGGGAATCAAGGAGTGAAATTCCTTAGAAAAGCTCCTGCAGGGCTGTGGTGGGTGCCACCTCTGTCCCTATCCCACATCCTCCCTGCACACTCTGCTTCATCCTTCACACCTTGCTCGTCCTCGGTCACATTCTCCCCTTTCTGGCATGAAAGCAGAAAAGCCTCAAACAGAGCTGAAGGCCTCTTAAATCAACGTCTTCCCTGACTCAGAAGCTGTAAGAGGATTCATTATTTATGTGGCAGAAACACAAAAGCTTAGCATATTTTAAACTGTCTGAAACAACTTCAAGGCAACTCTTCCACTGTCTTCTTTTTTTAACAAAACACATTGAGATGCCTCTGAACCGAGCAGCAGGGGGAAACGGGTTTTTTAATTCCAAAAGACAAAATAGTATGTATAGATTGAGGGAGAGAACGAGAAAAACCTCGTGATCTGGCTTGGGATCACCAAGGAATGCCCATCAGGGGATGGTCCCTGTGAGGTGTTGGCATAATCCTTGGACAGACTCTGTTGTGACGTGGCATCGATGTTATGGCAGGGGTCAAGTGGGTCAAGTGGGTCAGTGGTCAAGGAAGCAGCTCTGCTCCTTCACAGGCACAGGCAGCCGTACCCTTCAGAGGCAGCAGCAGAGGCGGTGCTGGGTGTCTTTTTTCCCCTTCTTTCTCCCCATTTTTACATTTTCAATTTAGTCACAGCATCTCTAATTTCCTTAGATCTGAAGCCACCTCGTGAGACTGGAAGGGAACAATACAGAAGAAAGATGAGGGGGAAAAAACCACCAGTAATCTTGTAAAAGTCAGTTTTGAAAAATCAATTTTCTTGTGTGACAAGATTTGCTTAAGGCTTTTCGTTCTGTGAAATCAGCCCATCATCCTGCGGGAACGCATGAAGGAAGTGGCAAGTGTGGTTTGGAATAACTCAGATTAAAGACTGCTAAATTAGGCTCAAAAAGCTGCCACTTCTTGCAAAGGGAGAGGAGGTCTGGCCAGAGGAGGCAATGATGCTGCCTTCCAGATCACGTTCCCAGCTCCAGGAGCAAGTCTTGAAGGAGGGTTGACTGTCAAGGCTGGGAAAACACAACCACAACCCCAAGGTCTGCTGGAAATGAGATGCTGCTTTGGAGACAGGTTCACTCTAACGCTGGGAAAGGGCTGGAGCAGAGTTTGGAAAACTCATGCTTGGCTGGGATGGTGATGAGCACCCCCACAGGGCACCCCGCGTTTCTGTGAGCCCTCCTGGAACACCCAACCCCCTCTGGCAGCCCCCTCCATCGGAGAGGCTCCATCCAGCCCGGGTTAGGGCTGGCTGCTCCATCGCTCTTTGCTTTGGTACCTTTCATCATCTCTACATCGGGGATGCTGCTCACCAGTACAAAGCGTTTTCCTTCCCCGCCTCTCCCCCCCTCCATCAGACTCTCTCTCCTCTACGCTCTCTCCTAATTAGTTCAAGCTGCCTCCAAACATCTCCCACCCGCTTGTTCCCATTACCTTGACAAGCCAGGGAATGGGAAGACAAATCTCCCTGTCCACACACCTCTGTGAACGAAGAAGGCCCTTCCAACCCTCTCTTCCCAGTCTCACCTGGAGCTCTGTGCCTTGGCAGAGCCCCCCCCAGCAGCCCAGTCTCACTTCCCAGCTGCAGGGATAGTTGTGCCTTTTAGTTTGCTTTATTTCCCTTTTTTAAAGCCTGTCTCTCCACCTGCCACCCAGCCACGCTCTGCTCCCTGTCACAGGGAGCTGGCAGATGGGGCTGATGCATCATGAAGGAGATCTGAAGAATTCATTTCCCGTTATTTTTTTTCTTCCCCCAGCTTTCATTTTCACTTCAGAGCAAAGGTCCAGTTGTCTGGGAGGAAGCTACAAAGACAAACCCAGGCAGGAAAACAGAGATAGTCAGGAAAAATGTTACAGTGCCGATAACTTGAGACCTCGGTGTGCTTTGCATTTATTTCAACTCCCGCTTTAGCTGCATTTTGCTATGTCTATAAATTAGATTTATTCTGTTACTGCTGTGAAATGCCTGCAGGCCCCTTCCCCACTCCAGCTTCTCTTCCCTCCCCTGCTGAGTTTGGCTGTGGGAGGCAGCAGGAGAGGTGACAGCCCTGCCGAGGGACAACATATGGACACACAGCGTCCTGCCGCTGGACAGACGGCAGCCCCGGCCATTGGAGAGGGAGGGAGCAGATGGGAGCGGGGGGAGGAAGGCAACAAAAACTGCACACTGGCATAAATGAGAACTTTCCCAAGCTGGACTGGGGGAGGGAGATGGTTGCGGGGGGAGAAGGTCCAAAGCGTGCCAAGAAATGGCAGCCAAAGCAAAGTGACCATTCCATTTGAAGATGCTGAGATGCCTCTGGTCTGGACCAGACATTTGTTGAGCTGCCCCCCACCTCATCTCCCTGCAGCCTTCTGGGCAGCTGGGACACCCGAGACTGTGCAGAAGCTCTTGTGGGGCTGCCCCAGATCACAGAACCCCAGAATAGTTTGGGTGGGAAAGGGCCTTAAAGCTCATCTCACTCCAACGCCTTCCACTAGACCAAGCTGCTCCAAGCCCCATCCAACCCAGCCTTGAAAGGGTCCCTGTGCAGTCCCCAGGGGAGCAGTCTGGGCAATTTCCCAGTGAGTGGGACATGGAGTGCAATGGATGTGGAGGAACGTGCCCGTGCACCCACAGACTTCACACCTTGTCTGCAGTCACTGGGGCCCTGCAGCACTCCAAACCCTTGACAGTCACTTTTAAATATTAACAGAGATGTGATTGTGATTTAATAAGAGTTAATACAGCAGATCCCCCTTCCTTGGCAGAGACTGGGCCAGTCTGGTTGTGGTCCCGGTGGTCAGAAGCTCTGGGAATGCAGGGCATGAGGGGTTGGTCACTTTTATTCTGAGCCTTCCATGAACGGGCAGAGGAAAGCAAGGAACACAAAAATGCTCCAACTCCCGGGAGGCACTTTTCAAAGCCATCGGAATTGCACATGAAAATATATCCAGGTTTTATAGTGCCAGAAGAGGGAAAACAGCTCCTGCTGTGGCTTGGCTGGAGGCAGTGCCAGGCGTGCCCATTAAATGGATCGTTTGCCACTTCTCTCTCTAAAGTTGCCAATGAAATCATTGCCCTGAATCTCTGTATCGGCTTCCCACGATCCAATAATCCCTTCTGGCCTTTGCAGCCTACGGATCTGTGATTATATTCAGCTGAATGGAAGAGGCAGGGACAACTTTGGTGTCATGAAAGGGCGTTAAACTCCAAGTATGCCTTTCCCTGGCCTTTCACCCAGAAACAGGGATCTGTGCACATCCAGAAGCTTGACTGACCAGGCAAAGGAGCAACAGAGATCTAACTGAACAGAAACATCTTGCTCCCACTGGAACGATTTCTCCTTCTGCTCATCCGACCTGGCAGCAGCAAACAATTCCCGTGGCTCTTCCTTTGCTGAGACCTGAATTCCTTGACTCTGTTATAAATGTGGCTTCCTCGTGCTCAGATGAAACAGGGAGCACCCATCTATGAGCCCAGCTCTCCTCACTGCCTGGATGTGGGAGGCAGATTTATTTCACTTTCCCGTCTATCCTGCTAAGGATGTATCCCTGGGGGCAGACCTATGGCATGGGGGTCCCCATCTGAACAGGTCTGATCCCTGGGAAGTGAGCATGAGGAATCAGGGATGGGAATCCCAGGGTTCTCCATGTGAATCAGCAATGTGGGACAAGTGGAAACAGCCTCAAATTTCATCAAGAGAAGTTTAGATTGGATATTAGGAGACATTTCTTCACTAAAATGTGGGTCAGACATTGGAACAGACTGCCCAGGACAGTGTTGGAGTTCCCATCCCGGAGGGATTTAAAAGACGTGGGATGTAACACTTGGGGCCATGGGTTAGTGGTGGCCTTGGAAGTGCAGGGGTAACAGCTGGACTCCATGATTTTAAAGTGTTTTTCCAACCTGATTGATTCTGTGATTCCATGACTTGCTGACCTTCAATAACCAACCACTCAGGGATGGCAGGGAATGTCTCTTGGCTCTTTCCTTGGGATTTATTTTGGAGAAGCTGGGTCTGTGTTGAGCCCACGACTGACTGATGATGGATGTGCTCCTGGTAATGAGTTGGTCCATCCAGCCACGCTCTTGGGGGCAGTGAAAGTGCAATGATTCTGCCAAGCAAGGGCTGCCCAGCTGCTCCTTCCCTCCATTCCGCATCCCTTTCATAAGGCTCTCCCAGCTTTCTGCTGCTTTTCCACCCAGTCAGTCGCTGGCTCTTTGCCAGGCACCAAAGCAATGCCAAGCCACGAGGGAGCTGGTTCAAGTGTCTGAGCAAACTTCCAAGCCGTTTCCAGCAGGACATGGGGCACGTGCTCTTGGAGACCTTGACTTCCCCACGGGAGCTGAGGCGTCACATGAATAAATCTGGTGAGATGCCAGCAGGTCCCCAAATGGTGCAGACAAGGCTTGAAGGGTAAAGAGCAGCAAAGCTCTGTGGAGTTTAAACTTCTCCACTAGGTTTGTTCAAACAAACTGTGGGAATGTGTCTCCGTGGGAGGAACACCTCCAAGATGCACAGTGTAAGGCAGGCAGGCCAGAGCACAGCTGATGCACATCGTGATTTTCTCTTTCACAGCTCCTTGATGTCAGGCGAGATTTTTCTGTATCTACCCGAACCCACAAAAATCTGCCACTTTTTTCCCCAAGGCCAGCAGCCAAAACACCCCAAACCTGTAGCTGGGCACGTACGATCCTTGGAGACACCAGATCTACTGAAGGCACTTGGGGCTCTTCACCCACTTGTTTTCCTAAAGCTGCATGGGAAATGCCTACCCTCTGGAGAAGGCTGGAGGAACGGGACCAGGGACCTTTTCCCTGTTGTTGTCCCTTTGTTTTCCCTGGGCAGAGCCAGGGGCAAGCCAGGACACTGCCTCCCACCAGGTGTGTTCAAGCCCCAATGCCTTTAAAGAAAACCTCGTTAAGAAGCAGTTGAGTTTGGATTAATATTTGATGAGCTGCTGTTCAGAGATAAAACAGTATTTACTGAGCAAGGGCTTTCCTGCTGGCTGGAGCCCACTGAGCCAACAAAAAAACAGCGCTCGGGGGGAACCACGTGGAGGTGAGGACAGCAGGATGCTGTGGGACAGCTCTGAGCTCGGCACAGCATCACCAGGGGGATGGTGGGGTTCAAACCCTGGGCTGCACCTCCCACTCACAAGGCCGGTTGATGCAGGAGGATTTGGGCAGGCAGCACCTTGGATTTCATCCCAGCAAGGAACTTGCTTGGATCGCACCTGATGTGATCCCTCTGGCTGTGGGATGGGAAGAAGTGGGGCAGCACCATAATAAATAAATAAATAAATAAATAAATGCCCCCCAGCTCCTCCTGACCTCTGCTCCTGCTGCAGCACTTCCTGCACCTTCTGCCACATCCCACAGCTCTGAAGAGCTGTGTGTTGCTCACAGCTGCCATGCTTAACAGCTTGCAGCAGCTGGGAGGGATGTCTCCCTCTTCCCAGCTATGTCTGTGTGTCTGTCTGTCACTCCCACACCTTTCTCTGGAAGTGCAGTGGTCCCCAGAACTGCAGCTGGTGCTGGAGGGTGGCTCCACATGTCCCCCTCTGCCTCCAAAGATAACATTATTAGCAAAGGTCTCCGCCAGCCCTGGGGGCCAGAGCTCTGTGTGGATGCACAGAATGAGATTTGTATCACTGCCCTGCCTGCGCCAACTCCCCATCGCTCCACAAAAATAATCATCAGCCGAGGAGCCTGAAAGGCTCAGGGACTCTGCCTCCTGCAATATTAAACCTTCCCATTTCCTTCTGCCACTTTAAAGATTCTCTTTCTTACTGTGAGTGATAAATAATAACAGCAAAAAAACACCCCACAGACACACAACAGGCATCAAAAGCCACGGGAAGATTGGCAAATAGAGAGATCTGACGGGAGCAAAGAGGAGGCCTGGTTGGGAGTCGGTTCACGTAGCCCCGACTTCTGTTGCTTTCCATTAATTTTACCCGCCATCGCAGGTGGCAGAACAATGGCGACAGCTAATTACTCTCCCTCTCCCTTTCCTGCCCATTTGCTTGCAGCAAAAGAAAGCCAGTAAATTCCCAGACTCCCTCCTCGCCATCCCAGAGCTGCCCAGGAAGCCGCAGAGGCGCACGGGAGGCGGGTTGTTGAGGTGGGATGTGCCCACACGTGCCAGCTGCCCACCGGAGCCGTTTGCTGCTCCAGCCTGGCACTGGGATGCTCCACCAGCAAATGGGCTGGCAGAGGCTGGCAGAGGCTGGCAGAGGCTGGAGGCAGGGAGAGAGGAAAGGTTAGCATGGTCCCCTACCACCCTTGGGACACCAGGGAGCCTCTTTGGGCTTCCAGCCCCATGTCCATGGTGCTAAAGCAGATGGGGACGCACCCGTGGAAGTGCTGCTGAGGAACCCAGGTCCCCCTGAGCCTTTTTCAAGTGGAGGATGCTGCACTGGCAATGCCAAGGAGGTTTCTGGTGGGCTGAGCTGCTCTTCAGCTCCAAAGGGAACGTGCTCCCAGCCAGAGGTGGGGTAAAGCCAGGCCAGGTGGGGTATGGGGCCCTACAGAAGCTGTCAGATGTGTCTGTGCAAAGCTTGCTCTATATGGAAGGTGGAAAAACATCCAAATGAGCAAACCCCTGCTGCTGGAGGGTTAATTCATCCCTGTGCCAGGACCGCCTGCTCAGGATTGCTGTGACACCTTGCCAGCCTCTGCCTGACTCCCTCCACTTGCTTTTGGTGCCACCAGTCTGTCCCATGCCTAAAAGTGAGTGACAGCCCAGGTGACATCGTGGGCAAACAAATCTCCCTGGGGAAAAAGCTGCTCCTCGTCAAGAAACGGCTGCTGCCAGCGAGGGAGGAGGGCTGGGATTTCAGCTCCAGCCTCCTCAGCTAAGGAAAGGGGCAGAGGAGCTGTGCCTCCAGCATAGGACAACCTACCCCAGCCCTGCCTGCTTCTCAATGTCAGGAGATGCCAGCAGATTTTAAGGAAGAGGGATTCTGACTTAGAAAATGCCACAGAGGCCAAAGATTTTGTGAAAATCTGTCAGTTTTGAGAAAAAGCCATTAACCCTCTGCCTTCGGAAGAGAAGACACGGTGCAGGCTGGAACTTTCCACCCTGGCTCTGGGAGTGGATCGCTCCAAGGTCTCATTTCCAACCAGATTTTCCTTGCATAAAAATCCACCTGTGTGTGATTATATAAGAGAGCACAAAGAAAACTTCCTAAGGGAAAAGCAGCTGACTCAATTTCATCCAAACTGTGTTCTCTATAGGGGCAGAGGGGGATTTTTGTCTCCTGGGGAATTGTGTTGAATTTTGTTTCTTTTCCCTTGCCCTCCTAACTAAGAGAACAAGAGGTCTGGGCTTAAAATCTTGGGTCGGCAGGACCACGGGGGTGGTTTAGTGGCTTCATCCTAACAAAGATCCCAGTTCATGGATGCTTCCCAAGGGAACATCTGTGGTGAGATATTCAACCTCATGTGCTTTTCCCAGGCAGAAAACCCGGGATGCAAACCCAATGCAAAAGCTACGGCTCCTCAAAAATTCCAGCAAGGTGACAGCTTGCTGGTGGATAGGTAGCAGGGATGGCCCTGCAGAGCTGGCTGTGGATTTATGTCCACAAAAGGGGGTTTAGGTTGTTTAAACATTTTTCCTTTGTGTTCAGAGTTATTTGCTGACAAACATATTGCGGGGGGGATTAAGAATAAGTATCAGCTGAAGATCTGGGATCTCCGTTTGAGCGTGAGGGAAGACACAGGAGATATAACAGAGGGGTCCTCACCCAAAAAGAAAAAAAAAAAATCACATTTTCTGTTGGGTTTTTTGGAAGGCAGAATAAGTTCATTTTCACCAGTGGTGGGGTCCTGAGTGACCCTGGGGATGGCACCAAGCTCATGTTCTGCCTTCTCAAACCTCCAGATATCTCAGTCCTGGGACTTTACACATCCCATCCTTCTCTCCTTGCCACTGCCAGGGTGCAGGGGGCTCCTTGCTCGGATGTCCCACTCCAGAGGACTCAGAGCGTCAGTGCTGAAACATCTGCCACCTTTACACAGTGAAGAGCTTTGGGATCTTATGGAAGGGAAACAAATCCCCCCTCCATCAATCAGAGCCATTAAGCAGAAGGAAGCCCCAGCGAGCGCTGCTGAGTCCTGTTTGCTTGTCACAGTGGTAGGGAAAAAGCCTCATGTGAAGTTTACGTGTTAAGGGAACTCAAGACATGAAAAATCCAAAGTTCTTGAATTTGTCACGCCTCTTCCCCCCCACCCCCTCCAAAACCCTTTTTATGGGAAAGCATTGCCTGAAAAAACATGCAGTTAGTTTTAAGAGTAAAATCCATCAAGAAATGAATCCCAAAGCCATTTGCAGGAGAAACATGGAGGCTCAGGGAACAGGAAGGGTGACAAGACCCATAGCCTTGGGATGGGTGAGAAGGAAGGAAGAGGGCAGAGGGTGGCACTTGCAGCTGGTGGGGACAGCAAAAACCTGCACCGAGATGGCAGCAAAGATGGGAGAAGAGTGTTGGGCCCACCTCTGCTTGGTGGAGAAAAGCAACCCAGCTTGGCTTGGGCAGGGATCCAAAGGCTGGAAACAGCCAAGAGGAATCACAGAATGCCAAAATGGTTTGAGGTTAAAGGTCATCCAGTTCCAACCCCTGCCACGGGCAGGGACACCTTCCACTGTCCCAGACTGCTCCAAGCCCCAATGTCCAGCCTGGCCTTGGACACTGCCAGGGATCCAGGGGCAGCCGCAGCTGCTCTGGGCACCCTGTGCCAGGGCCTGCCCACCCTCCCAGGGAACAATTCCTGCCCAATATCCCATCCAGCCCTGCCCTCCTTGTCCAAGGGAAGCCATTCCCCCTTGTCCAAAGCTCCCATCCAAGGAAGTAGAAAACCAAGACTGGAGCTTTCCAGGCTGCTCCAGTGCACAAGGGATCAGCCCAGCCGGGTTCAGGGATGATGTGGAAGGTCTCTTTGTTGAGAATCAGGCTGAGGGAGTAGAAGTTTGACAGGGTCTTGCCACTGTCTGGTTCCCTGAGCAGAGATGGTTGTTTTGCCTTGGACTGTACCAGAATCAGTCCTGGGGTAAGAACCACGTGGCTCCTTCACACCCAGCCTGCCACGCACTTTGTTTTCCTACCAGCTGTAAATATGAAACCAGGGCTATTTGTATCCTTGACATTAATTGACTTCTCGAATTAATAACTCTTCTGTGTAACCAGGAACACAATTACTGCTTTGTTGTGCTGATATCCAGCTGGAAGGGATCATTCCTATCAGGAAACTCGATTGTACTAATTAAGCTGTACGAGCCTAACAGGAGGCGGGTCACGGTAACCTGTCCCCGGAGGTGCCTCCTCTGTTATTATCCATGGATGGTTCTGCAGAGCCAGAATGGATGGTGAGCCCATGTGTGCACATTCAGGCCTTCCAGGCAGGAGGGATGAGTGGCTGACGGATGAGGTGGGACAGGGATGTACCTGGTTACACAAAGCTCTTTTTTCCCAGTGTGTTGACAGCCTGCCCTGCTTTCCACACCCATATTTTGTCTGCTTAGACAAAAATATCCTGTGAGAGGAGGGGTGTTTTCTGCTGCAGGAACCCTCACACTCACAGCCAAGGGCCCGTGGCAGTGACTCTGCTCAGAGCAGAGCATCTGCCCTCCTGCAGTGACCAGCTGGAGGTGACACGGTGAGCAGGGTCTGGCTGTGCTCCGAGTCCCGCTCGTCAATCCCTGGATGAGCACTCACAGAATCTCCTGAGCTGGGGGGTACCACAAGGATCATTGAGTTCAACCCCTGGCCCTGCACAGACACCCCAACGACCTCACCCTGGGCATCCCTGGCAGCGCTGTCCAAATGCTCCTGCAGCTCTGGCAGCCTCGGGGCCGGGACCATTCCCTGGGGATCCTGGGCAGTGCCCAGCACCCTCTGGGAGAAGAACCTAAACCTCCCCTGGCACAGCTCCAGCCGTTCTCTCAGATCCTGTCCCTGGTCACCAGAGAGAAGAGAGGACCAGGGAGGCTCGGGGCTGGCAGGGACCCCATGCACCACCTGCACCCCAGACCTGTCTCAGCAGCAAGCACCGCATTTCCTCCTGCTCCGAATCTCCTCAACCACCCGTGCCCTGCTCCGAGCTCACTGTGGCCTTGCAGGGGCCCTGCAGACCATGGCCAGCAGTGATGACCCCACCTGCTCAGGGAGAATGTCCCACTCAGAGAGATCCCATCCCCTGTGTCCCCTCACATCTCCAGCGCCTGCACCTCTGCTCTGGCCCCTCCTGAGCTCAGCTCCACCGTGCTGGGCACGGAGAGGCTTTATGGTGGTGGCTTAAGGGTTACATGGAGATCGCAATAAAGCCGCTGTGTTCAAATCATGAAAGAGTGTGCAAAAAAAGGAGAGGAATTTTCCCATAATAGTCTTTTCACTCGGTGTGCATTGCTCACGATGACCCCAAACAGATGGCTCGGTGCCAGGCCTCTCAATGCGCTCCAAGATGAATCCCTGACCGAGGAGTTGCTGCACACAGAACGTGGCAGACGCCCGGTGAGCGGCGCAAGCGGAGCCTCTCGATGTGCAACAACAGCATCAAGGCCAGAGCGGCACCAGGGAACCGCCGGAGTGGGGTGCTGGGATGACCCTGCTGCAGCAGGGATAAGGGGCTGGCTCCAGCCATGGCACCCCTCGGCTGTGGGACAGCAGAGGCCATGGGGATGAGCCACAGCGAGCACCAAGCAGTGAGAAACACGGGAGGAGGTGGAATGGCCACCAGAAACCACAGCCAGAGGGGCTGAGCTCTTTTGGGTCACCTGCAGGGAAGGCAAGAGGGTCTCAGCAGAGGGCTGGACTGAGGTGTCAGGGGTGCCAGGAGTGCCACCTTACCTGTACTGGGTGACAGCAGGGTTGGCCTTGGCGGAGCAGTGGAACTTCACAGTGTTGTCCTCCAGCACCGGCTGCGGCTCCACGGACAGGTTCACCAGAGGGGGGTCTGCCAAGAGAGACAGGCCCATGAGAAACTCAAAGGCACGGTTTGGGTTGGAAGGGACATTAAAGATTGTCCAGTTCCACTTCTTTCCATGGTCAGGGACACCTTCCACTAGCCCAGGTTGCTCCAAGCCCCGTCCCACCCAGCCTTGGACACTTCCAGCTTCTCCAGACGACCTGTGCCAGGGCCTCACCACCCTCACAAGGAAGAATTTCTTCCTGAAATCTCATCTATCCCTGCCTCTGGCAGTGGGAAGCCATTTTCCAGTTTAAAGCCATTTTTCAGTTTAAAGCCATATAACGATTGTCAGACAGGCTGATGCCATGAACGCTGCTCTTCTCTTGAAGGGCTTCAGTGCATAAGACAGGAAGAGGAGCCACAGACATCGTTTGATGTAACATTTCACTTGGAAAATGTGACTGCTGGCTCTGATTCTCATTTAAGGACATAAACTCGCCTGCTCTGAGACACTCCAGTTTAATATCTCGCTATGTAACAATGATCTTTTGTCTATCCTCTGACTTTAAAGTGGCATTTCTGCTCTTTCATCAGCCTAATCATCTCTGCCAGGGCCTTACTGGTGCCACAGGCTGCTCCAGTCGTCCAACTGCTCCTCAGTTTCTCTCCTTCTTTTCACATGAGAAGCATCTAAATGCTTCAGCTGCAAATAAAATTTAGGAAAGAACCAATGAAAGCAAGCGGGAAATGGGTGAAATGTTTAGATGAAGAATATCCAGAGTTGTTCTAATTTTTCACGATGACTGATGTCAGGCCTTCAGCTTTAGGTTTTAAGCATGGGATCTCATTTGAGGGGAAAAAGCAGAAAGAAATGGCCTTGTGGAGGGTTTTTGCGGTGCCTGAAGAACCAGCTGTCCCATGGCAGAGGGGGTTGGGGCTCATCAACCCAGCTGAGGGGTTCTCCTGCCCTTGAGGGGGGAGTCTGCTGCACATATGCACAAACACATCCCAAAACAGGACATGTTACGTGTTCAACTTTCCCTGCTGCCTCTCTCCTCTTCCAAGGGCCTCAGCAATGTCCTTCCCAGCTGGAAAATGGGGAAAGGCTGCAGCTGACAGGGTGGGTGGGCAGAGAAGCTGTTGGCACACCCTGGTGCAGGGCACCTCCCTTGGCCTCACGTGTGCTGGGGCATCCCGGAGGCCTGGGCTGGGGTGTGGGATCAGCGCTGCAGGGCTGGACACGGCCCAGCGCTCGAGTTCTGTGAGGATGCCGTGGAGCTGTGGCTCCAGCCAAGCCCAAGGAGCATCCTGGTGATTAAGAGGGATGGAAGTTTCCCTGCCAGCCTCTCCCTCCACCATACACAAGTCAGGGTCCTGCTGGAGCCACCTGGCTCAGGCAGCTCTCAGCGCCTTTGCTGGAGGGTGTGGGCTCCAACTGGGCGTACTGGTGTGGGAACTGCATCCAGAGCAACCCCGTGTTATCCCAGCTCTGCGAGGGGCAAGGTGAGCAGCTTGGGGACGCAAGCGGAGTCTCGGAGGTGGCCTCGGCAGTGACCTTGGCTGGGCGGGAGGGGAGAAGCCAAGTCCCGGCGGCTCTCCAGTGCCTCCTTCTCCTCCGCCCCGCCGTATTTACCCAGCCGGAGCCTGGCTTTGTTGTGAGCAAAGCCACCTGCCTTCCTGATGGGAAATTATGACGGGGAAATTATAGGTATTTTCAATTTACCCTAATTTCATTTTAAAATGTGCAATTCAAATGACAATAAAGATGGGCGCACTTGGGAATATAAATGAGCTTCCCTGACACAGCAGCCCAGAGATGTATGGCGGGCTCCTAATTCATTCCCAGGCATCCTGACACTTCCCTATTGTTAGACAACAACAGCTAATCACCTTCCTTTGTTAAGTATGAATCACACTTCTCTTTAGGAGCTTCCCCATTGTTTGATGGGTTAGGAGCTGTGCCTACGATTTACAGAGGAGTCTCTTTGTATTAAAATGAGCCCGGCTCCCTTCTGCACTCAAAATAATAATAAAAAAAAAAAATTAAAAAGACAGGGAAAAAAAAAAAAAAGAAAGAGCAAAGGAAGTGAATTAAAGTCTTTGATCTCGCCTGTCAGAAATGGGATTGGGCTTTCGAATATTGCGGGTGTTGTGGATAGCGTGGGCTTGTGTGTGCCAGTGTGTTTCGGGGCATTTTAAAGGCAAAAAAGACACAAATTGTAACTCATCAGGATGTAATTCCACTCGGTTACAATTATAATTCCTGCCTGGCTTCTTGTAATGGATTTGAATGATGGAATGCGACAGAGCCAGCCCACAGGCGGCGGGAGGAGAGGGTGCGAGTGCTCGTGCGGGTACCGCGCCACAGCGGGACCAGCACCGGGACCGGCACCAGGACCAGCACCACTCCTTGCCAGCCCCTCAGCCTGGGAGGCACCTTGGCAAACCCCTCAGCTCCCACTGTTCCCACTCAGCACCTCGGGAATGGCCACAGGCTGAGCTCTGTGGGCTGCGGGCACTGTGCTGGCGCTTGCCCTGCCAGGTGCGGATCCCTCTCCGTGCTCCTCTCCCCTGTGGACAAACCCTTCTGAACCTCTTTGCTCAGGCTAAGATGCCACTTCAGCCCTGGGCTTTCCACTCCCCAGGGGGAAGCACAAAAGGGAATCAAACACTGCAAAGCTCCAAGGATAAACGCAGCAGGAGACCCTCCAGAGCAGCGATGTGCCCCTCATCACCCTCCACTTTGCTTCTCCTCCTCCCACCTCCTGCAAAAACATCCAAATCCCTTCTTGCCACGACAAAAAAAAGGTGTAAAAATGAGCAACTGCACATGTGTGTGCAGAGGCTTGGAGCAAATGGCTTTGGATAAGCAATAACCCCGCTCCTCCCCATCCCGGCACGCCGGGTGTGCATTTCCATGGAGCCACTGGGCTCCTGCAGTATAAATAGTTTATGCCATATCAAACTATTAAACATGATTTTAATCCCACTTGTGATGTTCGACGCATAACTCACAGGAGGCTGACTTTGATGTGGCTGGTGGAACGGAAATCACATTGAACAGATGTTCCAGCTGGAGCCGCTTAGTATTTCCATTACAGACCCTGCACTGGGGTTTTTTCCAGCTCTTTCTGCCAATTCCCCCCCCTTTTTTTATATATATTTGTAAGGGGGAGGGTTTTATGACTCAGCTCTTTCATTGCTGCTATGATGGTCAGGCATGAGATTGATGGGAGCCCAAATTCAACTGAGGATAATCTCTCCCACCTTGCACACACCCTTCCTGGGAATAACCCCCATCCCGGCGTTTCTCTGCTGCCTGGGAGCATTGCTGATGATCTTTTGAGTGGCAAAAGAAAATGTAAGACAGCAGTAGGAGTGATTTACCAGGCTGCTGCTTCCTGGGAAGGATTATTTTTGGTTCCCTGGGATAAGTTTGCAAGGCCTTCTCTCAAACCACACAGCTGGGCGGTGTTTGCTGTGGTGTGAATTCAACCTCCACTGCTGGAGGTGGAGAGTGCAGGGCCCAGGAGGATGCAGCAGCTCGTGCCAGGCTGGGAAGAGCTCCACAGCCAACAACTGCTGCCTGATTTTCCTTATTCTTGCAGAAACCACTCCTTTCTCTCCCCAAGGTGCTGCTTCTGTGCTAGATATTGGAATAAGACCCACGAGCAGGACTTCCCAGAACAATTCCCTAGGGAAAAACGAGCGGCCCAGATACTTTTTGCTTAGGAAAAGCACCTTTAGCTCTTTGCAAAGTGAATGCAGCTGGTTGTCTGCAAGGCTGGGAGTGAAACCTCATGAACTAAAGCTGGGTTCATAGTTGAACCTGATGATCTTAGAGGTCTTTTCCAACCTTCACAATTCCATGATTCTGTGACTAGGTGCAGCTAGGGCAGGCTTGTGCATCTGGGTCAAAATCCATCCCACCTCAGCTTGGTTAATCCATCTTAGTATTTTTCTACCCCATCACCCATCCAGCTTCGGGAAATTGATATCCTCATTAGCCCCCATTAAGAACAACATACTTTTAGAAGCTGGGTAGAATATTATTGTTATTACATTCACAGTGTGGAGTATTTAATAGCTCGGAGTGGAAATTGGTGCTCTTTATTGGGTTTTTCTCTTTCCCAAACAGATTCCATGTGGCTGCGGGGATTCAGCTCACGTCTCCAGCCCACACTGTACTGCCCAGTGTAATGACGGCTCCGCTCTGCGCTGTTTGTGTGAGTGTGTCTCTCGCTATTGTAGCTGTTTGCTGGCTGTGAAATAACCCAAGCTATTATCTCATTTTATCTGCCCAGTTCTGTCAGGACATGCAGCCAGCGACCCAAGAGCCTGGTAATCTTCCGGCAGCAAAAGCTGCAAGTCTTAAATGGTGAATTTTCTGCTGTGCTCGAGTTTGTTCAGTTGAGTTTGCCAGTTTTAATTGGTCTCTGGAAAGCAGCTGGCATGCTAATATCGAACACCCTGCTTTTGCAAGTCGTGGGTAAATACAGCTGCAGGAACTGCGTGTGTGAATGGAGCCTGGCTGGAAGGGGTCAGGAGGAGCCCAAGAGCGACAGCTACTGCAGAGGAGGAGGGAAGAGGCCTGTGAAATGTGAATTTTGGAGGACGGCAAATTTTTCTCTGTGGATTTACAGTAAAGGGCGAATGGTACAGCTCTGAACACAGCCCTGTCTCCTGAGGTTGGTGACTGGCTCTGGCTTTGTGTCATGGCAGGGACACTGTCCCCATCAGGTGTCACAACAAACATACCACTGAACTGCCTGTAAGTCTGGAAACACGTGATTCAGCACCAGAAATCCTGATGGGACTTATCTCTGCTATTGGCCATGCCCAGAGATGTTGCTTGCTCACCCAAAACCCTCTGGGATCCATCCCTGCTCCAAAGACCCCCGAGGGCCTGGATCAGGGCACAGCTGGGCCACCCAGAGCATGGCAGCTGGTGCTGCTTTTGCTCAAATCCATGGACACATGGGAAGCACGATATCCCTGTTGTGTGGCGTTCCTCGGTGCCCCAGGGCGCTCAGGGGACATGGGAGATCCAGCTGGGACTTCACCCCGTTGATACACCAGTAAATCCCAGTAAAGAGAAAACCCCAGCCCCAGCATGCTGCTCCTGACTGGAGGGCAGAGAGGCCGGGATCTCCCAGCAGCCAGAGGTGGCCGTGTACTCACGCTGGATGTCGATGGTGACAGAAGTCTCCTTCCCGCTGGGAATGGCTTTGTTGGTGGCACGGCACACGATGCTCTCCCCGTTCTCAATGTCCGAGGGGGCGATGAACAGGGTGCTCATGATGCTCTCCCTCTTGCCGTCACGGAGGAGCGTCTGTGAGGGGGAAACAGGGATGAGGAGCTGGAGAGGGGCCCTTTCCCCATCTCCAGGCTCAATAGGAGCTTCTCAGCCAAGCAGCTTCCTGAAATAACAATTCCTCTGGCTGGAATCGGCCAAAAGCCTTAGGAGAATAACAAAGACAAATTTCACTGCACTTCCCTGGGAATTGGGCTCTTAACTCCCATCTGCTTCCCTGCAGCCCTGCTGTGCCTAGGCTGGGGAGGAACGCTCCGGTGGGATACGTCACCCACCATCCCAGGAAAGAGGGAGCCAGAGGCAAATGGCTTTGTGACCCCGCTGGCATCCTCTGCCAGGTGAGTGCATGAAGCTGCTGGGCACTCCTCATAGGGATGAGGGGTGATGCCGGCTGCCAGCAGCACGGACTGACCCTGGCCATGGATCCTTGGCTCTGGACCAGCCCATGGTAAATCATCAGCTCTCACGTCTTGACTGATGGGGGCCAAAAAATCCAAACCCTGGTGGTAACCAGCTCTACCTGGTCAGCCTTGGCACTGTGCTTCTTCCCTGGATTTATCTGACTTCAGCCCTGGTGCCCTGCCATGCCTCTTTTGGGAGCACAGAAGCCTGGGAGCGCTTCCTTACCACCCCCTAATCCTCCTGCAAGCTCTTACAGGAGGTCACGTCACCCTGTAGCCCCGACTTTGATAAACGGAGCCCTCGGATCTTTCAGGATGTTGTGTGGTTTTCAGTCTTTCAATCATTCTCCAACCTCTGACCTCTCTCTCTGGTTTATCAACAGTCTGGATTTTGGACCCTGCCAGGCAGTTTTTCCTTCTAAGTTGGTATCCTTCAAGTTTGTTCCTCAGAGTGGCTTTATGGGGAGATAAACAGATGTCAGCAAGATGTGTGCATGTGGCACTTGGGGACACAATTTAGTGGTGGCCCTGGCAGTGCTGGGGGAATGGCTGGACTTGATTTTGGAGAGCTTTTCCAACCTAAATGATTCTTTGATGCCAAGACTAATGCTTTCCCTGGGCTCATCCTGGCACAGCCTTCATGCACACAGGTTTGTGCCTCTCAAGCACACGAGACAAGGAATGGTGCTGAGAAACTGTCACCACAATCAGCCCAGAATCCCAGAGCCATTAAGGCTGGAAAAGTCCTCCGAGATCGAGTCCATCCATTTACCCAGCACTGACCCATCAAACCACGTCCCTCTCCACCACATCCACGGGTTTTTGGAGCACTTCCAGGGATGGGGAATCCACCACCACGCTGAGAGCCCATTCCAATGGCTGAATACCTTTTCAGTAAAGAAATTTTCCCAATATCCAATCTAAACATCCCCTGGCACGGTTTGAGGCCATTTCCTTTCATCCTGTCTCTTGTTCGCTGGGAGCAGAGCCCGACTCCCACCTGGCCGTCCCCTCCTGGGAGTTGTGGACAGCAAGAAGGTTCCCCTGAGCCTCTTCTTCTGCAGGCTGAGCCCACCCAGCTCCCTCAGACATTCCTGGTGCTCCCAGCCCCTTCTCAGCTCTGCTCCCACCTCTGGACACAAACGCAGGATGCTGCCCTGTCCTGCCTTCATTGTCACCCCGTGTGCCCTTCCCTTGGGGAACGGCCCCATTTTTGGTGCTGGCCTTCTGCTGAACCCTAAGTCTGTGCAGAACTTCCCCCCTATTTGAGGTGAACCTCCAAATCCTGCAGGATCTTATAACGTTCCCTGTCCCCTTCAGTAGGGATCGGGGGGATTTCATTCAGCCGTGGCTGTTCTGCACTGCCTGCCTGGGATTGCCAGGGGGCTGCATATGGATCAGTTGGTGGACTGGAAATTCAGAGTAACAAAGAAATTATCACTCAGTGTGAATGGTTTCAGGCAGTCAGTAACCCAAAGAGGGCTTCCTTTTGGCTGGCTGGAATATCTGGATCAAATGAAAGCTGGGTTGGATTTCAGTTTTCTTGAAAAAGCAGAAAGAGGCAAACTGAGGCACTATTTTAAAGGGAGCCTCAAAAGGGAAACGTTTCTAAGACACCAAAAATCCAAACTTCCCACTCAAAAAATGTCTAAAATTGTCTGTTAGTTTTTCTAAATGCTGATTTTCTTTTTTAATATGAAAGGGCCTCATGGAAACCTCCAGGAAGTCAGGAGAAACTGAAGTTCAGCCTCAGAAACAGAGGTTTTCCTGACTCCAGGAGGAGGGAAGGATGCTTCCCCCACACAGAACAGGGCTCCCCTCCGAGCCCACCCCTGCCAGCTGCTTAAAATGCCATGGAAATCTCTGTGCTGTGGGACATGGATCTGCAGCCTGCAAAACTCTGCTTCGGAAGGGCATTCCCCCTTCTCTGGGGGACAGGGAAAGGGATCTTCTGCGGGTCTGAAAGGGACAGGGCTCAAAAGTTGTCTTCCCAGGTCCAGGCCTGGCAGCCCTGGAGGGGAAGGCTGGGGGTGAGCGGGATAAGCCATGAACAACTGCACATCAACGGCCTGGATTTTAATTAATTCTACTCGATTTGAGAGAGGGAGAGGTCAGCTCTCTCTGGCTCTAATTAGTGCTGCCTCTCTCATCGCACGCAGGGAGATGGGGCAGGTTCCCCTCTGCTCACCCCTGGCTGCAGAGAAGCAGCTCAGCTTCAGCCAGGAGGTGAAGGAGGAGGAGGAGGAGGAGGAGGAGGCAGGGAGGGTGTTCTGCCTCCTCTGCTCTCCCCAGCAAATCAGGATACTGCTGGAATGAGGCTGGATGGCGGCTTCACAGTGGCAGCAGAGGGTGAAATGTTTATTAAAGATCTTCGGGAGCTCGAGGAATGGCTCTGACTGCCCCCTTTGAAGTTTTGGCTGCAGACTGACCCATTTTCGGTCTGGAATTTTGCTGTTTTGAAATTTTTCATTAAAAACGTCAAGTGTTAGCAAATCTTCCACACTCACCAGCCATCAGGAGCCCATAAGCATGTGGGGGAGAACATGTGGGGGCCCATCCCCAGTGTGCTGCTGATTGCTCTTTGATGGTTTCCTTTATGACCCAATAAACGCTTTCTGTCTAAATTAAAAAATGCCAACAATCCTGACACTTTTTCATGGAAAATTGCAGTTGGAGGAGGGGACACACGTCACTGCAAGCACCTTTTGATCCAGAGGTTCTGCTGCAGCCAAGGCTGGGTCAGTTTTGCTGTACATAACATTAACACCACACCCAGCTGGGATTTAGGGGGGACAAGTGGCCATGCCAGGTGATTACAAGCTGTGAGAAGGTACAAAAAGCCAAATTCAGAGCAGAGCCCGTTTTGGTGACAGTTTGTGGTTTCTCACTTGCATCCTCCTGACTGTATCCCCCCAGCCTCCCCGCTGGGAAGGCTTTATGGAGGGATGCAGGGTGAGAGTCCCAGCTCTGCAGAGCTGAGGGTGCTGCCCCAGATGTTTTGGGGTTGTGTGAAGAGCAGCGTCAGGCCTGGCACCCCTTTGTGAAGCCAGGGAAGAGCACAGGCCTTGTCCCAGCCCCATCCTGCCTCACCTTGGAATACGTGGCTCCGTTGATGACTTCTCCCCTCCTCATCCAGATGATGGAGGCTGCTGGCTTGGCGTTGTCAGCGTGGCAGGTCAGGTTCAGGGGGTCTCCTGCCCTCAGGCTGATGATGGGCCCCCCCATAATGACAGGGTCATCTGGAGGAACTGCAAGCAAAGAGCACAGAGGAGACAACGCCATTTGAAGCATGAAACCCGCATTTCTGGAGTCACCTGTGGGGTCACTGGACTGTGACCTCTCAGGCTTTGCATACGCTTTGGGATGGCCATGGCACTGCTAGCCACTGTCCCCAGGGTACAGCCACCTGCTTCTTGCTGCTCCCGTGAAAGCTGGGCCCCAGATTTCAACTCCAGCAGCAGCAACTGGAGAAGTTTCTGAGGGGATTTGGGCCAGGTGGCTGCAAGCTTTGCAGGAATATGAGGGATCAGGTCTGTGGCAGATAAATCCATCAAGGGCTACTAAATCCTCAAAGCCCTGCATGTTCCTGAGCTGCAAACTCTGGGAGTATTTGAAAGCAGTATCCCTGCTTGAAATAAATATCCCTGCTGCTCTCTAATCCTGCAGGGAGGAGCTTTCATTTCTGCTACCCTGATGGGTCTGCTCCAGCCAGGACGTGTGCTGGAGATGGAGCTCTGTCCAGCTCCTCATGGAATCAGGGCATTATCTAGGTTGGAAAAGACCCTTAAGATCAAGTCCAGCCATTCCCCCATCACTGCCAAGCCCACCACTATATCATGTCCCCAGGTGCCACACCCACACAGCTCTTAAATCCCCCCAGGGATGAGGACTCCAGCCTGTTCCAGAGGCTGAGAAGTTTGGTCTTACTTACCATGAGAAGTTTGGTCTTACTGACCATCAGTGGGTGTTTCATCAAGACACAAAAAATTCCTGACTAGGTAAGACAAATGCACTTATTTCTGTTCTGTGAGAGAACCAAGCTCAGCCCTCCCTTTCCCCGGCTCTTTAACAGCACTGCCAATCCCATGGATGCCTCACATTATTCCAGGGAAACAGCAGGGAACCTCCTTGTCACTGAAAGCTGCTGGCAACCCCCTCGTTGAGAGCCCTTCCAGCCTAAACTGCTTCCCAAAGGCTCTTAGCTCTTCCCAACCATGACCCTTGGGAAACCAAATGCTCTTCTTGCTACAGACAGATGTGTTGCTCATCCGTCCATGGCCTGTCTGGGGGCTCCTGGGGCCCATGTGGGGGTGGGAGGCCAGCCGGAATGTGAAGGACACATTGGAAGGCGTTCCCAAGTGATGCTGTGATGATTTTTTGCCTTTTCTTTTACACCCCTGTTATACCTTTTTATAACTTCTGTATGCTTACTGTATTTTTTGCCTACATTCTTGGCCTTGTTTGTCAAGCTGAGAGACTCAACATTTTAGAAGCTTTGTAGCCCGGGATCAGTGTGCCCCAGAGCCCAAGGTCCTCTCCAGAACACATTCTGTAAACTAAGACAGAACCATCCAGGGAAGGCTCCTTGGGGAGGGGGGGGCTCACTCGAGCCTCCCATTGAGGAATCTTTGATAGATCTGCTAATTAGTAACACCTATAATGATATACCTGATCTATTGTGGGTGGGCATTGCGGTGGGCATGGAGGTGCATTCCACCTGGACATGGTGCACCTAAGGATCCTTAAAATAAATCCCAAGGTAAAATCCCTTTTTCCCTTCTAACTGTGTCTGACTCTTGATTTTAAGACCAGGAAAAGGCATCACAAGAAACAGGAAATTGCTCCTTCACACCCTGCTCAGAAGCCGGTGGCAGAACCCTCCTACCCTCAGCATC
Source organism: Corvus moneduloides (assembly GCF_009650955.1). Classification (NCBI taxonomy): domain Eukaryota; kingdom Metazoa; phylum Chordata; class Aves; order Passeriformes; family Corvidae; genus Corvus; species Corvus moneduloides. Next base: position 1,397,594 of record NC_045500.1, on the reverse strand, counting down.
CTTCAGAGGGGATGCAGTTGGGTGAAATCCACCAGTTTTCTGCCAAAGTGGAGCTGGTTTTGCTCCAAGTCAGGGCCGCTCCCCCTCAGAGCCAACATTTGGCCTAAGCCCCCTCTGAAACCCCCAAGTCCATCTCTGCTCCTGAGCCGCCCGCACATTGTCATTGGCTGAGGAATATTTAAAAACTCCTCCAGCGCCGGGCTGGGATCGGGGACTGGGAAGGGATTCTGTTCCCCGACAAGGCAGAGGTGGCTGCCTGCCCCAGGCCGGGATTTGCAGATGTGCTGCGGGCACACCCCGCTGCGCGCACACGCGGCTGCCAGGCGCTCGGAGTAATGGGATTTTTCAGCTCAGTGGGTGGAACTCAAGGACTGGGGGAAAAAAGCTTTTCTACACGGATCCAAAATGTACTTCTTTTTTTTTTTTTTTTTTTCTTCTTCCAGGCTAAAAGAGTGGAAAAAGAAAGTGAAAAATCTGTGGTTTGAGTTAGTTGGAATGCCTGTCACTGAGATGTGGAAATGGGAACAATTCTGCTCCATTCTGATGTTATTTAACTATTAAGGAAGTATGAATTTTAATTTAAAATATTTATTTATTTTATTTCATTGGATGAGTTTATGCTGTTTAAAACCAAATCTGGCATTTTTCAATAGTTTTTTTCCCTTCGCTGAATCCATTAATTGAATTTGACCTCTGCTTGTAAAAAATATTGAAAATTCATCTTGTAGAGTGGGGAAAAAACCAGCCCACAAATCTTTTTCTGAAGACCATCTTGGAATTTAATGAAGGCACTTTTGTGGTGTGATGTTTGGCATTCCTGACTTTTTTTCCTGGTATTCCTGCAGCAACATCTCCCCAGCAAAGCAATCCAGGGTGTCCCTTAGCTGCCCACTAGGGGATATTATGGGATAGAGGACAACATAAAGCAAACAAACATGGAATCACTTGTCTGCCCTGTGCCAGAAATCCTTGTTTTTCACAGTTTCGCTCCCCGTGGGATCAGCAGCCAGCCTTGAGGAGCTGCTTATGGCGATGAGGAGAGGATGGGCCCTGGCAACCTCTTCCCAAGTAACTGGTTTTCATCGCCCAGTCCTCCAGGTAGCCGTGAATTATTGATGTCTCCAGGCTCCCTAAGAGGGAATTTGGTTGGGGTGGAGGGGCTGATGAAGAGGAATCTGTGATGTCTCGCTAACTTCTGTAAAATGAAGGATGGATGTATTTCTTCCCCACACCAACTCCAGCCCGGGAGAGGACGCGGAGGAGGAGGAGGAGGAGAATGACAGATAAAAAGTGGAGAAGAAGAAAGCAGGGAAAGCAAGAAGCCGGTAGCATGGAGCCATGATCCATTATTCATCCACTGAGCTCCCAGGATTGGTTGTTACTATGAGGCACCACTACAGGATCTGGTCTCCTAATTTTTAATCACGTAGCTATGGAAGCGCTAGCCTTCCTGATTAAACCAGGGATATAATTAGGAAGCGTTGTTTGGGGCTGCAGGGGGTGGTTTTCATGACAGCAAAGCAAAAGCAGTTAACCCGCATGTGCCTGGGAAGATGAAAATGATGGAGAAGGGATCCAGGATGGCTCCAGCCCACAGGAGTAGGAGCAGAGAGCTGGATGGAAAGGGCTTCAAGGTGCACCCGGGGAGGTGTAGTTGGGATATCAGGGAAAAGTTCTTCACTGAAAGAGTGGTCAGGTGGGAACAGGCTGCCCAAGGCAGTGGTGGAGTCCCAAGGAGTGGTGGATGGGGATCCCCAGATGTGGCACTTGGGGACGTGGTTAGTGGTGAACACGCTGGCAGTGCTGGGGGAACGGTTGGACTCGATGGGCTTAGAGGGCTTTTCCAACCTGAATGATTCCGTGAGTCCATGACATGTGGCTCTTTATGGGGTGGGAGCCTCCATATATATCCCCAAATGGACATCAGAGTGAAACCTCCCGGGGTGGAGGTGAATCACCCCAGCAGAAAATCTCCTGTTCCTCACGTTGCCCTCAAGACCTCAGCTGGACACTCATCCCCCTCTTCACTGCAGACAAAACTTTCCACAGAAATGCTGACAAACTTCTCCCTGCCAAACCCCTCATTTTCTGTCAAAGTAAAGGGATTACTGAATATTTTTAAACCTGCCTTGGACAGGCTCAATAGATTCCCCATGTGGGTTGCCTGGATGAGAGAGGACAGCTTGGGGTTTCTGCTCCCTGCCCTCTGGGAAAGTGCATCTTACAGCACATCAGCATAAAGAAACACCTTTACATGATGGTGCTCTTGGTGCATTCATCAGCTTTTTAAATTAGTTGTTAGAGGCTTTCCTGTACACTGTCCCACCCTGCACAACTTCCCCCTGACTAATTAGTGAGCCCCCACAGGATTCTTCAGCGCTGGGCTGAGACCCCAGGCTAGCACTGCCTTTGAGTCAGGAATGACGTGGATGTCTCTCAATGCTCCCGGCAGCTGGACAAGGATGTGGCAAGCAAACAGAGCCTCAGTCATTAGCAATATTTACTGAGCTAACAGGATCCTCCAGCAGCCAGGTCCTGGAAGTGGAGGAAGCAAAAAGCCCTGCAGCCACCAGTACGTTTTCCCTAATTAAGGCTGTTTTCCTGGGTTGTTGTGGCTGGTACCTCACTGCTGCTGGGTTTGTGTAACCAACCTCCTCTTCTTGGGGCCAACCTCTCCTTCAGTGTTAAGTGATTCAACCCCAGCACCTGCTGGTGGGCAAGGGCCACCCAGCTGCTGGGCTGGAGAGGCAGGCACTGAGCAGCCCCTGAGGGCTGCCCTGAGCCAAATACCTGCAAGGAATGTTCAGCTGGTGTTAGACTCAGCACAAGAGCCCCCTGTGGAATGAAATCCCTTGGATAAGGCCTTGCTCATCTTCATGGCTCCCCTTCCCCATGGGGTCTGTGGCACTTGGGGATCTGGGCCCAGCTCGTGTGGGAGTTAAATAACAGTGACCAGAGGATGCTCCTGGTGATCACAATGTGCCACGAAACACTGGAAGGTGCTTCCCAGCCCCAAAGCTGAGAGAACAAGTGTAAATCATTTGGGGGTGTTCAGCCTGGAGAGGAAAAGGCTCCAGGGAGAGCTCAGAGCCCTTTGCAGGGCCTAAAGGGGCTCCAGGAGAGCTGGAGAGGGACTGGGGACAAGGCATGGAGGGACAGGACACAGGGAATGGCTTCCCAGTGCCAGAGGGCAGGGCTGGATGGGATCTTGGGAAGGAATTGTTCCCTGGGAGGGTGGGCAGGCCCTGGCACAGGGTGCCCAGAGCAGCTGTGGCTGCCCCTGGATCCCTGGCAGTGCCCAAGGCCAGGCTGGACATTGGGGCTTGGAGCAGCCTGGGACAGTGGAAGGTGTCCCTGCCCACGGCAGTGGGTGGCACTGGATGAGCTTTAGGGTGCCTTCCAACCCCATTCTGTGACTCTGTGATGAATCAAGAGCATCCCCAGTGGGGACAGCTGCCTCCCAGCGAGCACTCAGCAGGAACACAAGGCCCTGAGGAGATGACAAAGCCGAGCTGAACAAGGGTGCCTTTGCTCCTGTGTTTTGTCTCTGCAGACAGGGAAGCAGGGGAAGCCCCGGGGAGCCAGCCCAGAGGGATTCAGCTGGCTCAGCTCAGCCTCCCATGCAGCGAGGGCAGATGTGGGAGCTTTGCCTGAAGTGTTTGTGCATTCAGACCCGGCGCTGCAGCTTTGTCAGGGAGGCACGTTCAGCTCTTGTAGACAAGTCAGGCTTAGGAGGCATCACACAGCAGCTGCTGGGCCTGACCGCATCCGGCGCTGCCCTGACCCGTGCAGTCCTTGGGGAGGTTTTGGAACACAAACCCTTTGCAAATCCCATCTCTGCTCCACACCAGGGCATTCAGAGTCCAGGTTTGCTGGCTGGCAAGGCACTTGTGAAAGAAGCAGCATCCAAACTGCACCCTCTGGGCTCCTTACCCTTCCTGGAAGATCCTGATCCTCTGATCTAGTAGAAGGTGTGAAGAATTGGGCTGAGCAGCCACTGCTTTTCAGCTTCAAATCTGGCTGCTGGGTTTGTGTGTTTGCTGGAATGTTCTTCATCATTGTCATAATTTTAAATTTTTAAATCTAACTCCCCTGCCAGCCATAACTGATCAGATTCTATAGCAAATAACTTATAGGGTGGCATGAATTTTTTTGCCACACCAAAAACTTATGGGGATTCTTAAACAAATCCTCTGCTCTCCTATAAGTCTACCCGCTCTGCTGGAATTTCCTTCTCAGAAAAAAAATCATAAAAGTTCTCAGAAAAATCTCCTTCTCAGAAAAAATGGCAGGGGGTTGGACTAGACAGCCTTTAAAGGTCCCTTCCAGCCCCAAATATTCTGTGCATCTATTATCCTGTCCTGGTCCAAAAGCTGGTCAATGTATCAAGACTTTGAGGGGGGTGTGACTCTGGCAGTAAGCTCTTTGCTAATGATATTCAGCAGAATGAAGAGTTAATTGGCTGTGGCGTCATTTCTGTGCCTCATTTGGGATCGGAACATCCTCTTCGCTGCTTGAGAACTGCAGGGAGCTGCCTCCTCTTCCCAGCCAGTGGCTGCTTTCCCCACCAGCCTTGGGGGCGTTCTGGAGCTTTAGTGGTGTTGCTCTGCACGATGCTTTTGAGATTCTGGGGGGGTTTTGGCCACACTCATGGATGCAGAATTCTGTGGAGCTGATCAAAGGAAAAGAGCAGCTCTCCTACTGGGTGAGATCGGCAGAGGTTGGCTTGTTTAATTGGCAAAGCGAAGGCTGGGAGGCTTCACTGTGATGAGTAACAGTGAAAGAACCAGGAGAATGTTGGGAGAAGACAAAGGAAAAAGCAGGAAAATGTGGGTGCTGGGAGAGAAAGAAGGTTCTCTGTTTCATCAAGTGTCTAGGAAAGCTTTCCAAGGGGAGGAAAAGGGGCCAGAACACGAAACTGCTTTTAGGATGAAGCTTGCTACACTGGATAAGAGAATGCCCTTACAGGGATTGTGTTTCTGGCAGAGTTTTCCAGCAGACTGCTCAGGGTCTCGCTGTATTATCAACCCTGAAGGCTGCAAATCGTGAGGGCCTAAACCACTGCAGAGCAGCTTACAGCTCCAGGAGTGTTGAGCTTTCCATTTATCAGGCCTTTACACATTTAGGATTCCGATTTCCAGCAGTTCTTCAGAGCTAGGAAGGATATAAACAGACTCTTAGGTTTTGTCCAACACTTAAAAGGCAGGGATTTTGCTGTCTGAGCATTGGCACGGACTGGGCTTCTCAGGGCAGCACCAACTGGGGACTTGGGGCAGGACTGTGGGGCTCGGTGACCTGAGCTCTGGAGGGAACCCAGCCCTGGATGCCAATTGCATCCTCCCCTCCACTGTCTTGACGTGCATCCATTCTACCCCTCCCCATCCCAAAGCAATTAGGATTTCAATCCTTTTGCTTTGGCAGGTGAGGAAAAATGAACAATACAGAGCGAGTGGTCTGAGTTTAGACGGGGTCAGCACAGGGCTCCTGACTCCAGCGTGTGCTACTCCCCCTTCAAGTATGACTGATCAGATCTTCCTTTGCATCCTGCATCTGAAACCTGGAGACCATTCCTGCCTGCAGCTGCTCAGCGGGATGCTGAACACTCTTTTTATCCTTTTCTTTGTATCCTGGGCTCATCCCCAGCAGTGTGGGCAGCAGGATGAGGGAGGGGATTCTGCCCTTCTGCTCTGCCCTTGTGAGACCCCATCCATGGAGCTGAGTCCAGCTCTGGGGTCCTCAGCACAGGAAGAACACAGAGCTGTTGGCGTGAGGCTATGGAGATGCTCCAAGGGCCGGAGCCGGGCTGGGAGAGCTGGGGGTGCTCACCTGGAGAAGACAAGCTCCAGGGAGAGCTCAGAGCCCCTTGCAGGGCCTAAAGGGGCTCCAGGAGAGCTGGAGAGGGACTGGGGACAAGGCATGGAGGGACAGGACACAGGGAATGGCTTCCCAGTGCCAGAGGGCAGGGCTGGATGGGATATTGGGAAGGAATTGTTCCCTGGGAGGGTGGGCAGGCCCTGGCACAGGGTGCCCAGAGCAGCTGGGGCTGCCCCATGATCCCTGGCAGTGTCCAAGGTCAGGTTGGACATTGGGGCTTGGAGCAGTCTGGGACAGTGGGAGGTGTCCCTGCCCATGGCAGGGGGTGGAACAAGATGAGCTTTAAGGTCCCTTCCAAGCCAAACCATTCCATGATTCTGTGATTGTGCAAAACAATCCCCGGAGCTGTCTGCACCTTCCCTACACAAGACAGGCTGAAAACAACCCAGTCCATGTTGTCCACAGTCAATTTACAGAGGCCACGCTGGCTCTGGGGTGAGCTCTGGCATTGTTTCCAAGCATTCGGCCCCCTCCTGTGTGCTGCCAGCCTCTGGCCCTGCTGAGAGTGGCATGGCATTGTTCCCTGTTGTCCCTGCCGTGTCCTGGCCACATCTTCCCCAGCCTGGTGCTGCTCTGCTGCCTTGTTCCTCCTGCTGACCCACGGGAGCTGAGCCTGGACAGCCTGAAAAATGCTGGGCAGCTGCCAGTGCCCCGGAACGGCGCGGCTGCTGCCGGGAGAAGAAGGAGAGGAAAGAGATGCAGGCGAACAGCACAGCCTGGGGAAAACACACTAAAAAATAAATCAAAAGAAACAAGGGGAGCCAGGGAGAAAAATAGTGATGAAAGTTTAAATAGTGCATCTCTCTCCTGGTCCTATTTGTCTTGTGGCACTTCAGTGTGTGTGTGAGCGGGAGGGGCCCGTGGGGCTGCCAGCAGTGCTGCCTCCTCTCCATCCCAAGCAGACACCTGTATCCCTGTTCCCCTCCTGTCTCTGCAGCTGAGCCTTTCATGGACCCTCCTCACATTAAGGAGCTCATGAAAAACAAACCACCAATATTTCCTAAAATTCCCTCATTTTCATTCTACTTTCTCCTAATGATTTGTCCTTTTTTTCATGCGGCCGCTGAAAGTCTCTCATGCTCCACATTTCTAGGGTCAGCAGGATGGATTTCTCCAGTGGAACAGTGTCTTGCTGGAGAACGCAGATCTCTTAAATTCAGAAATGATTCCTAGAGATGGTTTCATCTCACTGCAGCAAAGCTCAGCTCTGCTTTCCCACTCAGTGCCCTGGAGGGGCTGATTTTCCTCCATCTAAGCCCTCTCCAGGTCAGATTGAGGAATATCACTGGAATACTCTTTGCTTTTTCATGCTGAGGAGGGGTTTGCTCCCATATTCTTGGCTACAGAGTGTTTTAAATATTCACTTTTCACAACGGATTGGAATTAAACCAAACATCAAAGTTCTGAAATCCTTTGTGAGAGCTGGCTCTGGGCAGCATCCATTTTGGAGAGCACACAAGCAGATGTGACATGGGATAAGCGAGCATTTGTATTCTACTGAAAAGCCTTCTGTACGAGGAGAAAGAAGTTTTGGCAGCCCCCTTCCCCACTCTAACAAAGAGCCAGCTGCTGTGCAGGCAGGTAGCTGGCCAGGTATGGATTGTTTACTCAGAATGCTCACTCTGCAAATAGTAAAAAACTTCAAATTTTCTCTCCCAATTGAAGGAGCAACACAATGCTAAAGAATAGATTGCATTTGCCAGGTCCTCGTTCAATTCTCCCCAGCAAGGTGGTGTTTTTGGATGGATCCTGTCAACAGCTACGGCCAAGCCCTAACTCAGGATTTCGGAGGGAGCTGTTTTGCTGCCTGTTAAACTGAAGAGTATTGCCCACGACTGAGAGAGGTGGGTCCGTGATCCAGGACAGCCGTGATTAATGGTTCCAATTCTGCCTGTCAGCACGGAAGAAAGGCAGGGTGAAGCTTCCCAAATGTGTCAGCAGGGATGGGAGAGGAATGGAGGAAAAATGAGGCCCACCTGGCCTTGTTACCACTGATGTAATCAAATTTACTGATAAGAGCCCCATCACACACAGGATCCCCCTGTGCTGGGGATCCCCCTCCCAGTATAAAATCATGGAATTGTGGAATGCTTTGAGCTGGAAGGGACCTTAAAGCTCATCCAGTGCCACCCCCTGCCATGGGCAGGGACACCTTCCACTGCCCCAGGCTGCTCCAAGCGCGGTCCGACCTGGCCTTGGGCACTTCCAGGGATCCAGGGGCAGCCTCTGGGCACAGAGGAAACTGAGGCACAGATAGACCAGGTGTTCTGAATCCCAGGCTCTCCCAGCTGGATTATCCCTCCATCCCTGCTCTTGTGCCAGCCCCCAGCTCTGCCCAGCTGCCCTGCACCGAGACCTGTGCCAGTCCCATGTTGGGAGCACGGCAAAACCCCCACCCGCTTTAGAGGGGCGGCAGGGGGCTGTGGTTTGGGTGTCCCACATGGGGCTTTCTGTGACAAAAGGAGGCTCGGGGGAGACAACTCCCCGCCAGGAGAGCGGAACCAGGTGAAGATCTGGCTCTGCTCCCAGGGAACAAGGGACAGGAGAAGAGGAATCAGCCTCAGACTGCATGAGGGGAGGGTCAGGTTGGACATCAGCAGGAATTTCTACATGGAAAGGGTGTCAGGCACTGGAAGGGGCTGCCCGGGGTGGTATTGGAGTCCCCATCCCTGGTGGTGTCCAAGGAACAACTGGATGTGGCACTCAGTGCTCTGGGCCGGCTGACAAGGAGGGATTGGTCACAGGTTGCACTCGATGGTCTGGGAGTTCTTTTCCAGCCAAAATGGTTCTGGGATTCAGTGACTCCACAGAGGCTGCAGCACCCTCACTAATCCTACCCTGGCTGATGGTTAGAGATGCTTTTGGGGCTGATGCCGAAACTAAAGAGCACAGGCCTGGGTTAATCTCCTTTGGAGGCAGCAGGGACCTGGTGGATCCAGTCCCCGAGCCCCTGGGAATCAGGGAAGAGCCCATGAGATTGCAGAGACGCTCCAAGCACATCTCGCTTTACTGTAGCTGCGAGCACCCTCCCACAAAGAGAAATACAAAGCTGAAGGAAAAGGCTGTGGCAAACCCTGGCTCGCCTCAGCTGCGGGACATGCCTGAACCTTCTCCTGGAAGGGGGATCAGCAGGAACATCATTATTTCCCCAATGTAGGCCAGCACCCCTGCCTCCTCCTCCCCCTGAGCGCGGCTCCCGGGTGCAGACTGACAGATCAGAGAGTGCAGGCGAAAACCCGAATTCATTATTTTTCCCGTATGTCAGATAGTTTCAAATTGTTTAAAAAAACAGAAAGAAAGAGAGAAAGAAAAAAAAAAAACAACCCAGGGACATTATTACTGTTCATTAAAATATAGGAAAAAAAGGAAAAGAGGAGCAAACCCCCTGAGCTGGCCTCCTCCTTCTGGTGAGAGCTGCTCTTAGATCCTCTCTCCTGCAGGATAGGGTGGGAGAAATCCTGCCTGTCTCCTCCCAGGAGGTGCCATGGAAATTCAGGGACGAAGAGCAGTGGGATGACATGGGAGATTGGGACCTGGTCGTTAAGATTTGGGGCTTGATTATCTGGATCTGCTTTGAGGCTGCACGTGCCTTGAGCTCATTAGCCAACACCTCTTCTGTTAATTAGCTGCGGTATTTACTATCCTAACAGCACCTTATGGGCCTGGGAGCCTCAGCAGAGCTGAATCCTGCATTTCCCTTAGGATGGGCCTGGCTGGGAGCCTGGCACACCAACCCTCGTGTAAGGTAAGGAGCTGGAAGGGCATGAGAGCAAGGCAGGCACCACCTCCCAGTGTTCAGCACCAGGAGAACTCCCTGTCTCAGCCTACAGCCAGGGCAGACGGTGGGTGGGAGATCCCAGGGATGGGCACAGCCCTTCCCAACTCCCTGCAGGCTGAGGAGAGCGAGGGCAGGTTTGTATTTTGAGCCTTGCTGCATCTCCGGCCTCGATCCCGGGCTCCTGCCTGGTACTCAGGGACAAGAAGGCAGAACGAGATGTGAGTTTCCAGCTCAGGAGCCCATTTTCACCATTGTGGCGCCGGTGCTGACCCTTTTCCAGGGTGAGAAAAGACAAGACCTTAGGCCAGGCTGGGAAAAATCTCCCTGGCACTTCTTGGAGCTATGACTTGAAGCATCACTCCCATTTCATGGAAGAAGGACACCTTTGCTTTTGTAAAATCTCAGAATTGGTTTGGGTTGGAAGGGACCGTAAATCCCATCCCATTCCACCCCCTGCTATGGGGAGGGACACCTTCCACTATCCCAGGTTGCTCCAAGCCCCGTCCAACCTGGACAGCCAGGGATGGAGAAAACACAGGAAAAAATCCTTCCCTGTGAGGGTGGTGAGGCCCTGGCACAGGGTGCCCAGAGAAGCTGTGGCTGCCCCATCCCTGGGAGCATTCCAGGCCAGGTTGGACAGGGCTGGGAGCAGCCTGGGACAGTGGAAGGGAAGTCCAGGGATGGACTGAGATGAGCCTTAAGGTTCCTTCCAACTCAAACCATTGTTGGATTCTGTGAATATTCCCATTTGCAGGTCACCAACTGGAAGTCCTTGCATCCCTCCTTCCTTGGCAGCCGGTTGAGTGATGCTCTCAACAGCCTCCACCAGGAGACATTCCCACTCAGATCCCCGGCTGTGCTGCTGCAGAGGAACCAAGGGCAGCTCACACCAGGGAGCCCTGCAGGGATGTGGACATTCAGTGCTTTGCTCTTGCTTTGTGGTGGCACTGGGATGGCCGAGGTGGGAAGGGCTGGGAGCTGGGACCTTTGATCTGGGCACCAGCCGAGCCCTCCCAGGTGTAAGACACCATCAGAAATAATAAAGGAAGGCCTTAGAAAGAGCCTAATCCCATGTCCCGGATCTGTCAGTGCCTTGCTTCTCTCCCCTCTCCCCAGCACCGCGGCCGTGCAAACAGCGGGACTCAACCCCCCCGTGGCACCCAGCCCGGCGGCTCCAGCCTGACAAAAACACTCCCTGTCCAACACACCTGGCCTGAGCCTCTTCCACAGCCTCTCCCACCTCACAACATCCTCCCGCTGCTGTGCCGGACAGGGTCCTAAACCCTCTCCCTCATTCAGGACACGGGAATGCCAGGGATGCCATGCTGACTGTCTCCTCAGGGAAAAGTGTAACTGGAACTGGACATCCAGCTCTGGCAAACAAGGAACAACCCCCAGCTCTGCTTTAAGCACCGTGCAGAGCATTTAAAGATCAAACAGACCAAGCCACTGATCACAGAATCACAGAATGAACGAGGTTGGAAAAGACCTTTTAGATCATCAACTCCAACCTATGCCCTAACCTAACCTCCTCATCAACTAAACCATGGCACCGAGTGCCACGTCCAGGCTTTTTTAAAACATGTCCAGGGACGGTGACTCCACCACTTTCCCGGGCAGATGATTCCAGTGCCCAATCACTCTTTCAGTGAAGAATTTTTTCCTGACATCTAACCTAAACTTCCTCCGGAGCAGTTAAGGCTGCGTCCTCTCGTTCTGTCAGTGGCTGCCTGGGAGAAAAGCCTGACCCCTACCTAATCCACCTGAGAGTGATAAGGTCTCCCCTGAGCCTCCTTTCTTCCAGGCTAAACAAGCCCATGATGATGTTGTGGCAGATGCCACGGGAGCTTGCTGGATGCCAGGGATGTGTCCCTGAGCTGCTGAGGTCACGGGCTCTGCAGACCTTCAGCCGCTCTGCAGTGAGGGCTGAGCAAATCCCTGCGGATGAATCCAGCATCCGTCAGCCGCGTCTGATCAATGCAGGGCAATTCCTTATCTCCAACGTGGCCGGGCCACACGTTTCAAAGGAAACCAAATCCAGCCCATCCAGGATGGAGCACGATCAATCCCAATGTTCCAGCATTGACACGTCTGCGTTTGGGCTGAATCCCTTATCAGGCAGTGGCACAGCTCCATGTGGAAAAGGTTCAGCCTCACAGACACTTTAAGCGCCCTTGTCTGCCCTCCAGTCCCACAGCCTTTCCCGGGATCATTCATCCTGATTCAACCATTAACACACCCCCATTTTAAGATAAATTACCCAAATCTTTAAACCTCTGCTTGGAGGGAATCCCCTGGGGTGGCTGTTCACAGTCAAGTCCCTCTGTGAAGGCATCCCTATGGAGCCAGAGCCATTAATGCAGCACTCCCAGAGAGCCTGCAAATTGCACAGTAGTAGGAAAATGGGGCTGGAAAAGCAGGAATCCTGCTTAAAGCCGTGACATCCTGGGAATACTGGCTTTGGGTTTGCTGTGCCTCCATGATTTGCCAAAGGTTTTTCTCTGAGAGGAGCGCAAAGCTAGAGGTGTCACCCATCCTTAGGGACACGGTGCCTGTGCACAGGGCTCTGCAGGGAAACAGGCAGGTTCCCTTGGCTTCACCCTCTAGAGATGGTGACAACCCTACCAGAAATGGTGGGATTTGTGGGAAAAGTTCCAGAGGAAAGGACGACAGTGAAGAGAAAAGGGACTGGAGAGCATGGGAAGGCAGAGAAAACAGAACTCGTTAGAAAAGGGACTGCTGGGGCTGCTCCAAAATCTGCTCCCAAATGTGTTTCATTTTTTTTTTAATAGGACATTGATTTTGTTTCCTCTTTTTTTTTTTTTTTTTTTTATTTTGACTGATGGAGTGTTTTGGAGAAATGTCTGCTTTGGTGGAATTTTATTCTTTTTTAATTAAGGAATCAATAGCAAAAAAAGGCAGCAACACGTCAATAGATGAAATGTTTTGGCCTCGTTCCTCTCGGAGGGTGATGGTGAATCTGAGCTGGTTTGGCCTGACGAGGTGAGGAAAGAGCAGGGGAGGGAGCACCAGGTGTCTGAGTGACGGCTCCCAGGAGCTTCTGCAGCAGAAATAGTTGAGTTTCCTTCTGACTTTTTTGCTCGATTTTAAAATTTTTTTTCTCTTTTCTGGCAGTTCTCATTATTGCTCTCCATCCAACACCTCTGAAGTGTTATGGGCTGAGAAGCAGCAACTCCCCCAGGGCTGCTCCCCTCTTTAGACTGAGACACGCACAAAGCAATTAGGACAGAACTAATGACATCCCAGCTCCTGGTTCCTGCTCACCAATCCCACCATACCCGGCTCCTGCTCACCAGGTGTGCTTGGCTCTACCAGGCTGAAGCAGAAATGACCCAGCTCAGTCACAGCAAAGGAGCCTCCGAGGACACAGAACAAGCTGGCAGGTGCTGCTGCTGTTGTTAATGGAGTATCAGCTTTCTATCCCATGGGGAAGCCCATTTTGAGGGACCTTTTCCCAATATTCCCACTATCCAAGTGCACAAGGAGCTCTTGCTCAGTTTGACTCACAAACTGATCCCGAAGTTTATATACCATAAACCCATAAAAGGTAACAGACAAATAAACACCAGCACTGGACCCCTGCTCCGGAGCCCTGAGGTGATGCCTGTGGGATGCTCCAGCCCCCAGCTCTGAGCTGTTTTGGATCTCCTCCCAACACAGACAGCACGAATAGTTGGGGCTTTTTTTTTTTTAACCAAGAAGTGCTGAGTTAGCACAAAAGGAGATGCTTGGAAGATGTCAAAACACAAGTTTTGTGTTTTCCCCTGCCCAGCCTTTCATTCTGGAAAGGCTCATGTGAAATTTGTGGCTGCTTTCAGGAACATAAACCCCTCTGCTGCCCTGTCCCAGCTTTGACTCACACAACAGACAGCTCCCAGTGAGTTTATGAGCAATGCAAAACCAGTGACCCAGCTGTGCCTGACCAGAGAGACAGGGCATGCAGGCCTGGCAGTGGTGGGTTAAACAGTACAGAATGAGGAAGAAGAGGCCAAGAGCTGGGAGAAGGGGGATCCAAGCAGTGGCTGGTGGGAAACTGGCTGGAAAGGACGAGGTCCTGTCTGGGCATGTGGGCTTGGGAGGTGGGGGAGTGATGGAAAGGGTCTTCCTGAATTCCTCACTCATCCCTGTAGCCTGTGGAGCCACTTCCCAGGCCTGTCCCTGAACCTCCTCTGTTATTCATGACATTTAACTCATTTAACAAGAGTAATTATAAATAATAATTTTAATTAATAATAATTAATAATTTAAAAATACCATAAAAGGTTCAAACGCCGAGAGGCTGCTCAGAGGTTGATGAAGGAGGGAAGAGACGGCAGGGTCCAAGTCCCACCTGCGTCAGGAGGGGACAGCCAAAGCCTGGCTCGTCCCTGTGTGACCAAACCCCCCCTGGCAGCAGCAGATTTAGGGGCAGCACCCCAGGATGAAGATGCAGCAGGGTCCTGTGTGCAGGCTGGAGTGACTCCCCAAGCTCGCCTCGGCCCATCCCACTCCCACGGATCCTGCAGCATCCAGAGCCGGCTCTTGGCAAAGCTCTCCCTTTTCACAGTGCTGGAGATGAGGACGGCACACCGGGGGAACTCCCAGCCCCTGGGTACTTGTCAATCATCCCTGAGACGCTCCAGCTAATTATTTTTATCCCCCACGAGTCATGTGGCATTCTGGAGGTGCGGAAAATAGGACATTCTTGGCATCCCTCTCTCTCTCTCTGGCGTGGGCTAATGGTGCCTGTAAATTGCTGCTCCGTGTCAGGGGATCATTGTTCCTAATCAGGCTGAGATTTCTGATGGGCTTCACGCCCACCACGCTTCTTCCTCCCTTGTTTTGCTCCAGGGGGAAATGCAGGATGTTTTTTCCAGTGACAGAAGATTTGCCTTCCCCTTGTGCCCATCTCAGCTCCTCTGGCAGGAGGGAGGGAGGAGTGTCCATGAAGGGATGTCTGGACTGGAATGCCATTCCATTTTCGGTCTGCAGACCACCAAAACCAACTGGAAACTGTCTCACAAGGAGGCAAACGACTGCTTTGGCTCTGCAAGCACATGGCTGTCTCCTCTTCCTGTCTTTTTTGGAGAAGTGGAAGGAGGTGAAGACCGGGAGGTGAATTTGTGTTTTCCCTGGGCTCGTGCCTCCTGTGCTGAAGACCTTTAGCCCTGAGGGCTGGGAACGGCACAGAGTTCTTCAGGAATGCGGGGCAGGTGTGGGTGAGGAGCTGCAGGTGCTCTCCACACACAGAGAGCCTCCAAGGCGTGTTGTGACCATGGCATTGCATGTTCTGGGTGAGGATGGAGGGCCCAGACCTGGTGGTACCACAGCGATGTGGGAGCTGTGCCCACACACAGGAGCTGGGGTGGTGAAAATACAAGGCAGAGGAGAAGATGTTCATTTCCCATCAAACAGACAAACAAACCAACCAGATCTGCTTGTGATTATCTTCCAGCTACTCCAGGCAGCAACAGAGGAGCTCGTTTGTTGTTTACCCACTCGGAGAGGAGATAAGGTCAGGAAATCACAGTTGGCTTCCGCAATCCTGAGGGGGAGAGCAAAGCTCAATCTGGCAGATGAATCACTTGCTATTGACCACTCTTCTTCTCAATTATTCCTCCATTTCATGAGAAACCTCCAAAACACACAGAAATGTTTCCACCCAGGCCATGGCGATGCTCGATGCTCTCCTGCAGATCCCACCTCTGCCTCAGCAGGAGCTGCTGCAAGTCCTGTTGCACCTTCTGGGTCAGACCAGGTCCCAGGACCTGGAGGAGACCTCCTGGAGAAGATTTTTGGAAGTCAGTC
This sequence comes from Corvus moneduloides, assembly GCF_009650955.1. NCBI lineage: Eukaryota > Metazoa > Chordata > Aves > Passeriformes > Corvidae > Corvus > Corvus moneduloides. The sequence goes on along the minus strand of NC_045500.1, from coordinate 1,382,134 downwards.
ACTGCCATGGCAGCGATGGGTCAGGTAGGAGATCTGCAGGCAGGGATGTGGGGCCTCAGCACAGGCTGCCTCGCCACAGCTGGATGCAAACGACCATTTGCATTAGGTAAAAATCTTGAGTAAATTGAAATCACAGCAACATCTGCTGCTTTTTCATTAAGCTGGTGTTGACACCAGAGGATGGGGACCTTGGAAAGACAGATGGGAAGGAGGGGGAAAGCTGGATTGACTCAGCACAGGCTCTTGTCGCCCCTGGGCAGGAGCCCTGGGCTGCTCCCAGGCTGGGCGTTGCAGTTTGGGCAAAATGACCTCAAACAAGAAGGTCCTTCCACCTTGAGCTCTGCTTCCTGCCCCAGAGAGGGGTCCGGGGGTGCAGGGCACAGCTGTCCACCGAGGGAGTCATCCCCTTCCCAGAAATGGGCCTGTGGCACTGCCAAGAGAGCTCCCAGGTTGGTTTTGAGAGAGCCTTGCTCGGCTTCTGCAGAGCAGAAGGGATGGGGGCGAACATCTGCCAGCAAACTGAGCATCACCAAATCCACAGCAGCTGTACCCTGCTTGTCACATCATCTCTCACTCTTCTTCCAGCCCAGATTCTGAACCCATCGGAGGCGAAGAGGACTGGAGCTTTTCATCATGGGAAAACCAACACGTTGCTCATCCTCAGTGCTGCAAAGCTTCAGAACATGACCCTGGGATGCTCCACCAATAACAGAGGCAAAGCAGCTTTATTTTCACTAGAAATTCCCTCACTTCTTGCCGCAGTCTCAAGGCTTTGGGGACCTGACATCTGATTCTGGAGTGCCACTTGTGCAGCGCAGCTGTTTCTAAGCCTCCCAGCCACAGCTTTCACCCCAGGGCCTGGCGGCAGCAGGCTCCCAAACAGACCCAGCTCAAATAAAAAGGGTTATACATGTCTGCAAATGGCCGTCCTTGTGCCAGAGCTTGTTTGGAGGATTGCTGGTGGAGGAAAAAGCACACTGAGGAGCATTTGTTGGGCTGTGCACTGTAATCACCAACACGGGGCTGCCTCCGCGGTCGCTGCTCCCGCTGCATTCCCTGCTGGGAGAGCACCCACGGCACATGCCACAGTCCTGGCTGTGGTCCTGCCAGCACATCCACACCATCTGCAGCCATGGAAGGGAGGAAAAGCCTCATCTGTGTGGGAAATTATGGACTGGCACTGGTTTTTGAGGAACACAACTCTGGGGGAGCCGTGGGCAGGACTATGCTGCGGGTTCGGATGGGTCCCCTGAGAGCACAGAAGTGATGGGCTCAGTCCCAGTCCCACGTACCAACGTACTGGGACCCTGCTGAGGACACAGGTGCCACTTTTACCTGCTGGAGAGACACCAGCAAGTGCCTGTGGCCCCCTGAGCCCTGGTCACTGCACGCCAGGGCTGGAACCAGCACCGTGCCAGCTCACAGTGCAAAACCAGGAGCATCCTCAGAGCCTCTGGCTTCGCTCCACACACAGAATTGTCCCTGCAGGTCCCTCCCTCACACTGTGCCACCCACCAGCATCATTCCATGATTTCCCAGGCTGTGGCTCATCCTGGCTGTGCTGAGTCCTGCCAGCCCCTCTCGGGGGGCTCACACGAGCTCGTTAGGACTGTGGGCGACCTTGGGATTTGCCACCCAAGGCAGTCATTGGTTTGTCATTTCTCTGGTGATTTTGTTCTCCAACATCCCTGAAGAGAAAGGGATGACTGTTCCCATTTGCCCAAGAGCAGCGTCCAAGTGGCCCTAGCAAAGCCAGGGATTAACACACCAATTCCTCTGTCCTTGCTCTGCTCTTGTGCATGTTTGGGGCCCGAGCAGAGAGCAATTAGAGCTGGCAATGAGCTGCAAAGATCGTCTGGAGATCCTGACTGGGGATCAGCAACACTGCGAGGTCAGGAGAGCAGGAATACTTCAGAAAAAATGACTCATTCCAGTGGAGAAAACGATGCTTCCTCTCCTGCCCTGGGCTCATTTTGTACCAGTTCAATTCCCCCTTCGCTGTGCTGTACTAAGGCGAAGGCAGGATGAGGAGCAGGGCAGGGGGAACACCTGACACGGGGGTTGGGCTCTGCCCTGCCTGAGCAGGGCTGCTTTCTCCTTCCTTGGATCCTCGAAAGGGTGGAACGGGTTTAGAAACCCGGCTTGAGGTGGCTGCCTGCTCCTGACAAACCCTGAGTGCTCTCTGCAAATAAAACCCCCAACACTCACCAGATTTCAAAAGTGATTTGGATGAAGGAATTGTCCCCAAAGCAAGAAGTGCTGTTAATTTTCCCCTTCACTGCAGCAAGGCTGCTGGAGGAACGGGGTGGGGCTCCAGGCAGATGTCCCAGCCCTGCCCATGTGGCGTGGCTGGATAATTCACAGCTCTCGTGAATATTCAGGTATGATGTGAATAAAGAACACCCCCTTTCCTTCTCTGATTCCCCAGGGCAGGACCTGCAGGGGAAAATCCTCTAACACAGCCATCGCCAGCCCCACAGGGGAAATGAGTGGGGTGCAGGAATGGGAGCAGCACAAACACCCTCAGAGGGTTCTGCCTGTCCCACCTGTCTCTTGGTACCTGTCCCTCCACCCTGGCACCCACCGAGGTATCACACGTGCCCCCATGGGACGCTGCCAGCACCAGCCCCGTGGCCCTGTCACCCCATGAGCAGGGCAGGCTGCCAGCTCTGCAGGCACTGAGAAAAGCAGGCAAAACCCCATCAGAAATCACCACGACTGCACAGAACGAACAATAAACTCCAACATTTCATTCTGCACACACAAGATGGAATTTTTCAGTTTTCCAATGACAAAAAACCTGAAAAATGAAGGTTATTCACCTAATTCTAACTCAGTCATTTCTTTTCTTTCTGGAGGAAAGAAATGGAAGAAAAAAGAGGATAAAGCTTAAAACCTTATCAACAACTTCATGTGAGTGTTTTCCACTGAAACTAAGGAGGAAAAAGAGCACCTCGGCCTGTTCACTGATAAACTTTGCATCCCAACCTCTGGATCTTCCCAAAACATCTCTCCAAAGCCCACGGGAAGCGTGCCCTGTGTCTATCTCCCTCCCATGCCGATGGCACTGTCTGTATTAACAGCGTCCTTAGCACTGCAGAAGTGCCACCAGTCCCTGCTCAGGGCCTGGGTTTGCCCATCTAGAGGCCAGCTGGGAATTCCAGCTCAAAGTGGAACTGCCGGGATGGAGGCTCAGCCTGCTGGAACTGCTGGTGGAGGGCTAAACCAGAACTTGGGTGGAGCTCCTGGATTAAGGGAAAAACCAGGAGTGGCTGAAGATGCAATAAGAGCCCCCATGTCCAGTGGGGCTTTGATCAGAGGATTGGGGATGAAGCCATCAGGGAAAGGTGGAGAAGTTGGTGCAACTGTAATATGCAATTTGCAAAGCCTGTCAGATTCACGGATTTGAACTGGAAGGATGATTTATCCAAAGGCTTGGGTCAGAGACTGTGTTATTCATTGCCTCCAGCAGCCTCTGCTACACTGTTCTTTAGGATGATTCAGCCTCCTACTCGGGAGCAGCAAAGCAACAGTCCATGAACTCACCCCACACTGCCACTGCCAAAAGTTTGATCAACCATTTTCTGGAGACCTCCAGACAGAGCCAACCCGCCCAGAAACCACATTCTGCTCACCAATAATTCCCTTTGTGCTGAAAAATAAAGGAAAAACCCTCAAACCACCTGATGATTATTTTGTTTGGCCCATTGCTATTAAAAAAATCTCCCAATTCCTTGTTGGATGATTGTTCCTAATGCTGAGCACCAGCCTTGGTTTTGGAGCCATTAAGCTGTGTGTTAAATGTGAGCGAGCGCTGGGTTTAGGATCGCTGGGGGAAATCCACCCCATTTCTGCTATTGCTCTGAGCAAAGCCGTGCCCTGAGCAGGAAGTGTGGGATGAGCACTTTGGGATGCTCTCGGCATGGCAGAGACTCACAGGCAGAGCTCATTAAAGCTGGGGGGGCTGAAATGCCACAGGTTTGGGTCTGGCCCTGTAATTTCATAGAATATCCTGAGTCGGAAGGGATCCACAAGGATCATCGAGCCCAGATCCTGGCCCTGCACAGACACCCAACAGCCCCACCCTGTGCCTGGAGCTTTGTCCAAATGCTCCTCGAGCTCTGGCAGGCTTCAAGCCTGAGCTCTTGTGGAGCAGGAGGAGGTGGATGAGGGAGGAGATGCGAATGCAGATTTCACTCCGAGGCAAACCAGAGAAATGAGTTGCTGCCAGTTTCTGTGTCTTTTTGCCCAGTCAAACACCACAATCAACACACAGAGCATTCAAACCAACCCAGAGGCAACTCTGCGGCAGAAAATAAAGGGAAGCAGATGAAAGAAACCTTCTTATTCTTCATTTACTCCAGTTAATTTTAGTCTAATTTGATCACAATGTTCTTCTGTAAATATCAGCCCTTCTTTAATAAGGCAGCGTTGGCCACGGAGGCTGCGATTGCGATGTAATCACCCGGTGTGTCGTAAAAGACTTTCTCCGTTAATTGTTAGGAGGAACTGGAGCTATTCTGAGGCAGGTATGGGATTGCAAAGAGAGATAATTATAACCAGATCTAATTAGTAATTATAACAGACCTCTCCTAGAAATTGTTTTTTGCTTCAGTATTCCCCCGGTCCTCCTCAGCAGCCGTCTGTGCTGCTGTCGGGAGGACGCCGGGTGACACCGGTGCCGGGACAGGGTGCGGGCACGGGGCTGCTGTCCCTGTCCCCACGGCCTCACCCCGGGATGTGATGGAGCCTCGGCCCCGGCGTCGGCCAGGGGAGGGAGCAGGGAGACAGGCAGAGAGGCAGAGCTGAGACAGGAGAGGGTGCTCTCGCCGCAGCAATGGAGAAGTGGAGGGCCATGGGGTGTCCTGGTGCCGGGGGGCTCGCGGGGGGAGGGCTCCTGCTGCCTCGACCCACATCCCAGAAATGCTGCTCCTCCCGGAGTCTGCGACAGCAGCAGAAATCAGAAAGGATTTAGGGGAGATGGGAAGAAGGGAGAGGCTACACAGAAAGCTGGGAGCCGGCTGGGAATGGCTCCCGTTTAGTTTTTTCAGTTGTGTTAATGGACACAATCCCCCCCAAACCTTCCTGTGACACAGCTCCGACCCCCGCAGACAGCCCGGGGCTCTCGGCCACCGAGACACAGCACAGCACATCGCGGGAGACGTCCAGGTCCAGGGAGGCAAAGGGGCACAGGCACAGCCAGGGTGTGGCAGCTCTCCAGGCAGGTGGGATTGAACGAACTGGTTTTGTCCCAGTGGAGGTCTGACCAAATCAATTGGTTTTCTGTTCAGTTGTAGCAGAATCCTTCATTCCAACAGGGAAACTTTTTAAATCTCTGCAATTTTCCTCTCCCACACTTCTTGCTGCCTCTGCACCAGTTAAAGGTACCTCTGAACAGCAAAATGCCTGCAAGTGCTGCCTGGGGAGCTGAGACAGAAACCAACAGGGCCAGGAAATGGAGCAGCCCGACCTGAGGAGCCTGTGCATAGAAATCCTTGCTCCAGGACTTTTCTTGGACCTGAACCCCTTTTTCAGCTCTTCCAGAGGCACCACCCAGACCCCAACACCATCCTGCTGTGGATCCTTGTGCTGCCTGTCGAGGACTGATGCCCTGGGACTACCCAAAGTACTTCGGAGGAGTTGCTCAGCTTGGCCTCTGTAGCACGGACAGGCAGGACTTTGCTGCCAACCTGCCCAGATCTTTCTTGCTGCAACCTCAGGAACTGAGCAGAAAAGTATCAACGAGCAGAAAACCTCAGTGCTGGAGCGGGAGCTGTCCTGACGTGGTCGTTTCTGCAAAGACAGGGCTGCGAGACGCGAGGAGTAATTAACACAGCTACTGAGAGCTGGCCTTAAAGGATTTAATCTCTGAAATCCGGGCTCTAATTACGGGGCTGCACCAATTCTGACCCTGAATTGATGCGCTATTTTTTAATCGAGTTATTTCCTCCAAGGAGCGAGGAAACGCCTGGGCAGCAGCGTTAGCTCGCAGCTGGGAATGGGCTAACTAGGCCAGCACTGCGGGAATTCTCGGGGATTGTTTTTTTCTGCACGTCTCAGTCTCATTCCAGCAGGGAACACCCGCAGACAGGAACCTGTGAGCACCACACGTGTGTGTGGTGGGGGGAACCACAGGAGAGGAGCAGGAGGCAGCAGGTGAGGCACGGGGCTCACAGTGCCACTGTGTCCAGAGGGATGCTGGGCTGAGAGCAGGATGCTAAACCTGGAGCGGGATGGTAATTGAAGAGCAGGATGCTAATCCAAGAGTGGGATGCTACTCTGAGAATTGCATGCAAATCTCAATCTGGGATGCTAAGCCAGGAGCGGGATGCTAATCTGAGAGTTAATTTTAGAGTGGGACACTAGTCCAAGACCAGGGATGATAATCCAAGAGAGGATGCCGGTCTGAGAGCAGGATGTGGATTTTAGAGTGGGATACCAATCTGAGAGTGGGATGTTCCACTGAGAGCAGGATGCCAATCCGAGAGCAGGATGTTAATCCAAGACTGGGATGCTAATCCAAGCACAGAAGTGCCCATTTCCCAACCCGCAGTGCCATCCCTGAAACAGAGGAAATCCCCCTGGAGCACCTGGCTGTGCTTCAGCTGCTCTTGCTGTGTGTGGAGGGAGAGACCACCAGCTCCAGCTCCCTCCCGAGCTGGCCGCGAGCGGGATGTGCTGCATCCTCTGCATTATCACCATGGCTCCCGCCTCTAATCAGAGCTTCTCGCTCCCAGACAGAGCCGCTGACCTTGATCCCTTCCAGTTCGAGGCCCCTCCATGGCAAAGTGATTCAATTAAGCCCTGGTTCACAGAGAGGGCTAAAAACAAGGAGGGAGGGAAAAAGAAGTGCCCGACAACAACAAAAATCCGCACTCCTGAGAACAATTTCCTTCTATGGATTTTTAAGACCAGCGGCTGGAGAATCACTTTCTCGTTTCTGTGCTGTCTCTCCAGTCAATAAATAAGAGGGAAATAAAGGATTTCAGAGAAAATAGAATGCAGTCAAAAGGTAAATTGTGGTCTTAAAAGCCCCTAAGAGACTGTCACCGACTTTGAAATGTTTCCTAGTTTGAGACCATTTCTTCCTGACTACATGGTTTCCGCTCCTTTATTTGCATCTCTGGGAGGTAATCTTTAAAACTGATTTTCCCCTGGTTGCATTTCATTGGCAAAGAAACTAAACAGGCTGCTGCATTACAGTAATAACATCAACACTGCAGCCACCTTCGCCTTAATTATTTCTCTGTCTTGCCAACAGAACCAGTTAAATGAGATTTATATTTGGGTGGGGAGGAGGGGGGTGAAGTGGCATGTGTGTGGATGGGTGAGATAACCTGGAAAAACCGATTTCTCCCTTGTTATGTGTCACCAGTAGTAAAAAAAAGGGTAAAATAATAATAAAAAATACACGAGGTAAAAGGTTTGGGCCATTTAAGTAATAATAATGTCAGCATTTCACCTGTCTCTTGCTTAATTGTTTCCTTCTCTCAGCTCTGCTACCTGAACCAGTTTAGATAAGATTTCAGCATGGATAAAGAGGAAGAACCTGTATTCTCCGAAGCAGATAAGCTGCTTTTTCCAGTCAAAAGGAGGAGAATACGTCACTAAAGCTTTCCCGCTGCCTACTCCAGATTTATCAACAGCCTCTTAGCAGAAGTCTTGCCTCTAAAAGCTTGTGAAGTTTTGGAAAATACTACCAGATAAAAGAGAAGCACTTGTAAAGACAAGAAAGAGGCTGGATGTGCAAAGGAGCTCGTCCAGCCAACACACGCTCAAGGTCACCCCAAAAAGCCCCAGGGAGGGGGAAATCTGTGTTCAAGGAGAGTCAAGAGGTTCTGTGAAGGTCTCCTTGCGCATGCAGGATGTCCAAGCTGCCTTCTGAGCTGTGCTTGAAAGTAAACTCCTTCCAGACCTTCCTGCTCTGTCCTTTTAGGTCTCCCTCGTTTCTAAGACATCCACATCCACCTTTGTCCATCCCCCAGGGGCTTTAGAACAGCGCTGACTTGCCAGGAAAAGAGCTTGATGGAACATGAACCCATAGAATCAGAGAACCCCAGAATGGTTTGGCTTGGAAGGGACCTTAAAGATCAGCCTGTTCCAACCCCCTGCCATGGGCAGGGACACCTTCCACCAGACCAGGTTGCTCCAAGCCTCAAGCTCCAGAAAATCCCGCTGCCACTGTCCCTCCTATCCACCTTCACCACAAACACAGCTTTGATCGTCCATCTGGTTCTCTCTCATTACTGACATCACAGAGACCACAGAATCTCAGAATCCCAGACTGGTGTGGGTTGGGAGGAACCTTAAAACCCATCCTGGGCATGGCCAGGGACACCTTCCACCAGACCAAGTTGCTCCAAGCCCCATCCAACCTGGCCTTGGACACTTCCAGGGATGAGGCAGGCACAGCTTCTCTGGGCAATCCTCGCAAGGAAGAATCTCTTCCCAATATCCAACCCTGATCTCTCTCAGTTTGAAGCCATTCCCCCTTGGAACCAGGGAGAGGAGGTGGGGACAGGGCTCCTGCAGGGCTGCGGGTCCAGCAGGCCGAGGGCCCCGGCGGGTTGGGATCCAGGCTCTGGATGCTGTGCCCGCTGCTCCCGCCGGCGCTTCCAGCCAAACCCTGCCAAGCCACGTGTTCTGCTGCTGCCGCCGCCGCAGATGGGCCTCGAGGGCCTGTGTGCAAACATTCCCCCACACCTCGAGGCTCCCGCGAAGCCGCGGCAGGCGGCTGGAACCCGTCCATCCGCGGGGAGGGCTGCGCTGAGCGGGAGCCGCTGCTGGCAGAGGATGAGAAGCTCTTGGCTGCTCCGCACTGCACGACACCTCTGGTACTGCAGAGAAGCATTTTAAAAGGGAGAGAAGCAGCTCCCCGGTACAAAGCCAGGAGTTTTTCCTCTGCTTGTACTGCAGAGTTTACTTTTATTATACAATTTTCACCCTTCATGGCTCAGATGTTTTGCCTGCGTTTCATTGCTGAGCCACAGGCCAATCCTCAAAGCAGTACTTGCTCAGGGTTTCACGTCTGTGTGGCTTTAAAGTTTTTTTTTCTTAAAATAAATTCAGGGTGGGCAAAACAACTTTTCTTGATTTGTAACAGGCAGGGGAGGGATGATGCATTTTTGTGCTGGAAGAGCAGGGGATGAGGAGAGTGAACCTGAGCAACCTGGGATAGTGGGAAGTGTCCCTGCCCATGGCAGAAGGTTGGAAGGAGGTGGCCTTTAAGGTGCATCTCCAACCCAAACCATTGTGGGGTTCTGTGACTCTGTGGTGATCCCTGGGCTGTGATGGATGTGCAGGGCAGAGCAAAGCCCTCGCTGCAGAAAGGATGCTTGTCCCTGCGCACTGCCTGCCCTCAGCTGCTGACTCACGAGGGCTGAGCAACTTCCCCCAGGAATCACCTGCCATCTCTGTGCCCTCCTTATCGCCCCAAACCTGGAAGTGAAGTGGCTGCTCCTGCTGCATCCAGCAGCGGGGCTGGATTTGGCCCCGTGGCTCTTCCCACAGAGCCACCCTGCTGCTGTTTTTGCTTCTGAGCTCCTCCAGCTCCCCTTCCCCGGCCTTGCCTTCCCACCCTGCCTCGTGCCTGATTATATTGGGTCTGCATGTGTAAGTACAGCCTCCTGCCATCCTAATCATCCAAAGTGGCTATTTGAATAACAGTTGTTGGTGCCTGTAGCTTCCTGTAATTTTCCAAAGGAAACAAATCCATGCAGACTGCAATTTTGCGCCTATGAATTTTGAATGAATGTCTCTGAGAGCCTTGATTTCTCTCTGCCTTCCGTCCTCCCCTCCCCTTGCCTGCCTCCCAGGCCCAGCTGAGCCAGAGGTTGCCACCAAAGGGGTAAGACTGAGTGGCTCCTTTCAGATGGAGGATTTTGGGCTGGGAAGGCTTCATGCCTCCTAGGACAGGCACCAAAGCACAGTGCCATGGGCAGAGCTGGCTGGGTTGCACCCAACCCATGGGAACAGATCTGCTCCACAGCAGGACAAAGCAGAGCATGGGAGAAGCAGCATCATTTGAGCATCAGGTGTCAGGAGTTTTCCTTGTGTTGCTACCTCCAAAGTAATTTTGGGAGGTCCCTGACTACCCAGCTCTGATGGTACTCACACTTTGGAGCTGTTGCTGCTGGCCAAGCTTCTTCACCTTCTAGCCCAGAGCAGCTGGAGGACATTTCTCCTCCACAGCTGATCTTCCTTTTGGCGACTGTCCCTATTTATTGTGGAATCATGGAATGGTTTGGGTTGGAAAGGATCTTAAAGCTCATCTTGTTCCACTCCCATGCCATGGGCAGGGACACCTCCCACTGTCCCAGGCTGCTCCAGGCCCCATCCAGCCTGGTCTTGGACTCTTCCAGGGATCCAGGGGCAGCCACAGCTTCTCTGGGCACCCTGTGCCAGGGCCTCAGCACCCTCACAGGGAAAAAGTCCTTACCAATATCCAACCCAAACTTACTGTTTTATTTTAAAGCCATTATAACCTTTTCCCTCTCAAGTTTCCCCTCCTGTTCCTCGGCATGCCATTTTATGACACTGAGGGTTCTCCTTTTTTATGACATTGTTGTTTTTAAAGTGTTTTTATCACCTGGTTTTATTACAAAATTACCCTACAGCACCCCAAGTGCCGTAGGAGCGAGGAGGGAGAGCGGCTCTGGAAATGCAGCAACTCTTTCCTGAACAGCTTGCAGCTTTGCCAGGGAAGGGGCTGTGATTTGGTGATGGATGGAGTGCTTGTTATCCAGTATATTTTTATCCATATATATATAAAGCACTCTCTGATCCCGGTGGATACAAGGCACTATATAAATGTAAATCATTATCATTATCATTAAATACCTTCTGTATCTTTTAAACTTACCAGTTGGAATCAGATCCATACGGGGCAGCTGCTCTCTCTGGGTTTTGTTGGGGAACCAAATGTGAGAGCTGTGATTTTTGTCTTCGTTAGCAATTAAATGGGATCTCGTGAAAGACTCTTATTTTTCCGTCGCGATTTTTTCATGCTGCCACTGATTTGAAAGTCACTTCTCACCCACTAGGAGAAATCTCTGCAGAATTCCCTAGCAACAACCTGAATACGAAACAGCCACCTCGGGCGTGAGGATGCTCCCGGGATCATCTGAACCCGCCACGGGCTGTCCGGCGCTCATCGCCATTAAGGACGAGGAGAGGATCCACGGGGTCACGGGGAGGAGAGTTCAGCTCCTCCATGATTTGTGGCTCAGTGGGAGTTACAGACACTTGTCTCCACAACTCTGCAGCGTTGCTGCTTGGCCGCTGCCCAACCCCGGCAATAAGTGACTGCACCAAGCTCCTGGATGCTCCTCTGTTGCAGGGACCATATCTGTGACCCCAAGGCCCCTGTTCCTGCCTCACCCTGCTCTTTTTTCCTGTTCTTCAAGGGAGGGATTTGAGCCTGAGGGATCTGAAGGATTTCACATGGAGGCTTTGGCACCACAGAAATGACCCCAGGCCAGGTGTGTTTCCATTGAGGCCACAGATGACCAGATTCCTTTCTGCCCACAGGACAAGCCAAGCAGGCAGCATCCTGGGAGCTCCTTCCCCGATTTTCCTCCCCTATTTTGTTGCTAAAGCCTGTCTTCCAGCAAAGCCACCCAGTGGCAGCTACTGACAGCTTCTCCCTGTGGGAATTTGTCTCCAGCTGTATTATCCTAGAGTCACAAAATCCTGGAATGGTTTGGGTTGGAAAGGACCTTAGAGATCATCTCATTCCACCCCCTGCCATGGACAGGGAGACCTTCCACCAGACCAGGTTGCTCCAAGCCCCATCCAACCTGGCCTTAAACCCCATGTTTGGGAGCAAAAGATAAAAGTGCACTTTTCAGTGGAAATTTTTTATCCTGCTACACTGGCATTTCCCAAAGGGAGGTGACTGATGCAGGGTCAGGCTACACTGAGAGTGTAGTGAAGGGCAGGTCCTGGCCCCAGAGACCAGGGATCAGTTGTTCTGAGCCCCCAAGGGACCATCATCAACAGTACTTCATTTCCCCTAGTCATGACAACCGAAGGGATGGAGTTGGAAATCTTGGATGTGTCACGGGTCTGAGCCCTGGCCTTTAAAGCCCACTAACCTGCAAGCAGTGGCTTGCAAAGGTTTTGCAATATTTAGTTAATAGAACAAGGTTTTATCCTGGTTCTCTATTTTTTTCCCCATTTTTTTCATTCTGTTTTCCCCAGTTGCTCATGAGCTGCAGCCTCCTGCTGCCCAGGGGAAATCTTCCATTTAGCTACATTTTCCTTTCTCATTTCATGGTGTAATGGGGATTCATCATATGTGTTAAATCCATAACTTGCCATGAATCCCTTGTCTCTCTCTGTGGAGGTCAGAGTTGAGTTTAAAGGAACCCGATATTGTGGCTTTGTGGCTGCCCCTGGGGGAGAGCACCAGCCTAATTCCCCAGAGCAGGAGGAGGCTGGAGAGTCCTGGGTGGGTCATCCAATGCCATGCTCATGCTTTCCACCTCTCTTTGTCACCTGAAGGGGCAAATTTGAGCACACCAGGCACCTTTAATGTCAAAAAAAGAGTAATAGCCCCTTCCAGAGGGTCATTTGTCCATCCTGGCATGTGACAAATATCCCGAGGCAGGAGAGGTTATTCTCCTGCTAATTACCAAGGACGCCCACAGGTCAGTCATTAAGACACAACTACCCAGTTTTACAACCCAGTTGGAGCCCAAAGGAATGAATGCCACAGCTCCAAACCCATCCCAGTCCTCCTGCTGGATGGGAAGCTGGCATCCATCACCCTGACAGGGGCCTCCAAAGCAAGCGGCAGCCGGGGCACACCGTGATGGATGTGTCACAGAGAGATCCATCATGGGGTTCCCAGCCCTTCCTCCACCACACGCTGGGAGATGCTGCCTGAGCTGGGAACTGGGAGATGCTGGGAGCTGTGCTGGGAGGCCTGAACCATCCAATGGATGGCAGAGACGCTCAGGCACAGTGGGGGCAAGGCTGGGCAACACTTCACAGAGCAGGGAAATGCAAGACAAGCGAAAAGGGCTGGCCAAGCTCTTGGAACCAGGAAACCACATTCTCTGCACGGGCAGAGAGCTGGGATCCCTTCAGGCAGCCTCTCCCAAAGCGGCTCCTCCGCTGTCGCGGCTGGTGCTGCCCTGCCGAGCCGCCGGTTCATTTGTCACCCGGGCGATCGATGGCAGAGCGGGGGCTGTCGCTCAGGTGATGTCACGCTCCGAGAGCCTCGTTCTTCTCTGCCAGCTGACAAGGGGAGAGGGAGTCGATACTTGTGTCAGGTCACTAACAACCCACCGAGCTCCCGGCGCTGCGAACGGCATCGCATCCGTGTGCGCAGCTGGGAGAGGCACAAAAGGGGCTGCTGCGAGCACAGATGCAGATGCAGAGGAGCGCGGGCAGGATGCAGATGGGGGAGTTGGGTCTTGATTGGCAAGAGGGAGAATCGTGAGTGGGAGTGAAAGCAAAGCGAGGTTTACACGTGCGGGGGGTTCTGGCTGGTGCAGAACGAGAGGTGTCAGCGATTCAAAAGCGCGTGAAGCAAAATAATGAGCGCGGTCCACAGGCATCCCAGGGAGCTGGAGCCGCTGGGTGCAGCAGAGGGGAAGGCTGGTGTGATGTGGAGGGAGCTGCTGGCTCCCAGATGGCTTGTGCAGACCGGGGGAATTGCAGTGGGGTCATGCCCAGAGCAGGAGCGGCTGCAGACACAGGCATGAGTGATGAGCACAGCAGGACAGAGGGGTCCTGACACGCAGCACCCCCACATCATTTCACAGCACCCTCATGGCCATCACAGCCTGGAGTATCTGGGGGCCAGGGCAGTGGCAGAGCCAGGAGGAGGGGCTGGGAAGAGAGGAGGGGGTGACTAAGAATCAGGAAGGGTTTTTATCAGCCCTCTGTGCTTTGCATCCATCAGGTCAGCCCAGCCCAGCAGACTCTCCAGAGAGAAGCCAAATGCTTCATGTTCGATAAAGCCACGGGTCAGAACCACGATGCCCTCCCCACATCGAGACAAGGAATCACAGATTGGTGCAGGAACACCAACATTAATCATTTCTATCCGTGTCTCTTCCTATTTACTCTGTGGTACTTCAGTGTGCAGGCAGGAATGCTGCTGTGGCTCTGAGGGCTTCGGAAGGGAAGCTTTGATGGGAGAGGCAGCATCAGCCAACCCCAGGGCCCAAGGGCTTTAAGGAAACACAAAGTCTGTAAGAACTGTGTGAGCCCATAACTCTGGAGCGGGGTTTGAGGGAGCAGAGGAAGCACCTGCTTAGTGCTGGCCTGGCCCTGCTGAACTTCCCCCGATGTGATTGAAAACCAGCCCCTGCTCAGATACAGCCCTGGCCTGTGGGGAGGGACATGGACCTGTCAGGGTGGGCCCAGAGGAGGCCATGGAGATGCTCTGAGGGCTGGAGCCCCTCTGCCATGGAGCCAGGCTGGGAGAGCTGGGGGTGCTCACCTGGAGAAGAGAAGGCTCCAGGGAGAGCTCAGAGCCCCTTGCAGGGCCTAAAGGGGCTCCAGGAGAGCTGGAGAGGGATTTTGGAGAAGGGATGGAGTGACAGGACACAGGGAATGGCTTCCCACTGCCAGAGGGTAGGGCTGGATGGGATATTGGGAAGAAATCCTTTCCTGTGAGGGTGGGGAGGCCCTGGCACAGGGTGCCCAGAGCAGCTGTGGTTGCCTCCATATTCCTGGAAGTGTCCAAGGCCAGGTTGGATGGGGCTTGGAGCAAGCTGGGATAGGGGAAGGTTGTTCCTGGAGCAGAGAAACAGAGCTAAAGGATCTTTAATATCCCTTCCAAGCCAAAGCATTCCATGGTTCTATGATACGTATCATTTTTAATGTCTGTAAGGTGAAACAAGCCCCTTCCTCAGCTTTCTTCTCCCCATATCTGTATGATTGCAAAGTCATTATTCCTTGCTGTGACCCTGGCAGGGCCCGAGGTGGGTGGGTGAGTCCCACGGAGAGTTTCATCCTGGCACCCACCACCAGCCCAAATGTGCTTACGGGGGATGTAAGGATGTCATTTTGCTTGTCTGCTTCAAAGTAAGGAAAACAGAGCTGATGCAGATGCTGCCTTCTCTTCTCCTTCACCTCTTCCTCCTCCTCTTCACAGACAAGTGCAAACCCCTCCAGAACGGGGGAAGCAGCACTTCCCAACACCCTGGTGAAGCCCACCTTGGGAGCAGCCATCTCAAGACACAGGTTTTTAGCACACAGTCCCTCTCTGTGGTCCGTTTTCCAGCTCTACACTGCTCGAGGCAGAGGCTGCCTTTCACCTCTGAGCCCCCGGGTTTGCCTGGCAGGAATGGTCAATCCCATGGAGAAGCCTTCCCACCCCAGAGCCACACAGGAATGTGAGGGAGGAAACCCGGCCACCCTCTGCTATCAAAAGGAGCAGGCTCAGAGAGCTGTAAACTTAAGCTGCTCAGACATGACATCAAATATTTAGGTTATTTGGGATTTGTGCTCGATTGTTTGATGTTTCTGTTTCATTCCCAGTAGAGCCAGTTGCTGTTTTGCCACTGAAAATATTCCCAGCAGAAAATGCAGCCTTGTGAAGACCCAAAGTTGTTCAAGGAGAAGAGACTGTCTGGAAGAAAATGATCGCATTTTCATCACTTCTTTTTTTTTTTGTTTTGTTCTGAATTGACATCCCAGCACTACATGCTCTGAATTTTGCACTCAGAGAATTGAATTCTCTTAAAAAGTGTGGAAAAAGGGTTCCAAGCTGAACTGTTTCTGGATTTGAAACATCACCTCATCACGTTTTCTCCTTGCAGCTCAGCATTACAAACAAATGTTGAGAAAGGGCTTTAGCCAGGACATAACCTCTTTATTTCCTGATCAAACTCCACCAAAGAGCTGGAAAGCTGGGAAATGCAGATGTCTCAAGCTGCCAACCATCGTTTTGGTAATGGAAATGCTTACTCTGCTCTGCAGGGGAGGACTGGAAAGACTTGGCAAGAAAGGGGATTGGAATAAAATAAAAAATGAAATAAAAAGAGGAAAATGGCTGTGATTGAATGTGGATGCACTTGACACCCCTGTGACCCTCCTCCTGTCCCTGCCTTGTGCCATTGTAAGAGAGACAGGAGCTCTCACTTCAAATTAACTTAATCTGTTGAGTTAAATAATTCATGTTGATTTAAGAAAGCTTTATTCCTAATGGGACACATGTGAAGACAGAGTTAATATTAGAAGAGGCTGTGGTGGGGAGGAGAGAGGGAATTAGACTATAAAAGGTGAAGGTACAAGTTAATTGCCTATCAATTATTCACCTTAAGCCTCTGGAAGTAGCTCCCCTGCCTCCCACTTCACACCCTCATATTCCCCTTTCCTGGCTGTGGCCAAGTTCCCACTGGCACCTCTGGGGCCAACCTTTTCCCTGTGCCAGGCAAGTGGCACCTGGGAGCTTCCCAGGACAGCTGGGCTGGAGGTGCCACATCTCCCACTGGGGACGACAGACCAGGACAGGCTCGGGATGCTCCTGCCAAGGTGCCATGAAGGAGAGGAGCCATCCAGCTTCCCAACATCTCGTCCTCCATCTGCCTCCCTGTCCTGGTTCCTCCTTCCTCCAGGCACGGCGGGTCCTGGCCACAGCAGGCTGAGGTGTCACTGCAGGCCGAGGTGTCACTGCAGGCCGAGGTGTCACTGCAGGCCGAGGTGTAACCGCAGGCTGTCACTGCAGGCAGAGGTGTCATCCCAGGCCGAGGGGTCACTGCAGGCCGAGGTGTCACCCCAGGCCAAGGTGTCACCGCAGGCCATGGTGTCACTGCAGGCCATGGTGTCACTCCAGGCCATGGTGTCACTTCAGGCCGAGGTGTCACCCCAGGCCAAGGTGTCACTGCAGGCCATGGTGTCACCGCAGGCCATGGTGTCACTGCAGGCCGAGGTGTCACCCCAGGCCATGGTGTCACTGCAGGCCATGGTGTCACTGCAGGCCGAGGTGTCACTGCAGGCCAAGGTGTCACTGCAGGCCATGGTGTCACCCCAGGCCGAGGTGTCACTGCAGGCCGAGGTGTCACTGCAGGCCATGGTGTCACTCCAGGCCATGGTGTCACTGCAGGCCGAGGTGTCACCCCAGGCCGAGGTGTCACCGCAGGCCGAGGTGTCACCCCAGGCCATGGTGTCACTGCAGGCCATGGTTCCACTGCAGGCCGAGGTGTCACCGCAGGCCGAGGTGTCACTGCAGGCCGAGGTGTCACCGCAGGCCATGGTGCCACTGCAGGCCATGGTGTCACTGCAGGCCAAGGTGTCACCGCAGGCCAAGGTGTCACCCCAGGCCATGGTGTCACCCCAGGCCGAGGTGTCACCCCAGGCCAAGGTGTCACCCCAGGCCATGGTGTCACTCCAGGCCATGGTGTCACTCCAGGCCATGGTGTCACTTCAGGCTGAGGTGTCACCCCAGGCCAAGGTGTCACCGCAGGCCAAGGTGTCACTGCAGGCCATGGTGTCACCCCAGGCCATGGTGTCACCACAGGCCAAGGTGTCACTGCAGGCCATGGTGTCACTGCAGGCCATGGTGTCACCGCAAGCCATGGTGTCACCACAGGCCGAGGTGTCACCCCAGGCCATGGTGTCACCGCAAGCCATGGTGTCACCACAGGCCGAGGTGTCACCCCAGGCCATGGTGTCACCGCAGGCCATGGTGTCACTGCAGGCCATGGTGTCACTGCGCCGTGGTCACGTCGGCATCACGAACTGGGGTTCCCATCTCCCTCCCCACTCCCTCCCGGGCAAGCCAAAGCTCTCTTCAAAGTTTCTCCTCGCTCGGCTGCCTCCGAGATCTGGGAACTCAACACTAATTAACGTGTCTGC
This sequence comes from Corvus moneduloides, assembly GCF_009650955.1. Classification (NCBI taxonomy): domain Eukaryota; kingdom Metazoa; phylum Chordata; class Aves; order Passeriformes; family Corvidae; genus Corvus; species Corvus moneduloides. The sequence goes on along the minus strand of NC_045500.1, from coordinate 1,364,317 downwards.
AAATCCCAGCTCGGCTGCCGGGGCCTCAAATTCCTTCACGGTCCCGCGAGTGCAGAAGGATCCACGAGCGAGCCCTCTGGCTCCTGAAGCTACACGGCTGGCAGATGCATATTTTAACAACACACATCTGTTGGCAATATAATCTCTTGTATTTGCCCTCCCTGCTCCGAGCTTTGATGGAAGACCGGAGGGAACTCTCCAGTGGTTACAGCCAAAGTGTTTGCTTTGCAATTTCGCTCGATTGCTGCCTGATTTTATTTTTAAATTTCTTCAAGTCCTAATCAGGCTCTTACTTTATTTAATTAACACCCTGGCTTAGTTAAATAGATCATAAATTAAGCAGCCCTGCCATTAGAGATGTACCAGGTAGCAAATAGCCCTCCAGTGGCTTCCCAGATCCTGCCTGGCTTGGGCTCCCCTGCCAAACTTCCTTGACATCCTTTGCTTGCAGAAAATCCGGATGCCTCCATATGTCCCAAATCCCATCCCATCAGATTTATCAACCTCCCCTGCTTGGGGCACATATCCTGAGATTGGGAAGTGACTCCTTCCCCAGACAGTTTGGGCAATGACAGGAGGGAAGGTGAGGGAGACCTGGAGAAGGGGAACCCTCCAGCTTTGGGATGCATTAACCACATTTCCCAGCAATATTTGTCCCTGGAACTTCATGAAGAAAAGATTTTCCCTGATGCTGATGACATTAATAGGCTCGTCTGTTTGAGTGTTTGGACTTCCAAGGCTATGGAATGATCTGTTCCACTACATTTAACCATGTAGATTTGAAAACAGTGTGACAAATCCTTAAATATTTAATTAAAATATGGTGTAGCTCTGCATCTGAGCAGGGAAGTAGGAGGCATCAGCCCCATGAAGCTGTTGTCAGACATGAATGACAGCAGCTGGAGCCTGAATCGGGAGGCATTAGGGGATTTCTTGATACCAAGGAAGTGGAAAAGCTGGCAAGGACAGACAAGGCACCACCAACCCATACAAAAAGCCAAGAAGGGTTATTTTTCCAGAGACGAGGCTGGGGCTGATAGAGCAGGATAGAGTTCCCCAGAACTGCCTCTAACACCCAGCTGGCTGAAGAGCCCTTGATTCACTGGGAAACCAGCAGCAGATGTGGGGCTCCCAGCCACCAGAGCCCCCCAGCCACCAGAACCTCTCAGCTTTGCCTCACAGGACACCCCATCCCAAAGGAACAGCGTGAGCTGCTGATCACCAACCACCTCCAAAGGTGGGATCATCACTCTTACCTCTCCAACCAGCCTGAAATGTCATAGAATCACACAATTTCCTGAGCTGGAAGGGACCCACAAGGATCACTGAGTCCACGGACACTCCAACAATCCCACCCTGCGCCTGAGAGCATTGCCCAAACGCTCCTGGAGCTCCGGCAGCCTTGGGGCTGTGACCCCATTTCCCCCTCAGAACATCTGCATAAATAACCCTAAAGTGAAAGATGAGCTGCCAGTGGGCTCCAAACCCACGTTTTCTCATTGATTTGGCCTAAATTGAACACACTGTAACTTTAATTTTCTTAAAAGGAAAACACTCTGCAAATAGAAGTTGCTGAACATCTTAGGTAAATGTAGCAATTAGCAACTGCCATGTATATCCACATAAACATTAACTACCATCTATTCAACACATTCCATAACCCCTAAGATAATAACGATTTCCTTTTGATCCATAAAAACATCTCTCTGCTCAATCAACGCTTCGCAGCAGCTCTGACGTACGCCCTGGGACTAAATTAGTTTTGAAATCTTTAGCTCTAATTAAATAGCATTATTTCTTTTGTCTGGCTCCAGCAACTTATTCTGCTTTCACAACAGAAGGAGGGAGCCCAGGCAAAGGAGGGGTAGTCGGTGAGCAAGACAAAGTTCCTCTTTCCTATTCATTTCCAGGATTATTTCACGTATGGGCACATGTCAGAGCTCTGAGCTGCTGCCAAGGGTTGGTTGAGCAGAAGGAGGAATCAAAGGAAAATCATCATTATGGTCGGGGTCAGGGAAGGAAGGGGTGGCAGCTGGGAAAGTTTGGGAGTAGGGAACGTTGTAGGGTTGTGGAGGGAGGAAAACAAACGCAGAGGAAATTGCAAACCAGGAATTTGAACTCATTTTCACAGTGCAGACTCCGGTGAGGTGCACCTTCAACCAGAGCTGGTACCTTAATTCACTTCTTTTGGCTGCTTAAAACTAATCAATGTTGATCTGACTAAAAGTACTGAAATTCTTGATTTGGATCTTTTTAAAAGGTTTTTTTTTTTTTCTCCTGAGAAACTAACCAGGAATAAAAACAACATGGAAAAAAAGAAATCCAATCTTCAATTTAAACAAGCTTAAATATGCAAATGGTTTCACTCTGAGGGTTGAATAATCAGGATGGATCTGGGAGCAGCAATACAGACTGGGTTTTGTCCAAGCTTTTCAAGAAAAATACCATTTTCATTAAGTTTTCGGAAGCCACGTCCATGCCGGGAAGCCTTGCTGACGTGCCTGCCTTTTCCCAGCACTCCTGAGGGGAGAGCCCTCCCTCCCTGCCAGTGCTCCCCAGCATCTCCCACACAAAAAGGTCCTTCACATGATTTTGGGAGCCACTTCCAGTTTGCAATCCCAGGCAATATCCTCCTGTGCTGCTCGTGGGAAAGATTAATTATTGAGAAACTCAGGGTGATAAAATATTAGTATGTAGGTAGTTTAAAAATACTGCAATAGTGTGAAACCAGCCTTTCCTCAAGGGGTGGAGTCGTCCCGGTCCTGTAGGCAGGGTAACGTGTAAGTGATGACACTGACACTCATTATATCCTTAAATTTATGGAGAATCTCTTGAACTGAGGCATAAATCCATAGAGCTGAAGTGCCAAACCCTCGGTGCCTGTGTTACTCCTCCTAGAACTGCCGTACTCCACCCCAGAACTGCAGCTTCCCCGAGCAGCTTCCTTTGCTCCTGTTCTCGGGATTGAGTGAGATCCACTGCTCTCACACAGATTCATTCCCACTCCTCTCGATCCAGCAGCAAAACATTTTGTCAAAAGCCACTCAGTGTGACCATGAAGGCAGTGAAACCCCCCAGAAATACCCTGCGGTGTGTGAGGAGCCGGGACTCACCGAGGACAGTCAGCCGGGCAGGTCTGGATCGAATGGCGGCTTGGATGGCCTGGCACTCGTACACGGCGTCATCCTGCAGGTCAGCTCGCAGGATTTTCAAGTGGTGCTGTCCCGACAGATGGTCTCCTACGACCAGATAGCGCGGATAACCTGCCGAAGGCAAAGCACGGGTCAGGAGGCAGCTGGAGCCACGAGCCCAGGGGTGAGGAGAGCGGAGCACCAGCACCCCACAGCAATTCCCAGGATCCAGGGAGCTTCCTCCCCTCCTTGGCAGCCAGCCCGGAGAGAGAGAGAAAGAACCTGCCAAATTCAGGAAAGATACTGTATGTTTTGCTCTACAGGTTCAAAACAAGAAGTGCTGATGAAGGAGCATTAACTGAAGTCCCAAGGAATCATGGGATCATAGAATGTTAAGTGTTGGAAGGTTTGGTTTTGACCTTAAAGATCATCTGGACCCATTCCCCACCTGCCATGGGCAAGAACACCTCCCACTAGATCAGGTTGCTCAAGGCCTTCTCCAGCCTGGCTTGGAACCCTTCCAATGTTGGGGCATTCACAGCCTCTCTGGGCAAGAAAAAGGGATGAGCCCTTCCAGCTGGAAACCCAGCACCTCCTGCTCCTCTGCAGCCTGTCATGGAATATCCTCAGTTCCTGAAATCAGCTGTGGTGACACCCGGGAATCCAAGCACGGTCAGGTCTGTGTAAAGCTTGGGCAGGGGTCTGGGGGTAGCCCTGGTCAGCCTGGCTGGACACACAGGATGGACACACGGGAGGAAAGGTGCCATCCCCCCGTCCCACTGCTGCCCACTGCCCTGTGTAACACAGCACTGGCACATCCCTGTGCTTTTGTTGTTTCTCGAGTCACCAACAGCAGGATTTGCTCTCCTGAACTGCGAGAAATACAAATGATGGGTTTGTTTGCATTGTGCTAATTAGACACTGGCTGAGCTGGTATCACGCGAGCTGGCAGCTCCTGCGGCTTCCAGCAGCCCCGGCTCCGTTAATTGTGGAAGTCATTCACATCAGCTCCCTCCTTCACTGCAGCTCTTGTTACCCAGTCGTGTTGCAAGGTCTTGCATGGAAAGCTCAGCTCTCTAATAGATGCAAAAGTTGTGGCTCAGAGCTTTGAAAAACAGGCGAAGATGGGGCTGCTCACTCGGGCACGGCTGCAAATGAGCAATTATATGTATTAATAAAAAACGGAGGGAAAGAAGAAGCAGGCATTGCACTTTAGGGAGAGCAGGGTCCCTGGAGACCAGGAAGCAAGGAGCCTCCCCTGGTTTCTGAATGCTGCTTCTTGCCTTGGGGAAAACTCTCTCATGTCACCAGGAGCTGAGCAGTGTCACACGTGTACAAACTCTGCAGAGCCTGTGGGGACACCGCAGCTCCTGAAGGGCTCCATGTCCTCTCAGGCTATTTCCAGCTCTCCTTAATCACTTGAAATATTTCAGTTCCAAATTAGCATTTTCCAGTGCAATATACAGAAAAAACTCTAAACTTCCCCAGCGTTGCACCTGTCTTCACCAGCTGCAATTAACCCTCAATCACGATGTGGGTGTGGGATTAAGGAATGTGGGTTCTGAGGAATTTGGTCACCAAACTATAATTTGCCAAAACTAAAGCTTGAGGAAGCCACAAGCACTTGTCCAAAGCAAACAGAGGCTTGTGGGTCCCTTCAAACTCAGAATATTCTATGGTTCTTTTTATTTTTGAGAATATCAAAACAGGCACTTTCAACATTTACAAAACATTTCATCCCACATTTTGGAAAGGCGACATTTGTTTCCAAGGAAATCAAAACAGGGTTTTCCAAAGGGTCAGGCGCCACCTGTGGGAGCCAACAGTTTTGTTTCAGGTCAGAGTGAAACAAGTTTTGGTTTATTCCAAGCATCAGTGCCTATGTTTGGGCAGGCTGGAAGGTGGAGTTGAAATGAAAACATTATTCCCCAAATAAATGTTGTGTCAAGGAGAGCTCCTGCTCTCCTCATTTATGGAGGGTGGTGTCCCGACTTACTCGAGAGATCCCGTCCAACTCCGAGGGCCAGCCCGTCCTTGATCCAGAGCACGATGCCATTGTACTCGGGGATGGCACAGAGCAGCGTCACCGGCTGCCCCGCGATCACCACCTGGTCCTGGGGCTGCTGGGTGAACGAGGACGCCTGGCCTGCACAGGGAACAAGAGAGAACAGGACACTGTCAGTTCTCCAGTGGTTTTCAGCACGATGCAGTTCCTCGGGATGCAGCAGTCCAGGATGCTCTGGCACAGCACAAATGAGCTCTGAAGCTTTTAATTATGTGATTGCTTAATTGTGTGATTGCTCCATAGAATGATGGAATGGTTTGGGTTGGAAAGGACATAAAGCTCATCCTGTTCACAGAGAAGAATTCCTGCCCAATATCCCATCCAGCCCTGCCCTCTGGCACTGGGAAGCCATTCCCTGTGTCCTGTCCCTCCATGCCTTGTCCCCAGTCCCTCTCCAGCTCTCCTGGAGCCCCTTTAGGCCCTGCAAGGGGCTCTGAGCTCTCCCTGGAGCCTTCTCCTCTCCAGGTGAGCACCCCCAGCTCTCCCAGCCTGGCTCCAGAGCACAGGGGCTCCAGCCCTGGAGCATCTCCATGGTCTCCTCTGGACTCACTCCAGAAGTTCCACATCTTTTCTGTGCTGAGGACCCAGCGCTGGACACAGCACTTAGTGACAAACATTTACAATATTTTTGCTCCCTGGGGGAGGAAAAAGCTCCAGCCAAGAGGCACCAGTATTTCCTGTAACTGTTTTATTCCAAATTGTGGCGGTAGCGTTTCAGCCACAATGATCACAGACAGAGAAGCAGCAGGATGTCCAGCAGCAGCAATATTTTATATTACACGTAATAAAGGAGGATGTTGGTCCTCTGCTTGTGAGCCTTGCTCCCACCTCGTGTGCTACCCGAAATCAGGATGCACAGATAACAACCTGCTATAAAACACGCAGGGAAACAACCAGCTGCTGCTGTTCCCCTCCCTCCCCCCGTGTAACCTCCTGGCATTTGCTGGGAGCTTCCCACACATCTGCAGGGGAAAGGAAGGACCTGCTTCAGCACTGCCTGTCGCCCAAACTGCATCGTGAAACTCGCAGATCCCTCTCCTCACCCCTCCCTACCCGCAATGCTGCAGTAACAAATCCCAGCCCCCGTCATCTCCTGCCGTGGTGGGAGGTCTCACACCTCAGGTGTGACATGGCGCTTCTCATTTGCCGTGGGGTGTACTCCAGTCACTGTGGCCTCTTCCACAGCAGAGTTTACTCAGCACTACATTTCATTTTCACTCTCCCTTGGCTTTGCCATGATTGGAAATCATTCACAGAATCAGAGAATCTTAAAGCCCATCTCATCCCACCGCCTGCCATGGGCAGGGATACCTCCCACTATCCTGGGTTGCTCCAAGCCCCATCCAACCTGGCCTTGGACACATCCAGGGATTCAAATTATTAAATCCTGATGGTTTTTTTTCTTTCCATAATGAGTGCATGGGACAACCCGAAAATCCCCTTTCAGAGACGCAGTCTAATGCTGGAAGATCCTAAATGTGGGGCCATTTCAGGCAGATTTGCTGGTGTCTGGGCTCCTGTGAGTGCAGTCCTTCGTGTGAGTTGGTTGTAGAGCATCGCAAATGCTCTGTCACCACTTGGTCTTGCTCTGACTCTGGATGCAGGAGAAGATCTGGCAAAGAGAGGTGTTGGGGAAAAGGCAGAACCACCAAATGCCCCTCGCTGTGTTACCTGTGGGGTTTGTACGACTAGGAGCCTGTCTGGGTGGGAATTATGGCCCTGCACCAGGCAGGAATTCAGAGCCCGTGCCCCTCCACTGAGAGTCTGTTCAGTTCATGGAAGGGGACTGGGCTGGAGGAAAAATTGCTCTTTAAAACCAATTTGTCAAAGCAGGACAGTGTCCATGTGATCCACTCCAAATCAATTCAATCCTAATTTACACCGACTCCATTTAATCATTGACTGATGATTAATCCGGAACCAAGGTTAAGTGTGACACAAGGTCTTGCATCCCAACTTGTTTCCAGATGAGCTGCTGGGCCTTTCCTGCAGGGCAAAGCTCCAAAGCTCCATCATTTTCCAACTCCTGCCGCTGAACCAACGTGTGCCCCCACATTTATTTTATTACAGCTTTAGCTTGCTCTTAGCCACCTAAAGAAGCACAGGGAAAAGCAGAGCTGTCCTTTCTAAATTCCAAGCTGGTTTACATGCAGGAAGGTAAAAAGCCCAGCTGAAGTTTTTGCAGATCTCCAGGAGCACCTTGGGCACCTCATTCCTAGGTGTTGCACAGATCCCGGGTCTCCCAGCACCCCCACATCTCCAAGGAGCTCTGATTTTCACCACAGACCCTCCAAAAGACCACAGTGGTGGCTCTCAGCGTGGTGCTGCCTGCACAACCAGGCAGGTTAATTCCCAAGGAGATTCCAGCTTTTCCTGCTGGGACACACTTGTTGGAAGTCATGGTGGCCTCACTCCAGCACAAGCCCTCGTGCTGAGTTAAGATTTAAATATTTGATTTCAAAGGGAATATGAATCAGCTCTGTATTTTTTTTTTTTGGACTCAAAAAGGACAAGCAGTCCTCAGATAGCAGGGAAAAGTGGGATGAGAGAGAAAACTCAGAAAGCAGAAAAAATGAGTGTTTTGTTGCTTTGTTGTTTTGTTGTTTTATTTTAATATATACTTCCCACCTGCTAACTGGGTTTTCACAGCTCACTCTGTAATCCTGACAATTCTCAAGGCAGAGCTGGGCGAGCAGGGACAGTGCAGGAAGGCAGCAATAACCCAAAAAGATTTGTTTTATCAGTGAGAATTATCAGCTTGTCAGCTGGGAGCTGCACGAGCCCTAATGAGAACGCGGAGGCACAAAGTGGTGTCTGTGCCCTCTGCAAATGCCCATTAAGCACGGGCTTCGTTTGGTAATTGCTGCTGGAAATGAAGCTCTTTTTACATTTTATTTTTCCTTTTTCTCTTACTTCTTGATTCGTTTTGAAGACGAGCTGATGGCCACGGAAAATCAGAGCAGAAACATGGCATATGTCTCTTGTCTTTCCCTTCCCTGTGTTTGTTCAGTGTGAAGAATTGTCACTTAAACCCATTTTTTATTCATCCGAGGCTCCATTTCAGCTTCAAACAGCTCAGACTCAGTCATAGGAGAGGAGAGATGGGTGTAAGGACCTTAAGAGCATTACCTGGCCCAGTCCCTGCTCCACAGCAGGATCATCTCTCCCTAAATCACAGATAAAAAAAGAAGAAAAAAGTACTGAAGGCAGAGCTCAACTCGCTTTCAAATCAGCTTAAAGTCTGATTACTGGGTTTAACTGGGTTTGGAAGATCAGAGGCCCGTCCACGTTACAGCTTATGTCTTAATGTCAAAGGAACAAGTAATTTGCAGAAAAGTTTTAAGGCAGATAAGATACTTGACAGAAAATAACTGAAAATGGGGAGATTGGGAGAGGGTGATTTACAAAGGTTGAGCATTTTCAGCTACAAGAAAATGGGCTGAAAGATGCCAGGTGGGTATTTTTCCAGGAATGTTTAAAATGCTGTTACAAAATGATGCTTTGGTTTCAGAGCAGGAGGTCTGACTCCAACCTGTTGGGCAAGCAGGCGTTTCCCAATTTCTCCCCTTCCACTAAATAGGTTTTCAACAAAAAATGCTGGCTAATGCAAATCTCTGCAGAGATAGGAGTTCATCACAGAATTGTGGAATGGTTTGGGTGGGAACTTAAAAGCTCATCTCATTCCATCCCCTGCCATGGGCAGGGACACCTCCCACTGTCCCAGGCTGCTCCAAGCCCCAATGTCCAGCCTGGCCTTGGGCACTGCCAGGGATCCAGGGGCAGCCACAGCTGCTCTGGGCACCCTGTGCCAGGGCCTGCCCACCCTCCCAGGGAACAATTCCTGCCCAATATCCCATCCAGCCCTGCCCTCTGGCACTGGGAAGCCATTCCCTGGCTCCTGTCCCTCCATGCCTTGTCCCCAGTCCCTCTGCAGCTCTCCTGGAGCCCCTTTAGGCCCTGCAAGGGGCTCTGAGCTCTCCCTGGAGCCTTCTCCTCTCCAGGTGAGCACCCCCAGCTCTCCCAGCCCAGCTCCAGAGCAGAGGGGCTCCAGCCCTGGAACATCTCCATGGTCTCCTCTGGACTCACTCCAGCAGCTCCACGTCCTTCCTGTGCTGAGAACCCCGGAGCTGGACCCAGCTGACCACATAAGCCCAACCAAGAGTCCAGGCATGGCACCCTCATCCCCCATCTCCTTGTCACCTCCTGCTGGACGAAGAATCCCCACATCTGGGTTTGGGAAGTGCTGCACAGCGAAGCAGGGAGATGCAGCAACGTGTCCATGTGCCCCCAACCCAAGTGTAGCCCTGTTTTACTTCCACACCCCATCTTCCCTCAAGTGTAAAGACTTGGAATATTTTCAAAGAAACAACCCAGTTGATGCCTGGCTTCCTGGGAATTTCACTGGGAATTTCACTGGGCACTGACTCTGCCCCTGGGAGAGGATCTGTTCATCCAGCACAGCAGTGCCTTGAGCAGAAGCAAAAATTAGGGCTCTGAATGCATTGTTGATTTTTTTGGTTTTGTTTTAAAAGCAAAAACAGATATGGAAATGAGATGCTAATGACGCCACTTGGCCACAGTCCAGCACAACCCCAGTGTCCCACCTGCACGCTGGAGCAGCCCTGCAGCTGGAAGGGCCCTGTCACCGCAGGTCACCTGCTGTCCTGGGTGAGGGCTTGGTGTCAGAGGAGCCCTTGATCCCGGAACCTTCCCATCTCCTCCTGCTTTGCCCCGCTCCCTGAGGAACTGCCAGGCACCAGCGGGATCCCCTTGCTGGTGCCCGAGCTCCTGCCTTCCTCAAGGAGTCTCTCTCATGGGGGGCACGTCCGCAGCCACTGAAATCCCGAACAGCAGGGACAAAAGGGGACAATAAAGGCGCCACAGTGAAGAGCGAGCAGGCAAGAACATTAACCGTGTTCTCAAAAAGCCCAGGCAGGATGCTTGTGAAGCCACAAGCATGTTGTAAAAGCTAAAGAAAGAAAAAAAGAGGAAAAAAGAGAGAACCACTTTAGAACTCTTTAGATTTCCTTAATGGATTTTGCACCTGTGGCTCCTGTTTTTCAGTGGTTCTCTTGTTGCCTTGTTCTTTCAAACAAAGGCTGACACTCTTCTGTTCGTGACTTCCAAGGGAAATGACACTTCCAGTGCCAGGGCATTGCTTTTCAGATGTCCCAACACCCACGAATGGTGAGAAGGCCCAAAAATCCTGTTTTACAACCCAGAAAACAGAGGAAGACACCTACACAATGACACTGCCACAGTCTGTGCTGCAGCAGAACCTTGAAGCCCCTTCCATCACTGAAGCCAGTGTTGGCTACAGGCTTTTTAAGCTCTCTGAAGACCAAAATCTGTTTGCATGAGTTCCTGGCTGAATTATTTCAGCTTGCAGCCTCTCGCGCCCAAACCAGCAACCGGGAGCAGCAGAAAGTTAAATTTTCATTACCCAAGAGGAGTGAGTATTGTAGTAGGAAGCGAGAGACTCACCGAGGGAACAATGACTCATTAGAAATGGAGACGTCGTGGCTGCTTTTATGTAAGCGAAGCTTTGAATGTCCATTGTGCTCTGAAAAGAATTAGTCCTTTTTGTTGAGGAGAGCACAGAAGTGGAGAAGGAGGACTGTGAGCTCCTTGTCAAAATATTGCTGTTCCAAAATGAAAGGCCTGGTGAGCAGGAGCGGTGGGACTTTCTCCTTGTCCCTCAGCGGGAAGAGCTGATCCTTCCCTCAGCTTGGAGCTTGAAGGATGATCAAGGGGCTGCTGTGTGACACCCTAATCTTACCCAGCATCCCAGGAGGGTCCCTCTTCAGACCAAGCAGCTCCCACCCGATGGAAATCAGGGCATTTCGGCCCAGCTCAGGGCTGGTTTCTCATGGCACGATGCCCGGAGATGCAGCCATCTCTTGGCCATGGAGAAGAGATGGCTCCGTGCCCACACTTTCCCAGCAGACCAGGGCCTGGCTCTGCACCACCCCGTGACAAACAGGCTGGTTCCCAGTGCTCCTTTGGGTCCCCTCCCCGGAGCCAAGGACACCGAGCCCCCCCGCACAGGGCCCATTGTGCTCCAGAACACGTGCCCGCATTGATTTTCAGATGAGTAGGAAAAGCAAGCAGACAAAAGCCTTACATTATTTACAAAGCTCTGTGGAATTGTCAGTCATGGGCAAGCACGGGGAAGAGCCGTGCGGGCGGCAGAGCTGCTCATTATTCCCTGCATCCCAATTCCCTCCCTGGTGGGAGACAACGCCCGGACCTGCTCTGAGGTGGAGCCCAAGGCCTGGCTGAGCACAGAGCACATGGAACATGTTCCCAGAGGCAAGGATTTCCCCAGACAAGGACAGATATAAGCTTCTCTTGCACCACTGGAGAAGCAGAAGAGCTGTGGCTACCCAGACAGGAGCAGAGGGATCGCAGCAGCAATGCTGTCCTCAGTGAGGAGATGTCCCTTGCTGCTGGTGGCCACATGTCAGGTACTTCCTCTGGCTTCATGGCAAAAATGAGAGAGGTAGCTCGAGTTCAGCCCTTACATAAGCTTTCCATTTTTTAAATTCAGCTTCCTTGGGGAGAAAAGAAAATAAAATCCTTTTGAGCAAAAATGTCAGTTTGGCCTTTGTTAGTGTGACTGCGTCAGTCCGGCTCACGCGGCCTCAGTGCTGAATTATTCGACTTGAAAGGAACCAAAGCACAACACCTTCAGTGAAGGGATGACTCAGGTATATGGAATGCTGCTTCTCACCGACCAGCCCTGTGACCTGGCAGATGTGTCCCCGCTCCAAGAGGGAAGCAGGGAGCTGAGCTCGTGCCTTGCTCACCCACAAACATCCAGGGAGACAGGACTTTCCCTGGAAGCACAGCCTGGGGGTCCCCAGTGATTCCAGCTCAGAGGGGAAGGTGTGGGATGCACTGAGGAGAAACCAAAGCCAAAGTGATCCCCAGGAAAAGCAATGAAAAGTAGGGAAATGATCTGGGGAAGAGGCTGGAGCACCAGGAGAGGCTGAGGGAGCCTGGAGGAAAGGAGGCTCAGGGGGGACCTTCTGCCTCTCCACAGCTCCCTGAGGGAGGGTGCAGCCAGGTGGGGGTCAGACTCTGCTCCCAGGGAACGTGGGACAGGACACGAGGAAATAGCCTCAGGTTGCTGCATTATCCTATTAGGCTGGATAATTTAGGAAAACATTCTTCACAGAAAGGGTTGCAAAGCATTTCAAGGGGCTGCCCAGGGCAGTGGTGGGGTCCCCATCCCTGGAGCGTTCACAGATGCGCGGATGTGGCACTTGGGGACGTGGCTTAGTGGTCAACATGCTGGGGGTGCTGGGTTCAGGGTTGGACTTGATGATCTTAAGTCTTTTTAAAATCAAATGATCCCGTGGTCCTAACGCCAGCTGCCAGAGCGGAGTTTAAGGTGCAAAGCCAGTGCCCTGCTCTCCTGCCTGGCCTCTGGGAATGCGCTGTCTCCTGGCCATGAGCAGCTCTGAGCCAGCCCACGTGGTGAGCTGAGCTCATCCCACAGCGATGTCAGATGTTTTCCTAGCACTGCTCTGAGAGGAATCATCAACGTCCCACTGTGTCCACTAAGTAGCTTCAAACAGGAAACAGGGAAATTTTGAGTAAGATATGAAACCTTTCAGGGATCTTTTTGTCTATTACTCACACAGGCAAGAGATCTGAGCTATCGAGTGTTCTGCTGGCTTTGATACCCACACAAAATCCCAGCACTGCTTTCAAAGTCACCGTCAGGAGTTTGATCAGCCATGCAGAAAGGGCTGAAATGTCATCAGCTGCTCTGCTATTAGCTGCCAATTGGGAAAGGTGTAAGAGTATCCTTACCGTGGGATATTTATTAGCAAACTCTTCCCAGTGCCAGCCTGGAGAATTACCTCTTGTGAGATTAAACGCCTGTTCCTGGGAGTTGATAGGAAACAAACTAATGTACTGCATCCAGGCACCAAAAAGCAGCATTCAAGTGACCTTATGGACTGGATCACACTGAATATTCAGGCTCCAGGGATGGCTCCAGGCTCCGTGGATGGCTCCTGTGGCCGCTCCTCTCTCACAGCCTCACGGGTACCTGCTGCCCAGATAACCCCGAGCTCTGAGCAAGCAGCATTACCTCCTATTAGCCAAGCTGCCAGAGCTGGAACGTGTGCTTTGGGGCACACAGGACTTTTGCAGGGTTGGAGAAGAGGCGGCAAAGAGTGTTTTACCCAGGGGCCAGCACAGGAGGAGGGGGGAAGGCAGGCGAGGTGTGGCAGTGGGGCGGCAGAGGAGCTGAAGGGTCAGCAAGAGGCAAAGCTGGTGGTGTCAGTGAAGCTGTGGCAGAGGGGAGAGGTGGGAGAGCTTCCCCCCACCCTGGGCTGGGGCCAGCACCTCACCACAATGCCTGGGCTGCCCTGGCTCCCTCTGCAAGGGCAGCTGTAAGCTCTGAGGGGCTTACAGGGCTGCTCGGGGCACAGGGTGATGCCTGTCTTGCTGGGAACAAGGGCAGTGGCACCAGCAGCTGTTCCAGAGGCACTGGAAACCCTGGGCAGGTGCTGAGCATTTTCCCTTGTGGAGACAAGAGCAGAGGGGAATAGATTTCCTCCCATTGATCCACCTGCAGGCCTGGCTCCACTGAACACTGCCAGTGACTCCAAGAATTATTTTGTTACAGGCGCTGCCGAGGAAGCCGTGGCAGAATAAGAAATTCCCATTTTTTCTCCTGTCAAGGTGCAGTGTCCTGGCACAGCTCCCCCAGGGCCAGGCCGATGGGCTCAGGGGTGAGAGCAGAGCAGGGGATGCTCCTGCTCCAGTAATTCCAGCTGAGCAGCTCTCTCTGTGACAGCCCCAGCTGCTTTTTGTAGCTCAGAAAGGGGGTGGCAGGTCCTCAGCTGCAGGAGTCTTGCACAGACACTCCTGGGACCTAAAACCTCCCACTTGAATCCACAGAGAAGAAAAAGGAACTTTTCCTTCTAAAAATAACAGTGGATGTGCAAACCAGTGGGCAGCAGCCTGCCTGCTCCAAGTCTCCCAGATAAAATTCTTCAGGATTTTATTCCCTGTGACCTTCTGAAACCTCTCCGGTGATCCTCCCTTTCCTGGATTACTTTCAAGCCAAGTGCATCCCCTTTGCCCACCCTTCATTCCCAGATCAGGGCTGCTCTTTTGAAACAAGAGTCCTTTAAATCTCAGCTCATCTTTGAGTTAGAGGGCACAGAGGACACTCGTCCGTAGGAAAACGAGAAGGATGAATAATCCATTTCACAAACGATTTGGAGATTTCAAAGTCTGGCTCTGCTCCCAGGAAGAGCAGCAACTGGAAGTTGTGCAGTTCACGGGGTGGAAAATTAGAGCAAAGAGCTCGCCTTGGGTCGCACCATGTTTCACTTCCATCCTCGTTTTTCAAAATCTGTTATCACATGCTTTGAGGCACGGAGAGAAATCAGAATGAAGATGCAGTTCAGAACTGAAAATGCAGATATTTAATGTTATGTTCTCTGCACATGGCAGGGGGGTTGCATGATCTTTAAGATCCCCTCCAACCCAAACTGCTCTGGGATTCTGTAATATTAAAATGAGTGGAAAATTCTGCTCCTTCTCAAAATAATTTTAACGAGTCTTGCTACAGATTGGTGAGACATTGTATAGATTGGAGAATTCACCAAAGAGTGGTTAAATGAGCCTCTCTACAGGGTGTTTCCATCTCTGCAGGTGTTGGAAGTGCCACCACAGAAGATTCCCCTAGCAGACATTTCCCTGAACAAGAACCGTCTTGGTGGCACCAAAGCTCACGGATGGAGGGAAGAAAAGGCAAGAAAAAATCTTATTATTGCTCTGGAAGGCCGGGAAGCTGCTGTGTGCATGAAACATCACCTGGGTGGCTTTTGGGGGAGCCCCTGGCCAGATGAGCTGGGGGATATTGCAGAGCAGGCTGTGGACTCGCTCCAGCTCCCGCTGTTTACCCGAGCAGGGCGGGATTGCTCGGGGTTCTGCCGCGTGAATTATCAGCTCTGAAGTTGGAGTGAGAATTAGCAGGTTTCTGCTATAATTATTGTTTGTTTGGGTTTTTACAAGTGGAAGTGATTGCAAATATGTGCATTTTTTTTTTACACATGCAAGATTCATATTTAAAATTAAAACAAATTATTCTGAAAAACAGCCTAAAGTGAAGTATATGCAATACACACAAAAAAAATAGTGGCGGGGGGAAGGCAAGAGGGGTTGGAGATGCTGAGATGAACAGACAGGAGCAGATCATCTCTGAGCAGGAGATGTTTCACACACGTGCCCGTCTCGTTACCCCAGGAAGGTGCTTAAAAATTCACGTACTTCTCAATCTATACATGGAAGCTTAATAAAAGCTCCCCTCCATGAAAATCTTGGCTACACTCTCCACAGAGCCAGGGAAACACCTCGAAAGTGCATTTATCCGTGATGGAGGAGGCCAGTGACCTGCACCACTGCCTACAACAACCCGCTGGTGCTTTTTACCCGGGTTTTACCCAGTAAAGCCAAAACCCATGAAAAACGAGAGGCAGTGTGAGCCCAGTCAAAATTTACAGCCCTGCAACTGCTTTATCAGCCCAGGTGCAGCCCTGGGAGAAGCCAACAGACCGCGTGGCTTCTCCCCTTCCCTGCTGGAGGAGAAGGGATCGCTCGGAGGGGGCTCGGATGATTTAACACAGGCTTTGCTGTTTGTTTTGTCACCAACTCCTTCTCAATGGGCCCCACTGCCGAGTCAATGGCTGCCTGGCGCAAAACCCCGGTGCAAGAGCAGATTAGCACATTCCAGCCTGCTGTGATAATTAGCAGGTAATGAGAGATGCTCATCAATAAGCTCGGCTGTGTCTGACCCCCCTCCTGGGTTGAGCAGGGCTGCCTGCAGGACTCGGGAATGACAAGCCCCACTGGGGTCACTTAGGAGATGATGTGCTCTCACCCCAGAGCAGAGGCAAAGCTTTGGGAGAGTTCGCACAACCAGCACAGCAACAAACCCCTTTTCACTCAGGTTTTTGGGGGACAGCTGGAGGAAACGCTTTTCCATCTGGTTTGCTGGTAGAGGAGTCCTTGCTCAGGGTTAAGAGCTGGTAGAGTAAGCCAGGAGTCAAAATGAAAGGAACTCCATAATTAGTAATCAGGAGTTGCACTCGGTGATCCTTGCAGGTCCCTTCCAGGTCAGTGTATTCTAATATTCCATTATTCTCTACGTATAGAATTACACTCTCTTGGAGTAAATCAGTGGAAATCTCTCCCCTAGGATTCCCCACTCTTGAGAACTTATCCACAGTGGGGATAGAGACCCCTAAGGAAAAATAAACACATAAATAAATAAATAAATAAAGCTCTTTTGCAGCTTAAAGCAGAGCAAATTTCAAATGCTGGTCCCTTCTCAGGCTGAAATCCTGAGGAATGGTGAGAGGAAAGTCCCCAAACAGCAACAGCTGCCTGTGCCACGTCCGTTTCTGACTTGAGGAAAAGCTCCCTGCCTTCAAGGAGGCAGGAACATAACCTGTTTGAGGCTTTGGAGAGAGACACATCACCATCCTCATCATTTCCAAGGAGCAATGTGCACCACAGTGCCTTATGGACTCCTATAAATTACCCAGCACCCGCCTGCCAGCTCAGCCTAAGCTCGATATTGCCTGCAGTAATTATTTGGATCAAATGCAGTTTATCTGCTTCATATTTGTGTTTCTGTGCTCTCTGGTAACTTATAAATGTCATTGCAGTGTTTATTTGTTATAATGAAACTTAATGACGTTTGAAACCAATGGCTGTGGTTGCCGGCTGCAGGTTTGAAGTAATCTCTTCATCTTTGAAGCAGGAGGCCCAAAGATAACATTAAATTATCCTAGAGAAAAGGAAGATATATGCAGACAGATATCCAGGCCTGTGTATTATTCATTGGGGAGATGACTAGCAATGAGCCACAGTGCCTAAGGCGACGGACTCAAAGCATTGTCACCCAGCGAAGGCAAATGTTCCTGTCCAAGGGGAACCAGTTGTCAAGCCACAAGCCCAAGTGCATCTCAATCTGTTTCATTAAACCTTCGAAGGCATGCTGGGGCGGCTGGGTGCCAGACGCCCGTGTGAGACGGCTGGCAGGGAAGAAATGAGGTGGGGCTGCTGTAAAGCACAGTGGAGCTGGGCTAGGAGGGGGAGAATCCGGGTTTGTGAGGCATCAGAGGGGTGGAGAGCAGAGCTGGAGCGGTGCTGGGACCCTATCCCAGCCAGGTGCTGGGTGCTGAAGGCTGTTCTCCCTCCGTGCAAGACCCAGAATAAACTTTTCTTGCTTTGCTTCAGGCACTGCTCCTTGTCCTCCCTCCTCCTGAATAATTTCCTCCCTTGGTTTCTATTTCTGCGTGTATTTATAGACTCTGGTCGTGTCTCCCCTTGAGCCTCCTCCAGACTATATAAATTTACCTCCTTCAGTCTCTTCTCTTACAACCTGCTCTCTAATCCCTGGGCCATTCCTGCCACCACAGCCAGCGTTCTCCCCGGCTTTGCTCCGCGCTCCCCCGCTGCAGGGGCCGGCGCTGCTGCGGTGCCAGTCCCATCACAGCCCACGTGGAGCTGCACAATTACTGCTGCCTGATCACCTCGGGACCTGCTGAAGCAAAATGCCCGTGGCAACAGCCAGGAACATCTTTCCCTCAGCTCCCTCCATGCTGTCAGGAGTGTGGAAGTACCCAGCGCTTAAAGAGCTTTAACCCCTGCAGCACAGCCGAGCTCTGGCACCGCTGGTTTTTGAGCTGCTTTCCTTCACATGGGCTGGGCTGATGCTCCCACACCTCCTGCTCAGGCTGCTGCACCTCTCAGGAATACAGAAACAGCCTCATGAGACCCCCCCCTCACGAGGGCAGTGACACTTAAGGGTCTGCAGGGAACTGGACCCCAGTGAAGTTTGGCTTTTTGTCATCACCTCCTTCTGCACGGGGTCAGACGGGTCTGGAAACGCCCTGTGCTGCAGCATCTGCCCCCAGCAGCAAAGCTCCAGCCTCTCAGCAATGGGACAGTGTGGCCAGAGAGGGAGGGAGGGAGGGGGTTCTGCCCTGCTCAGACGAGATCCCACTGGCAGTGCTGCCTCCAGCTGTGGGGTCTTCAACACTGGAAGGACGTGAACCAACTGGAGCAAGTCCAGAGGAGGCCATGGAAAAGCTCTGAGGGCTGGAGCCCCTCTGCTCTGGCACCAGGCTGGGAGAGCTGGGGGTGTCCAGCCTGGAGAAGAGAAGGCTCTGAAGAGAACTTAGAGCCCCTTGCAGGGCCTAAAGGGGCTCCAGGAGAGCTGGAGAGGGACTGGGGACAAGGGATGGAGGGACAGGACACAGGGAATGGCTTCCCAGTGCCAGAGGGCAGGGATGGATGGGATACTGGGAAGAAATTGTTCCCTGGGAGGGTGGGCAGGCCCTGGCCCAGGGTGCCCAGAGCAGCTGTGGCTGCTCCTGGATCCCTGGCAGTTCCCAAGGTCAGGCTGGACATTGGGGCTTGGAGCAGCCTGGAACAGTGGGAGGTGTCCCTGCCCATGGCAGGGCATTGGAACTGGATGAGCTTTAAGGTCCCTTCCAACCCAAACCATTCCATCACTCTTTGGTCCTGTGATACCCTTCCTGCACTGCCATGATCCTCTCTTCTTCCCAGGGCTGCTGTGTGAGCAGATTCCAAATCCCTGAACAACCCCGAGAGTGCCAATGTTTGGAGTTTCAGTCATTTCATGTGATTGTAGGGAAAAATTGTTTCCCCTCAAGTCCCCCTCACATGGGGCACGTCCATCACTGGCCATCTCTGTACCCAGCACCGGCTGAGGTCAGGGAGGTGACCCCTGCAGAGGGCAAACCCTACAAGCAAACACTGGCCACTGCTTTATTCACTGACCACTGGGTTCTGGACTGGAACCAGAGGCCATCACAGGCAGACCTGATGACAACTGACAAGAGAAATTCTTCTTCATCACTCGCAGTCATTACTCAGCCAGACCTAGAGAACCCCCTGCAAGGATCTCACCACTGAGAGCTCGTCCAAGGCCCCAGCTCTGATTTCCCTACGAGCAGAGTTCTTTTCCAGCTGGGAGTGCCTTGGATTAACTAACGCACCTGTCCCCGGGTTCTTGCAGCCCCCAGAGCCTGGACAGGTCTCCCATCCACACTCCCACTGGATCTAACATTGCTTAAAACCTCAGTGACATCGATTAATGAGGAGGAGAGAACTGTGCAGGGCCACCTGCAACGACCTTGATGGAAACCCTTGAAAAGGGAGTTAATTCCGGACTCTCGCCGCACTCGGCTCGGAGGGGATGCGAGCTCTGCCATCTCCCGGGCAGCTCTGGAAACAAACAAGTTGACAAATGAGGCTGCCTCTTAATGAAGCCGCAGCCAAAGTCAATACTCGGCCCTTCTATCAGGGCACAGACCAAAGATGGTCTCAAGGGCAGACGACCTCGGCAGGGGTGGGACAGCTGTCACTCGGAGGAGGGAAGGGATGGCTTGGAAGTGAAAAGGAGCAGGCTCAGAAGCAGAGGGAGACAAGGGCAACTTGCAGAAGCAGAAAGGAAAAAGATTTAGAAGAGGAGACATGCAGAAGGTGGGGGAAGCCTTTCTTCCCGGCCTGGAGTGCTGTCTGCAGTTAAATCTGTTTGTTAAGATCCTGGTATTCTCTCCGTCTCCACCATCGCTGCTGCACATCCAGAGCTACATCCTCACAAACCTGTATTTCAGCTTTTTCTCTGCAGAAGTTTTCCTTCTCCTCCCACCCAGCTGACAAAAGACTGAGATGGGGAAGGATTAAGGTTCCCCCATCTATTTACAAGTATCTTGAGGGGTTTAAAACTTCACCTTCAAGTTAGGTCCACTTGGGGTGATTTTCTGGGGGCAGGGATGGAAGAGAAGGAAGGAAAACATGTAGGGACAGCACAACAGATAAGGAGACACCTCCCACAACAGCAAATCAGCTCCCCAATACCCACAGCTGTTTGCAGCTGGAGGAAGGATGTTCTCACCAGGCAGTTTGGTCCTGCAGCTCCTTCAGATCCAATGTCCACTACACCCTCCAAGCCAGCACTTGAGGCTATCCCCCATCCCAAAGAGCAGCCTCTCTGCAGGGCATGGCCGGGACAGGAGCCCTTTGGGGGATGGTGTGAGCTGGGACTCACCTGGGACAGGCCACGCCTGATCCCAGCCTGGCTGTGGGCATCTCCCTGGATACAATTCCATACCCTGGCAGGTTCCTGGGGCAGGGATTATTCCCTCCCCGTGTGGGAGGTGCCACAGCACCCGGCCCAGCATGGAGCTGACCCTCAGCTGAAGGCTTCTGCTGCTCTGTGAGCCCACCCAGCCCTTTCCTATCTCCTTGAAAATCCACCGGCAGCTCGGCTCCCCCTTTGAAAGCTCCAGGATTGAACATTGGTCTGAGCTGACGGCAACAACGACCCAGCATACTTATCTCCAGGTCAACCTAAATATTTCATTTGGCTTCTAAAGGAGTCAATGCCTTTCTCTCTTTCTCCCTTTATTTTAAATCTCGGAATGCTACTGACTCTCATGAATATCGATGAGGATCATTAGTCACTGAACATTTCACTTCCCTTCTCTTTTTCCCGTCTATATAAAAGCTTCGTCTTCGTTAAAGGGAAAAAAAAAAAAAATCCATCTCAAGTGATATCTCTGGATATGCTTTAAGATTAGCTCCATTAATACGTTTAGAGAGGAGTAAATACCCACAGGAGCAAACACGGGGTGTAAAAAGGGCACGGAGATACCGGCCCCGAGACTGGTGCTGCACTGGAGGGAACTGGGAAGGTTTGTGGCTGATGTTCTTTGCTCTCTGCAGGTTCCTTGTGGCAGCCTTGGGTATTAAATAATCCTTGAATTGGCTGTCTGGCCGGGGGGATTCCACTCACACTGCCCCTCACACACGATCCCTGCCTATCCTGCAGGTTTTTGACCATTCCCACTCTTTCCTTCTTCATCACCCTCAGCCTGAAGGCTGCTGATGGGCTTCAATCACTCTGAGTGAACACAGGTGGGAGGGTTTGGCCAGATACAGTGAATAACTCGGGGGGAAACAAGAAAAGCAGGACTGGCTGCATTCAGCTGGATACTTCACAACCATATTTCCCCATTTCCTTACGAAAAGAAAGGACTTTTATAAGGGTTTAAAACTGAGTCAGCTCAAACACAGCCATGGTATTGCCGGGTGCTTGGCAGTGTCTTTCATTTGAATCCAACACATTCCCACTTCACTGGGGAATGGAAGCAGGATCATTTTGCTGGCCTGAAACTCACAATTTCATCCCATTTTGTCATTACAGCAGTGAAACAGAGCTGCCTCACTCTGCTCCTGTAGGAGAGGAGCTCCATCCTGCGGGTTGGGACTGCAGGGATGGTGTTATGTGACACTCAGGGAATCCCTGGGAATAGAGCTTCAAAATGAGTTATTTAAGCCTTTTCCAAGCACACCAAAGGCTCCCCAGTGCCCGGAACACCAGAGGGTTCCATCTTCACACCTGTCTTAGCTCCCACTCCACAGCCTGTTGGGCTGCAAGTGCTCCAGCACTCCAGTACCTGCTCACAATTGCACAGCCAATTTCCTCCTGCTGGCTCGAGAGCCATTTCAGTGGCAGGCCCGGCTGTTTGTCGATCCCGAGTGTGTCTCAGGGTGGGACTTACAAGGCTGCAGTGGTTTTAATTGATATTCTAAGTGACAGCAGCTTGGTACTGCTTCATTGCTCCAGTCTGGGCAGCTCCAAACCATCTCTGCCTGCAGAAAGCATGTGGCTGCCTCCAGGAGAGGGAGGTTGGAGATTCAGACCAGGCAGGAGCAATCCCGGTGTCTCCTTGCAGCCATGGGTGCACTGCAGTGCCTGTGCCCCACAAGTGCCTCCCAAAATGTCAGAAATCATGCTCTCCCTTTCTCCAGCCTTGGGTAGAGATGTCCTGCCCCCTTCCTGACCAAAATCTGGATTGAATGGCTTCCAGACACCTTGACAGCTGGAGACTTCCACACAGCCAGGCTATCGTGTCCATGCCAGGGGGATTTACAGCATCCCCAGCACCTGGCTCGATGGCAGAGCCAGATCTGCCCTTCCAGGCTCTGCTCTGGTGGCCATCATGTCCTTTAGCAGTGGCCTGGCAGTGCTGGGTTAACGGCTGGACTCAGTGATCTCTGAGGTCTTTTCCAACCTAAACTATTCCATGACTCTGTGTCAGCAGTGTGACTGGGATCACTGATCACACTGCTGCCAGCAGCCTCCCTGGCAGGGTCCCACGGACATGAGGGAGGAAAGCTAAACAACAGACCCCAGGCTGCAGCAGCAGCTCTGCAGAGAGGGGGAAACCATCAGCAGATACAGCTCCAAGGGAAACTCAGCCTGGAGCAGTGCGGACATGGGAAAGCTGGATCTGCCATCTCCAGAGAGAAGCCTTGGGCCTCCTGTCATTCATGTCCCCCCAACTCCTGTTAAAAATAAACTGGCCCAAAGCCCACAGCACCAAAAGGTGGCAGCTGTGGCAAGGTGAGGTCCACAGCCTCATCTCTGCCTGCTTCCAGGGGCAGTTCACAGGACAAGCTTTTACCAACAACTTGCCATGTTCCTTGGGTGCACATCTCATGTCAGTGCCAGAAAGGAGCTGAGGAGCATGGCAAGGGCGATGGAATTCAAGTGGCTGAAATAAATCCCACATACATCCCACCCTAGATGTTGATCCATGGATATAAATCATGGAATCCCAGAATGGTATGGGTTGGGAGGGACCTTAAACCCCGTCCTGTTCCACCCCTGCCATGGGCAGGGACACCTTCCACTATTCCACAGTGCTCCAAGCCCCATCCAACCTGGCCTTGGACACTGCCAGGGATGGCACAGCCACAGCTTCTCTGGGAAATTTGTGCCAGGGCCTCCCCACCCTCACAGGGAAGAATTTCCTCCCAGTATCCCATCTAACCCTGCCCTCCTTCGCCTTTAGGCCATTCCCCCTTGTCCCACCACTACCTGCCCTTGTGAAGAGTCCCTCTTCAGCCTACGATTCCTGAAATGTTCTTAGTGGGCCCTCCAAAGGAATGGGGCACAGATTCCACATGATCCAGGTTCTCCTGTACACACCTGCAGGCTGAACAGCCAGAGAAGCAGCTCCTGAAATGTCTGATGCCTGTACTCAGGGAGTGAGGAAGGATTGTATTCATTTATTTAAGACCACGCAATAGCTTTCCACAGGGGACTGCTGCTCAAATCAATAGATAAAATGATACCCTTCGACCATTAACTGCTACAACAACATCGTTACCGTAAAGCTCCTGAGCTTTGGGTCGGATTTATGACCAGCAGAGTTGTTCAGCCGCTCTACAGCCGCTGTAGACAACTGGAACATCACAGAGAGAACTCTGCTCCCCCTCTCCAAAGGAGCAGAGAGTCCTTTGGAAGTTGGGGAGAACGAACAGCAGATAACACGGGATCCTTCCCTCGGCAGCATCCTTGGGATTGTGCATGCTGCACCAGCCAGGACTCAGCCCACAGCCAGAGAGGTCCTGCCTTAGCCAGTTTTCCAGCTGACCCAACCCAGGCACAGTCTCCCCGTGACACCAGACAGAGGCAGCTCCTACACTGGTTTTCCTCAGGTTTCCCTTACATCCCTGCCTTGTTCATCTCCCAGACACACAAAGCATCGTGGAAATATCAACGAGACCTCTGAGATAACAACGCATCCTTAACAACTCCTCGGGAGCGGCTCTATCCACTCTCCTCTTCCTTCCCAACGCCTTTGTCAGATAAAGAACAAAAGGCTCAATGCAGATTGCTGGCCCTAATCAATTGTGACGGTGTCTGCGCGGGGACACAGGTGACAACGCTGGGTGAGGGCAGCTCCCCCTCCACAGAGCTGCCGAGCCCCGGACGGGGTGGCACCTTCACTGGAGTGACAGCAGAGTTAGCAATGCAGAGTTCCCACCACATCCCGCGGGGAGTTTGGAGATCAGCGGATACCGGAGTTATCAGCCACCGCTGCGGCTCCCGGGGCCGTTTGTGACAGGGATCCTGTAGCTTGGAGCAGAGCTTGGCAGAAATCCCATTTCCAGGGTGCAGCCAGTGCAAAGCCCAGAGGGCAAAGCTGTGGGAAGATGCTGGGGTGGTGCTGGAGTTGTTTCTGGGCTGCTGAGCTCCGCTGTGTGCACGAGGAGGCTGAGCAGAGCCAGCACTGTGTGAGCTAAACCAAGGGATACGTCACAGGTCTGCCCCAAAGGACAGACCCTTTCCACTGTCAGGCCAGAGAACCAAGAGAAGTTTGACCTTCTACAGCAGCACTGAGCTTGTTGGCATCTGGTAGAGGAGAAAGGTCACGTTTTACAGGGATAAGAGGGACCAGGTCCTATTTATCCTTGAGGCTGAGGAAGATTCATGCTCAGCCTGTGCTGCTGCAGATGTAAAAGTCACTTGCAAGATCCAGATTAAGTGTTCCTATAAATCCAAGTAATTCTGAGGCAGCAACTGCCTTGCTGGGCTGTTAATGGGTGGCACAAATATGCCACTGCGCCTCAGTGCCACGCTCTAATCAGAGGTTTTCCTGGCAGAAAGGGTTCACTGAACCCAGTCTGAACTATGGCAGGGAGCAGAGGTGGTCAAGCAGAGAGACATTTGGAACAGAGGCACAGCCAGCTTCTCTGAGCAAGCCATTTTTTCCCAAAAGAGCAGGGACTCCATCCCAGAGCCCCAGCTGGTTTCTCTCCAGACAGTAACACAGGGCCTGACAGAGAGAGGGGCTGCAAATCTGCTGCTGTAGAAAGGGTGCTCAGGCTCCGTGAGGAAAAAATATTGTGAGTCCCTCTGTTCTCCACTGGAGAAATGGGAGGGCATGGTGGGATGGATGAAGAGGGGTGGGATATCAGAAGCACATGGAGCTGCTGGAGTGAGTCCAGAGAGGCCATGGAGATGCTTCAAGAGCTGGAGCCCCTCTGCTCTGGAGCCAGGCTGGGAGAGCTGGGGGTGCTCACCTGGAGAGGAGAAGGCTCCAGGGACACCTCAGAGCCCCTTGCAGGGCCTAAAGGGGCTCCAGGAGAGCTGGAGAGGGACTGGGGACAAGGCATGGAGGGACAGGACACAGGGAATGGCTTCCCAGTGCCAGAGGGCAGGGCTGGATGGGAGATTGGGCAGGAATTGTTCCCTGGGAGGGTGGGCAGGCCCTGGCACAGGGTGCCCAGAGCAGCTGGGGCTGCCTCTGGATCCCTGGCAGTGTCCAAGGCCAGGTTGGACGGGACTTGGAGCAGCCTGGGACAGTGAAAAGTGTCCCTGCCAGGGCAGGGGATGGATTTTGGAATAGTCCAGGATAGTGGAATGGGATGAGCTTTAAGGTTCCTTCGAGCTAAACCGTTCCACGATTCTGTGACTGAACCGGGCACAGATCTGCCCACAGCCCCACATGCAGCGCTGCATCCATGCTCTGTGCCTACCACTTCATCCAGGATTTCAATATTTAGGACATGCTTTAAATCTCTAACCCAGTTTGGTGTTTAAATCCATCTCCTTGCCTCTTTGTCCTCCTTGGTGTTGTATTTCCCCACCTCAGCACTGCTGCCCAGCTCCCCAGGGACCCCAACTCTGCCCCTCAGCAGCGCTGCTGCAGAAGGAGCTGCAGCCCTCATTCCTGCAGGAGCTGCAGATTGCCTCAGAGAAGCTATTAAGAAGCAGTCAAATAGAGCAACCTTTCATTGACAAGGCACTCGGCCCTTTAAATGATTCCAAATAGTGTTTTCTTTTTATTGCTTTCCGCAGTTTAACAACCTTGATTTCAAGGTACTTTGGCTTATGATAAACTCCGGATCTATAACGCCTCTATTCTCTCCCTCTTTGCTCTCTCTCGCCCACTTCTTCTTTATGTTTTTATTAAAAAAAGATCCAGGAAAACAGATAGCAGATTAAAAGGGAAACAAATTGAAATGGGTCAAATGCATCTTGCTTAGATGACAGCCACCCCATTAGATACTTTTAAACAGGACAAATAATCCGTTCGGAAGCATAAAGTGGGCTTTTACATTTGTTCTAAATTACAAACCAAATGATTGCAGCCTCAAATGGAAGCAGTGGCTAATTGCACTAATATCTCACTAATTCCAGCACCAAGGAATGGGGGGAAAATGAACAATTTTCACCATTTTACCAATTATTCAATTTAGGCCAGGGTACATTATGCAAACCCTGGGTTGAGCTTCCTCTCCACTTTGTGATCGATGACAAGGACTGGAATTCCAGTTATTAATAATGGAGGAGCTATAATTATTCTAAGGATGGGTATGAGATAATTACAAGCCATAAACCCAGCTTTCGTATGCACACACAATTGTCTCCCCACGTCTGGCAGCACCGAAACCTCGCTGCAGACTGGAGGCACCCTGAAGCTCAGGACCTCCCCCTTCCCCCAGCAACTTGCTGTTGGAGCAAGTCCAGAGGAGGCCATGAAGTTGATAAGAGGACGGGAGCACCTTCCTGGAGAAGATCACAGCACCTTCCAGTATCTGAAGGAGCCACAGGGAAGCTGGAGAGGGGCTCTGTCAGGAACTCTAGTGACAGGACAAGGGGGAATGGGTACAAATGGAAATTTCGACCAGATATCAGGAAGAAATTCTTCACTGTGAGGGTGGAGAGATACTGGCACAGGTTGCCCAGGGAGGTTGTGGATGCCCCATCCCTGAAAGTGTCCAAGGCCAGGCTGGACAAGGCCTTGAGCACCTGAGTCTAGTGGGTGGTGTCCGTGTCCATGGCAGGGGGAAGTTGGGACCAGATGATTTTTAAGGTCCCTTCCAACCCTTAACATTCTGGGATTCTGTGAACAAGAGACAGCAGAGCTTTGCATTAGTCTCAGTGCCTTTAAATAAGATCCCAAACCGTCACAACAGAAGAGTCAAGGTGAGTTTGCAGCTCAGACTGCAAAACTTCCAAGGCCTCACCCTTCACCCTCCCAAAACTGAACGTTTGTATGATGCTGCCCAGCAGCCCCATATGGCTTTTAAAGAAAAGTCGTGGCACCTTGGGTGTGGGCAGCCCTTCCCTGAGCTGATTCCTGCAGCCCTTACCCAGCAGAGATGATCTGCCAGGCTCTCCCTCTCGCACAGAAGGGAGAGCACTCGTTGCTATGTGGAGCTGCAGCTCTGCAGCACAGGCTGCTGGTTCTGCTGTGCTTTGTGTGGCGAATGGAGGCACCTTGAATGCACAGTCCAGCCCCGACACAAACGGAGAGCGGCTGCTGCCGGAGATAACTGCGGCACAGCCTTCTCCTGG
The DNA here is from genome assembly GCF_009650955.1 of Corvus moneduloides. Classification (NCBI taxonomy): domain Eukaryota; kingdom Metazoa; phylum Chordata; class Aves; order Passeriformes; family Corvidae; genus Corvus; species Corvus moneduloides. The sequence goes on along the minus strand of NC_045500.1, from coordinate 1,336,896 downwards.
CACAGCAGGCAGTGTTTGCATCCCTCTGAAGAGGGGGGTTTGTCCTTCCCTGGGCACAGATCATTAACCACTCACTGCTCCAGCAGGAAGATGCTGCACCAAATCCTTCTGTCCCTTTCCCCAGCCGTGCTTTCACCGCTCCGTGCTGGGCACGAGGATGAAGCCCAGCCTTCACACTCCAAGAGCTGTGTCCATCCCATGGAGATGCCACCTGCCCTCCACATGTGAGGACACGAGAGCCAGCAAAGTGTCTGGAAGGGGAGGTCAGACCTGCCCTGCCCCGCTGCCCTGTGTGGGGGGACGTTGTTGTAGGCAGCTTCCAGCAGCTGGTGGCTGGCAGGAACAGGTGGTGGAGGTGAAGGCTGACACCTCTCAGCGCTTAATCGTTCCCGTTAGTAGCTTTATGAATGGCAGCCAAAAAGTGCCATAATTGCTGCAGTGACGCTTGCTAATGACTCGAGTTAGATCTGGCAAGTAGTCAAAGGCAGGAGAGAAGAAGCAAAATTGCAGGAGCAGCATCTGAATTCCTGCCTTGGACCACTGCAGGGGAGAGCAGAGCGAGCCCAGCTTGGGACCGGCAGGCACGGACAGGGAAGGACCAAGCATGATGGGTGAGCAGAGAGAGCTATTCCAGCACACCCCTTGCCTGCCCTTGGGAAGAGAACTGCATGAGAAAGGAGAAGTGGGAATAGAAAAACAAGCCCAAATTTTCATCGTAGCTCAAAACCCTTTTTCTTGGGGGAATATGGTGACCCACCTCCTAGAGAACATCTTTCTACTCCAAAATCACCTTGAATCAGGGTGGCACCTGGGAGAAGTAGGGTAACTCAGCCCACTGCCAGCCCCAGCACCACCTCCAGCCCCAGCACCACCTCCAGCCCCAGCACCACCTGCCCTGCACTGCAGCTGCCTGGGGACATCCAGCCTGCCGTGGCTCCCACTGCTCCACCTTCGTGGCCATGGGAGAGCCGTGCCCAAGGAGCAATCCAGCCCCTCCTGAGCTAACAGCATGCTCCTCCTGATTATGTATCTGTTTCTGAATGTTAACAGACAGTAGGCAGCAGCTGATTGAGTGGGTTATTAGCAGAATGAAGACAGATGGTGGAGGATTAACTCCAAAGTGTCTTCATTGCACGGCCGTCACTGCAGACAGCTCTCCCTCTCCCTCTGTCCATGACTGTCACCAGCTCCATTCCACCCCACAGCTCCCAGTGCACACCAGAGCACGGGCCCAGCACGAGACTAGCCCGTCATCAATCACAGAGCAGGGATGAGCGCAGAGCAGCCACACTGGAGCTGTGCCTTTGTGTTCCCCAGCCAAATTCCACCCCCAAATCCAGACTTTTCCTGCTGAGGCCCTTACAAAGTGAGAAGTGGTCGCACCTGACACAGCACAGCAGTGCAAGGACAGTGCCCACATTGGGTTTGCTGTGCCCATCATGTGGTGCTTGACAGCTGGGAGAGGCTCCAACACCGCACCTGGACCTCTCTGACCCGTACACAGAGACTGGGATGAGGAGCTGATGGAACTGACATGGGCAGAGGCACGTCCATGGACACGGGTCTTACCTCCTCATCCTGGGGCCCACCTCAGCTGGAAGAGCCACATCTGCAACCAGCTGTGCTAATGGACATCACCCCTTGCAGCTGGTCAACAAACAGCATAGTGCCACCACAGACCCTTGCTGGGCATCTCTAACCCACATCTCTTTCACCCCGCTGGGAGAGGTTCCCAAACTGGTCTGTGAGCATCCAGCCTGGATGTTCTCTGTGGAGACAGCCAGAAGAGCCATGTTCACAGAATCACAGAATATCCTGAGGTGTGAGCAACCCACCAGGATCATCCAGCCCAGCTCCTGGCCCTGCACAGACACCCCAAATCCCACCCTGGGCATCCCTGGCAGCGCTGTCCAAATGCTCCTGCAGCTCTGGCAGTCTCGGGGCCGGGACCATTCCCTGGGGAGCCTGGGCAGTGCCCAGCACCCTCTGGGGGAAGAACCTTCTCCCAAAATCCAACCTAAGAAATGATTTCCCATCAGTAAATGATTCTTCCACACTGTCAAGGCCTCTAACTCCTCTTGTGCTTATCTACCTCCAAGCCATTGTAGATGTCTCCAGTAAATGACAGGAAGGTTCTAATGGTCCCTGCAATTACCTGTTTCCTCCAGGATGGAAGAAACCTCCCACACCTTGTATTATCCCACCGCCCCACTGCCTTCCTGTGCTTTCAGTTCCTTCAGCTCCCCTGTAATTACTGACAGGGCTGTTCTCTAGACTCTTTTTGAAGGGAGAAAAAGCTCTCACTTGGCACAAATAGAAAAGGGGAGCTGCTCTCTCTCCTCACCCTGGCAAGGGAACTGGCCCAAAGAGTCCGGCTCAGGCACCCTGGGCAGGAAATTCCTGTAGACGACCAGAAGTCTGACCCCACCCCAGCTGACACACCATACAGTGTGGATCTGCACGGCAGTCCACCAAAACCCTGGGAAGCTGGATGTCTGCAACTGTCATCTGGAACTGCTTCTAGTGAAAACACAAGTCCTAGGTGGTCTTTGTAGCCATGGAAATCCCCCTGACTTTTGTTTTTGGCAGATTGTACCTTTAAACATAATGGCCCTGCAGCCTGCAGGGGCCAGAAACTGGCTGCACGTCAGGCAGGAACACTTTGTTCCCTTTCCCTCACAAAAGCTTTACTTTTGGCCTTTCATGGGTCTTTGTTCTCTCCACACAAAGCCGTGCTCAGCCTGAAAAGGGGCCTCACTTCGTAGGCTGACGCAGGCTCTGAAGCCATCAGGGGACCAGAGCAATCCCAAAGGATTGGCAGGGTGCCCAGGGTCCTGCCAGCTCTCCAACACCCTGTGAGCATCCCCAGGGTCTGGGCACAGCCACCAGCAGCCTGTCCAAGAGGCTTGAGGGACAGGAAGGTACCGAGAGGGAGGCTGCACCTTCTCACAGCGCTGGTGTCCCATGGGGCGACCCCTTCCCATTAAAAACATCCTCTAATCAATGTTTAAAGAGCGTGTGGTAATTAACAAGCATGAGGTGAAGTCTTGTGAAGTACTTTCCCCATGTTATCAGCTCAGTATCAGGGCTCCTGGGAGCGTGAAGGAACCTTTGATCTTCTAACAGATATTTGAGCCATAAACTTCCTCTGCGAGAGTTTTACTCCATGGAAACAAACTCGCCTTTTACTCTCATGGAAAAAGGCTTCCTGCAGGAGCAGATGCCCCCATGGCTAACAGCTGGCAAAACCCCATCCCATGCAGGGAAAAAGAATCATGCAATCATTTGGGTCAGAAGGGACCTTTCAAGGTCACCCAGCCTGACCCCCCTGCAGTGAGCAGGGACACCTTCCTCTAGACCAGGTTACTCAGAGCCCCATCCAGCCTGACCTTGGATGTTCCCAGAAAAGGAAACACAGTAGGGTAAGAGATCACACCCTTTGTCCCAATTATTTCCAATCAGAACCCCTAAAAACGGTTAAATCCACGCTTGGGTCAAGTTTCCAATTCCCAGAGTGACCTCACAGAAGCCAAACTCTCCGTGACACATCCTGGAGACCCTCCCATCTCACAGGGCTCTGGGCTTCCTTCTCTCATCCAACATTAATCAGAAGGTGCTGCACCAGGGTTGGCTCCCGGAAGAGAAGCTACCAGAAGCAAGGATGCCACTTCTTCGGAGCATAAATGGTTTTTGTTTAGTTATTATGCTTCATAATTATTTATGATATTTCTATGGATTAATCAATGCTCATAAAGTACTTGGGGAATGAGTGGAATATAAAATAGGGAAATTTTAGAAGAAGTTTGAAGAGCAATATAACGGCGACTCTGCGAGGTTCAAAGGCACTGGAAACTGGGATTTTGGAAGTGTCAGGTTAACCACTACCTCCCAACTAGGATAAAAAGAGTACATGCAGCAATTGCTGCAAGAGCTTCCCATGTGACAAATCCCTTCCATAGGAAAAGACAGTGGATTTTGGATGTATGGAAATATGAAGCTCCTGCTCTTCTCTTGCAGCTTCACACAGGGGGCTCCCCACATCCACACCCTCTGAGATGTTCCAGAGATCAAAGGGGAAGTAGAATTTTCTCCTGGGTGGGAACAAGAACCCAGCACATCCCTAGAGGTGAGGCCCCTCACAATGAGATTGCTAAAGAGGAAGAAGAAGAGAAGGTGAGGGAACTGCTCACCTTCAGTCATCCTGCGGTACTTCTCCTTGTACATGAACCCCAGTACTAGGCAGCATCCTCTTCCCGGGAGCCCCAGTTCTGCAAGAGAAGAGAGCGCGGTGTTAGACTGGGCTGGGGACAGGAGCAGGAACCTGGGGATGCTGCAGGGAGCAAATCCTGCTGGAGACACCCTTCAGGAAAAGCACCAGTGAGGTGGGCATGTAGCTGAAGTCTTTGGTCAGCCTCACAAAGCTAAGCTTGGCTGGGCCCCAAGCCAGTGTGTCTGGAGACAGGAGGGTGGCCGTCCCCTCCCTGTCCTGTCCTTAAGCACTCCTCTATTCCAAGTGAGGGAATGAGCTGCATCTTCCTCCACAGCAGTGTGTTGCAACAACAGGACTCTTTTAGCCCTTTCTCCCTTAGTGGGCAGCAAAGTGAAATGGGAAATGGCCCTCAGGAGGGAAGATAACGCTGGCCTGAGGAACCTTTCTCTTTGGAAGCAAGCCAGTGACCCTATGAGCAGGAGAATGCCAGAGTCTGAGGAGGCACAGGCCTTTGATGCCTTGATTTGTTAATGGGGCTTTTTGACTCTTGGTAACAAACAGAGAGATCTGAGCGTGGCTTTTTCCAGAAGTAGGCTGCGAGCACAGGCGCTGTCCCCGTGCGCATCTCAGAGTGGCAGAGAGCTCTCATTCTTCAAACAAATTCTCCCGTGTCACAGTGCAGAAAATTAAGGTACCATGTCCCCAGTGCTGCCTGCGGACCTGCAGAGCTCCTCGGGGGCTTCTGCGCTCTGCAGAGCCCCGCTGATCAAAGCCCCTTTGATGTTTACTTAATGTGGCTGTGGACTCTGCAGAGCCCCCTCTGCCGAGGAAGGAGCGCTGGGAAGTTGTGCCGCGCACAGGAGGGGAAGGCGCGGAGCAGGAGGGTGGAGAGCGCAGCGGTGGCTGGAGAGAGGAGCAGGAGCTGCCTGGCAAACTTGGCTTTCAGTGCCACGAGGCAAACTCGGGGTTGAATCGCGGGTCTGGATCGTGTCCAGAGGAAGAGGGAAGTGTGATGTGATGTGATGTGATGTGCGGGGAAGATCCCCAGATCCACGTGGGTATAGACACACATACAGAGAATCCCTCCCTGACAGTGCTCGCTGCCATGGCATCCCAGCAGAGTGGTTATATCCTCCTCTTGTGCACAGTATGAGGCAGAATTTGAGCCTAACCCCAGAAAAAAACAGACTTCTTTTGGTTCCAGGCCACTCAGGGTATGCACCAGCCCAGCTAAAGCACTTCCTCTAACATCATACAGAGCTCCACCTTGCAGGAGGCTCCTGGTCCTAAGGCTCCCACCAGGGAGGAACCAGCATCTAACCAAAACAAATCACACATGTAAACCCACTGAGGGTGATGCTCAGACAAAAGAAAGTCTCTTGAGATACTCAGAGTAAGCTGAAATTTAATTGCTCCCCTAAATCTGCCTTGCCCTGGAGGAAATGCCCTGGAGAGAAGCAGGCATCTCCAGAATGTGACTCACTTCACCTTTCATGATGTCTTTGGGGCTGCTTGTAACTCTCTCATCGGCCATAAAAGGTGGTGACTAACTCAGGTGGAGATGTCTAAAGATCAGGGCAGATGAATCAACCACCAGAAGAATTAGCAGGAAGGGGTAATGAGCAACCTGTGATGGTGGGAACCCGTTCTCCTGCTCTGCAGGACAGAGGTAATGTGCTCCACCATGGTCTGCACAAACAGGAAGGTGTCGGCCTGCAGGGTGTGGGATGCCTCTGACTGCAGGGACAGCCAGCTCAGGCTGCCTCCCTCAGCCCTGCCCGATAACGAGAATCGAGAAGACCTTGCTGACCTTGGGGGGTTTCCATGCAGGATCCTGTGGGGACACACACTCCGTGTGCCTGGCAGAGCCCGCCCGGAGCCTCCGGGCCCGACTGCGCAGAGCCAGCAAAGCAGGTGATAGCCTTCATGTCTTTATTGATAGGAAAACAAAACGCCATCGATTGCTATTGAGCCTCCGACGAGCACCAAGGTATCAAAGTAATTAAAACAACACAATTAGATTAGCGTCAGACAAGGCAGCAGAGCCCACAGCGGAGCTGAGCAAGCCAGCACGGCTCTGACTCAGACGTGCATGCAGGGCCCCTGTGTGTGGATGCTGGCTCGGTTTTCCTGGACACAGACCTGGAATGAGGGGGGTGCCACACCCTGCACAGGCCATGAGCACAAACATCACCAAGATCATGGAATGGTTTGGGTGGGAACGGACCTTAAGGACCCTGCCATGGGCAGGGACACCTCCCACTGTCCCAGGCTGCTCCAAGCCTCATCCAACCTGGCCTTGGGCACTGCCAGGGATCCAGGGGCAGCCCCAGCTGCTCTGGGCACCCTGTGCCAGGGCCTGCCCACCCTCCCAGGGAACAATTCCTTCCCAATATGCCATCCAGCCCTGCCCTCTGGCAGTGGGAAGCCATTCCCTGTGTCCTGTCCCTCCATGCCTTGTCCCCAGTCCCTCTCCAGCTCTCCTGGAGCCCCTTTAGGCCCTGCAAGGGGCTCTGAGCTCTCCCTGGAGCCTTCTCCTCTCCAGGTGAGCACCCCCAGCTCTCCCAGCCTGGCTCCAGAGCAGAGGGGCTCCAGCTCTTGAAGCATCTCTGTGGCCACTCTGGACTCTCTCCAGCAGCTCCATGTGCTTCTGATGATGGTGGCCCCCGAGCTTGGGGCAGCAGGAGCTGCAGTGTCCTGGGACAACAATCCCACCACTCAGGTGTCCAGCCGTCACCTTCCCGCTACAGTGAGCAAAAAGCTCCCAAAAAAGAGGTCGTGGGCAGGGGCTCCAGCCCCATGCAAGGGCTGTGCTGCCCAACAGGCCCCAGGCCCAGCTGAGCCCTCAGAGAGGGAGGGAGGCTCAGGCTGAGCAGGATCCCAATGAAATGTGGGCTCCTGCCCCTCTGGAGCCTGGCTCAGCAGGCTGGTGTGGGTGCCTGTCTCCCGTCTGCCTCCCTAAGGGGTGCTATAATTAACACTTATAAACCACTTTGATATCCCATGATGAAAGGAGCTGTACAAAAGCACTGCATTATAATAATTCATACCATAAATTTGTGAGAACACGCAAAAATCTTTATAGCTAAAGGCACCTTTAAATACTTGAGAGTGCCTTTAAAAGGTAAAATAAGTCAAGATGACTCTGCTGCCTAAGGATGTCTCACCATTTTGGCTTTTAGTGGCTACCTAAAGCTAAAATAGTTAAGCAGACACCCAGCATTTTAAATATCTTGGCTTTAGGGGGGCTGCTGAAGACACACTGAAACCAGAATGTTTTAACCCTTGCGTGCCCCCATCTCCCCCAAATCAATCCCATCCAATTCCTTGTGCTGACAATTGAATTTCTCAGCAGGGCAAAAGTAGTTACAGCTGAAGTTGATCATCCCACGCACTGTGACAAAGTGGGAGCTAAAGTATCCCGGTTGGAAAACACACAGCAGAACCATGGGTTCGACTCTCTCAGAAGTACCTGCATTAATTCACCCCCAAACTGGCAGTGGAGCCACTCACTGGGCAAAGCAGGAGCAAATTCAAACCATGAATTGACACTGACAACGAAGCAAAAGCTTCAAAAGAAACACAACCTCGGAGTCTTCGAGAAAGGGATCCTCAGCCTGGGAAACGGAGGGGAAAGACGTTTAGGAAGAAAGATCTCTCAGTGCTGGCCCAAACTACGGATTCCTCCTGCTTTTTCCTCAGTTCTTTCATTGTATGGTATTTCCTCACTCAGTTTGAAGGCAACTCCTTCGCTCACCACTGAGGAAGGGAGCAAAATATCCGATCACCGGTGCACTAAAGGCTGAAGCTGCAAAGCTGTAATAAGGGTTTATTAACATAATCATAATGTGTACTATTGTGTAGCTGTATCCCACCAGGAATGATAATAAATGTTTAATAGCCCAATAATACCTGTTTAATAATTTTTCAGCTCACCCTGTCTAATTGCAAGTTTATTAAAGAACGATAAACTTTATAATCGTTGTAAAGGCATAATTGCAATTCCATTGCTTATTTAATATCGAGCTAATGATATTACAACTAAGTTATATTTTCCCATACATATTAAATATCAATTAGCTGGTTTAAGCTATTGATTTGTATTTAATTAACTATGCTATTATATACCAATTAAACTCTTATAAGAGAAGCAGAAACAGCTGGTCTCTTAAATTAAATTTTTAAAACTTTGTATTAACATAAATAACACGTTTCCATTTTCTCATGTTTTCCTTCCACACTGATGGCAACTTGCTACCTGTAAATAATTCTTCCAATTGCATGTTATATCCATGAGTTTCACTCTACTCTACAACTCTTTAACTCCTAAAGAAAGTTTTTCTTTCTGGGATGGGGAATGGGCAACCTCAGTGGCAGATATCCTACTGTCAGTGACACCGAAACGTGGGAACTGGGAAAGGCAGAGCGCTGGAAAAGCCTCATCTCACCTGGGGATGCCAGAAGCAAAGAACTCAGCTGGGAGCTCTTCAAAGAGCACGAAATTCTCCAAGGAAAGCAGCTCAACATCTCCCTAAGTTGGCCAGCAAGGTGACAGGAGAAGATCCTACGTCACCAAATCGAAGAGGTTTTGGTTATTACACACTTTGATGGAGAAACCTCATCCTCCTGCTTAGAAGTTTCCTGCTCTGGTGGGTCCAGTTGCCTGCTGTGTATGGATGCCTTGAGAAAGCAGCAACGCAGACAGAAGATCCCAAGGTTTTCCATGCTCCTGGCTTCACTGTGTCTAGGGATGCTGCATCCCAAAAGTTTGAAGAAATACGTGAAGGAGCATTTTGTTTGTTTTTCTGCATCCTGATTTCCAGGCTCAGAACCATCCCAAACATCCCTGTGACCTCTTTTCAGAGGACTCTGCCCTGGGCACCCAGGGAGCACCTTTCCCTCCACGTTCTCCTGCCATGAGTGCTGAGTTCAAGCCTCCTCCCTCGATGCATCCACGAGCATTCCTGAGCCACCCAAACTCCCGCTGCAGTTCGGCAGAGAGCAAACGGATCCTTCGGCACAGAATTTCTATATTGCACTGGTAAGTGTGCAGAGCAATCCAAGATCCTCAGAGATTAAAAAAGCCATACAAATGCACATTATTATTAAATCTGTGCCTGGTTAATTTATAAAAATGTATTAAAAAACCTAAGAGGCTTCCCAGATGAGAAAATGGGCACATTAATGTTTGAAATATGAATGAAGCAGAGATCAGTGTTAAATGGCGGAGTGGTATTGTATTTTATTTTACAGTGCTCTGCAAAAAAGTTGCATTTATAAACCCATTTATTGTATTATGTACTCGCAAACCACCTTGTCATCCGTTTATTGCCCAAATAAAATCTTAAAAGCGGAGGATTAGTTGAGTGTGTCCCTGTGGGACCACAGTCTAACTTTAAAGAATCCATCAGTGAAAGAAAACAGATGGAGCAGAGATGTTTGCCAGCTCATTGCTCCGAGATGGAAAACACAACTGGCTATTCTCCCACAGCCCACAGACCTGGAAAGAGAGAAGGATATCCGGCAGGGCTTGTGGAGAACTGTCCCCACTCAGGAGCCAGTCCTGGCTGGAATTTGTCATTCTCCTATTGCTGTACAGGGTGAAGACCACCTCGGCGAGAACAGCTCAACTTTGCATGGAGAGGGAAAACTCCCCAAAATCGTGTAAAATGTCTGCTAAGACCTAAATTGCCTTAAACACCACTGGAGAGGCACCTACTGCATTTGGGAACAGCAGCAGCACAAACCAGTGCCAGAGCTGTTGTCCCTACTGGGAATTTCTGGTGCTGGAGGGTGAAGGTCTGGAGGATCCTTGAAACTTCTCTCAAACATTTTTCTGGGTTAAAAACCATAATGGAAAAAGACAGGAAAGCTTGGGTGTGCTAATTTTTGCTGTGCCTCTTTCAACCCCGTAGAAAACCGGAGTCTCCATAACCCAGGAGGAGATTCTCTGGGGCAAACAACTTCGGACAGGCACATGCCTGGAGTACACTGGAATCCAGCTCTCCAGGTGCCTTGAAAGGCCTCAGCACTGGAAGCTTCAAGAGGAAGAGCAGAGAAACACGCAGGAGGCAGCTCTTCCCACGAAAAAGCTCTGCCCCGATACCAGACAATTAAAAGTTGCTTCTTAGCAGGAAACACAACTGGCAGAAGGGGAAAGAAAGAAGAGGGGTTTGTGCTGCTGAGCAAAGAGAATGATATCCCTGTGTTGCCTGGCTAATGAAGGGAAAAGAGGCACCTCCAAGTTGTAACTCGGCACTGGAGTGTTTTGAAGAGGTTTTTTTTTCTCTAGTGGCAGCACAGAGCCTTTGGTCCCTAAAGTTCAGAACTGAATCCGTCTGTATTCCCTGCTCTCCTCCCCAGCCCTTCATGGCTGATGCACTTTTTCTGAACCTCTCACAAACATGTCCAATTTGGGGAGCATCCGACAAGAGAAGAAAAATCTTCACAAACCTCCAATCCAGTCATTCTTTGGACTATTTATTTCCTGAAGTTAAGGAATCTGATGGAGCTGCAATAGGGAAAAACAATTCACCCCAGAGTAAGGTGGCTGTTGGTACCTGAACCTTCCCACACAAACAGCTTTCACAGCTTCGTGTGCTCAGGTATGTGTTAACACTGGTCCAAAATGCTTTGCTAAGGCCTTGGGGCAGCAAGTTCCACAGCTTAACTACACCTCTCGTGCAGGAAAAAGTATTTTCTCTGTATTTCCTACTGTAAAAGTCGTAACTTCCACACAGGGTTTTATTTGAAAGAAAACCAAATAAAAGGTTATGTAGAAACAATCTGTTTTCCTTACTACTGAATATCAAACCCACTCCTGTTTGCACTGCTGAGAGCTGGGTCAGGTACCCCACAGAGACAGAGAATTCCACATGATCCGGCAAAAAGCACCCCCAGGCATTGGAAAAGGCTGGTGGGGCTGCCCATGATCCCAACTCCAAGAAACAGTCCCGTGTGCCTTTGGCTGGCACCTGCTCCCTCCATACCCCCCTTCTGAAGGCCCCACTCCTGTAGGGTTGCTGTTTCCTTTCACAGTCTCATGGGATGCAGGTGTAGCTCCAGCATTTCACCCCAGTTCACACAAGTTTGGAGGATTTTTTGAGAGCCTGGCCTGGCTCAGCCCCTCTGATGCTCCTGGCTTTGCTGCAGCCCTGGAGCTCAGATCCTCCTTGTGAGATTCCTGTATTGTTCAACCAATTTCCCCTGCTGGTGGCTCTGACCTGCACTTCAAGGGCTTCCCAGGGAACTAATGAGCTTCACTCCAGCCCATTGTACCTGCTGCTCCAGCCAAATCTTCAAATGTTCAGTTCCAATGCAGCGAGCTGCTGCAGGAAGGTCTGGAACAAACCTTCCAGGGAAATACAAGCAACAGGCAGGCACCTGCCCATGCATTCCCCAGGCTCTCCCGGGGTTTCCCCAGGTCAGCCCCTGAAACCAGGATGCATCACCATCCACGTCATCCCACCAGGAGGAGATCTGAACTGATTTGCTGATTCCAGGGAGGTGGCAGGGCAGCCAGGGACACGGCAGGGCAGCCAGGGACACGGCAGGACAGCCAGGTGTTGGGCACATCTGTCTTGGCCTCATCATAGATCCATGTGCTCCATGGAGCTCCTCGTCCCCCTCGGGACATGAATGGTGAGGATAGGAGAGGGGAACAGGCAGCGTCTCTTGCCCTGTCTGACTGCTCCACCTCCTCCAGGAATTCCTGTGCTCCAGCCAAGGGCTGGGGTGCCCTGGGCCATCTGTCACTTCCCTCCACTCTCTGCTTGGCAGCTGAGCCTTGGACTCGCAGCCACTCGGGGACCTGCCTGCCACCGATGCCACGTTACTTCCTCCACCCACCTTCTCCCACCCCACCAAACCCAGGGGCTGCACATTCAGCTCCGGACAGCAGAAACCTGACCCCACCCTCCATGGAGAGGAAAGGGTGGAGGATATGTATGGAACCCATCCCACCTTTCCACCGCACCTCGTCCACTGAAAAAAGCTCTCCAGGGAAATAAAACGCCTTGATGGGGACACGGCCCAGAGCCTGGAGAAGCCCCAGGGTGTGCAGCACACGGCGTCTGCGTGAATCAGGGTGGGCTGCAAGAGAAGGGGTGTTTGGAAGATGGATTGAGCTGGTCCTGCTCCATCTCCAGTGCCTGTGCTCCTACAAACTGGGAGGGCTTCTCAGCAGGAATTGTGAGACTCTGAGATGGTCTAAAACCAGCTCAGAACAAAACGGACAGGGAGAAAGACACAAAGCCCATGTATTTTGATTCCTTAAGAATGCAGTGTTTTCTCTAAAGGCCTGATTTCGCTGGGGCTTCTCATTTTACTGAGAGCTGTTCCTCGCTCCTGCTGAGGGACCCCTGAGTGTCCCACCCCAATCTGAGCGACACCAGCCACACACACAGCACGACACTATCCTGTAGCCTGGTGGGAACATCTCGGCGTGGAATAAATAACACTTCTTGTGCTCCCCTGGCACTCAGGGAGCCACACTTACATGCAGGTCTAGAGCTGCACACAAAGTGGGAGTGTCCCTGCCTCACACCCTACGCAGAGCACCTTGTAAAAAACAAACAAACAAACAAAACCCCCTAAAGGTGAAAAACCAACAAAATAAAACCAAACAAGTTCAGCTGGGAGGCGAACATGGCAATGGAAACACTTTGCAATAAACCCTGGAAGTCCCCACGCTGCTCTGACAGATTGTGGATAAGCCGGAGAGAAAAATAATAAAAATAAACCCACAGCACCGTAAAGGTCACATCTATAGCCACGCTCTGGATCAACAATGGCTCCTCCCACCTCCCACCTTGGAGGTGGTGCTGCCTAAGCCACCCTTTTCACAAGTCTGGGAAGATGGGCAGCAGCACAGGGAAGCACAAACCACTTCTGCCCTCGGAGATGTGCTGGGATCACAGCTTTCCTCTGCCTGACCTCAGTCACTGCCTTCAAGCCCATGTGCCCCCGATCCAGAGAATCCCAGTTCCCAGCTGCTCCAAAGGCTCCACGTGCTGGACACCCCGAGAAGAGCCCAGATCCTCCAAGGTGGAGGAGCTGTGGTCCTTCCCTCCCCTCTGGAGGCAGGGAAAGCCCTGCAGCACCGTCCCGCTCTCCGTGAACACAGACGACAGCCCAAGCAGGGATCCCCGCTGTCCTCCTATTACTGGGAAATCGCACTCCAGCCTCACAAGCTCCATTACTCCTGTGTATCGTATAATTAAATTCTATTTGCTGGTTACCTCACAGCATGGCTGCAATTCTTCTGCATCTGAGGCGTTTTAAAAATATTTCTGATCTTCAGCTTCTATTTCATTTTTCCTCTCCTTGGCAACTCTCAGCTGTCTCTTTTAGCTGCCTTCCTGCCTGTGAGGTGGGAAGGGGCAGGAGACCCGCTGTGACCAGTTCATGCTGTGCTGTCTCCTCTCCAAGATGAAGGAGATTGGTGACGTGAATGTGTTATCTCAGGGCAGACCCACAGCACAGGTTAATCCCCGTTTCCTCCTAAGATATCCAAACTTGAATTACCTCCCAGGAATTTGAATGGGAGCTGAGGTACCTAAACAGCTTGGGGAACCTCGCGGTGGTGTCGCCAAACCATCCCGGATGAGCAGCTGGCCAAGGAGCAGCAATTCCAGGTTAATCCCAGTTGGAGATGCATTTGCTGCAGTCCCTGCTCCTCCCCCTCCGTTCAAACTTTCTGGAAGAGCTGTGGTGCTAAATGGAAAGGGCAGCATGAGAACAGGCCCCAACCCTCCACCAAGGAACAAGGCCCCAGTTACAGGGAGGGGGGAAAGGCGTAAGATTTAAGGGATTATCTCATCACCACATTTCCGTCCCTTTCTGCTTTGGTTGAGGTATTGAGGTTTAAGTGCCCTGGCAGGGAGGGCTTTGGCCACGCTCAGCAGGAGGAGAAAGGAAAGTGAGTGGGCAAATCTCAGGCTGTGGGAGGCTGATTGCTGCCCTGTCCGGACCATGTTCCTTCCATGTCCCAATGGGAGCAGACTCAGTCCCACCACGAGGAACAAATCCATCACCCAGGCCATGCAGGCATCCCCAGCAGCGGCCTCAGGCTGGGCTGCTTCAGCTCCTGCCTGGCTCCAGAGAGGACACCACAGGCACTGAGCATCCACGACAACTTCAGGCTGCAGCATTTGGCCTAAATCTTTCCTCCTGCGATATTTCGTGTCTCATGACCATCCCTCTCCCCTTTTCGAGCATTTTCAGTTTCCTGATTGATCTGAAAACTCACAATTTCTGCAGCCAGTCCCACTAGCTGGATCTTCCCACTGCAAATGCTTCACTAGCGATGCTCAGCAGCCTCAGCTAAAATCCTTGTATTTCACACCATGTTAAACTCTCCCTCCACCTCTGCAGGTGTGATCAACACAGGTACAGGGGAGGAAGGTAAACCAGGGAAGATGGGTATGAGGGAGGGACCAAAGCACACACACACTGCAGGGATCTCCCCACCCAGCAGCAGGGATTTCTCCCATCCAGCAGCAGGGATCTCCCCATGCAGCAGCAGGGATCTCCCCACATCCAGCAGCAGGGATCTCCCCACATCCAGCAGCAGGGATCTCCCCATGCAGCAGCAGGTATCTCCCCACATCCAGCAGCAGGGATCTCCCCACATCCAGCAGCAGGGATCTCCCCATGCAGCAGCAGGGATGTCCCCATGCAGCAGCAGGGATGTCCCCCACCCAGCAGCAGGGATGTCCCCACATCCAGCAGCAGGGATCTCCCCATGCAGCAGCAGGGATGTCCCCATCCAGCAGCAGGGATGTCCCCATCCAGCAGCAGGGATGTCCCCATGCAGCAGCAGGGATCTCCCCATGCAGCAGCAGGGATGTCCCCATCCAGCAGCAGGGATGTCCCCATCCAGCAGCAGGGATCTCTCCCATGCAGCAGCAGGGATTTCTCCCATGCAGCAGCAGAGATCTCCTCACCCAGCAGCAGGGATCTCCCCATCCAGCAGCAGGGATGTCCCCATCCAGCAGCAGGGATCTCCTCACCCAGCAGTTCCCCTCCTTGTGACGTGCCCTGACCAAAATCAGCCCCCGCTCAGGGCTGACTCGTGGCACTGGTGCCTTTCTGCACCTTCCCTGCTGCCCCCCACCAAACCCTATCATGGCACACAGCTCCTGCTGCCAGGGGGGCATTTTCCCAGCATTGGCCATAACGTGGATGATCTGTGGAAACAGCTCCCCTGCTTCCCCCAGCGCTGCTCCCGCGTGCACTCTCTCAATCCCATTAAAAGTAATGGGGTGAGATTGTCCAGCCCATTACTTTCAATGGCTTCGTTTCAGCCAGACAGCCTGAAGCTCCCATATCCTCCAAACAGCCAGCAGAGGAGCTCCAAAACTCCCCGTTTCATTAGCACATCGTGCATTCCAGCTTACCAGGGTTTAATTGGAAAGAGAGCCAAGCCTGCGTTAAGGTTTGCTAATTGCTGCAGGAGAGACACGAGCACTCCTTGCACCACTGACAATTATTTCCTTGCTCAGCAATTTTGGGTTCTTCAAGGTGGGAGGTTTTATGAAAATAGTCCAAGTTAGTTAAAAGAAAAAAAAGAGAGACATAAGCAAACACAGCCACAGGAGAGGGACTTTTTGGAATGGTTGTGTGCTCCAAGATTCTGCTGGGCTTGCCGGTGCTGGAGGGGAAATGCAGTTGCAGGAGGACCTGCCAGGAAGAAACATGGGTCTTGCAAAAAGCCAAGTGAAAATCATATATTTAAGATGCATCACAGGAGCTGCAGTTTGAGTCTTTCTGAACTGCAAGCCCCATAATCCACTGAGGGCAGAGACAGGCCAAAAATCAAACCACTTTGCTTCCAAGACAGTTTGATATTACAAGATGCTCAGAAAGCTGTGCAGCCAAACACCTTTCTTTGGGAGACGCAGAAATCCCATTTCTGGTCTGATTCCTGACCTCTCCTTCTGCTCTGGGTTTATAAAAGCCTGGCAGAACCTGATCATATACAGCCACATGCCCTGTTACAGCCAGGGAAGGGACCTATTAGGGATGTACATAACGATGTATCCGGGAGACTGAAATAATGGCATCTCAACAGCTGGCTAAAAAAAGTGGGAAGAGCTGAGTAGTTAAATCATAGAATATCCTGAGTTGGAATGGACCCACAAGGATTGAGTTGAACTCCTGGCTCTGCACAGGACACCCCCAGAATCCCACCAGGTGCCTGAGAGTGTTGACAAATGGTTGATAAAAACTCCTCTGACAAAAAGCCATAAAACACTGGGAAGCTGCTGATGGCACTCACAGCCAAGTGCTGGAAGCTTCCAGCCCAGCCTGGACTTTTCTTGCCTGTGAGCTGAGCCAAGAGCAGATTAGGAAGTGCAGCTCTCCTGCACCAGCCCCTGCGAGGTCTCTGGTGGCCCCAAAGGCTCGGGTTCGTGCCCTGTTGTGATGCTGGGTCTCTCTGCTGCCGCTCCAAAGCTGTTAACGGGGTGATGCTCCAGCCCTGTCCAATCCAGGACGCATGGCAATAAATTTTCCAGTGGCTGGAGCGGAGTGCAGCAACTATGTGATTAGCATCTTTTTCTCCACTGCACATTTCATCTGTAAACTAAGATGAAATACCTGGAGGAAAAAAGCTGCAGGAAAAGGGAACTTTAATGTATTTCCACTGCCGAGCTCCCACAAGTGAGCGAACAGCTCGGATCTGAGGTCGGGGTGGCTTGTGGGGCAGGGAGCTTTGCCCATGTGCTGAGTCAAGTTATCCACGTTTCATGAAGGTGCTCTTTCTGTAGAGCCATGGAATGGTTTGGGTTGGAAAGGACCTTAAAGATCATCGCATTCCATCCTCAAGGACACTTTCCACTATCTCAGGGTGCTCCAAGCCCCATCCAACCTGGCCTTGGACACTGCCAGGGACCCAGGGGCAGCCACAGCTGCTCTGGACACTCTGTGCCAGGGCCTCCCCACCCTCACAGGAAAGGATTTCTTCCCAATATCCACCCTAACCCTGCCCCCCATCAGTGTGAAGCTGTTCTTCCTTGTCCTGCACTACCCTCTAACACGGCTGTGCCTCAGGATTCTCCTGACTGGAGCACTTGGCCTCTGAACCAGTGCTGTGAGGAGCAGCAAGGTCTGCCATCCCCTCAGAGCGAACAAGGGGAGCAGAACCGCTCCATTACCTGCCTGGCTTTGAACTCTCAACTCATTTAAACCCAACAAAACCTATTCCAAATGCCTGTCAAGCCTCACCGACCTCACTCGCCTGCAACCTCAGCCAGAGATAAAACAAGGGAATGAATTTCATGAATCGCATGGGAGATGAGGGATGGTGCCTGCTGTTGAGAAGGAAGGAATCATCACCTACAATTTCAGCAGCCATCAAAACATTGCTCTTCATCACTGCAACACGAGTGCCGGGGCAGTGATGCTGATAGGGCACCTCAGGTGGTGAGCACGTCGCATCACCATTTTTTAAAAAAAAACAAACACAAAACCTAACCAAAAGTCACACACAGAGAAAAAACCACCACACTTTTTGTTTCGGAGTGCATCCTACCCATAGCCGTAAGAGTGGTGTCAGGGCTTGTGAGCCATCTTTCCCAATCCCAAAATATAACTGACCCTGCACCCCCCAGGTGTTGTACCAAGCTTTCATTTTGCTCACAAATAGACGTGACCAGGGCATCCTGCACATAAATCACTCCTTACAGGAGATATTGTCTGCTCCAAGAGGGAAGGACACCAAGATTTGAATGCTCTGGCTGCACTTGTTGGAATTTTTTTTTCAAGCACCTTCTTGCCTAAAGGGAAATTCCAACATGCCCAACAGACAGGGCTGCAGGCCAGAGAAATATCATGGCATGGTTTGGGTTGGAAGAAACCTTAAAGCCATCCAGTACCACCCCTACCATGGGCAGGGACACCTCCCACTATCCCAAGTTGCTCCAAGCCCCTTCCAGCCTGGCCTTGGGCACTTCCAGGGATCCAGGAAGGATCCACAGCTTCTCTGGGCACCCTGTGCCAGGGCCTCCCACCCTCACTGTCAAAACTTCTTCCTTGTAGGCCCTTTGCTGTTCTATCTGCAAACAGCTCTAAGCCACCTTTCCCCATTCCTGCCCATCCTCTCTGCACAGGGAGCCAGGCACACACAGCTGACCTGCCCTGAATTCCCAAGGAGCGGGAGGATCCGTGTTCGGAGCGCTGATGGATGGGCACGCACCGCCCGCCTTTCAAAGGACATTACATGCCACTGCTGTAATCAATAATGTATTATTTCCTCTGTGTTTTATATCCTCGTGTTTATTATGTGTAAATAGGGATTTACAGTGATCTGAGCATGTTCATTTAGCGCAGCTGACACCCTGCATATGAGATCCGCCAGCCGCCCCTCGGGACCTGCGGGGAAATGAAATGAGGCTTCTCCCACAAAGCCTTCTTTGCCAAAGAAATGGGCAAAGAAAGGAAGAAAAAAGGGAATAAAACAAGGCCAAGGTAGAGAGATCAGAGCCTGTGCACATAGGATGGAACGCAGGATGAGTGCCAGTTCTGGGATTCAGAGTCACGCCGGCATCACTGTGAAAAGGACGTCAAACGCTGCTCTCATCTCAAGTCCAAGGTGCTGCTTCCAGGAGGAAAAGGAAGGTTGGGGTGGGGGAGAAACTTCCCCTTGAAAGGCATTGGCATACCTATGCAAAGTTCCTTCTTATTTGATCTCGGGCACAAAGAGCAGAACAGAAGCGTATCATCCTTTGCAGCTAAAATGAAAAAATAAAGAGGACTTTTATCCCAGATCCATTTATCTCAGGTAATAAATTCTGCTCCTGCCTGCAGCCAGTCAGTATTTTACAGGTGGGTAACTTTCTCGCTGGAAAAATGAACAAAGCAATCAAAATAATTTGCTAATTCATTTCATACTCTCTTTTTTTTTTTTTTTTTTTTTTTGTTTGGAAGCCTAAACTGCAAGTTAAAACGAACCCGAATAGCCTGGTGTGTTGCGTCAATGTTTTGTTCAAGAAATATCAAAGCGACACTGAAATTCTTAATTGTCTCTTAAGAGAACACACCTCCAGAAGTTACACGGCACTTCCCAGCAGGAAAGCGATGCCGTGGCTGGATTGAACAGCCACGTACGGTTCCTGTAGGATGGCAGCAGCCTAAAGGTCTCCTTACACCTTTTGGGAAGTGTCCCTGCCTGTCTCCGCAGCAGCTGTGGCACGTCCATCCTGGAACACCTTGGGATGCAAGGACACCATCCTGCTCCCACGTTCCTGGTGAAAGATAAAATGGAGCAGCCTGCCCTGTCCCCGGCAGGTTCTCCATCCCTATTCCTGACCAACGGAGCAGCTCAGCAGAACAGTCAAGCACACACCTGGGAAATACAGGCCTGAGCAGCTTTCCTGTGCCAAGTTATCCCAGCACGCCCAACGTGTGCCTTTCCCAACATCTGTGCCCTATCTCGTGTCCTCTCGAGCTCATCTTGGTGCATCCAGCCAAGGAAAAACACGACTCTGCACCAGAAACAAACCCCTTGGGCTCAATCTTCCCTTCTGGCTGTGCCAGAGCCTCCTCATGCAGCCTGGGCTGTGTTATTTACTCATTTGGGTTATTTACTCCCAGCTTAGCTGGGAAAGAGTAGCCACAGCCTTTTCCTGCTTCTGGGAGGACACAGGGACCGTGTTTCTGTCACGCAGGAGGCTTTCTGCAGCACTACAGAGGAGCGGGAGGCTCTCCTCACTCCCTGAGCTCATCTGCCTCGCCAGGCTCCTGCACCATTAAACAGCTGCCACGTTCCACCTCAGAACCTCCTGCAAGTCAGCAGAAAAAAAGAAAAAAAACGAAACAGGAAAAAAAGGAGGCCTAGTAGAAAAAATAGAAAAGTACCATAAAACACTGGAGAAAACAGATAGGCCCCCATTGGTCAACAGCTGTGCACTGCTGTGGCATCGTCCTCGCTGGAAGACACTACATTAGGGGAAGCAGTGATCATCATCATTAAATGCCTTGATGGAACTCAGGCATCTGGTTTGCAGCATTTAGCTGATGAAATAAATAAGGGTGCTTTTGGCAAACACACAGGGAGCAAACATGAGAGGATCACAGATGCTGGAGGGATTCCAACTTCCCTAATAGTGTCCTTCCCTTTTGCCTGCTCAGGGACTTCCCAGAGGAGAGTCCTGCAGGACGTGAGGGCACTCACACCACTGCCAGAACACTCCTTGGGCAGGCAGATCCCATCACCAAGGGCACTCGGCCCTCCTGGCGTGGGAAAACAGACAACAATCCGTATTAAAACCTGACAGACATGCAGAGACTCAATGGCACAAGTGGAAAACCTGCTGGCCCCATATCCCCAGCTCTGAATGCTGAGGGATGGATCCCAGCGATGCTGCCACAGGGCTCCCTTGGGAAGAGATGAGCAGAGTTCTGGTCACCCCCTGCCACCTGCCCAGATGAAATACCCTTTTTTGGGACTCACTTGCTGTCTGAGGAAACTCCCCCTCAACGCTGGAAGTGTCCAAGGCCAGGTTGAACGGGTCTTGGAGCAACCTGGTCTGGTGGAAGGTGGCCCTGGCCATGGCAGGGGGTGGAAGGGGATGGTCTCTAAGTTCCCTTCCAACCCAAACCATCCTGGGATTCTACGGTTCTGCAGGTATCCCACAGGGAATTGCACTGCCAGCCCTGCCTGCAGCGAGGACAGAAGGCTGCCCACCTCCTCCATCTACACTTGGAGCAAGTCATTACTCCATAGACCATGTGTTCCTTCTTCCATTCCCATCCCAGGGCTGCATCTCTGACCCACAGGACTGGTTTGGATAACCCACCAGTGCTCAGACACTGGGGCTGTCCCATCATTACAAAGTTGCACAGCCCCAGAGACCCTCGTTTCCCGTATTTGTGTCTCTGGACAGCTTCTTTTTTCCTGGCTAAACTGCAGCCGCAGGACAATCTCAGTGACTGATTGGGCCATGTGATGCAGTCCCTGCACGCTGAGATTAGAAATGATTATGACTTAAATGAAATAGCTGAACACAATTCTCATGGCCATCTATTTCCCCCTCCTCCTCTTTCAAAGACAGCAAGTGAGAGGTGCAGAGCAAGTCTAGAGGGATAATAAAGACACCAGGATCCAGTTCTTGCCCTGCACCTTGTGTGAGGGCAGCTGAGGTCCAGGAATGCAGCTGGATTTACAGCAGATCAAGACAGTGTCTTTCATCTCAACGTTCCATAATCATCCTCCCAGGGAATGGCAGAAACATCTCCCTCCCTTCCACAGCCAAAGGAAGGGATTGGGCTCAGAGGGCAGCTGTCCACTCCACACAGACCCCAACCCCCCCTTCTTGGGCAGCACAACACAGGAATAATGTTGGAAAGAGGAGACAGAGTTCCTTTGTAACAGGAGGGAGGGTAACTTCCCTAAGGAACATCGAGAAATGCCGGACCTCCCTCCATCACAGCATCAGAGCAGAGCAGGGAAGGTTTTCCCTGGACTACAGGACACAACACTGTGGCATCCTGAAGGCCTTGAAACAGATATTTCCTCAGCAAGCTTTAAATGGTCTGGGTGACAGGGTGGGGAATAAACTGGTGACCACATTCCCTGGCATTCCATGGGCTGAGGAACTGGAATATTCCCATGTCTGCAGCCAGCAGCGGGCTGGTGAGACTGGTAAGGACATGGTGCAGCACCCAAGAGGCTGGAGGGATTGGGACAGACATGCTGACCTTTCCCAAGGTTTATCTCAGTGCTGCCAACCCTGGCACGAGAGTTTCACCGCTGGGAGCTACGCAGGACAGAGTGAAGGAAGCCCATGTTCTCCTAAAGTCCCATCAGGCACCACACCTCAGGGAAGGTCTTTGGAAAGAAGTTCATCCACCATCAGTAGGCAAAGGTGGCATTTCAGGGAGATCCAGGCAGCGTCCCAGCCCTGCCAGGCCATGGAGGAGAACGGGATTAATGAACTTTGAATGTCTGACCTCAGGGGGACCCCAACACCTTCCTGCTCTCAAAGCCACCAACAGAGCGAAGCACACGTTCGTGTCCCCAAAAATCCACCCCCAGCCCCTCCTCACAGACACCTTTTCCTACGGAAAACACCTCCCAGAGAACTTGTGCTTCTCCCGTCAGCCTCCCCAGCACTGGCAGCTGCCCCCGTCTCAGCACGTGGCCAGCTCGAGGGAACAGCAAGGTCTTGGGTAAATTTAGGGCTGGATTATAGCCCAGCTGACTGTGACTGACCTTCCCAAATGAAGGTCAGTGCTGCTACCTCGGGATGTGGTTTTCTTCCATTTATTTCTTGATGGGAAAGCGATGGAGAGTGTAATTACTGCTGTACTACCTCACGCCAGTTGTGAATGTCCTAGTCCGGGAAAATGAAGATGTGGATACAAGTTCTGTGCGAAGAGGGGGCAGGAGGGATGTTAAACAGGCAGAAAAGGGCTGTTAAACAGTCGGGATCCTCCAAGGCCTCCTGATGCTGGGAGCACCCCAATCCCACCTCTCTGCAGCTACGGGCACATCAAATCCAGGTGCTGTCGATGGCAAACTCCTGAGCAAATCCTGCTGGGAGCTCAGGAAAAACAGAGCAGCAACTCCAAGATGCAAAATAAAATCCCAAGCCACCTGAAACCCCACAATTACTGCTTCAGCAACAAACCAGGAAATAGATGTTTGGTCGAAGAGGTGTTTTTACGTGGGCTGAGACACCCCCTGTGCCCAACAGCCCTGAGGGAGGGCAGCCATGAGACCCCACCACCAGAGGTGAGGCTGCCCCAGAGCAGAGCAGGACAATCCCTCCCTGGCCTCCTACCCCCAGGACACGGTGGCCTTTGGGCTGCCAGGACATGCTGGTGGCTCATGTCCAACTTGCCCTTGACCAGAACCCTCAGGTCACTTCCCACAGTTCTGCTCTCCTGCCCCTCCTTCCCCTTTCAGCACCTTCCTGTTCCCTGGGGCAAAAATCGCCTGTGAATGATCCCACCAGAGAAACACCTGAGGGGAAAAATTGAATTAAACTCCACAAAGCCCCTTCCCCTTGCTACAGGTGGCTGAGGGCTGAAGGCTCCTTGCCTTGAACATCGCCCCCCACGCTGACAGGGTCCCTGGGGAGGCTCTGCACTCATGGCTTTGCTTCCCTTCACGCTTGTATAAAAAGAAAAGGACAAATAAATTGAGATTTATGGGATACCAGAAGAGCCGATTTTTTTTTAAAAAATAATTTTTCCCTTCCCCCTTGAACTCAGTGTTTTATTTTCTCCCCTGCAACGGCTGCTTGGAGGCTGCAGATGGAGCGCAGAGAGCAGCTGGGATCTCCTCGGAGAGAGATCAGTGACAGCAGGATGGGCTGGGATGTGTGTGGTGCCCTCACAGCATCTCATTCACCTGGAAGTGGCACTGGATATCTGGAATCCCAGAATGGTTTGGGTGGGAAGGGACCTTAAAGCCCATCCAGTGCCACCCTTGCCCTGGCAGGGAAACCTTCCACTGTCCCAGGTTGCTCCAAGCCCCAATGTCCAGCCTGGCCTTGGGCACTGCCAGGGATCCAGGGGCAGCCCCAGCTGCTCTGGGCACCCTGGGCCAGGGCCTGCCCACCCTCCCAGGGAACAATTCCTTCCCAATATCCAATCTCCCTCCTTGGGCTTGTTCAGGAAGCACCTGAGCAAGGCCCAACCTGGTTTCCAACACTCAAGCATCAAGTAAGGTAGAAATTACTTTCCTACAGCTACTGTGCGTGTGGTTGTGCGACTGGCTTGGCACAGGGGCCCTGAGTGCTGGAAATCAGAGGGATGTGGGAATGCCTGGTGGCCTCTTGATGGAACCACCTCCTGCAGCACCTCCTGAGGACCCCAGGCAGAAGCAGGACACCACGAACAGAGCAGGGAATGGAGCTGGGGAAGGGGCCAGAGCCCCAGGAACAGCTGAGGGAGCTGGGGGGGGGGGGGTGGAGCTCAGCCTGGAGAAAAGGAGGCTCAGGGGGGATCTTCTGGGTCTCCACAACCCCCTGACAGGACAGGGCAGCCAGATGGGGGTCGGGCTCTGTGCTGGGGGAAGAAGTGACAGGACAAGAGCTTAAGCTCCAAGGAGCAGCTCCTTAAGGAGCAACCTCACCATGGTGTCTCCAACCTCACCATGGATGGTGTCTCCAACCTCCCCATGGATGGTGTCTCCAACCTCCCCATGGTGTCTCCAACCTCACCATGGTGTCTTCAACCTCTCCATGGCCTCTACAACCTCACCACAGTGTCTACAACCTCACCACAGTCTCTACAGCCTAATCAACATCTCCACCACCTCACTGGTCTCTACAACAGCACCATGGTGTCTTCAGCCTCACCAAAATTTCTACAAACTCACCATGGTCCCTTGAGTCTCACTAAGGTCTCTCCTGGTCTGTCTGGATGCAGATACACAACCTACACGTGTTCCTGGTGTGCACACCTGTCCTGTGTCACACAGGTGTGTCCTACAGGTGTGCTCCCTCCACGCACACCCCTATCAGCACACACACAGGCACGAATGCTACAGCCACAGGCAGCAACGAGCACATCTCACACATATGCCCCTTTTCAGTACCTGGTTTCTGCTTTTACTGGGAACCACAAACTGATCTTGCACGGATGGGCTGGATTTTCCACCCTGCTTTTAAGCCGTTCCCTGAATCCACACTCTTGTGGGTTTCCCACTCCCCCAAACCACCTCTCTCTGTATCTGCCCCTTTTCATGTCCCAGCTGACTCCTCAGGGATGGGAGGCAATAGTTGATACCACATCTTTTCCTTCCAAGCATGGAAATGCCCAGAGTGGAGCTGAAAACAAGTGACTTCTGACCAGAGCGATGTGATTAGGAAATGCAGATTTTGCCTCTCCCTCAAGCGCTAGTGACTGGAGTCAGGTCTGTGTCACCTCTGCACACTGGCTCTGCCAAGCAGCTGCCTTCCATGCATCTTTTAATGAAGTCCCAGTGATTGATTGCTCCCTGTCCTTACAGGGATGCTGCCGGCACCCTGACCCGCTCCTGCCAGCTGGAGGATTCCGGCAGAGGGGCTCAGCCCACGCCAGCCCCAGGTCTGTCTCTCAGCTGAAATTTCCTCCCTTCCAGCACGGATGTGCAGCGCGAGCAAAGTGACAAGTTTGAGCTGCCGTCAGCAGAGGAGCCGACGGTCTCATCCGAATAGCGGTGCGCGAGTTTAGGTTTTAATTAAGCCCTTGTGGCTTCTTTGAAAGGTTGGAGATGACACAGCCTCCTCTGAAGCTGGCCTAGGGAGACATCCAGAGTCAGCACCAAAGCCTGCCTCCTCCTCCAAAGGATGTGAAATTGGGACCCTGGAAAAAAGGATGAATTCTGAAGAGCAGCAAAAACGTTGTGGTTTTCTTTTTCCTGAGCCAAGGTCGGCTCCGGGAGGAAGGAAGGCTCCTGCCAGCTCAGCTCCTGTGCCTGGTGAGCCATCACTCTCCATCTCCGTGCCCGGCCATCCCTTCAGGGTCTCGCAGTGATGAGTGCGATCTTTCATCCCAAATTTATCGCTGTTCTCCATGCAGATGCCAACAGGGAAACGCTCTCCCTTGCATGTACACTGCTGGATACACAGCCATCAAATACCCTCAGCCAAAGGCCGCCGGCTACTGCCCAGCACGTCCCGGCTCTGCCTGTATCCATGTCAATGCTAACATGCGCCGTTTGCTCTCCGGACAGATGAATGTGCACCTGCCCTCCCCATCCTGCCCCACAATGTTGTCTTTTAGTACTGACTAGGAGATTCTTATCACACAAAATAAACACATTTGTCAAAACTGCTCGCCGTGCCTGGGCTTCTCCGAGGAAACGCTGGAAAAGGAGCGATGTTTAATTCCCAGGTCGGTGGGATTCACAGCACTGTGTTATTTGGGCTTTGTTTCCTCCACACTTCCTTCTCTGCTTTTTTTTTCTTTTCAGGATGGCAAATCCCTCAAGCTAAAACATTTTTACCTGGCTTGCACTCATTTCTAACCCAAACAAACAAACAAAGAAAACAACTGGTAGTTTTGAATTGGTTTATGAAGAAAACAAACCAAGCAATGACACAGAGCAATTTTTTGAGGAGGGGTTGCTTTTTTCTGCTTCAAACAAGAACAAAAATGCTCATTTTCCCCACCAGTCCTGCAGCCATTTTAAACAGGAGGGTCAATAAATGGGGACAATGGGGAGAAACACTTTTATAGCTGGGCAGATGAGATGGGAAAGCCTCAAGGGAGGAGACCTCATGGATTAGCACAGGGAAGGAGATGCCAGCCCCAGAGACTCATCAAGGAGGCCCTGAATTTCACAGGGGCAGTTTGAGTGATGAACATGGGCAGAGGAGAAGGAAAAGGAGAAGGAGGAGGAGGAGGAGGAGGGCTTCTACTGACAAAAGACAGATAAAGTGGAGCTTAAATGTCACATCCGCTCATGGCAGTGCCCTGTGTCCTCCTGCTGTGACCTCCTGCCCCTCTCATCCCTGGCTTTGTCTGGAGGGGAAGTGGAGACGTCTCGATGCTGATGTCACACAGTCACAGGTCTACGACTCCCAGGACTGTGTCTAATGAAACCACCCGGAACAGCCTTGGCAAATGTCCTCTGGACAGCACAGCCTGAGAATTGACACCGAGCACCATTTCTAGAGCCACTTGTGCCATGAAGCTGAAGAGCTCTTCTGTGCTATCTCCTGCTTTGAAGTGCTCTCGGTGTGACACAAGGGTTCAGGTCAAGCATTCTCACTTCCACCAGCTCCATCCACTCCTGGGAAACACACTTCTAGGAGAAGAGGATCTGTGCTCTTCCCTGTCACATCCTTAGGCAGCTTTTCATTCCCTAGCTCTCATTTGCCTCGTTTCTAGCAGGTTAAGGAACAGCTCAGATGATACACAAAAAGGCCCAAACCCTGTCATTATTTACACGTCTTCACTCCCCCAAACCACTTCAAGCACTTAAAAAAAGTGTGTGAGACCGAGGTGCTTTCAAAATAAACAAGCAAGAAAAAGAAACTATGAAATTTTTCAGAAATAGAAATAAATAGCAAACGACTTCCATGTCCTTTTTATTTGCTCCCTGGCTCTGCACAATGTAAAGGTTATGTTTTCCAAATTTTCCCTGCTGCTGTAAAGATCAAACAGTCAAAAGGCAAGGAAGGCTGAGCCCCTCATTTCATGTCATGACTTCAGGAGCTGGGCCCTTCAGAAAAGCAATAAACATCCTGGGCCTGATGCTCTGGAGTATTGGTGAGATTTGTGAGTAAGAACAGAATTTTATGGGCCTTGACTGTCCTTAGGATCCTTCAGGGGGGACTTTTGGTTATCCTAAATATAACTTGCTTCTTTTCCCAAGTCCTTTCTCAGCTGGCTTGTGCTAAAAGCTGTGCACGGCGTTTGAGCTCTTCTGCACTGACAGCAGCGATTTCCCTTCCTGCTTTCCACGGCTGTGCCTGGACCCATGGGATGCTGCCCCAGCTCCCTGGGCCTCCGTGTGTACCTCACAGCCTGAGCAGCCTCTCTGAGGCCTCAGAGCAATTTCTTTTCCCCTTTTTTCCTGCCACAGGCCAAGCACACGGAAGGAGGGCTCTGGCCCCAGGGGATCCCGCTCTTGAGATCATTCCAGCGGGAGCAGATGGCGATGGCACATGAGCATTTCAGGCATCGCTACCGCTGTGGATGGGCTCACCTTAAGGAAACAGAGAAACCCATTTGTCCTGCTATTCAAACCATGTCTCTATCCTTGGCTGACACAACTCAGCTGCATCGGTGCACGCGGCCACGTCGCTGAATTCAGCTCCCTGCCAGCCGGGGAAGGGGAGCAGGAAGGATCCGAGCACCTCCCTGTTACTACGGTAACACAGCAGCCCTGCTCGGTGCCACGCTGGTGACTGCAGCAATACTTTTCTCTAATGGTCCCACTCAATTCTGCCTGGGAAGGAGCTCAAGCCAAGGGGAGGAATGCAAACAGACCCCCCTCAGCCGAGGGGGAAGCTCTGCCCGCTGCCCACAGCCACCCTGACAGCCACCCCAACCTTTTATTAAGTGTCGAGCCATTCCCTTTGCCTGTCGCTCTGTTTTATTTCCATTACCTTTCAGCAGGAAAAGATTTAGGATCCATCTCCCTGTTTAGCAACATCCATTTGTAACAGCAGGATCGCTGGGGAGCAGTCAATAAGTGCTACGCTGGTCCATCCCTGGAAACCGTGCAGCAGTTAGTGCAGAATATGAAATATATATGGCTGCCTTCACCTAATCTAAAACTGTATCAAATGGCTCTTAACCTTGCCCGAATGAATTCAATTTGGCTACCGGATGCGGATCCAATCCTTGGGCTAGAACAGAAAAATCACTTACTAAAGCGATGCTCCCGAGGGACAAGCTTCTGAAAGAAAACTCGGAAAGATTTCCAGTTCGCTAATCCTGTGATAGTTCACGCAAGACAAATCTGGAATGATGAGGTCTTCTCGTCAGACACAAGCAAACCCCAGGAAACACGGGAACAGCATTACAAGTACATTGGAGGGGGCATTGTTAGGGAAGCTCAGGGGAACGCAGGATCCATACAAGGATGGGCAGAGGATGGAGATGTGAATCGGAGGATCTTTGTGTATTTCTGGGCTCTGATAAGAGAGGGGGTCTGTAAAGAGATGCAGAGGGTGCTCAAAGCAACGGGAACAAAAACATCCCTCCCTGCCTTCTGTCAGCGGGAAGCCATTCCCCCTTGTCCTGGCACTCCAGGCCCTTGTCCCCAGTCCCTCTCCAGCTCTCCTGGAGCCCCTTTAGGCCCTGCAAGGGACTCTGAGCTCTCCCTGGAGCCTTCTCCTCTCCAGCTGAGCACCCCCAGCTCTCCCAGCCTGGCTCCAGAGCACAGGGGCTCCAGCCCTGGAGCATCTCCATGGCCTCTCTGGACTCACTTGAACAGATCTGTGTCCTTGCCGTGCTGGGACCCCCCGAGCTGGATACAGCATTCCAGGTGAGGTCTCATGAGAGTGGAGTAGAGGGATGGAACCTGCACCCTCAAGCTACTGGCCACACTTGCCCATTCCTGTGCTTTGTCCCTGGAGTACAGATGGCTGTGGAGAAACCAGGCTCTTCTCACAGACAAGGCTGCCTCCTCCCCGCGGGGGATGCTCTGGGGGACGCTTTTCTCTGCAGCAGCGCTGTCCCCCCAGGATGGCAGCCCGTGGCTGGTGCCAGGCAGTGGGATGATTTCCCCTGGCTCGGGAAGCGCCGTGCTCCCGGCCCCGCGCTGTTGACTCCCGCTGCAGTTAATTGAATTGTCTTGTTCTACACTTTGTTTAAGCCAATGAGTGATGGCTCTCACTCGAGCATCCAGCTCCCGGTGAAATGGGGACAGAGGCATCCTCAGTGCCAAACCCCCTGGCCCCCAGCACCACGCCCAAAAGCTGCTCGCGTCCCTGGGGACCCTCTGTGCTGGGCACTGGGAGGAACTGATCTGGCTCCGAGCCCTTTTCTCCTTGCATCGAGCATCGAAGGATGATGTTTGGGGGAAAATCGGGATGGCTGCCCCAGGGACACGGTGGCACTGGGGAGGAAGGATGCAAGGAGGTGCTGCACAAGCCACAACCAGCAGAGTGGGGAAGAGAGGAGAAGGATGTGAGGAGAAGGGAGGTGAGCAAGGCGAGCTCAACAACTTCATCTGGAGCCAGAGGCCGCCGGGCCCCTCGGCACAGCTGGGCTAATGAGGCATCTGCTCGGGCTGACAGGCGGCATCTGCTGCCGCCCTCCTCCTGCCGAGCTCCCGGCAGCCGGGCTCGGCCTCCCACGCAGCCAGGTGTGCCCACCTGCGCTGCTCCCGCATCCCCCGGGCCCGGCCAGGCGTGCCCGAGGCAGGGACAGCTCTGCAGGGAGCGGAGCATCCAGGAATGCCTGCAAACGCAGAAGCCTCTCTGCAGAGACGGAGCAGGAACCTTTGCTCCAAAGCGTACCCGTGCTCCCCTCTAATTGCTGGGATTAAGCCATAAAATTTTATGTTTGCCGTCTCTCGTTTTATGTCAGACTCCCTGTTTACAATCACTAAGGCCAAGCTGCCAGGCCTGGCATTCAAATATCCTGTTCAATTACGGTGGGAGCCCAGGGCAGCGGGGGCAGTGGGAGCGGAGCTGTGGGATGCACTTCCAGCCAGGAAACGGGAAACAGCTGACCAGGACTGGCTTTAACTGAGGTGAAACTTGGCAGCTCAGCCAGAGATGGCTCAAAAACAAACCCCAAGACTGGAACAATGTGGAGATGAGGAAAAAATCTGGATTTGGATTCAGCCTCTCCCTAAACCAGAAGTGCTGGGGGTGGGAGGGTTTTATTTTCCTTGAGAAAAGGCTCAGTTTAGAAGCAGAAGAGTCTTTTGGCTTTGTTTAGGGGCTCTGTGGTGGAGGCCAACAAGGAGGTTTGGCCAACACACAGAGGTTTGCCATGATTTTTTAAGCAGGAGCATCTGTCAGTGCTGCGGGAAACCTCTGAGTCGCCTGTGCCTCTTGCCCAGGGCAGATGAATTATCAAGGGTTCTCCTCTCAAGATGAAACCTTAATCAAAGTCTTGATCACTATTGGTCATCCAAGATCCTGCACGGCTTTTCTAATCACAGAAGACGAAATACACTATCTAAATCCAATCCTGATTAATTAGATGCCCAGTTGAAACTCGATATTTTCACCATGCTCGTGTCCTGGCCTGCTCGGCAGCACTGTTGTACCACATGATCCTGTGGGAAACATGTGGGAAACCTTTCCAGAGGTGTGGGTCTGTGTGCGTGGTGGCTGTGAAATCCATCTGTGAAGCTCCCAAAGCACTGAGAGATCCATCACAAACAGGTGTGGGATGGGATACATAAATCCAAAGGCAGGTTGAGCACCCTACCTGAATTGCAGCACTCCTGTTTTGGTTTTGCCACCTTGAAGGGAGAAATATGTGTTTCAGAGAGACAGGGGCTTACCAATAGAAGTAACAGAGGGACCAGTGCTGAGATAACTGGGGTGGGTGTAAAGTCCAACCTGATTTCCATGTGGGGAACACAAGGCACCCGGGTTTTGCTCCACGCTCTGCTACAGAGGCTCTTGACCTTTGACAAAGAGCTGTTTTCCTCACATTGCCTCACTTTCCTCAACTAAAAACCAGGAACAACCTCACATTATCAACATTCAGTTGCTTGTGATGGTGAAGCCCCTTCACAGGCACTGAGAGCAGCCAAAAGGGCAGCTCAGCGCTCCCTGAGCTCTGCTCAGCTGGGCAACCCTTGCTGAGCACAGAGCAAGGAGCTCCACCTCTCACGTATGAAATGAATGTGGTGCCAAAGCAGAATAGGGGGCAAAAGTGGGTTTTTTGCATGTCCAGCCCAGCCTCACCACCAGCTCTGCTGCACAGGGACTTTGCACCCTTCAGACCCCCTCAGCCACCTCCAACATCACAGGTGAGGCCCTACACAGAAGCGGACAGAACACAGGGCCAGGCAGGGGATGAAGCCCGGGTTTTGCTGCATTCTAATGCAGCCCGACTCCTCCTCTTTGCCAGGATCCCAACAGCATCTCCTCTTTGCCCAGGACCCCATCTGGCTCCCGTCCTTCCGCCCCACTGCAGCCATGTCCCCCCCTCCTCTCTGGCTCTGCACCAACCTCTACTAACGGAACTCGTGACTCTCGGAAACTGGGACTCGGCTGGGAGCGTCTTAAATCGGCCCTCCCTGGATATTTCCATATTTCGGCAGTTTAATGCATTGTATTTAATGTACTCAATTTGGAAGCCAGCAGGCAGCGCAATTTTCAGGTGCACACAATGTGAATAATGAAAGTCTCTGAGTCCCCAGCTCTCAATCCACCTGAGTCCCTGGAACTGGATTAGAGGAGGGAGAGAGGAGGACTGGCCAAATGAAACTCAGCAGCTGAGGGATAAGGGACAGAAATGAGTCGAGGGCTGATGGATGGATTTTGGATGTCTCAGGCAAACCGGAGGACATGCTGTACCGAGCTCATGCTGGACACACCACCTCCAGGAGACATTCAGCTGGCCTTAAGAGTGTCAGCATCTCTAATGAAAATAGTCTGTGCCACTTAATAAGTACAGTGCAGGCTCGAGCCATTAATCCACAAAACGCGGAGTTTTCCAGCATGGGAAGCTCGTTAGTGCCACTGCAGCCTGGGGCTAAACCAGGAGATGGGCAGAGGAGAGCACCCTTTCCCTCATCCATTTCCAGATTAATCCCAGCCTCTACAGAGTCATGGCCAAGCCCACCAGCAGCGTGGTTACGTGTGTCACTGATGTGTTTTCCTGCTGGGAAGACGGGAGCCCTGCTAAGGCAGTAGGACACAGTCGGCACCAGAGGGGCACTGAAGGCTGGGATGTGGAAAGCCCTGCTCTGGGTGTGCTGCCTTGTTCATGTCCCATTAACTTCCAACCTGCTCTGGGGGTGAAAGCAAAGCTTTCACCACTTCCCTTGGTTACCTCACCCTACGCAAAATGAAGATTAATTTTAGGCAGGTGTTAAACCCGCAGAGAGTGTTAACTCCGTTCAGTGGAGAGGAATAAACATCTCAATGTGCATTATTGGCATGGGAACGTCATCCTCTGGTCCTCTGGGGACAGGGCATGAGGTAGAGGAAAATATTCCTCCTGGGAACACGTGGGCTGAAGCAAGAGAAAATTCTGGGATGCAGAATTAGCCGATGATAGAGAAATTGCAGCTGATGGAAGAGGAGTTCTATGGGAAACGGGCCCCCCAGCACAAAAGGCTCTCAGCCCATAATTGGGACTGCCAGGCTCCAACTTAATAATGCCAGTTAACAACAATATTAATAATGAATCCACTCGTGCGGGATTTGCCTGCACTGTGCCATCGGGGTCCTTCAGAAAGCAGCACCGAAGGGAAATTGAAACTACTGAGCAAAGTGATAGTCTAACCTCCCCCGTAACTCGCTCGGTTATCATGATGTAACTTAAAATCTGCTTTAGCAATTACATTCCTCACAAGATCTGAAGTGGTGGAAAGGGGAATTATAATGATAATATTAATATACAGCCTCTTCCTAGCGAGAGCAAGTCATTAGGCAGCGCACAGGAAAGATGCACAGGCAGAAACAGATGGGAAAAGCGCTACATCAAGAGTTTAAAGGCAGGCTTACAAAGGGGGAAAAAAGCTGCAAATTCTAAGTGGATTATGGAAGGCAGACTGCAAAGGGAAAGCGAGAATTGCTCTGCGCCGTGCCGGAAAAGGCTGTTCACAC
The DNA here is from genome assembly GCF_009650955.1 of Corvus moneduloides. Lineage (NCBI taxonomy): Eukaryota > Metazoa > Chordata > Aves > Passeriformes > Corvidae > Corvus > Corvus moneduloides. The sequence continues at coordinate 1,303,494 of NC_045500.1, read as the reverse complement.
ACGGCGTGTGAGAGGGGGATGGATGGGGGGGAAGATGAGCACCAGTGGCAGAATAAATATTCTGGGGATGTGCTTTGCTCCCTGTAATTCCAGGTGCTGAATAGGTTTTTGTCTCATGGGCTTGACCAGGCTCTTTCTCCTCAGCACAGGCAGATCAGTACCTCTGCCAGGTGACACATCCTGCCTGTGACAGATGGGCAGCAAAATTTAGGTGGTATAAATCTCAGCCTGGTAGTGAAGTGCATGAGGATGCACCAGGTTTGCTGGGGAGAGTCAAAAATCAGTGTCATCAAACCCACAGTGCTCTGTGAGGTATTTTCATCCAGGACCAGCAAAAAGCAGGGGAACAGCCCTACAGCCCACCTGGGGTGACCCCCTCACGTGCTGGGCTCTCAGATGCCAGTTGTGTGGATATAAATATGCTGCTAGCAAGAATTTCTCTTGCTTCTTTCCAGTCCCGTGGGATACTTTTCTCTCTCACAGAAGATATCAGCAGAGTTCTATAAGCTATGAACACCTGCGACCTTGCTGAGCTTTGTTTATGGTACAGTAGGAAAATATTTTGGCAATGGATGTTTTAGGATTTTAGCCAATCACCCCCAGGGGGTGGCTGATCCTTTGTCCAAGTAGACTATGAAGAAAAAACTCTATAAAAGAGTTGCAAAATCATTAAATAAAGGAATCTTGCTACACAATTCCTGCCTGCTGGATCTCTCTTCTCCTCCCCACCACTGCGGGACACCGTGACAAGTTGGATCTTCCCAGACCTGGGCACTGCCCAAGCTCCCCAGGGAATGGGCACGGCCCCGAGGCTGCCAGAGCTCCAGGAGAGTTTGGACAGCGCTGCCAGAGATGCCCAGGGTGGGATTTGGGGTGTCTGTGCAGGGCCAGGGGCTGGGCTGGATGATCCTGGTGGGTCCCTCCCAGCTCAGGATATTCCGTGATCTGTGGCTGCCTCTCTGCATGTCAGTGCATGTGGTATTAATGGTTTTGGGGCTCCATCCCAGCCATTTCCCCTTCCCTGGCTTCCTCGAGGAGCAGCAGTTTCCTCAGCTGCTTACAAGAGCTGGGGACACTTTGGCAAAGCAGACCAGGAGCAATTGCCACAATTGTTCTCATTCTTTCACTCCTCACCAAAGCAGCAGAGATCCATCACACCCAATATTCCTCCAGAACCCGCAGCCTGCACCTGCCCAGGCCCCTCGGCGAGGCCAAGGCCTCTCCAAGGGATGCTCTCCAGGGGTTTGGCTCCTGTCTCACATCACCTGCTTGACAAGGGACATCAAGGTGCTCCCTGGCTCAGCATCCCTGGGAACTCCACGGCTCAGGGATGACACAAACCACACAAACCACCCCGACTCCTCAGCAGAGAGTGGGACCACACGGGACAGTCTGGGATGAAGATGAAACCACTGCCATCAGGAGAACTCACCCAGAATTCCAGCAGCTTTGGAGGAGGAGGAGCGCCCAGCAGGACATGGTGAGGATGTTTTTGTGGCATGAGTGAGAGGACAGAGCCCTCCTCTGCCACACTGTCTTAATACTTCAACCTGCTCTGCCATCAGCCAATTGAAACGCAATTATCTCCCAAACACTCAGCTACACATTACTCCCTTATTGTTATCTTACTGGATTTTTTGTGCTGTTCCATGCCAGATAACCTTAATTTTCCCCCATTTGTTCCAGCATATAACTATTTGTTTGCAATCATTGCCTATTAGGTAGACAGATCCTGCAAAGAAGCCAACATTTCCCCCCATAATGCAGCCCCAAAAAACTTCTAATAGCTTATTTGATCAAATAATCATTGCCATATCAAAGCAATACTATTTTCTCTTCAAAACTATGCATTTATTAAAATGTAAAGTAGTCTGATCATATTGGGAGTGAAAAATAAAAATAATATTATGGTCCTTTGCAGGAAAATATTGCATATTTATTTTGGATGGCTTCCCTGGAATTTTAATTTAGACCTTTATATATTTATTTCCCTTGCCAACCAGCTGGGGAGTAAACCTAGAAGGTTTGGTATTCAACATTTTTTATAGAACTGTGTTCAGGGCTTTAAATTTTATTTTTAAGAATTGTTTTTGACTTAGGGCAGAGATCCTTTTTTTGCAGACGAAGATCCACGCAGGAAACAGCGTGTCCTGCTGCTGGAGATGGAGGGGCTGGCACTGAGAGGGTTGAGCTGCCTGGAGAAGTAAGGAAACTGGGAACTGAGGCAATGGGCAGACTCCTGCTGGGAGCTGGGCTCTGGGAGCAGCTCTGGCTTAGATGAGAAGTCCATTTGAAGGAGCTTTACAAGCTCAGAGCATCCATCGCTCTCTGGAGAAAGAGCTGCATTTCCCAGTCCAAGCGTTCAAATAAAGCCATGATTTATGTCCTCACCTCATGGGATCAGCTTAAAAAAAAAAAAAAAAAAAAAAAAGGGAAATCACAGGCATTTATAAAACAAGTAAATTTTAGTGGTTTCTTTCTATTTCCCTTCTGAGCCTTGAGGTTTAAAGGGGTTGTATTTCAAAGCCTTCACTCTGCAACTGCATGAGACCAGAACTTTTAAAGATGCTGCTTATCCCTCTTATTTACACAGCTCCAGGGATTTTCAGACATCGGCACAAACAGGGTGATGGGGCTTTTCCTGATGGGGAAACGGGGATCCACCCATGGGAAGATGCAGCTGGACCCCATCCATCTCCTGCAGGTGTGACCCTTGGGGACAGATGGGCACAGAAGGGAGCCTCGTTTTACAGATGTGGCACAAGCAGGGAGAAGTCCAAAGTGTCCCTGCTCCCACCTCCAAGGTCACCCCAGGTCCCAGCACCCAGCAAGATTAACAGCTGCCTGCAGCAGGGTTAATGTTTAAGGATGATGCCAAAACCACAAGGCCTGGCATTCATAAATCTCCCTTTATGATGCCACTTCCAGCCAAACAAGCTCGCTTTCAACAGCACAATCTCCACACCAAAGGTGTGCCAACCCTCTTTGGAGAGCGGACATTCCCTGCTGGAGCAGCTCTGGGGCAGGACAGAGGGGTGCCTGTCCCCAGACTGGCCACGCAGCAAGGGCTGCTCCAGCTCGGCTGAGCACAGAGAGGAATCGAGGTGTGGAGACACTCATAGATTTTGCAATCCCACTTTAGCCTGACACTAATTTCCCTGGGGCCGCATCGGAGCTGGGTCTGCTGCACACATATGCTGGGTCTTAAATTCAGCCTCCCCCCGCCGCGACCTCGGCAAAGCCCTGGCACAGTTGGGCGCGTGCAGCTCCACGCTTCATAATAAATCAAAAGGGATGTTTGGGGCAAAAAGCTGCTTGCTTTACACCAAATATGATTTTTGGGGTTGTCCTGTGCCAGGCCAGAAATTGGACTCCATGACGCTTGTGGATCCCTTCCAGCTCAGGAGATCCCAGGATTCTATGAAGGAGCCCCCCTGTCTGCCAGGTGACCTCCTGGCTGATTGACCAACCTCCACTGTATGGGTTCTCCCACTGCAACTCCCATTCACGCTGGTAGAGCTGGTGTGTGTGTCCTGGGAGCACTGACGGATCCAGGAGGATTGAATCCATGCACAGCACAGGGATCAGCTCTCTGAGAGACACCAAACGAGTCAGAGGGGTGAGCCAGGGGCTGGTTTTCCAGCTCTCCGAGTTTCTCACCATGACACTCCATCACAGTTTTCCTGCACTAATACATTGCTTAGGAAATGTGGTGGTGGGGCTTTGATCCCAGCTCTCCTGGAAAAGCCTCGAGTGCTGAGGGAATATTACAGGGGATTTAAAGACTCCAGCATGAAGGTTTAGCCCCTAAAGGCACTGGTCCTGCCAGAAGGGATGTGAGATGTTCAAAGGCAAAAGCCCCAGCCCCAGCCCATGTATCCCTGGTGCCTCAGGGGTGATGTCCCCTCTGCCAGGGAGGGGCTCACATCGGGGCCCCACGAACTCCTGAGACCGTGAGTGAGGTGTTTGGAATCACAGAATTAACAAAGCTGCAAAAGACCTCCAAGGTCAAGTCCAGCCTTTGACCAAACACCACCACGGCCACTGAGCCCCATCACCAAGTGCCACGTCGGCCTGTTTTGGATGGTGACTCCACCAGCTCCCTGTGCAGCCTCTGCCAGTGCTGTTTGCTGCCCTGGACAGGCAGCTTTTGCTCAGGATTGGCACCAGCTGGGCTGGTACTGATGATGAGCAGGCTCAGGATTTGGGCACCTCCTCCCCTACCTCCTTTAAAATTAAACCGAGAGCTGGGTTCCATTCAGCTGCATGGGGGTGATTGAGAAAAGAGGAGAGGATATTAAATTAAACTATTTTCATTTTAATATAATGCACCATAACTCGGGGGGTGGAAGAACAGCAACTCTTTAGATCCCAGCTATTTAATGGGTAAAGAAAAAGCCATACAAAATGTGCTTGTATTTCCTAAACCACCCATATAATATCCTCAATTAGGGTCCAAGCACAGGAAAGATCATTATTAAAAATGAGACCCTCCAGGAGTTTCCCAAAGTGTTTGCTTTTTGCTGTGGTGGGGAAGATTGCTCGGAATAATATAATTTTGTGTGTTCAAAGACTCAAGAGTACACTGAGTGGGGAATGGGAAAAAAACCCAACTAATGGTAAATGGTCTCTTAAAAGCAAGGGGGAGGTTGGAAAAGTGGATCCATGCAGAAAATAATACATTATTATTTAAAAAAGTAAATTGCTGAAATGATACTCTTCCTTGATTCTGTCTCCAGAAAAACCATCTTGGCTGAATCCTTAATGTACAAGGGGTTGGGATTACTTTTTTTTTAGTGACAGTGTAAAACCTGCAGAAATATCTTAGTTATTTACCAAGTGATTAAACCCCAGTCATTTATTACAGTTTTACTAGAACATTGTTTTCCTGGTTCTTCCAGAGTTTATTGCTTCCAATATAACACTCCTCCCCCTTTAATAATCCCCATTGCTTTGCCTCTATTGCCTTATATTTTTAGATTTCTTTTAGCGTTTTGCATAAAATTCCAACTCCAATGGGCTTTATAAAATGAGATGTATTGTCATGGATCCAAGCCCTTATGAAGATAATTATCTTGTCCATTTGTGTTTTCATTATGTTGAGAAATACTTTTTCTCTCTCCCCCCTAACACTTTATTTCCCATCCCAAAACACAAGGGTCCTTTATTTTTTAATTTTCAATCCATTGGCAATGGAAGAAGGAAATCCAAGCAACCGCCATCCTCTGTTCTTGGCTGATGGAAATTCGCCCGTGAATCCTGGAGCAGAGAGGAGGGGAATGGTGATGTTTGGAGGAATGACACCATGGGGGGGCATGAGACAAGGTGAGAAGGAGGATGGAGGAGAGAGGTGACACGGAGCCAGGGAAAATGCTCCAGTGGCTGATGGGAACACCACGAGGTGGAAGCAGCTCAGGGGGGAATACAGCAAGGACACGTGAGGTCCAAAGCACCAAATATCCCCTTGTATTTTTGGAAGGAGTCCAAGTAATCAGGGAAATCCAAGGCTAACAGAGGGAAAGTGGAGCCCAGAGATGCCCACAGGACCCAGGGCAGGGTGCTGAGCCAAGACGGATTGAGCCGAGGGTTCAGTGCAAAGGATGGGGCAAAAACCTCCCTCTTGGAGCTTCCAAAGGTGGCTCCAACGCTTGGTTTAACCACGGATCTCCCTGGGAAAGCATCTCCACACCGCCTGCGACCGTGTTTTCCACTAGGACCATTAACTCCGTAAGACTGAGCCTGTGTTTCCCTGAGGATGTGCACAGATCCTGACCCAATCACGGCACTGGTCTCTTCTGGGGTCTTTACTTCCCTAAAGACATGTTATCATCTGGGAACTGAGTACACCTTCCAGGGCCTCACGGCTCTGGAGAGCCAACAGCAGGCACAGGAAGACAAGGCAAGGGTGCACTGTGGAGAGAGTCCTCCTGCAGAGGCTGCACTGACGACTCTGAAAACCTTTTGCCTTTTCCCTGAGGCCTGTTGTACGGAGATGGGAAAACATGCCAAGTGCTCAAGAAAAGCTCCCTTGGACCTGGGGAGAGCAATCACAACTGGTACATGGGGGAGGTGGCTCTGCCCTTGTATGGCGTCAGGCTGGGTATATATTTCCACATTCCCATAAAACTGGGGTTATTATTTCCACTCGAGATACATCCAGAGCTCCTTGTAGAGCAATGACAATTACAGAGCAACAACGACGTGTGAGCTGCACCATTCACCTGCCTAACGGGGCCCGTGTGCATAGTCCAGAGCGTTCTGGGAAATAGCTGCCATCGATCCAGCAGCGCCGCGCTACCAGGAGCCATGGAGACAACAAGTGCATCAGGACCAGACCCAGGGTATCACGGCTGCATCAAGGAGGAGCCACATCCTTCCCTGGTTTACGTGGGTGTGGTTATGCAAAAAAAAAAAAAAAAACCAATCAAGACACTTCCGGTGTAAAGTCAGAAACAGCCTGGCTTGAAATCTGTAAAAAGTGTCCCCAGTCCATGGCTAAGGCAACGCCTTTCCCCAAAGATCAGCTGCTTCAGTCACACTTGGAGCCTTGCTGGTCCCATTAATCTTGATGAGGTTGTGAGTAACGAGGTGACCCACCCCAAACCCACATAGCACAGCAGCCCTTGCAGGTCTCACGCCCCTGCCCTGTAGGACACTCATGGCTTGGGTTCCTGGCATCCTCTCTGCCATGGGGGACATGACCCCACCATCCCAACAGGACATTGGGGTCATCCTGCACAGCCAGAGAGGGATAGGGCAGAGGGCAGGAGCTGTGAGTAGATGCCTTGTTGGGGCTACAACTCAGGTTTTCTCCCTGGGCACTTCCAGGTCAGTCAGGCTCTACCTCAGCACAAGCGAGAGGATCCAAGGACAGCCAGAATCACTGCCTGTGTGAAAGCAGAGGATCTGAGTGGCTTTAAGTCAAACCCACCCACCCCAACAGACTCTGGACCTAAAGGAGGTCCCCACATCTGGGTAGCAGCACAGCCCCTTATCAGCTGGTGCCCTGGCTTTGCCCTTCCTTCAGGAAAGACAGAAAGCAGAAACTGCTGGCTGAGTTTGCTTGCAGGCAGTGACGGTCCCTCTGGACGGTCCCTCTGGACCGGCCTGAGGACAGCAGGACAACAGCCACAAACCCTGAACACGCCAGGCCCTCTCTGGAGCGAGCGGGGTCCCTGTGCTGGCGTGGCCACCTCGCTGTCAGCGCTGCTTGCCTTTAATTAAAGGCGGCGTTGCGGCCCCCGCTCCCCGTGGTGAGTGACGCCGCCAGTTGTGCTGTGCTTTAGCAGTGTCACATCGAGGAACATCACATCCCAATTAACGCATCTTGTCAGGTCCGGCAGTTGGCTGCGGAACACGCTCCCAGCAGCTGTCACTGGGACCCAGCCGAGGGACTGGGGCCACCTGGCTAGGTGGCAATTCATTGTAGTGAAGGTTTGATTTGAGGAGAAAAGGTCCTAAATTCAGGATTGTAAGGTGATGGTGGTTTTGACCCTGGTGGCAAGCTGGGATTTTCATCCGAAGGCTGGGTGGAAAGAGGGAAGCAAATTTTCCCATCTCATCCTCATGTTGTAACAGGACAAAAGCAGCACCCAGCATTCATTCACGCCTTGCAAACAGAAATGAGTTCAGGTTCCCCAGTGACCCTGCACGAGGGATGGAGAAAGCATCTCCAGGAGGGACAATCTTGCACAAGCTCACCTGCCACACTGGATGCTCCGAGTTTTTGGAGCCCAGCACCAGGCACGAAAGGGAAACGGGCTTGACACATGCAGGGACTGAACTTGTGCACCCTGACTGCTGCTGCTCTGCTAATGATTAGGGGAGACAGCTTGGCACGCGGGCGTGCCAGGCCCAGGTGTCCCAGCCTCTTGGCTCTTCCTAGGATTAAACATTTAACACTCCTGCAGACCAGACTTGGACACAGCCCGGCTGTGACCCCAGCTCAAGCTGCCACGTCCTCCTTTCCAGCCCAGCACCACAGCCAGAGCCCTGAAAAAGCACCAACGAGGGCAAAATGCAGGAAATGAGGGATTTTTTAAGGGATTCTTTACCCACATTATAGGCTCTCTTTTAATTCTGCATCCTAAAGTGCATCTGGTCTCCTTGGAGTGAGGACAGCAGGGGGTCAGCAGCCCAGTTTGGAAGGGATCATTAGTGCTTTAATTGAAACTAAGGCACAGACCAGTGGCCTCAAAAGGTCCTGTGGCACTTTGGACAAGAAGAGGGTTTGGAGACCATGGCACTGGCCAAACCCCTTGCAGGGATCAGGCATGGAACGCCCTTCAGTTCCAGGAGCACGGATAGGGATATTCATGGCAAAAACTCTGCAGACCTGAAGTTCCACTGGAAATATTCCTGCTGGGTCAGACAAGGTGTGGTGGGAGCTGCAGGCCCTGACAGGCCCTCCTGAGCCTCCAGCAGCCAAATTAGCTCTTCCCAACACACATGGATTTAAGGATCACCCACCTGCCTTCTCCTTTCTGCCTCATGCAAGGTCACGAGCAGCCCCACATGGAGATGGCCTGGCTGGAGACCAGTGGAAGAAAATCCCTGGAGGTGGGATGCTTCCCCCTGAGACAACAATTTCTGCTCCTTCCCCCTGCTGCTGGCCCATCCCTACCCCACCAGGAATCCAACCTGCAGAGAAAAAGGGCTTTTCCAAGCAAACACGTGCCCCAAGTCAGTGGAATTCGTACAGCTTTGATAACGAGCATTTAAAGGGTAAAACCTAATGAAGGGATCCAGAAACAAGCTGCAAACGAAGGCAGGATGCAGCTTTTTAATTAAAACTCTGATGCTTTTTTATCTCCTTCCCTCTCCCTCGCTCTTCCCCCTGCCAACGGACGGGATTTCTCCATCTGAGGCCTGTTGCTGTACAAAAAGCTCAGCTTTAATATTCTCTTTGATTAAATGAGATTTTTTCTTCCTCCTCTTCTGGTGGGTGCTGCCTGTTGTGCTCCTTGGTGAGGATTTAAAGGAAGAAGGGCCCTGCCAGGAGTCAGGCAGTACCTGCAGAGGGAAGGAGACACAGATCCAGCTGTGCTCCAGAGGGGATCGAAGCACCGGGGTGGCCACGTGCCTTTGGAGCCCCAAATGCTGCCTTTTCCCACCATGTGCTTCTGCAGCACCTTCCCCTAACACCGACCAAAATCTGCTTGTACAAAGGGCTCAGCGGCAAGAAAGAGGGAGAAGATCAGGCCCGTTTGAGGGGATGATGAGACGCTCTAATTTGATTGATTTTCAGTGAATTCATGGCACTTCTCATTTGCAATTCCCCTCCTTTTAATTAGCTGATGCTTGTAGCTATCACATTCGATTCTCATTACTTAATTAAATAGGGTCCTGCACCTTTAGGCAGTGCTGGGAGGTAGTGGAAGGAACCAGCTGGAGGGAGGGTTGGACAGGAACAGGAGCATCCTCCAGTACTGCTCCACACTGGCTGTGAAGGCAACACGGACCTTGGCATTGTCTTGGATGGCCAAAGCTCCTTCCCTGGCTGCAATAAAATATCCACAGACTAAAAGGGAACAGAGCCTGAGCTCTCCTTTCAGCCTCTGGAAGGTTTCCACCTGCTCCAGGTGATCTTTGTTCAGGAGCTGCTTGAGAATTGTACTGACCCCAGTGGGATTTAGATCACAACCGGGTGGGCAAAGATGGCTTTGCCACTCTGACGCTCAGCTAAAGAGGCATCAGAAGCTGTTCTGCTCCCCAGCCCACTGCAGCAATTTATCTCTGCAGGAAAAGCTACCAAAAAAGACATGCAATTTAAAATCCACCAAAAAAAAAAAAATCCAGCAAGCTGCCTGTAAACCGGACTGTTAATTGGTGCCACAGTGAAATCCAGACCTCCGGAGTGCTGACAGTGTTTGCTGAGGGGCTTGTGACAGGGGTGGTGCTGGCACTGGGGCCTTGTTGTGTCTCCTTGGTGGGAGGGAACTGGGACAGATGTGCTGGCAGTCACACCAGTTGTATTTCTCCTTCTCTGCTGTCGTTTCCCTGCCCTGTGCTCCTCTGTTTTATCTATCCAGCCTCCGGCATGTTTGTGCAGATGTTCTTACACCATCCCAGCTGAAATGTGCAGCCTGTGTAAAGGGTTTACCTCTGATTCAGGAGTTCTGACTGATTTTGGGGTGCCTGCGCCCCAAAGAACCTCATCTCTATGCACAAGAATGGTGCTCCAGAGATTAATTGCTCCAAAATCACCTGCAAGTGCCCCAGTCCTACAGATCTGCAGCTCTTTACTGGCAGATCCTGGAAACACTCCTCAAATACCCCAGGCCAGCACGGCCAGGGCAGCTTTAGCCCCTGTCCATGGTTGTGTCGGCACCTCAAACATCCCCTCACTTGAATTCCAACCTATTTGCACCAACAGATCGATCTATTAAGAGTTATCCATGTTCCCACACTCCATGGATTTGTGGTGCTGATGGTGCTCAGGTAAAGCCTCATCTTCAAGCACCAACTTGAAGGACACCTCTCAAATCACAACTCCTTTGATTTGTGATGAAGGCAAATGTTGTGATAACGACATCCCGGCTTGACGAGGATTTCTGTGGGTCTTGGTTAATTTTCTCAAAAGCACTTTGAGGTCTGGAGATTAAATGGGTGACTGAAGTACACTGAGTTATTATTATTATTATTATTATTATTATTATTATTAGGGATTCCCATTTGGACCTTCCCTGTTGGAGCAGAATATTTTCCATCAATTATAGGAGAGCAGCACGGGCCTGAATAGCACCCTGATAATGAAGGGCTCTTTCATTTCCCCCGCACATGCACGGACCAGTTCAGAGGCTGGGAAATGAAGGTCTCCCCCCTCCACTGATGGCATTTGAGAATTCTTTCAAGAGAATAATTTTATGGTTCTTGACTCAGGAAGTCCGTTTGAACTTTGGTTTTAGAGATAAAAGGACTGACAAAGCATCCCCACAGGATGCCCAGACTCGTTTGCATTCATAAATGTGGAGCCAGCACCAGAGCCCTCTTCCACACGCCAGGAATTACCTTCGCTCAAAGGTTTTTCTGTATTCACTTATCATCTAATGAGCAGTGCAAGAAACTTCATTTCAAGGAGGAGAGAAGGGGAAGGAGGATTAAAAAAAATCCTCTCTTGGTGCATGCCTTTAAATGGAATTCGATTTCTGTGGCTTTTTCATATCCTGCCAGCAAGGAAGACAAGGCAAAAGAACGAAGAGTTAAAGAGATGCAAAGATGAAAGGAGCACCAGCTCCTTTAGGTGAGGACAGGCTTGGACTGATGGCAAACACTGTGGAGCGTGAGAGAGCTGGGACACGGCAGGACAGGCAGGAGGGACCTGTCCTGGGGTCCCTGCTGAGCTGGGGAGGAGCAGGAGGGTAGGGGAAGGAAAATACTGCTGGCAGCTGGATGGGTAATTATTTCCTGGAAAGGCAGCTCAGTGATGGAACACATCACAGTTGGAGAAGTGCAAGTCTGGGACAGATCTAACAAGGCCTGACAGCTCGTCCCTGTTGTCCCAGGGCCACCCCAATCCCGGCCCGGAGGGAGGAGAAATGGGACAACAGCAACACAGACATCAGCACACACACGAATCAGAGGCCTGCGTCAGCCGAAGGCTGGCGATGAAGGAGCTGGTGAAGGAATTCAACTGTTCCTCCCCGCTGGCAGCCGCCACGCCGATGCTGCCGCTCAATGAGGCTCTCACCGCGGGCAACAGGGCCACAACCGCGGCGTTTGAGGGTGAGGACAGACAGAGGCAGCTCAGAGGGACACTGCTCATGGCTCGGGAATGCCAGCCAGGGAGAGGAGAGATGCAACAGGCTGGGGAAGAGGAAGCTCCAACCCCCGTTCCTGGATCCTCTGCAGTGATCCCTGCCCGGCCCTCCCTGCTTTCTGCCACTCCAGAGGGTCTTTGGCAGGACAGCACAGGCAAACGAGGGCTTTCCAAACAACATCAAGTCCAGGGAAATGTCACATCGTCTGTGGCATCTCCACATCTCCTCATGGCGGCTGTGGAGAGCCCTTTGGTGCTTTATCCAAGGGAGCCAGGCTGGAGCCCTGATCTTCCCCACCTGCAACCCACACTCGGAGCTCATCAGCTGGCAGAGAAAGGAATGGCAGGGGTCTCGCACAGCCTTCAAACATTAACACTCCCCCAGAGTGCACCAGTAATCTAATGAGCCAGAAAATATCCAGGCAAAAGGCTCCTTACGCCGCTCCTCAAGGTGAAGAATCACCAGCAGTTAATTTTGGTCTTCCAGCGAAGCAACTAAACCATGATTTTGTCTGAGGTGTCTCTGCACCAAGAGTGGTGAAACATGGATTTTCCTGCTTATCCACCCTACCATGGCCATTTGCCCCCTTCCAGCCTGCGGGGAGCAGGAAGCTTTGCTTTTGTTGCCCCACCTTGATTTCCTAGAGCTTTCTTTTCCCAAGCCTGGTGACCTGGCCAGGGTGGCAGCTCCTGAAGACCTGGGCACCAGAGGCTTGGCCACCACAGATTGGATGCAGCTCCAGGTACCAAGACACAGTTCCATGTCCTGCTACTGATAAGGATCTCAGTGATAACCCTGGCATTTGTCTCTCTGCCATTTAAGCACATGGCTCAGCAAAAGGCCTCCCAAGACCAAGCGTGTGGGAAGCTGCTCTTCTGCACAAGTCTGTGTAAACCTCTTGAGCTGCAGGCCCCACTGCTTCCAGCTTTCCAGCATGAGCTTAACTTGACTGATTTAGCACAGTCCTCCCCTGTTCCTGGCATTTTGGGGCAGATTACACTAAGATCAGCCCAAGTACACGTGAGCTTAAAATGTAAACGTGTGCTGAAATACTTGGAGGTGTCAAGAACCTGAAGAGCTAAACTGCAGCTCAAGGCAAATAAAACACCACAGACTTGGCAACTCCTGATCCCGCACTGCTTCCGAGGCAGGGAAAAGCAGAAGCCCAAGGCGATGGTTGGGGTTGGACACGAGTGGCACGATCTACTTACCCAAAGTGTGTTTGAGCAGCAGCTCTGAGCTGCTGAAGGCTGTCAGATTAGTATTCTGGGCCAGGCTGATTGCGTTCAGATATATTGCTGACATCAATCACCTCTTCCCAAACTCATCTGTCTGGATCAGTCAATTACAAACTTATTTTCAAGCTGTGGGTACTCATCTGCGATAGACCCAGGGAAGGCGCTAAACTCATTTAGGGGGTTGACCTCTCTGCCTGGCTGATCTGCGGCACGGTTTAATAACTCCTCTGCTCCATCCACTCCAGCCTGGGCTCGGACCAGCTCCCAGACAGCCACCCTGGGGCAATAGAGGTGTTTATTGTCTTGCCCACACCGATGGAAGGAAGGTGCCACGATGGCCCCGTGAATGCTAAATGAATTCATTATGATCTCTGCTAAGGCCACGGATACAAAGCGAATTCATAATGATAAGACAATTAACCTGCTACCTTTCTCAGCCTTTAGATGACTTGCAGCATCTTTTATTACCTCTGCCACGCAAATTGCAAGCACAAAGGACTTTTTTTTCCCCAATAAAATTGTTCCCATCCCTCTTCCATCGCATTTCTCCAAGTTAAAAGTTGCAATCAGTGAGACTGGCCTTGGTTTGTCCGCTTTTTCCTACTAAGAGGTACATAAATAAAATAATAACAGATGATTAATAACCCTGAGAGCTTTCCAAATATTAATGAATTGATCTTGTTGCTTGAGAAGAATGGGAGAGTTTTAGATTTAAAGCTTTGATAGATTTTCTCCTGAGAAAGCACGGTGATAAATACTGCGTTAAAATGCTATTTGTATCTGTGTTGCTAATATTAAGTTCGTGTGTTCATAGATTTGAAAGCACAGAAGGAGAATTATGTCACCTGCTCTGACTTGTAATGAAGGCCATCGACTTTCCCCCGGCGAAATGAGTAGAATTGAGTAAAACTGAAAAAATACATTTCCAGGGAAGTTCTCTTTGAGGACCTTCCAGAGCTTTTCCTTGGGGGCCACCTGCCACCACCCTTTGTTAGCACAGCTGGACCAGGGATGGGACAGGTTGGATCATCAAATCCATCTCCAAACCCACATTTTGTGCCTTACAACCACTCCTGGTCTCATCCATCCTCAATTAGAGACACCACCACAAATCATTCTGGCTGCTCCTAAGAGAAGAAAAAGCCCAACAGCCCTCCTGTGCAAATCACAGCATCAGAGAATCTCCTCAGCTAGAAGGGACCCACCAGGATCACCCAGCCCAGCCCCTGGCCCTGCACAGACACCCCAAATCCCACCCTGGGCATCCCTGGCAGCGCTGTCCAAACACTCCTGGAGCTCTGGCAGCCTCGGGGCCGTGCCCATTCCCTGGGGACCTGGGCAGTGCCCTCTGGGACAGAACCATTCCCTGATCTCCAGCCTGACCCTGCCCTGGCAGAGCTCCAGCCATTCCCTCAGGCCCTAACCCTGGTCACAGAGAGAAAGGATTGGCACTTGCCCCTCCACTGCCCCTCGGGAGAAAGCTGCAGATGGTGATGTCTCCCCTGAACAAACCAAATCCTCACTGTTCTGTGGGATTTTGGGAGAACCAGCTCTGCCTCTGCAGTTGTTTTGTGCAATCACCGAGGACCTGTCCCGGGTAGGAACACCCTGCAAAGGCACCCCCAAAATCTGTGTGCAACAACATCATTAATATTCAGAAAGCTCTCACAGTTATTAATGAGGCAGAAGGTACCATAGTCCCTTAATCCCACAGAACCCAGAGCAAACTTCTGGGTGAAAAACAACTAAAAGGCAATCTAGACATGAAGAAGAGGCCCATCTAACCCTGTCAAAGGCATTTCCGTGTCCTTCCCAGGCAGAGAGACGATGCAAAGCAGGGTCCTGGCTGCATGAACTTGGCCCTTTCGTGGTGGTGCTAATGCTCGTGCACACAGTAATTAAGGCTGGATGGATGAAGGCTGAATATTGAACTCTGAAGTCTGTGAAGGTCAGGGATGTGCTACCGGAGAGGCAATTTATCCCCGGTCTGTAATAAAGGTCTCACATCTGACCTATTAACTGAATGTTACATGATATTAATAATCTCCCTACAGATCGGGGAGAGACAAACAAAAGTCAAGTTTGGAGGTTGATTTGCTGGAGTTAATCCATCAAACACTCTAAAAAATCTACAGTCAAACTGATTATTTTTAACTGAATATGCCTTTCTTTGATGAGACTGTGTGTGCATCACGCTCCACACTTACCTTTCGATGTAATAAAGATCGATGAATTATTCATGCCAACATTATTAGTCCTGTATATAGGACACTCTCCTACAGATGGGTGAGCTCCTTCCAATCAGAAACCTCATTTGCTGAAAACTGAAGAGTCAGATAATGTCCCAAAATCGTTGACAACCAGCTTGAAACACTTCTAATTGGAAATACTCTTCTTTCTATGGGAAAATTGGGAAGTTTTTATCTCTGCCTCCTCAAAGCACGATGTTATGATTTTTTTCTTCTTTGAAATGATGGTTTGTTTTAAAATTTACCTAAATTTAATGTAAAGCTTTTTTTTCAGAAGCACCACAAGACAGTCCTAAAAATCCAAGCACTTCAGTGCAGTTCCAGCAATGTAATTCATTTTAGCCAAACCCCAAACGTTTTGTTTTCATGCTATCAAAGGGCTTTGATTTGCTTTTATTGTTTCAGCTTTACAATCATACGATACCATAAACCAGAAGGGAAACACGCAGACCTCATCAAAGCAATGGGTTGCTATCGGGTTATGTTGATACAGCAGGAAAAGAATGGGGGGGTTGGGGTTTTTTTTATATTCTTCTAGAAAACATTTGATTTTACAAGAAATTCCATCTTTTATTGTGTTCAGGTGAACTGTGCTGTGTTGGAGTCTCCTACAGAAAGAGAAATCGTAGAATCACAGAATCGTGAAAAATTCTGAGTTGGAAGGGATCCACAAGGATCATTGAGTTCAACTCCTGGCCCTGCACAGACATCCCAACAATCCCTGTCCCTGAGAGCGTTGTTCAAACATTCCTGGAGCTCTGGCAGCCTTGGGGCTGTGCCCATTCCCTGGGGCACATCCCTGCTCAGTGCCTGACACCCTCTGGGGGAAGAACCTTTCCGTAATATCCAACCCAAACCTGACACAGCTTCTCGCCATTCTCTTGGGGTGCCAGCTGCCAGCTCTGAGCTCTGGGAACAAGATGAGTGGTTTATTGGAAGAAGTTGGAGCATCTTGTAAGAGGTTGTGGCATCTCACCAGCAGGGACAGCCAATGGGCTGGTCCCCAACCCACCAGTAAGGCTGGAGAAAAATCTGGCGAATCCAGAGCGGTTTGGGTTGGAAGCAATCCTAAAGACCATCCAGTGCCATGGGCAGGGACACCTTCCACCATCCCAGGTGGCTCCAAGCCCCGTCCAACCTGGCCTTGGACACTTCCAGGGATCCAGGGGGAGCCACAGCTCCTCTGGGCAATGCCAGGGAATGGTTGCAACCTTGCTGGCACCGTCCATCACACAAGGGGGAAAGAAACCTTGGGGGGCCATCAAGATTTGTCAGCTGAGAGACTTGGGGAGCCAAGCGCCAGCTCTGTGGGGTCACGCCAGGTTGAGCCGAGCATCTTTGAGTCAGTGTGGGATGGAGGAGCTCACAATTGGCTCCATCTGCTGGCACGAGGCCACACGGGGACCTGTGAGTGCCAGCCCTGCCCAAACCCGCCCCGTGTGACGCCGGCCGCTGCAGAACTGCCGGTGCTGGCACTGGACCAGCCCAGGTGCCACACAGTGACCTGCACAGCTCAGCAAACATCCCCGAGCTGCTCCCACCTCTGCTTCAGCACTCCCTGCAAAGCCCCTGCTGGGATCTCCACCCCTCCCTGCAATTACTGCAATGCAGATCTCTGCTTCATTAGCCAAAAATGCCATAAAGTCACCCAGCCCTTTCCCGGCCGCCGTGCTGTGGGGATGTGCACGGACAGGCCAGGAACGGCTCTTCACTCCCGCCTTTGCTCTGTTTTGTGTCCTTGTGCTGGAGGATAAGTGACAAAGCCACAGCTCAGATCCACAGCAGCTGGAGCTGAACAAAGTTTTTCCAAGCTGTTGCCAAGAACCTGCCCCCAAAGATCTTCAAAACAGGGAAGAAACAACCCAAACCACCCAGCTCGCAGCTGGCAGAGTGGAGAGAGGAGCTCAGCGCCTTGTAGAACGTGATGGGCTCCCCCAGCCATGGCACGGAATTAACACCCTTCAAAAAAACCGTAAAGTGATGATGTTTTTAAGAAAAGGGACAAAATCAGCACTGTTGAGGACCATTCTGCTTGGGAAAAAGGGGACAAAGCACCGGGCAGGCAGACGGAGGGAAAACACTCCTGTGCACTTCAGATGGCCACTGCCACTTCTCACTCCATTTCCCCAGCTGTCGATCTTCAGCTTTTACACGAAAATGGAGTTTTCCACAAAATACCAGAGTTTCTCAGTCAAGTAATAATCCTCTCCCTGAAACATTGCTAAAATTATTTTACAGCAGCTGGAGGGGTCATCTCCTCCCCACCAAGGTCACAGAGGGACATTTTCCATTCTGTCTCAGGCTTCTGTGGTGGAATGAGTAAGAGGAGCATGGTTCAGTCTGGCTGAACCCCAGAACCTTTCAGTCAGGGGCTTTCCAAACTCAGAGCCCACCACCAACTCCTTGCACACCCAGCCCATCTCCTGCCCCTGTCCAATGAATCCCTGGACAATTCCCAGCCATGGGATACAGGAGCTCAGTGCCTCAGAGGCTGGAAGGGCTCCCTGGCTCGCATTGCTTGCTTTGAACATTCTCTGTGCAGACAGAAGTGCAAAGTCTAGGAGGGCAAATTGCAAAATAAATGGGATGGTCTCATGTCCTCATGAGAAATGGGATGTTCATCTTGTCACTGCATCAGCACAAGGTACTGGAATCAGCCGTGGCAGAGCTGCAGGAGGATTTTCATGGGATCCCCTCTCCTAATCACTCTGCTCGCTGTCCCTGCCTTCAGAGGAGGCCACAGAGATGCTCCAGGGGCTGGGAGAGCTGGGGGTGTTCACCTGGAGAGGAGAAGGCTCCAGAGAGAGCTCAGAGCCCCTTGCAGGGCCTAAAGGGGCTCCAGGAGAGCTGCAGAGGGACTGGGGACAAGGGATGGAGGGTCAGGACAAGAATGAATAGGTTTAGACTGGATATTTGGAAGAAATTCTTGGCTGTGAGGGTGGGCAGGCCCTGGCACAGGGTGCCCAGAGCAGCTGTGGCTGCCCCTGGATCCCTGGCAGTGTCCAAGGCCAGGTTGGACAAGGCTTGGAGCACCCTGGGATAGTGGAAGGTGTCCCTGCCCATGGCAGGAGGATTGGAACAAGATGGGCTTTAGGATCCCTTTCAACGCAAACCACTCCATGGTTCCATGACTCTATGATTCCTCATTGTGAGAGTCCTCTGGGGCACAGGATCAGAGATCTCATCCCACCTGCACCAGAGGGCAACATTTGCACCCCAGCTGCCCAGTGCCCTCCCTGCTGGTCCTTCCAAACTGGGATATGCTCCCAGGAGGAGGGGGGTTTGGCTGTATGAAATCCCGTGGGACCTGGTGGGGGGTGGGGGAGTCGTGTGCCAGAGCTGGATTTTGGAAAAGGGAGAAAAAAATTGCAGAGAGAGGCAAGCCACACACAGCGAGACAGCTACAGCGGCGCACGCCCGCCAACAGCGCCGCTTTTCCAGAAAATGAGGTTTTGATTCCTTTTCAATTTTGTTAAAAAATGACAAATAAATGTCTTAATTTTAATAAAGAAAAAACCAGATCCTCCATCGGTGTGAATATATAATGTGATTTGACATACAGAATGGAATTAAATTAGCGAAATACAATGGGCTGGAAAGAAGAGCTGCTTTCCCTTAGAAGATTGGCATCGGCGTGGAACCAAAGCCCAGCATTTCCCTCTGGGATGCAGCTACTGCTCCTCACAAATCTCAGCTGACTGCGTGCAGCAGCCAAATCCTCAGGTGGTGGAATTTGGCACGAGCCCCCCAACGCCAGCCTGGCAAAGCCAGATCCTGCCAGCTGAGGATCCAGCTGGAGGAACACTCATCGTGCACAGCTCCGATGGGATGCGTGCGAGGGGACAGCACCGTCCTGCTGGTCTGCGTGTCTCATGTGGAGAGGGATATTCAGGAGCTTCAGGTGTTGGAATGTCTGGGTGCAAAAGGGTCGTGAGCTCAGATGGCCTTGAGAAGTGGCGCTTCCTTGTCGTGCCTGGAGGACAGCAGGGATGGAGAACAGACCTCAAGGCTTAATATACAAAGAGACAGCAAGGGAAAACAAGACTTGTTCCCTTGTCTGGAAGGTCATCTGAGACAGGGGACAGACCAGAGAGCTCCAAAAATCCTGTGAGCATTCTGATGGTGAAGGCTCGCATTGCACTGTCCTGGGGCAGTTTCGCATGGATACGCCATGGCTGCGCTGCTGCTCTGGGGAAGGGTTTTACACACGGATTTGCAGGTGGCAGCTCCTCGCTGCTCTCAGAGCTGTGCCTATCTCCCTCATTTTGCTCATTTCCAGAAAGTCCAATTTAAATGTCAAATTTAAATGTCAAAGTGCTGAAAACTTGTGAATCAAAAAACCACGTGAAGGGAGCAGAGAAAGCACCTAATGCTGCTTCCTTCTGCAACTCCAGCCCTCTGGAATTTGGTCAGGCACTGGCACTGGCTGCCCATGGCAATGGTGGAATTGCAATCCCTTGAGGTGTTCAAAAACTGCAGATGTGGCACTTGGGGACAGCGGTGGCCTTGGAAGTGCTTGGGGAACAGTTGGACTCGATGATCTCAGAGAGGTTTTCCAACCTCAGTGGTTCTGTGTTTCTACCGCTGCTCCCATGGGTACCCTTGGAATGCTAACGATGCTTCCCAGACATCCCAGCCCCAGGGACCTGCCAGGGTCTGGCCCTGCCGGCTCCCACCACCCCAACCAGCGACTTGCTCCGATTCCTGAGTATCCCTTTCCTCCCAGCTCCCAGGCAGGTCGCACTGTTGCATTGTGTAATAACGTATTGATTAGCCAATCGCTCCAAATTTTAGTGCTGTGCCTACAAGATAATGAAATTATCTGCCTTTGTTTAAATTGTAATTTTATTTACTCTTGATCCTACTCTATAAAATTCTCAGGCTTACGGTGTGTTACGTGTCTTATTAGCGCTTAACTCTGGCACTAATTTTCAATACTCCATCTCCACAAGTATTAAGTAATTGCTACTGTTTATTCTTTGTAATTGCACCACGCTCGGATCCGCGCGCGGCATCGCAAGTACCCGGCGGGAGCTGAGCGGGGTCCAGCCCTCTTGGTGGATCCAGGCAGCTCCTGCCCTTGGCGTGCATGGAATGTGATTTCCCACTTGGTTTGGAATGTGATTTCCCACTTGGTTTGGAATGTGATTTCCCACTTGGTTTTCCTTCTCGTAGGTAAGGAAAGATCCTATTGTCATGCACGTGCTCTGAGAAGCGGAACCAAAGCTCCCAACCCATGCAGCCCTCTCCCTGGATTTTGTTAGGGGAGGAATGTTGGAGGTGCAGAGCTCTGTCCATCTCTAGGGGCTGGGAATCATCGAGCACCTACGGACACACACCCAGTGCAGGGCAAATCCAGCCCCTCCCACTGCTGCAGGACCAGGGGCAGCTTGGGGGCACAGAGAGAAGGTGACTGTAGGGAGACGCAGGGGTGGGGACCTCAAAGATGCATTCCTGGCTCTGAAAGCCACCAGGGCTCTCAGCAGCAGCAGCTCCCGCAAAAGGGAGGATTAAGCCCTGGAAATGTGCTGCTGCCAGGCCTTCCCACCCCGGCTTTCTGGAGAAGGAGTAGGAGGAAACGGTATTTGAGACATTCTGCTGGCCCTGGGGCGAGTGCAGCAGTGATACAGCTGCGTCTGGGATAAAGGCAGGAGAAATTTTAGTGAGTTTAGATTGGTGTGACATGAATTATTTTTCATAATTAACGAGAGTGTTGATTTTACATGGTAGGTGTTCAGGTACTCTGGTGATCCGTGGCTGTTAAACACCCAAAGGTAATTCTAAATGCTGTTGATCTATGTCTGCTCTCAAGGGATGACTAATCTACATTTCTCTTCTCCCTCTACAATTAATCCCTGGGTAATCTTATCTGCAAACACAAATTTGGTACCTGGAGGCAGATGAGTCACGGATCTGCAGCGGAGGTTCCGTTCAGCGACGGGAAGATATCTGGCACAGAGGGAGCCCTGGGTGCTTCCCACCTGGCCCCAGCTGCCACCCTGCCTCTCCTCGGGGATGCCTCACCATCAGGTCAAACCCAACCCAGCTGCTGCAGAGCTTTTCAGACTGTTTCCTAATCCACATGCAGAGTTACCTCAGCCCCAGGATCCTGCTCCTCTCCCCACAAAGCCTTCCTGCATCATCCTCCCCCTCCATCACCCTCCCCTGAGCCTTCCTCCCTGGGCACCACAGTCCTCTCCTCTGACCTTTGCAATGCAAACTCTCCCTGCTCGTGTCCTGCCTGAATCCCAGCTCAAAGGTCACTGTCATCGTGCTCTGCCCTCCTGGTGACACGGCCACTCCTCCCATCCCTTATGCCAGCTGATTCCACGCTTCCCACCACACTCCTGTCATGCCCTTGGTGCTTTCTTCCACCCCTCCCACGCACTGTGACTCTCAGCTGGGGCTCCTCCAGCTCTTCCTTTTGCCTCAACACCTCCAAACCCCTCTGGCCGGCTGGCTGGAACTGTGTCCCCACGTCACCTCTGTGGATCCCTGCTTCCCTGAGTGCCTGATCCCCTCTTCGAGGCTGGTTGGGCCAGGGGGCTGGATCAACTCCGCTTTCCGTGGGATGCTGGACAAGGAAAGTGCTGCACTGCATGAGCCATAAGGGTAATACAAAAAATAAATAATTACGCGGATTGCTGATGCATCAACTGCCAAGGAGCAAAAACTGAGCTGGTTCCAAAGGTAGCAATGGCACTGTTAATTCCAGGAAAGGGGACGTGGATACCTCCCAGTGTGAGCTGCCAGGCTGGAAGCGTGGACACCTTCACACCTGATCTCCCAGAGCACCACCACAAATCCCAGAGGGTCCCACTGTGTCACCCCGGCAGGTTTCTCAGGGAACACAGCGGTGCTTCCCTGTGCCTTGGAGACAGTAATTGCGTCCTTAGGATGGAGCCAAGTAGTTTGGTCGCACTTTAAAATAAGTGTCAGTGGTTCATGCCTAATTACTCCTGAATTAGCTAGGTGATTCATCAGGTCTGATTATGAATGCATAATGAATTTACCAAATCCACATGTATTAGTGAGATATTAATTCCATACGAAATCCCACAATTCATTCATGTGCCATTTGTTTTCATTCCCTTCTTTTAATAAGCTAATTAGTTCAAATTATTTGTACTTCACTAAAGGCTTGAAACACATATAAGGAATGATTAGCTTAAAACTCAGTAAATGGACAAGTATGGAGCTCACATTAATTGTGACGGGAAGCTCATAAAGAATCATTATCTCTCAGCCATCTCTGTTTGCAGCAATAATAATAATGTCTAATCGTGACAAGTGGATAAAACATGTGAAGCCCCGAACTAATGCAGCTGTACATGAATTTCTGAAACGAATATCTCCAGGCTCGGCGCTTGCCTTTGAAGTCGAGCTCAGCAGAAAGTTTTGTCTCTCTCTGACGGAAAACAAGACCACAGCTTTGGGGTGGATCCACCCTTTTCCTTTGCTGAGCCTCCCTTCCTTCCCCCGTGTGCAAAGAGGGAAGAGAAAGGGATGTGGAATTAAAGCCCCCATGCCCACACCATTCAGCTGCTCCCTGCTGGGCAGGATTGTGGCATTCCAGGTATGCCCTGCCCACCTCAGAGCAATGCTGGAGATCAGGGGTTTTCTTGCAGACTTCCCTGCTCCCCCCAGAAAATGCCCCAGAGCCCCAGAACTGACCAGGATTTGAGTGAAGAAGAACACCTGCATTTTCGCTTGCCCAGGTGCAGGAGGAATGGAGACAGAACAATGCCGCAGGCAGGTGCAAACATCCCCCTCTGGAGCAGTGCAGGGATGAGGGGATTTTTTTGGATAGAAGAGGGGGAAGAAAGACAGGATTAGTCCCTTTGAAGCCAATATCCTTTCCCAGTGTCAAAATTCTCTCCCAAGCACTGTTGCCTCTTTCTTCTGTTTTTATTTTCCTTCTGCCATTTACTTCTATTCCAAGAGGGGGACAAGCCTCCTGCTGGCTCCTGCTCTCCCAAGTGGGTCATGCCAACACTTCCAAAGGAGCCCTGCCAAGGAGCTAAATGCCTCCCTTCACTGTGAGCTCAGGGTCTGCAAAAGGCTTTGTTTGTTTTCCTGCAAACTTTGACTGGCTGAGACTGGCTTCCCACCCCTCTCAACACCAACCTGCTCCCCTGCATCCCCTCCTCTTCTTTCTGAAGCCAGCCAGGCCCGGCCGCTTCCTTCCTCCTCTCCCTGCTGCTTTCTCCACTTGGCCTTTAGCAAGGAGCTGAAGATCATGGAATTTTTTAGGCTGGAAAAAGCCTTTGAGATCATTGAGTGCAACCATTAGCGCAGCTGGATGCAAAGGGCACAAAAGGTGTTGCAAAGGATCGTATCCGAGCCTGGAGCTCCGGATAACCCTCAGGAAGGACGCTGGCAGGGGTACACACGGCTGTGTGCACTCAGCTGATGTGATATTTGGGAGTCTGTGTAAATGTCCATAGGGAATTTTGTGTGACTGGGAAAACACGGAAGCTCCTTTACATTCAAACTGCATCACCGACATCGACCGGTAGCCAACCCCCTCCCCCCAGTGAAAGCACATCCTCTCCCTGGGCCATCTCTCTTCCACCAAACCCAAAGCCACACCAGCAAAAGACGAGTCTCTACTGAGGGCCCACTCAGTGTTTTGGGGAGAAGAACTATTTTTATGGTATCTCTGACCTTTGGGGGTGACCTCGTCCCTTTGCTTTGGGAAACTGCGAGGTACCTGCCAAGGAACACGTGGGCCCCTGTCCTGCTTCCCTTCAACATTATTCCCTGTGGTATTGCATGTTTTGCAGCCAAACGTACGTATTTTTATTCACTCCCATACTCAAATTCAAGCCCAGTGCGTTGGAGGACAAGAAAATGGAAGAGAAGGATACTGCGGAGTGGGGAAATGCAAATAATTGATGGATTGACTTTCCAGGGGTTTGTTCTGGGGCCCTGGAGGTGCAAGTCTCCCTTTGCCTCTCAGATTCAGCGCCACTGATCTCCTCTTAAACCTCTTCCTCTGCACACACAGAACAGGTAGGGGTTGATGAAAGATGCCCAGTACTGTGACCAAAGAGCTCTCCTGTCCACCACGTCCCAAACACGAGCCCAGTGCTGTGGGATCAGGGGTGAAAGTTTCCCATAGGACCCTGTCCCACATGGCATGGAGAAGGCAGTGAGGACAGAGATGCTCCACATGCAGGAGGGATGTAGCTGCTCCTGGGTCAAAGTGGATCTTGTACTTACTCTTTTGAGGGACCAGAATACCAACTGAATCACAAAAAAGTGGGGTTTGGGGCTTATTTCCAGCCCAGGAACTCTGTTACTCTCACCTCTTCCTTAGATCCCCCAATATGGGACAGCAGAGCAAGACTCCAGAGACAGCAAGAAAGTTTTGGGGAGCCTTCTCATACCCTGGAGGTCACAGCACCCAAACCAGCAGGTGAACCCTGTTACAAACTGAGTTAAACACAGTGAAACGTGCAAATACAAGCACAGATCAACAGCCTGGGTCCTATAAATATCAGGCACTGGCAGCAAGAGCAGCGTTCAGACCTTGATCTGCTCTCCAGAACAGGCAGTTTGCAGGGAGAGAGCTCTGGAGAGAAGGGGACCACGGAATTTCAGGTGATGATTTGGTGACTTCGGGCAGAGAGGGGCAAAGCATCCTGTGGCAGCACCCACCACATGGGTAAACCTCCAGGATCTGTGCTCCAAGACATTCTGCAGGTGGCACTTTGGGTGCAGGTGTGTGAGCCAGGGCAGGGGCTGGGGACACTCAGCAGAGCCCCAGGCCAGCCTGCAGTGAAATCCAAGGGCGGCCTCATTTCCTCAGTGAGTTTTTCATGCCTGACCCAGTTTTTTGGGGTGACTCCGACCAGCTCATGCAGCCCTGGGAAGTTGCTCCTCATAGAGCTGTTCCTCCCAAGCACCTGGAACTTCCCACTGTGCCTGCTCCCCCAGCAGCCCTGTGTGCCCGACGTGAGGAGACACCAGTTTGGGAGGGCCTTCCCCTCTTCCGAAGGAGAAATAAAAACCTGAGCAGCCAGGAAGGACTAAGGGGTATGAAGAATGCCAAACCTGCAGTGACAAAAAACATCACCAAAAATGGGTCCTGCCACCTCTCCCCGAGTTGTCCCCACGGCAGCGCCACCCACAAGTGTTCGTGCAGTGACTCTGGGTGGGACAGGGATGCAGAGGAGCTTTGCAGAAAGGGAAAACTGCAAGAGAACAGTGGTGATAAACAAGATAATTCAACTTGTCATAGAATCCCAGAATGGTTTGGGTTGGAGGGAACATTAAAGCTCCTCTCATCCCAGCCCCTGCCATGGGCAGGGACACCTCCTACTACCCCAGGTTGCTTCAAGCTCTGTCCAACCTGGCCTTGGACACTTTCAGGATGGGGCAGACGCAGCTGCTCTGGGAACCCTGCATCTTCCCTTAGCTATTCCAACAAAACCAACGTGTGGGGCAAAAAGCAGCGGCGCCATCTGATTCCTCAATTTGGAGCTGATTTAACTCCCTGAAACCCCCGGCAACAGAATCCATTCAGCATTGAGGTATATAAAATATTCCAAGCAAATCAAATACACAATAGGTTAGGAGGAATAAAGGCAATCAGCCAGTCTGCTACTAATGAATTCAATAGCAGCAAAGCCCATTTCCTTCTGTTGGTTTTCTATAAACAATTTACAGAATAAATGTATTTTTGAGGTGTACAAATTGGTCGGTATTAAGATGCTTGATAAACAGTTTCTGGGGAAAGACAGGCTGTGAAAGCCTTCAAGTACTTCCTGAAATGCTAATTTATTTGCTCGCACCCTCGCTTTTAACGGAGATGAAGCGTTTTGTGCCGGGAGTGAGTTAAAATCCTGCGGAAGAGAATTATGGCGGAGCTGGAATGAAACCCAAAGGACTGTGTATAATTAGATGGAGACACACGGTGCCAGCTGGTTCAACACCACTTCGGATTTGCAACATACCCGTGGTTTATTATGCGTAAGAGAAGACATCAATAATAAACCAGTGGGATATCCAGGTGAGAAGTTTCTCCAGAGCAACCTGGCCAAGTAGCATTGATTTTGCTGCAGTTTTCCCCAGTTATGAATGGTGAAACCCCCCAGTTTCACCATCACTTTAACCCCCAAATCCCATTGAAACTACAACATCTGCTGTTACAACTTCAAAAAGCCACTAAGCTGTGTTTCTGGCTCTTTGGTGCCTGTCCCCCTTGCAGGGCTGACTGGGATGAATGGTGTTTGACTGGTGGGTTCGTGCCTCAGCACGGCAGCCCATGGGCCATGGATGTGCAGGGTGCTCCCAGTGCCCCACCAGCACTGAGAGCACGTCCAGCGTGGCTTAGGAACTCCCTGTCTGAAGAGCTCTGGAGAAAGAGCGAGAGGTGAAATGATGAAATCCAGCTCACAGTCAACAGGATCTTACCCCGCAATGTCTGAGAGGCAAGAAAAATTACCCATCACATAGGAAGGGCTCGGTCTGATGTTCTCCCTGTCCCTTGGAGAGGTTTTGAGAAGTCTATAAAGCAGAAAGCAGTGAGGAAAGCAGCCCGGGAAAATAATGAAATTCTAATATCAGAGCCATCGTGATGGGAAGAGCAAAGGACGCTGCTTAATGCAAGAAACATGCGCTGAGCCGGCAAAATTCCGGCTGCCACCATCTCCTGGGGTGGCTGGTGGGGCAGGGAATGAGCTACTGGCACCAGTAACATTTACCAGGGCACAGAGGAGGAGGGTATCAAGGCACCTTTGGCAACTTTTAACTCCTAAATCCAT